>NC_143020.1:109033867-109648867 GCF_055824585.1 Amblyomma mixtum | reverse complement strand
CTAATCTACATTCTTTCCGTACTCAACTCATCACTCATTTCACTGAAACATTCATATAGCACGCCTCCGATCAAATCTTTCTTATTTTTCGTTCTTTGCTTTGCTGCTACTGGCTTGCCTTTTTGATGTTTTCTTGTGTTTGAATGTTATGTTTCCGTGTTTGCGTTAATCGCGCTATGTTACTCATTGTTACAACGCTCTGCGAGCACATTATCCTATACTGTTGTGTTTTAATTTGTGTCGCGTATTCTTTTTTTTCCTGTTGTTTTGACTACTTCTCTAATTTGTTGATATATTGTTTACCATGATTGTATGTTTCGTTTTTGTTCCGTTTGCTTATTATTGCACCGTATTGTCGATTTAATTTTTTCTCATGATCGTATGTTTCCCTTTTGTTTCTTTTGGTTATTTATGCACTCTACAGTATATTTACGCCGCCCTTACACAATGCCCAATGGGCATGTAAAGTATTTCAAATAAATAAACAAATAAATAAGTTCCTTTCGCACCATGGCAATAAGTGAGGCGAGGTGGCAGTACCTCTCGCGCAATAATATTGTTGTAGGGATTGCGTCAAAAAACGCCTTTTCGGTTTTTAATTTTGTTTTCCAAATTATGACCATTTCTTAAAGCATTTGAAAGAATTGGGTACTTCTGGATTCACATTTTTTATTTTTGCCTCATATTTTCCTTGCGGTTTCTAGTTTCTCATGCCGAAGGAGCCTCGCGGCACCGCCTGAAAAACAGAAGCAAAGGGCTTTATTGAAAATAAACTAAATAGGGGCGTTTCGCACTGCAGCCTTTACAAAAATGTCTATAGACAGTCTATAGAAAATCCATAGATTTCTGTCTGTAAAGTCTAAAGGCTGTCTATAGTCAAACCCTGGAGAATAGTCTGTAAGCAATACAATTCCGATGGACAGTCAATACACAATCTAGGTTTATAGCCATACACTTTTAAGACATTTGTCTATAGACAGTCTGTATACTATGAGTAGAGGAAAAGAAATATCTATAAAAAGGCAACAGCGTCTATAAGAAGTCTGTAGACCGTTTTCATAAGGGAACACAGTGCCCATGTCAATCAGATATTCACCCGTATCGATGTCATCGATTGTTCTTTGTAGAAAATCTTTTTTTTTTACGGCACCTCGCTTTAAAGGAGAAAGACAACCTATACGGAACACTGTCGCTAAGTAAAATTTGGCGCTCCCATTATTTATGGTGGGTATAATTCTACTGATCCTCCAGCACTCGTAGCTAGTGTACAAAATCTTGCTCCAGTCGAGTCCTTTTAATTTTGAGGATAATCGCCACCACTCTCCGCATTCGCTCAAAAAACTTGGTCCAAATAGGACGGAATCAAATGTTAAACTGGTATCGCATCAGTCACTGGTATCGCATTTTAGCTACACTTTTGATCTTAATCCGTAAACGGATGAAAAGAAAGCAGCCCTATGCTTCAATGGGCAACTGGGTATCTAAATGCAATGCTCTACTATTTCATATCTATTCGTTTGTATTGTAACACCTCACGCAGTCGTTGCGTCAAAATTGTACATAAAAGTTCCTTTTTTTAAACTTGAACTTAAACACCTGATATGCGGCATGATCAAACTGTAGCACCAGCGATAACAAGTTTTGTCACAAAAAGAGACGCCTCTGCATTGATTACTAACGTTTTATTGCTTTTTCCCGAGCTCGAAAATTCACAACTGAAGGTCAGAAATGCATCTCAGCGTGGATATCACTACATGAATTGGAAGGGAATGCAAAAACAGCAGGGGATGGCCGACAGTGAGGTTGCTGAATCTAACTGGGCCTGGGCCCAGGCTAGCTTGCCCAGAACAGTGGTAATTCTCTGAGGGACAGCTCAGAAGGAAAGGCATTTGTCCTGTAGTCTGCATAGTTAGGCTAATCGGCAACTGCACCACTTTTTGACAATTACGCGATATTCAAGGATTCGTATCCATATAGCCTATAGGTAAAGTACGTATACATATGCAAAGTTTTTTTCTGCTAGCATTAAAAATAATGACGTAATCGATTATTAAATTTATGGCTTTGCCTCACGGCACTACAGGAGTGCAGGGAGGCTTGATGAAACGCCAAGGAGGGTAAGAGTGCAAATTTCCAGTGTTCCACTGCCGTCCACCACGCCGTGCTCTCCGTCGTTGGATGCTGCAAAACAACGCTTGGCGGCCATTGCCTTCGGTGGCGCTGGTTTTTTTCCTTCATAGCAAGCGTTTCTGTTGTAAATGTACCAGCACAGTAGATGACGTCATCATGTGCCCCCACTTTTCTCAGTGCGCTGCGGATAAGATTGAAGGCTTCACGATTTTAATCAGCGATTACATCACCATTGCTGGCCCAAAAAGATTTCGCATTCTTTACCCGCAAGTTTCACCTATGCCACTTCTATAAAATCGTGTAACTCTGAAACCACTGCATTTTCCTTTAAGCTTATGACATTGACTGAGACCTTTGAATGTACATGGGCGTTTTACGCAGCACATGTTTTTATCTTCTGTTCGCTGCAATCTCCATCGGACACCGCACAGAAATCCATCTAAACCAGATGGATGCCAAAACCGCTATGACAGGGACGGTAGTTGCTTCCATGAAACAGCAATGGCAGTGCCTACCAAATTTATACAGAGGGGAAATGCGTCTTTATTATAAACATTCCCGTACACCATCCTTCACGTCTGGAATGTTGGTTCTTCTCGTCCGTGTGCCCGACGGTAGCAGTGCAGCCGCTGTGCACTAAAGCCGGTTGAGTCGAAAGCTATGACATGTTTTCAAGGCAGGCAGCGCTACGCGGATTTGACGACGGAGCAAGAACGCTTGACCTTGTCGACGACGGATGTTTTATGCAGCCACACGTGAAGAAAAAACAGGTGAATGTGACTGAACGCGTCTGTAAGGCCGAACAAAAGCAGACGAGCGCTACGGCGCGTCACGCAGCGAAATCAACGAGGGACACCGAGTACGTTGTCCAGCTCGGACAAGAATACGGCATTGTAAGGGCGACGGTACGGAAAGCCGCTAAGGGACATGGCCGAGATTCTTAAAGGAGTGCGGCTTGTCAACGTATGACTTTTTTCCAACATATGCTACGCCAGTGCTGCATCGAAATATATCCGCGGCCGGTCTCAACAAACAACACTTGCTGAACAACTGAACGACGCGGCCACTCAGCTGACGTAGAGGATCAGAATAAACTTGAAAAGCGGTGTGCAGCCATCGATTTTCAGGCGCTCCATATAACTGAGGTCATTTATGGCTGCGTGAAATTATTATTTCAAGAGAACAATTCATTTATCGTGTGAGTGTAAGTACAGTAGGCCAGCGCAATCGCTAATATAACAGAGAAAGGTGGGCTAGTTGGATACTAGTACTAGAATGCATCTTCGTAATCATCATCAGCCTGACTACACCCCCTGCAGGGCAAAGGCCTCTCCCATGTATCTCCAATTAACCCTGTCCTTTGCCACTTGCGGCCACCGTATCCTCGCAGACTTCTTAATCTTGGGACCGCGCAAAAAGACAAGGGACGAGGAAGAAACCATGCTCTGTCTTGTTGGTCTCTTCCTCGTTCCTTGTCTTTTTGCGCGGTCCCAATATGCAAATAGGCGAAGCTGCCGTCGGTCTCCAGATATTTTTTTCCCGGGACACGCACGCTGAAGCACTTGTCAAAGTTTTAACCAGAAGGGCTGATCTATGGACCAGAACCTCTAGTATGGGCAGCGCGCCACGAAAAGCAATGGCTGCAGTTGTGGCTCCGGTGGAGCGGCATGCCTCTACAAGCGGGAACAAGTGACCATAGTAGTACCGCCTTTTCTAATTTTTACATCATGTAAGAGGCCCTACAGCTCTATTCTTTACGGTTATCGGTTCCCTTAGTAAATGCCAATTTAACTACTCTTTCTCGGCGCAGTCAGTAGCACGACACGGTTACAGAAATGCGGCCACGTGTTCATCTTTAAAGCATGGGTACGGACCTTAATCCGGAGAGCGGAGTGCTCTTGAAAAAAGGCCTGGAGAGCGTTACAACATCAATGAAATGAATGTTTAGAAGTTCGTACATGAAACTCTTAAGTAAAATGGTTACTCACGCTATACTTTTGTTCATGCGCTGTTTATCCCGCGAGCTGAAATTCCATTCATTTGCAGAGCCGAGGCTAAGGGAAAGAAAAGCAGCATGATATTAGCAATTAACTGTATGAAATATATTCATTCAAATGAAATTTCGCGAGTCTTAAGTATTCAAATTCGGCCCTCGATAAACCTAGAAAGGTTAGATCATAATTTTGGCTCTTAGCGCTTCAAGGGCATTAGCACATTTAGCACGCACAGTATAGAAATCAAAGGACAGACGCTCTAACTGAAGCTAACGACCCTGTTCTGTGACAGGAGGCGCGTTTGTGAGTCACAGTCCTGGCCTCACAATAAAACAAATGTACTGGGATGTGTTTTAGCTGCACCTAATTCTTAAAATATATAATCTCAACCATTAAGGACAAAGAAAACAAATTTTTGTTTTATTTTTTTTTCATAAAAAATTTAGAACTGCTGGCCTTTACCGCAAGGGTAAACACGCCCATATTTCCTCGATATTAACAACTTGTGCCGTCTATCAGCTGCCAGCAGTGAACACCACGTAACTAAAACAAAATAATTAATTTGTAATGAAGAGAAAACAACAATGCACAGAGTTTGAGCGCGAAGAGGTTGATTATATGCCTGGACTTTGAACTAAAGGAATTTGTAATTGAGCCTACCGGACGCACGCAACGTTCAGCTGACATCTTAAATCTTATTCTGACGACTGCACCTTACTTAATCACTTTATTAACCAATTCCTACCTGCGACAAGTGACCACTGTATTAACCAAATTGAGATTAAAGCTTCCGTCTCACAAAGAAATTGTTCACATTCAGTCTTGGTTATAGAAATGCTGACTTTCATGCTAACTCCATATATTCATTGCTATCTATATTTTAAGTTTTCAAACTGCATACCTGAAATAGAATTTCAAAAAAGTCGCTGCTCTAGTTACTGCGTACATTCTTTAAAGCATGTTCATTTTAACTGTAACACTCCATCATTTAATGCACGTTTGAAAAGTTCGTTCAAGAAAAAAAAACGACTACTTCGACAAACTAAGATAGCACAAATATATAATGCTTGCTTTACTGCTTGTGCAGCATATAAACCTTTCAGCACGGAAATTAAAGATGTGTTTTACGAGGAAATCTTACCTTCCCTCCTTAAAGATGATAGAATATTTTAATGTGGTCTGTAATATTAAAGCTAATACTGTACTCCTTTACGATCAGTTCAATAGCATGATAATTGGTAATTACTGTTGCAACATTCTCAATGAGGTAACTGCATTACGTTTTCGACCGCTTTCATTGCCAGTCACTCCGTTGCTCACAATTCCTAATTCTATGCCCAAATCTATGCCCAGTCTTTCAGTTTTGCTCTGTGCCAAATAAACTGATGTAGGGAAGGTGGCTTCGTTTCAGTACTCAGGTAAGACCCATGCAATTTTTTAATTATTGTCTATTACATTGACCAGTATTCTACGTAAGCTCCTCGCACACATCATCTGGCATCATGTGTCTTTTTCTTAATAAGCCATTTTTCATGTCCTGCCAACATGGTTTCAGATCTTTTTCATGTTACAAACAGCTAGTATAATTTTAACATTTGTTTTAGGCACTCGACAAGAAATATAGCATATATCTTTTTTTGTATTCTGCCAAAGTATTTTATACTGTTTGTCACCATTTACTCTATATTTAACTGAATGCCGTTAGTATCAATTAAAACATTTTATAAGACCAGATTAAGGACTTTTTCTGTAATAGTTCTAAGCTTGCCTCCGTGAACACGTAAGACTCGTCTGCTGCCCGCATAACATCCGATGTTCTGAAAGATTCAGTTTTAGGTGCACTTTTGTTTTGATTTATGATAGGTATGTAGCCATAGGAGTAGCCTCTCATGTAAAAATATTTACTCACGAACTTGTGATCTACCGCGCTTTTTGGGACCCCTTTGGTACTGCTGCTATACTAGATGACCTTAACTCAATATTTTCCTGGAGTACATATTAGTTCATGAACCACAACGCTACTAAGTGTAAACGTATGCCTGTCTCCTGCCAATTGTTTGATAGTGCTGCCTCCTCTTTCCTCGACACTTCCTCGCTGATGTAACAGTGTACAAGTATCTTGGGGTTCACATCACAAATAATCTGTCATGAGAAATGCATGCTGATTTTGAACCTATTAATCATAGGTGCGTGCTTCAATTCCTACGCCCTCATTTTTCGCCTGCCACCGTGCCTATAAAAGTCCATCTTTATAAACCTCTAATAAGGCCCCAGCTTGAGTATGCAACAAAGCGGCTTCTTGGACTAGCTGGTTATGCATTTATAAAAACTAGCAGCTGAAGAACATCAGCAAAGTATGTGTGTGTGTATTCCTTCCTTTCTGTCCGGGTCCTTCAAGTGCTGATTTTTATAAATTGAATATGCATTCTCAGTTTCAGACACCGGTTATATAATCCCATTCCAGTACACTGAATACATTCAGAGCCGTGCTACCCTCTTTATTTTGCCTATGTACCCAGGAGCTGCTAGTGTATCTTACAAGAAAATTACTCTCAACCTTCCGGACCTTGATCTTCGTCGAAGGTACTACGTTTTGTCTCTTCTGTAAAATTCACAATAACACCACTCTCAACATCACTCGCTTATCATATGTGTCAACTTTTGTCGATGATCATTGTAATGTAGAGGTTCTGTCATACTGAGACTGTACACGTCGGAATTCGTTTTTTCCTTGCACTTGCAACGAGTGAAACCACCCAGCACTCCAACGCCACCACAGCCAGGGCTGACAGCTTCAAAAATTGCACCTACAATTGTGATTGCTCTCCTCTATTAACGCCCTCGGGCCTTGAGAGTAGATAAATAAATGGATAAATTAATACTGATGGCGTACTCTTTCTAAGCGTTCCCGTATCTGACTTATGAACTGTTTCTAGCCCTGACTCCGACTGATCTGACGGCCTAAGGGAATCAACGGGGTGTACCTAACTTTCAAAATTCCGTTGTTATTTTAATGTTCAGCTCCATGCAGCTCCTGGTGGCACCGGCGCAAGCTAAAAGCGTTGGTCCTGAGCTTCTGGGATAGTTCTCGAATAAAGGCCAAAAACACTAAGACACTGTTGTCTTTTGCTAGTTATCTTTGATTTCGAAACATTCCCAGCCAAGTGCAGGGAATAACGGCGCAACGAAAGTTTGTACGCCACGAACTGATGCATGCTCAAAATTATGGCTTATGATACTCTACGAGTTTTATGATTGAGTTGGGTATTCGGCTGTTCTTTTGTTCCATAGTCGAGACCGGAAGAAGGCAGGCATGGAGAATGAAATGTGTAACAAGACTGAGTTTTGAGCAAATACGAGGGGGTACCCAAAAGAAACCGGACTTATTTTTGTTTGAACTTATTTGTTCACATTTTAAGCACAGACCTTCAATCTCCTTCAAAGTATTCCCCACTTGCAATGATACGCTTGTCAAATCTTTCATTCCATTTTTCAAAACATTGTTTAAATTCATCTTTTGTGATGCTTGACAATGCCTCCGTAGTTTTTTTTCTTCACCTCAGCAACATCAGCGAAACGCTTTCCATTCACCTATTTTTTCATTCTGGGAAACAAAGAAAGTAGCACGGGGCAAGGTCGGGAGAGTATGAGGGTTGAGGAATAGGGGTCATGCCATTTTTGGTCCAAAACTGTCGTAGAGACAGGGCTGTGTGAGCAGGGGCATTGTCATGATGGAAAAACCAGTCACCCGACCGCAACAAATCTGGCCGCTTCCACCGCACACTGTTGCCCAATCTTTTCAAAACATCCAAGTAGAAAGCCTGGCCAACTGTCTGACCCTGCGGAACAAATTCTCAATGGACGACTCCTCTCGCTTCGAAAAAACAAATCAGCATTGTTTTGAGGTTTGGTTTCACCTGACGAGCTTTCTTGAGGCAAGGTGAATTTGAAGTTTTCGATTGGCATGATTGTTGCTTTGATTCAGGATTCGATTCAGGAACACTTCAGTTGTCCCCATAGCATCGTCCTTGTACGTCTTTCTTAATATTTCAAGAGTTTCCATTCAACTTTTTCCGAGCAAAAATCAGAATTTCACCGGCGGACGCTGTTCACGAAAATCAGCCATTGCAAAAACGACGTTCACACAAAACAGTCGTCACTCTAAAACTCTGCCTAAACTAGTATGACCTCCTTCAACGACGGCACTCAGCTTACTGACTCTGGAATGTTCGTTCTATGCGCTCCTAGTGGCAAAACGCGGCACCACGGAAGATTTGCCGACCAAAAAATTTAGTCCGTTTTCTTTTGGGTACCCCCTCGTATATATATATATATATATATATATATATATATATATATATATATATATATATTGAACAAATTTCTACTGTGGGCGTGGAGCAGTTCCACACTAATGCACTGCACATAATTTAAATAACTCACGTTCCAGGAGCCACCAACAACTGCCAGCCGAATGTGCAAAACACATTTTAACAATGTTCAGGAGGAGCGAAATACCGCTAAAGGTAGTTTTTTCGCCAAGGTTGATGTCTGTAAAAACAGCTGCTGTACAAACTGACGTTCAGCCTTCTCTTTAGATATCAACCCCAGAAGCGTGACTGCGACGTATTATGAAAGCGATAAAATTGCTAACACCTTCTGTGGGTCAATAGAATCTTTAATTTTCTTTGCCTTGGTGGTATGTCATAGATACGGCGTTATTCATATTTTTAGGCACAAGATGTCCTCCAGCGCCCTACGCATAGACATCGCGAAAATAAATTCTGAGAAACATTTTCCATGAAAATTTTCTGATTAGCTTCTTTTTTGAAAGAAAAGTCAAACATTCAGTATGGATTTTGGCTTCCTGCTAAATTTATGTCTTAACTGGTTTGAAAGTGTGCAAACAAGAAAAACAAAGAGGGAACGTCTTATTTAAATGAGCCGATGGTCATTTTCCTAGAGTAATAAACGGCAATACAAAATAAAAGGATTATGACACAACAAGCAAACGTCATGTAAGAGCTTCACGTATGGAAAGCAAAGCACTTTTCGAAGACCTTGCAGAATTGTGCATTATGTGTTTGAAAATTCGGAATTTCAAATATTCACTCATTGAAGCTTCATCTGCTTTTTCCTTTGAGCCCGAGTAAATGCATGAAACTCATGCTCACATTCGTGCCGTCACTCGTGATGGAAATTCGTAAGATTTATCCCCGGGTTCATAAGTTACGACTGCCACACTTGCGTTCGACGTGCAGAAGGTGTCACGAGTTTCAAGATCTGCGAAAAGGATGTAGAAACACTGAAGACTTCCGAGCCATTCTAGTTTTACTTATTATTTTGCTGTTGGGCTTTTCTCGTTAAAACTGCACGAAAAGTGTTATCTTCAAGAAATAGGACTACATCTGCGTTGCAAAAAAGTAACACCTGCTGCAAAGAGGGCAAATGCTGATTATACTATTGATGCGCAGACCCATTTCCGTTAGTTGTTCTCCGATACTACTGCTTGTGCTCGGGCACATGCTGTGCTCCAACAGTGCACCGGAACCACAAACTTATGTCATGCTAGTCCGCTCAGTGGTGGTTTAGCGCTGGACGCTTCGCCAATCATGGCACCCAACCAGTTAACAGACTACCAGTCATGCCAGCAAAGGAAGCAAAACACTGATGACACCAACCAACCTTCGCGATCATAATTACCACACTATAACTAATAAGCAATATCGCATAACAGATGTTCTACTAAATTTGCTTAATTCGTTCATCACGCCATGCAGTGAGATGCGAGGAACAAAGATTTAAATGACTACAAAAGTAAAAGCGCCAAAAACAACGCGTGAATACTCAACCAATAAAACTCAATGACTAAGAATAAGGAATGTTTATGCACCACACCCCTCAGATGTGCAGATGTTTCTGCAAAGCAGTCGACGGAGGGCAGACGCAGTCTTCCGTTAACCTGACAAGTTTTAGGCTTCTATTATATTGCAGGTGGTCGGCAGCGCAATCTTGGAGAGGATAGTGTAATCGTTGGCCCGTTGGTTTACAGATGCGTGGGGAACTCTTAAGACAGTGCCCTCCAAAACGCTTTTACATATTTTTATCAAGCTGCATTAGTTTTCTATTTAGACAACTACCGGTCTAGGTGACATATTCTTTGCCACAGCTGAAAACTATTTAATGGACTCCTGGCATATGACGCAGGGTGACATATCGGAGATTTTGCACTAGATTCCATCTATCACGAGGACTAATGCTTTTGCAAAGTGGCTCGTGAAAAAACCACCTTGCCTCTGGCTCCTTCTCTTAGCTTTTTAACATATGTAAGAACCCAGCGCGCCCTAGATGTTGCACTCGTTTTCGCCTCTCGTTTTCGTCCTTTTTTCACAAGATTTTCTGCCGTTAAAATCAGTACGTGATCAGGATAACCAGCTTTCTCGAACCAGGAAGTCCGCTTTTTAAAGTTTCCGCTGATAGACTGTACGCAAGACTTCCTTAATGCATTTGTGAAGCAGGTTCGCAATGTCGCGCTTTACGTTCTTTGAGGTGGCGCTTATCACTTCTATCTCCCTCTCCCATTGCACTAATTTTTCTAATTCAAACGTGAGTATGAAATACCAAATAACTCGAATACGCTCTGTTTCAAGGAATAATTAGTTGTGCTGGGTGCTCTGCAATTGAACCCATGCAGCATTTATACACTTCAAATTGCTGCAATATATTATTTCTATTTTTTACTCCATAACTGCAAGGTCATGAGGAGTGAGTTTAAAATTTATGCTCATTTCAATCGTCGATCCAGAGCAACTCTCGAGTCCACGAAGGAGCGTATATGTGGCTATTTAATTTTAACTCACTATCTCAATTCATAACGTCCATTGGGATAGACGTTTTGGTCCCGCGGAACCAGAAACTTCCTGCGTATCACCGATTTGGATGCCCCATGGGAGTTGGCTTGATAAGAAAGCGCAGTTGGCTTCAATAGCTATGTTACTTCCACCGTGCGCAAACTTCACTATTTGCTGTAGTTTTCATCCGTCGCTAATAAAGTCTTCAGAAATAAAATAACGCTGTCATTTCATTTTACGAACACAAACGATCTTAAGAAGTGAAATCCCTCCATTTAAACAGCGTTGGGAATGAAAATGGAACATTTCGTAATTTTATAAATGCGTACGACGTGGATCGCTTGGAATGTCTGCATAGGGGTTCCTTCGAAGTATCGTCTTCCTGAAAAAAAGAAGAGAAAAACATTGTGCGTCATATTTCCGGAGGTGTCAAGAAACTGGTGTTGAATCGTAAAAGAAAGTAGTTTAGTTTCTTAATTATGCTCCATTTCCACCGAGTTCTCAGGGTAGTGAACGGCCAGTGTAAGTAATTTCGGACAAAAAAATTCTGCTGTAGTGTTTTTTGCAGACACTTTAACGCATCCTTGCAAAATATCAAAGGCTGCCAAATTTGGAAGTAAATTTTTCTTGAGTGGTGCCACAGGGCATGCTGCCGATCTATGAAATCGGCAGCACTCGCTTAATCACAAAATTTACTGGTATAATTATTGAAAAAGATATCTTAGCATAATCTCGCTTCGCTCAGACCGGCACCCGACGACGATGGTGTCGAAGCCGACGGCAGTGCGCGCCGTCAAATCAGAAATCAGCAAATCTGCATTCCTTTTACTGGTTTACTTACTATTATTATTGCTGTTGTTTTCATTAATACCTTTATAATTTTTTTAATTTATTTTTTAACATTTTGATTACCTGTCAGTCGCTGCCTGTGTCTTGGCCAATCCCCCGCAAAGGTACGCGCCATTATTTTGAGGACAACAACAACAGATGACAAAAATAGACTCAACACTATTGGGGCTCGTTTATCCTCACCGTATCTCCAACAGGATTTGGTGCCTGGTCTGAACACGCACCTTCAAACCGCTCCTCCGACCACTTTTGTGGAGGCCACTGCTCGCCTGACATACCTTACGTTGGCAACACCTTGACAACACGTCATGGTGGCTCTACGCTGGAGTCCATGCTGCAGTAGGTAATCATGAAACACAACGCCTTCTCGCGCTATCGCACTGTGATGGCGACCTGGCTGGAGCCTGAGCTAACCAAGCCGCAACCCACCAACCACCCAACTGGTGTCGGCACACCGCTACGACAGTTCGAGGTCTTCTTGGTCCTGAACGGCATAACCAACAAGACCACCAAGCACGACTTGCTCCCTCGTGTGATTTCGCTGCAACTCGTGCCAGAACTCGACTTTTCACCCTCAAGTTCCACTGTATTGAAGCACCGCAAAGGTTGATACCGTGACCACGCTCTTAGATCATTAGAAAACAGCTTCTCAGGTGCCCGTCCTCCTCTGCTTCGCACTACGATAGACAGTGTCAGCTTTTCCATGTGCTGTCAGCTGCTCCCAACCCAGGCTGACAACCAAGAGTCTTCTCTGGTAAAACTCATTCCTCACGCGCTTCGCAGCTAGGCAGCTCGGCGGATTGCTAAAGCGGAGCAATCAACATTTCGCAACGCCTGCTCAATGTTCCATGACTAAATCAGCAGTCTTCTGAGCAGGTTTGGCTCGGTCTCCAGCTCAAGTGTTTCGTCGAAGTCAGTCCTCTGGTCACCTGCCTCGCAGTGCTCGGCCACCGCGCTTCGGCCACTATTCGTGCCACACGTGAGCATTGTGCTGCTTCATCCAATCCAGGAAATTCATCTTTTCCCCAGCGTACGACGCCGGGCACTCAGGGCACGTGCTTTTGCACACAAAGGCCATTTTAGGATCACATGCTCTTTCGGGCAAGGGAGGAGGCGTTCTATTTGATGATCGGCTTCTGCGTTGCTTGCGTCCTTTCCTTCCCGGGCCAACGTTTTGCTGTCGGTCGTCTAGTTTGTTTACGCGGACGGCTGCAGTCTTCCCTCACCGTAACCGAGATGCTCCGTTGTCGGCGGGTGCAACTGCTACGAAAATTTGAGGCGAAACTCCGATAGTCACTTGTGTGGCAATGGCGTGCCATAATCACTTTTACAATATCACGGAAAGCTCCAATCTGCACGCAATACAGCACCGGAGCATTATTGGCAATTTCTCCGGTCCTCAATGTGCCATCACGAGACATCTTCACAAATCACAGGCGGCGGTGCGACTCTTTGTTTCCTCCGAAGCGCCAGGTACATATTTTTGCTAAAAACAACTAGCGCTTTTTGTTTACCAATTTCAGTCAGATATTCTATTTCGCAACATGGAAAACTGCAGGATGCCGCTGAGAGCCCGATTTTTGCAAAAAGTGCTTAAGTGTCCCTTTAACGACTGCATGGTCGATTCCCCGCCCCCCCCCCCCCCCCCCCCCCCCCATTGTTTGTAGCGAAAGCTCCACTACTATAGCTGGGACGCATTTCGCTGTGAGCCTCAGAATGACCGTGAAACGACCTTGAGATAAGTCACTGCTAGTGTTGCTATGCACATATACCTAACCATATGTGGTCCACTTAGTGCACGACGTTTGGCCTTGAACTTTGACCTTCAACTCAAACGTTAACCCGTGGCCCCCCCTTGACCTTTGACCTTGGCATTTGACTTTGAACTTTGACATTGAATTTTGGCATTGCAAGTTGTCGGCAGAGGCAATAAAAAGCCACTTGGTAATCACGTTTTGTCACGTGATTGAATGCATAGCTGGGACGTCAGGTATGGGGTATATATAACGAGAGCTGTGCGCTACTGACCATCAATAAGTATTTGTCTCCATCAAGTCAGTCAGTGAAGACGAATGAATAGCTGTGAAGTGGGGCGGGGGGGGGGGGGGGGGATTAAGAAACAATAAAAGAGTACCAAAGATAAACCATGTTTAACGATGCTTATGTAGCTATCACTACGCCAAACTCGGTTCGACATAGTTAAACCGCTGAACAAATTTTTTTATTCGGGTGTCACGGCTTACAATTACACGGCCCCTGTCCGTGAGAACTTGGGCTGTGGAACTGAGCGAAGTAACTAAGTCATCAGTACGTCCAGCCCTCTCTAGACATCTTAGGCAATACGGAAACAAAGAGAACAGTTTAATAAAAGCTAGGTTACTCTAACATATCCCGCAACGCTTCCCCAACACCGTCAAACCAGAATTTTTCACACAGCCTTCATTTTTCACAGTCCCTAACAGAAGTTTTACTATCAAAAGAATTCGTTAGGCCTTCAGGATACGCACCGCTTTTGCAAGTTTTGGGATGCTAGCAGCCAAATCGCCATCTTTCACTCAAGCATGCGAACTATAAAAAATTCTTACTTGGTGAAGAGGTAAAAAGCAGTGTTATTAAGTCTTAGTCCACTCCGCCAGAGCTTCTCCAGCTTTTGTAATGTCTGAGGGCCGTCTATCCTTGTATCGTCTGGGTTTGTATTGTTGAATATAACTTCGAGCTTGTCGTTCTGAAAATAGGAAACAAGAAATCAACACAATCTATACAGGGTATTTCAGCGAGGACTGTTTGTAATATTTAAAGCATGTTCTTCGAAAAAATCCATTTGCTTTTACAGATGTGCACGGGTCAGACAACGAAAACGCGGGCAGTTGAGCAGGACGGAGCGTTGTCGCTACTCCCGCTGACCATTCCGAGCATTTGTAATCGCATCATGTCATTCTGTCCTTCGGTTTACAGAATTACTGCCTCTGGTGCTCAACTCGAACCACAAGACAGCACTTGCCTGGCGCCACTTCATTGCCTCGTCTATCGTCGTAGTCGCTCGGTACCGGCAGGAAAGGGCAACCAAACACATGACCTGTCTCGAATTAGAGCCTCACGCAAATGGGAAGAGATGTTGGATGTTTAGAAAATTATGTCCTGCTAGTAGCTAATCGATTTATTCAGCCGGCGACCCGAACCTGCTGGGGGCGCATGGGGAACAGGTAGCACGGGAAGATCAACGTGGATTAATCCAGAATCATTACCAGTGCGCTGTTGCTGTTTGTTATTGGCATTTATTGATCCCTACCACCTACGTGGTATTTCAGGTGCCGACGCTGATATCTGGAACTGCCAAATATCTTCGCCTGCGTGTGTCACCTTGCTCCAAGCCGCAGAATTCCGCCTACGGTGAAGCCAGTGTAGCAGAGGCGCTGAAGCGACGCCGGAGATGCGCTGTTATGTGGTAAGACCTTCGAGCCGTGCTTACGCACAAGCTCAATAATTGAAACCTAATATAAACATCTTTGCAACTATAAATTTCTACTCTTGTATTTCCCTTTTAGTAAAATCCACACTAGCTATCGGGTTTTCGAAAATATGATTCTCGTCAGTGCGGCACCCCTTCCCCGCAACATGTCCAGAGAAGACCAGAGCGGTCGTCGCCAGGCGCACGCGGAAGCGTTGGCGCGATACTATGGTAAGCAGCAGCACGTGTATTACGTGGACGTTGCCGGCCCACACCACGGGGGCAGTACATGGCCGCAGTCGTACGCAACACAAACACAGTTAACGGGCTCACTTTCAAAGCCTACAGCGCAACACACGCGGAGGAGATTGCCATTGCTCTGGCTCTCCCTTATACCGGGTGGAAACACATCATCACCGACTCGCGAGGGGCCTGCCGGAACTATGAGCAGGGAGGGCCTCCCTCATTTGCCTGGCGCAAACTGCAATATAGCTGCCGATGCGAAGATCCAACTCCACCTAACCTTATTTGGGCCCTCGGTCACCAGGGACTCCAGGGAAACGAACAGGCCGAGCAGGCCGCCCGCGCACTCTCTCCCCGGTCTATCTCCCTGTCCTTGGAAGCCTACTCCCAATCAGACAATCTGGCCCTTACATTCAAACACATCACCGATTACTACAAGGAGGAGCACCGGCGCTGCCCCCCCCCCCCCCCCCTCCCTGTAAGGGACTGGATCGCGCTGACGAGCGCTCCTCATCAAAATTCTCACTAACACTGTACTGTGCCCGGCGGTGCTTAAACATTTCAACACATCCTTTGATGGCGCGTGCCATTTCTCTAGGGAGGTGGCTGACACCTTCCACATGGTTTGGGCGTGTCAGTCAAACCCATCTATCCCCCCCAATTCCACCAGAGAGGACTAGGAGGCGGCCCTGCTCGGCTGTCAAGACCTAAAGAGCCAAAAGGCCTTGGTTCACCGGTCGCGGGCGGCGTTGCTTGCCAATGGGGCCCCGGAATAGGGGCTCCACCTAGTATTGTGAGAGGAAAGGGTAAATAGAACCCTGCCCCAATCACCTCTGTGTAAAAATAGAAGATAAATGTTTTTTCACCGCCACCTATCGACACGCGCAGTGTCATGCGAACCATGATGTGAGCGTAGCGAAGAGCCGAAGATTCGTTTCAGCTGCCACGGCTACATTAACGGCCACCAAAATCTCAGCAGACGGGCATGCTTGCTTTTCACCTACGACATACTGCGACTGCTGCCGCCAAGATAATAGCGGAGAGCTCGTGCGCAGCAGGCGAATGCCAGGAGTGCTAAAGCAGTGCGGCCGTTATATCTAACATGCAACTGTATTTGACATTTGACTCACCATCATGAAAGGCATCATATCAAAATAAGAACTTTTATCGAAACAAATATCCTGTAATATCAGTTTTGCAAAAATTTTCCTCTCCTATATACAATGAAGATGGCGCAAAGTTTCGCCTTTTCGACACGGTTTCTCAGCGCACGCGCCTGTCTTGGGCAGCCCGTCTAATGTCAATGCCCCCTAGATGTGCCGTCCCGAGCTCAAACGGTTAAAAAAAAAAAAAACTCAACCCTTTAGCACGCATGCGAATTTTCATATTGCCGTCAGGCGCAGACTACGGCTGGGAGCACACACATGCCAATTCGCAAGCCACGTTGACGCACCGTGGAAGCAAATGGCGCCTGCGGTCGCCGCGCGCATTTGTTTTTGGCCAGTTTTCTGTTCAGTAGACGAATTTTCGCGCACAGTCCAGAGGACTCCACATTTAGCAAAATATACGAGTGAAGGCACTCACTTTGGTTTCAGTCAATCGTTTCTACATGAATTCAGCTGCCATGAGATCAACGCTTCTCGTTGGCAACGCAGTTCGGCTGCACTCAGCTCTTGTCTCAATAGCTTTCCGAAAATAATGAAGGCATACCGGCTAGGCGGTAACAAGTCTGGAGGCAATTTGCATACAAAATATTGCACTCCATACCAGTAGTATCGCTGACGAGGGCGATCGCAGGTTTTTAGGGCGCCAGGATGAGCGCATAGTGGTTCAGCGTGATGAGGGGCAGAAACTACAGAGCGCAGGTGTAGTGGGACGAAAAAAGCAGTCATTTTCTGCCATCATAGTTGTATTTACGTCGATGAAGAAGACCATTCCGGATGGATAAATAGGAAACTTTCTGAAAGAGTGCCCAAGAATGTGTGTCCATAGAATGAGAGCTGAAAATATTTAATATGAAAGAAATCCAAGGACCCATGGCTGCTCAGAAGGCATATCCAAGAAGGTGATAGCTGTCAGTACTGTGTCGTGCGTGGGAAAAAATGAAACTGGCCAGTTCACTCGCGACTGGAAGAAAACGTAAGCGTCAGAGTGCTTCCGGCCAGCGAGGTGACGACACTGATATATTCTTGAAGCCTGGGTGCTCAGCGCCCGATGTATTCCGACGAATCCTTGAGGGAAGGTAGCCAGCATAAGGCATCATGGTCTATAACATCAAAGGGCTGGCCGTATATCTAAAGGCGAAAGTTTGTTATGGCCAGCACTCATGCCAAACACTCCTCTTCGGTAACGAAGAAATTGAACGCCGCTTCATAAGTGCACGGCTGGCGTAGACGGCAACATGTCTAGACAAGCTCGGCTTGCATTGGGCGAGCACCGCACCGAGCCCGACACTGCTGCCACCAGTGCGGAATTCCTTTCGGGAAGTCCGATCGTAGCGAGGAAGTATCAGGGCTTAGTCAAAACGAGGTGGAGTGTCGCAAATTCGTCGCCACAGTACGGTGCTCAAAAGGAGAGGTTAGTGGGGTCCATCAAGGGCATTGTAGAGGGTGCTTTGATTGGCGCGAAATTTCGGACAAATCGACGAAAGTAGTAGCATATGCCCAAGAAGCTTGGCAGTTCTTTGACCAGGGCCGGTTTAGAAAAGTCAGCAACGGCTCGCAGCTTGTTATGGCCAGGCATAACTCCATCTGTGCACATACGTGGCCGAAGATTGTGAACCTGCAGGCGCTGAAGCGGCATTTTTTAGATTGAGTTGTCGACATGCATGTGTGAGTTAGGGCGGGACATGGCGGAGGCTACTCAGGTGGATTGAAAAATTGTTGAGAAAACAACGTCATCCAGAAAGCAGAGACGAGACAAACTTTTCATTTGAGGCCGCGCAATACCTTGTCCATGATTCTTTCAAACGCCGATATTGCCTTGAAGAGACCTAGTGGCACAATGTTGAATTCGTTGAGTCTGTCCGGGCTGAGGAAGGCTGTATTCGTGCGATCAGGCGCAGGCATGGAAACTTGCAAATACCCGGAGCGCAAATTGAAGGCGGGGCAAAAATCTGCGTCCTGCAGTCAGTCTAATGCATCGTCGATGCGTGGGAGCGGATACATATCCCATCTCGTAATTCGATCAGGCGCAGATGGTCCACAGAAAAGTGAATGGGCACGTTCTTTTTCTCAGCAAGAGCAACAGGAAATGTCCAGGGACTACAGGATTTCTGGATAGCACCACGTTGCAGCATGTCCTCGACTTGCTCAGCAACGGCATGCACTCTGTAGGTGACAATCGGTAGAAACGCTTCTGGAGAGAAGGTTAAAGGCCGGTGTCGATGTGGCGGGAGGCGCTCGTCGTCCGGCCCAAGGGAGCATTGGGGCGAGCGGAATAAAGACCGGCATTGGTGCAGCAAGTTCAGATGCTGACAACTGTGGCGAAGCTTGAAGGCGCTACGAACAGAATGGTTAAAAAGGTATTCCTGAATACGGTCGGATACCACAAGGTGGTCAAGACGTCAACTTCGCAAGCAGGTGAATAATCGACAAAGTCCTGGTCGAGTAGCAGGGGCACAGGCTCAGTACGGCCAACCCCACTGCCCGCGAAGCAACGTTGCGGGAGACGAAAGAGGATTTGCCACCAGAAGTGCGCTTAAGCCATTCTGCAGGTCTACGACGGCGAACGGCTCGGATACATGGCAGCAACGAAAAAGGACATCGAAAGGCAAAATTATAAGTATGGTGTCAGTAGAAACTTCAACAGTCATGCAGGCATTGCGGAATCAGTGTGTATAAGAGTGTTATGTGAAAATACTGAAAGATATTTATAACGATTGCACAGCTACCATAGTTCTCCATAAAGTCAGCAATAAAATTCCAATAACGAAGGGTGTCCTGCAGGGAAGCACGATCTCGCCAGTGCTATTCACTGCCTGTTTACACGATGTATTTTGGTATCTGAAACGGGAACAGTTGTAGATAAGAGTTAATGGAAAATACCTAAGTAATCTGCGATTCGCTGATGACATTGCCTTGCTAACTCACTCAGGACATGAACTGCAAAGCATGAACAATGAGTTAGACAGGCAGAGCAGAACGGTGGGGCTAAAAAAAAAACATGCAGAAAACCAAAGTAATATTCAACAGTCTAGCAAGAGCCGGACGACGGCTTGGGCCGGACGACGAGCGCCTCCCGCCACATCGACACCGGCCTTTAACCTTCTCTCCAGAGGCGTTTCTACCGATTGTCACCTGCATTTCTCAATTGGTGGCGAGGTGCTGGAAGTAGTAAGAGAGTGTGTTTCTTTGGAGCAGGTAGTCACAGCTGATCCGCATTATGAGAGGGAAATAACTGGAAGAATAATAATGGGGTGGAGCGCATGTGCAGGTTCTCTCAGATCATGAATGGCAGTTTACCAATATCCCTCAAGAGAAAAGTATATAACAGCTGTATCTTACTCACCTACGGGGCAGAAACGTGGAGTCTAACAAAGAAGGTTCAGCTTAAGTTAAGGACAAAGCAGCGAGCTATGGAAAGAAAAATGATAGGTGTAACGTTAAGAGATCGGAAGCGGGCGGATAGGGTGACAGAACAAACGCTGGTTATTGACATCCTAGTTGAAATCAAGAGGAAGAAATTGGCCTGGGCAGGGCATGTAATGCGAAGGCAAGATAACCGCTGGTCCTTAAGGGTAACGGAGTGGATTCCAAGAGAAGGCAAGCGTAGCAGGGGGCGGCAGAAAGCTAGACGGACGGATGAGATCAAAAAATTTGCGGCAATATGATGGCCGCAACTGGCGAAGGACAGGGTTAATTGGAGAGACATGAGAGAGGCTTTTGCCCTGCAGTGGACGTAGTCAGGCTGATGATGATGATGATGATGTCAGTGGCACAGGTACCAGAGAGAGAAACGAGAACAGTGCTTACGGGTGGGATAGTGGTGTTTTGAGTGATGAGTTCCTTGGATGCAGAAGGACGACCCGTCTTGTCGAGCACGGCGACACGCCATAACACAGTGCCCGAAGAGCTCGGCCTGAGGACGGGCGCAGTCATCCAGGGCGATTCTGGGACAGGAGATCTCAGCCAAGAATGAAGTAATGAGGACAAATGGGGACGGCGACGAATAATGTACAGACACTGGCAATTGCAACTCGGGCGGTGCAGACAGCTGTCGTCCGTAGATTGAGTTCTGGCGACACGTAGCGATAGTTCGGAAAGAGACATCGTCATGTTTCGAAGGGAGCGACAAATTTTTTGGCTCATTATAGATGCGGCGGCACCAGTGTCGACGAGAGCAAGCGTAAACCACCTTTATCGACAGCGGCTATTAGATTCGCAGGCGAAAGACGTAGACTTTGATATTCAGACCAGTACGCAGTCCATGCCTCTTTTGTTGCTGCTGATAGTTTCCCGGCTCGGTAAAATAGGGTCGTCAGCGCTTGAGTGAGATGGAGCGACGACGAGGCGAAGGACAGCGACAGAACGGGAAGGCCTGACGATAAAAAGAATGATGGTAGCCCCAGAGGAACTCGCAAAGTGGGTGCAGAATAAGTCATCGCAGGTGGTACAGGGCGGACGTCAACATGTGGCTAAGGCAGTGACATGCGACGTGTCCAGGGATGCCACAGACAAAGCAAATTGGGTGGTTGTCGTTGTCTGCCATGGAACTGAGGGCGGGGCGGAGGTCGAGCAAAACTAGTGCTAGGCGAGCGCACCACAGGCGAAGAACACGCATACGCCGGTGAAGTTGCTAGTTGGGCCACCGCTTAGGTATAGCAGCGAGACGCCGCCAGAACCGAGTCCGTCACGAAGGCGTCCGCGTGACTGAACGGAGCAGCGGTTGGGAAGTTAGGACAGCCTTAGAAAACGGCAACAGTCAGTGCCAGTGGTTGTTGGATGGCCGGAAGGTAGAGCGTCTGAAATCTCTTGGTTGATTTCATGTCTTAGCTCCGGTGGTGGTGGTGGAAAACATTTATTTACAGATACACTTCAGGAGGTGAGGTATGAGCTGACCCAGAGGGGGCCAGCCCTTACAAATACTAGGTGAAGGTCCCTAGTTCGGGACCCCAGTGGCATCGGCCGCCGCCCAGGCTCGCCCGACCAAGGCCCGTTGGGCCTGCAGGTCAGAGCAGCCGAGCAGGGTCGCCTCCCAGTCCTCCCGGGTTGGGTTGGGGTGGTGGGGATAGCAGGGTTGGAGGGGCAGGCCCACACCATGTGGTAGATGTCCGAAGACTTCTCCGCACAGTCCGCGCGGCTGCCAGAGAAAGAAGGGTCGAAGTGTTTGAGAGCTGTCGGGCACAGCAAAGTATTTGTATACAGGCGAAGCAGAAGCCACTCCTCCGCCTTTGAGAGACCTTGACACGGGCGGGGATAAAGACCGTGGCCAGATTGATAAAGTAAAGCAATGTCTTTGAAGGAGTAAGCGGGAGTGAATTCTAGTTCCTGGTCATCGGGGTCGGAGGGGAATGTCCGGTGAGAGAGCGCGCGGGCGGCGGCGTCAGCTGCCTCATTTCCCTGAAGGCCCATATGAGCAGGAGCCCAAATGATACGCCGGTGAGCGGGATCCCCAGTGTAGACGCTGTTTTGGAGAATGCGGTAGGCTAGATACGGTACCCAGCCCTGCTCGACGTTCCGACATGCCCCTCGCGAGTCGGAAATAATTATTTTTGAATTGGAATCAGATGTAGCCAACAGCAATGGCGACCTCCTCCACGTGTGTTATGTCACGGGCTCGGAAAGTAAGGCCGTTCAATGTTTTGGATTCGTGGACGACTGCGGCCGTGTACCATCCACCATGGTGGGGGCCGGAGGCATCTACGTAGAATAAGCCGGGTTTCGATCCATAGTGGCGGGCCAGGGCTTCCGCCCGCGCCAGACGCCGGCCATTATGGTCCTCACAGTTCATGTTCGCGGGAAGAGGGTGCACGTGGAGGGCGCATCTCCACTGGGATAGAATACGTACGGGCTCTTCCATAAGAGTGGTGTGTTGGATGTGTAGTCGGGCAAGGAGGCGGCGACCCGACGATGTCTTCGAGAGACGTGTGTATTGGTTGGTCAAGTGGGCTTCCCGGAGCTCCCGAAATGTGTTCACCATGCCCAGCCCCAGGACGCACTTGTTGGAGGTGTTCACGGGGAGGCCCAGAGCCCGCTTAATAATTTTGCGCAGGATGACTTCGAGTGAATCCTCGTCTTGCTTCCGCAGGTGGAGGTATTGAGTCGAATATAGAATTCGACGGAGCAAGGAGTGATGTTAACTCCGATGCACAGGGCAGCTGAGGCAGCTGACGGGCTAAATCCTCACGCTCAAACTTCTTGAGAGCTCGCTGTCTATGGCAAGTTCAGCGAGCCACACTTCAGCTGGGCAGCGAACCAAAGACGCTGCTTGCGCAGCTCATCAAAGCTTTGTCAGTCAGTAAACGTTTATTGAAAAGGATGGTGGCTGGAGCGCATGTGGGTGGGCTCTCACTCCAAGACTGAAACTTTGAGTTCGTAGACCATCGCGATGGTAGTAACTCTTGGCGAGCAGAATTTTTAAGGGGTCATCAGCGATCTCCTTCAAGACCCGCCGGTTCTTATATTGCACGACGTCTTCAGTGTAAGTCGTGAAGCGATCTCCGGCGTGCTAGGCTCGCGATCGCAGATGCTGCACAGCGCGAAGTTTGGGGATAGTCGGGCGGCCAAAGACCTTGGAAAAGCGTAGCTTGAAGGCATTTCCGGTGGTATGTCACATTCGTGGCTGCGATACCACAGGTTGAAGACGTCGCTTAAATAAAGAGGGCGTTATTCAGCTTAAGAGAGCCATCCGAGTTGTGACGGCTCCCCCGTTCGTAGGCCGACAATCAGTCCTCGGTCGCTGCTGCTACTAAAGGTGGCGGAGTACTGTTGACGTAAGGCGCTACTGCAGGTGACAGTGGAAGGAAAAGTCGGGGGATACTGGCCCGGCTGTGCCACTGGGGCGGATGCCGTGCGACTTCGGAGCGCCAGGACGATGGCGGTGCTGAGGACCACGAAGTGAGGACCACCAAGTTAATTGACCGGGCACGGTGACCAACACTGACAGCAATTAGGGCGCACCAGGACTGAAAAGCCAGTGAGAAGCAACAACAGTTTCAGCGTGAGACTGGAGCTCTGGCGACTTGCAATGCCGATGAAGCGGGCAGCGCTTAGTGGTCCTCATCTTCTTCCTTACAAATGCCACATACAACGCCGAAGCCAATCATTACTGATATGCGTGCTCTTCTGATCCAAGCTTTGTGAATGTGTCTGACGAAAGATCGCAGTACATTTAGTACTTACCAGGGAAACGTTCCTGACACTGAATTTTATCGGCACGCTGTTATTTACGAAATACTCCTCCACCTAGAAAAAAAAAAAGGAAAAAGTTACAAAACCGCATTTTTTCAAATTCGCTAAAGTTCGACTTCACGGATATCTTTATCTTCTACTTCACACACCATGCCGTGCACAGATATTTTCACCAAGAACAGCTTCCTTTCCTTTCTTTTTTTGCTTTGTTTATCCACCGTTCGGCACTACTCCGAAAGACAGAGGTTCTTTCTCTGTGCGGCATAGAAAGAAGGGAATAGCATTTGCGATCACAAATAGACATACAAAGAAACAATAAAGTAAAAACCCTTTGTTTGACAAAGCTTAGAAATTGTGCAACCCGTGACGCACAAAAAAAAATGCACATCTTTGTAAAACATTTCACGTCTGGCGTAATCGGGAATTAATAATAGGGAAAACGACGAGCTCTTCATGCGATATGAGAACAAATCCTACCGTTACATTGAAATCAAACAAAACATAAGGGAATAGTGGTTGTATAATTTTTAGAGACTAATACTTTTCTAAGCGAGAAGAGCAAAGGTAAAACAATACACCTTTTTTCGTTTCAGTTACATTTGGCTGCTTTTGTGTACATGTATAACACAATTAGAAAATGGGGAAAAACTCAATAGAACCTCCGTTATATCTAAAATATGAAACTGTAAACGCTCTCGACACGTGAAAATTACTGGACTGTTTCGCTTCTTCACCGCCTCTTCAAGTGAACAACCTAACCACTAATTGAGCTCCTATAGAGCCTCTGTATTAGTGATGTTATTGTTCTTTACTGAAAGCTCATTTAATCTAACTGGAGGAAATTAAAATACTCTCGGTCACCTCCATTACGCTACCCTGGCACCATGGTACCGATTAAATTAAAGCTTCCTTTTTTTAAAAACAGCGCAAAAGACACGGAATAACACACAAAGGGACACACAATGCGCTGAGGTCAAATATTCCTGCTACGGGAATTCTGCTGTTCTGTCAGGGGTAAGCAGCAGCTGTCGCAGCTTTCGCTTCACCGTCTTAGAGTCCAGGCAGTTGCGCAAATGAACAGAAAGGTACATTCTGTGCAGGCGAGCTGCCCTTTGCCATTTGGATGTCAATGTACTGAACATTCGAGCACCGCGACCCACTGAAGGCTGGAAATAGCCGAACGAGTCGAGGATATCATCTGGAAACTGCGAGCATGCTTGGCAAAGGGCGAGACCAATAAGCTCGGCGATGTACTGAGGATCAGATGAAACGTAGTGAAAAGAGCCCCGGAACGAGAAATGAAGCTGATCCATGCCTTTACGGTTCTATGCTTCATTTCTCGTTCCAGGGGCTCATTTCATTGCATTTCACTTGATCCTCAGTACATCGCCGAGCTTATTGCTGTCGCCCTCTCCCAATCACATTCGCTGTTTTACTTCATCAGAACTGAGCAGCTCCCAGTATACGCCACCCGTTTGTTTTGTTCTTTCCGAACCTTGAGTGCGTCACGCGGCGCACGGATCTGAAGGATATTGAGGTCCAGATGGCAAAGGCAAGCTCACCTGCACAGGACGTACCTTTCTGTTGAATTTCATAGCTGCGAAGACGTCAAGCGATATCTGCTTGAGTTGCTGCTGACCTCTTACAGAACAGCAGATTTCCTTTGGAGGCATAGTTTGACGTCAGAGGCGTGTGTGACAATTTCTGTCTTCGTCCGCGTCCTTTTGCGCTGGTTTCAAGGGGCATGAACAAGTGTAGAGGCGAACGCCTCTACACTTGCAAGCTTCAGTTCTTGTTCGAAATAGCCCGTCACTTCTCCTCAGCCAATTCGAGTACGTACTATGCCAATGTCGTTGCTAGGTAACATGCTTTTATTGAAATCACGTGACGATAGATTCATGCATAATTCCGTTCCATCACAACAAAACAGTCTTCACGGACACCTCACTTCACGAGATACCCTTGTTTTATCTCTGCTGTCCTTTCCCTCGGCATATCATTTCATGTTCTGCAGTCTATATTCAATCCGGTTTAACCACCGCTGGAATGCACCGGGCATACTTGTGCATGCTTACAGATGAGACATGTGGCAACAAAGAAGGCTCACTGAGAGGGCTTAATTGACAGTTCTTGGACATCTGACAGTTTTATAGCCGGGGAAAGTATTTCTGCACTGTCTTGCTCTATACAACGCTAGAGCCTATCAACTGTGATAATGAAACAAAAAAAAGAACACTTTTTAGTGTAGTGGGCTCAAATTTTCTGGAGTTGGAGGAACTGCGGAAAATTAAGCGAGAAAAAACATGCCTTCTAGACTATAATATAAAAGAGCTAACTTCCCTATATATCTTCGCAATTACCCCTTTAATGATATATTTTACGGAGAGATAAGACCTGCTGTGGCAGAAGAAACGTAATCACTTCAACGTGTGTCGTTCCTACCGAGTGTGCTATATCGTCATGTGAGCAAGGTGAAGAATGTAAATCACTGAAGATCAACTAAACGTTGCATCAAATAATCTACAGCACGTGTCAGAGGCAAGTAAATATCAATTTTTCAAACCAAACTTTACTATACCGTACCGCCCTAGAAGGGCACGAAGCAATGCACATTTCACTGCGTATTGTTTTCCTTGCCTCCATTCACAATAATGTTTTTTTAACATATACCCTTTAGTGCTCAGATTATAATATTACAAAAATGAGTTCTTCCTCTTTACACTAGTAATATACCCGTATTCAAAACCCAAAAGTAAAATTTGTTAACGCCGGTAAAATTTCAGCCATCGGCATGTCGTCAATTAGCTGCATTCAGCAGTCAGTCAATTTTTTGACGCTAACTCTAGTTCGGCGCAAGGCAAAGTCGGAAGCATTGAAACAACTTGAAGGGGCGAAACGAGTACACAATTTTTGGTCCAGCCATTATTGTAATTCTGCCTCGATATTTCTTCGAAAATGAGGTACAAGGTATCGTACGCCACTTCTTCTGCTGAGAGCTTGCTCCTAGTGCCGCCATACATTTTTACCAGAACCCGTTCACTACTGCGAACATGCTGTCATCAAATTCTGAGTGCAAGCAATGAGTGCCTGCGTTTGAATGCATGCATACGGTATGTCGTGAATGCGCGACACTGGGCAGCAAAAGTTTTGGTTGGGTGAACAGAACTAAAAATTAATTACAATACCCTGAAAGCAGTTATACATGCGTATTTTACCTTTTCAAACATCTTTACAAATACGTCTCTAATGAGGTCCGGTTTTTCTTCGCTTCTACTGGCAGATATATTTTTTTCTACAGTTTGGTCGTAAAAGATGCGCACCCGAAAAGTGGCGCCATCGCTTTGCTTCGGTACGCCTGTAAGTCAAAAGAGAAGTGTTTGAAGCAAGCATCTGCATGGTTACGGAAAATATATTATTACTTACAAACGCAAAACTCTCGGTGAAGCTTGTGCGGAAATCGTTTCCTACCGACTGCTCATACAAGTCACTGTTCTCTATCGGGACTGTCCTCTACACCTTCGCCTACTTCTTCCGCTCCTTCATCTTCCTTCCGAGATCATCTAGAACAACACTGACAACCTATCATTCTAGCGTGCGATATACCTGCCAATGTGCGCATTACTTATTCGTTGTGCGCGTTTAAGTGCATCAGTGCTGTTTGACGTTCTTAGGTGAGCTTAGGCGTCGGCTTCTGTCCAAGTGACCTCAGCGGTGTGCGCGGAACAGTTTTTTTGTCAACCCTTGAAGGCTTTTCTGCATTTAAACAGTGTTGTGAAAAGAATAAGCCGCTGTTACGAAAATGTGCACTTTAAATTATTTCACTGTGGACGCAATACTAGAGCCGAATCTTGAAAGCGGTGCCCGATATGCTTCTTACAAAAACGAAACACCTGTGTCAACGATGAGAGATTCGCATCTGACTTGCATCTTTTCATGTTGACCTGCCGCCATTCAGGCATAAGCTGTACCTTATTCACTGCGCCTTCATCCAACGTCGTCCTAAATACCCCATAACGAGTTTAATCAAGACCCGTGCTAATCGCCGCATGCGGTGAAGTAGCCGTATTTGCCACATTACCTACAAATTTTTGATGTTGCGAGCCTCTCACTCCAACCGGGCAACCCTGCTAAGAACAGCAAGTGGGACGGAAACACTTGCAGACCGGAGGGTGCATGTTTTCGGCACACAATCATTTTCGCTAATAAGCTTGATGTTTCTCAGTGAGATATACATCGGCGAGCAGCACGCAACTTTTGTGGAATCTTTTTTTAGGCCGGATCTAGTCAATGTATTTATTTATTTATTTATTTATTTATTTATTTATTTATTTATTTATTTATTTATTTATTTATTTATTTATTTATTTATTTATTTATTCATTCATTCAATTTAAGCTAAGGGTGCTTGCAGGATTTGCGTAGGTAGGGACTCAGCAAACAAAATGTAACCAAATTACCCTACAAAACACAAAAAGCTGGAAACAGAAATAAACAAGCTAAAAAGCCAGGTGCAAATTACAAAGAGAAAATTGGCTGTCAGCATACTGTATTGCAGATTGTGGTGGTGGCATCAAGGGGCAAGTCGGGTTAGCCATTCACTAAACGTGTGCTATATTCCTGCGGCAATTTTTCGCCTGAATTCTATACAGCATGACACAGGTCACATGCCTGGCCAGACTGTAGAGTGTATAACTCGGCGACCCGCACTCTTGCTAGCCTGCACATTTTGTTGCATTAAATAAATGCAGCGTACACAGCGTTAAGTTCAATAGTTTACTTGGTTCTGCAGAAAGAGTCAATAAATATCTCACATGCATTTGCTGTCTTTACTAACTCAAAAGAGAAAATGTGTACTGTTTCAAAGGACCAGACAGCAGTCATTTAACTAATCGCAGCCTTCTTACATAAGGGTGGGGACACGTCGCGTCTAATTTTCAGGAAAAGCCTATATGATCAGCGACGTTCCATTCGATGAATTTTCCTTTGTTCGCGAAATATTATATTTCAAATGAGGCTTTGAGGGAAAAGGGAAACAAGTGAATTTTAAATAAATTGGAATAATCATCATGAAAAAATGGAATTCATATCGGTGGAAGATACTTTCAGCTAAACATAAAGGCCAGGACAAGGCATAAACCATCTACCAAATGCAGGAGTTGATTGATTGATTGATTGATTGATTGATTGATTGATTGATTGATTGATTGATTGATTGATTGATTGATTGATTGATTGATTGATTGATTGATTGATTGATTGATTGATTGATTGATTGATTGATTGATTGATTGATTGATTGATTGATTGATTGATTGATTGAAGACATTTTTATTTGTTGATTACACTTAGAACATGTGGGTGGGCCGCCTAGTTCGGTAGTCCACTGGTTATTGCTGCTGCGCTGGCCCTCCCCACCAGCCAGTGCTGACAGTCAGGATCATCGCTGAGCAGAATAGCCTCCTACTGCTCCTCGGAGAGGTTTGGAACGAGGTCAAATAAGGGATTAAATTGGCATGCCTACACCATGTGGTAGAGGCTAGCTACCTCTCCACAGTGTTGGCACTGCGGAGAGTATAGTACCACATAAATATCTCAATAAGTTAGAAGATAACACCCTTAGGGGACTAGAAACCAACACATACCCCACTCCAGCTAAGTTACACTAAACGTAGGAAAGAACGGATGAAAAGGACGCAGTTGGTGCAAGCGCGGAAAATCTTTCCTTAAGGTAGCATCAAGCCTTTTCAAATACAAAACTTGTTACCTTTGCAAGTTGGCAAATGTTTCACTTGCCCTCTCTTTGCAACATAGCCGCGAGAAAAGTTCCGGAATAAGAATGCTACGGCAGTCAGCACTGAGCCCCACCTTGCCGTCTCCTTTTGCAACAAGGCGCTCACCTTATCATTCTTTCATTTGTACCAGCACTGTTCAGCAAATTCCTCCACTTTTCGGTTATCATTCCAGCAAACAGGTATATAGCCATGAAGCCATGATGGTTGACCCAGACTAGACGCGGCCTGCTAATCAAGACACCGCCAAACGGCATGCAGGTAACTCTTGAGAGTGCTAGAAAAGTTACGCAAGAAACACAAACCAGGAACAGGACAGAAAGAATACTGCCTTAGGGATCTTAAAACTATGAAAGGACTGGAATCATGGGGGAAAAAACGAAAACTTACTTCCCTGGAGATTAGCCGTAGAGTTTGACGCTACGAGCAAGAGGCACAAAACCAAGTGACCGATTCGAGTCATGTCGACTTCCAAATGGTAGGTCTTGAGAGGCCTTTGATGTTTTTCTCGAGGAACGCTTATATGCGTAGTCTTTCAATAGTTCATAAGGTACTGTTTCACGATGAACGTGAAGTGAAATGTAAGCACTGCCAGCATTCGTTCTTTTTTCGACAGCTGTCGCACAAAGAGAACATTGAGGAAACCAAACCTTGCATCTGCTCTATCTCTCTTTGAACTATTCGTTAAGGTTCGAGCAACAACGAAGTCAGTGGTGTCGCTGGCCAGATTTCTCGCTTGACGGGCAGAATACCACGAGCTTGTAAATAACTTTAGCTTGCTCATAAACAAGGCACTAGTTCGGCAACTGCTCTTTGTCAAGACCGATTAAAGATTATGTCTTGGTGGTCAGTGAGGAATCAACGGCCGACTAGAGCCGACTGCGCTGTGGCTTCGTCTTCGTAGGCTTTCCACTTGATTGTCAGGTGGTATAGGGCAGCTGTTCAACTTGAACTTGAGGACTGATCGTTCCCAGTTCAGCACTGCTCTGTCATCTCGTTAAGATTGAAGCCACGTGATGACCGGGCCAAGTGATGAAAAAACTAACAGGACAATTTGTGTAACGTGAGATTCGATGACAGCTGATAAGGTATTTATAATGTATGATATTGATATGCTGTGGTAGCGAATATGAGAGCGACCTCACATCTGTGCAGTTCTAGTGCGCTGTTTCTAGTTTTGTACACAGTCGTTTTTCGTCTAGGTCTGCTCTTCAGTCTGTCATTCTAAAAGCGCATTGCCCCCGCGGATCCTCTCCTCAGGCGCCGCCTTTCGCAGTAGCTGCCGCAGATGGACCGTGCTACATTCCTCCGCTCCCGCCGTACCCACTTCACGATTGTTTTACGTGGTAACAATCACTGTAGCACTGTAAGAATCCTTCCTATACTCTCGCTTATCCTCCTCCTTCTACAGTAACTACCCTCAGGCTGACCTCCTTGACAACCGTACCGGTTGCGCCTTCTCACGCTTTCGTCATGCTTGCTTCCTCCCATGGTAATCATCCTCCTGTTGGGGACTTTTCTGCTCTCGCCACTCCCACCTCCTTCTATATTAACCACCTTCCGGACGGTTACCGTTATAACCACCCTCTAATTACGCCATCCCAAGATCTCGCCATGCCCTCCTCCTCCTTCTAACTATAAACCCCGTGGTTAAGATTTCTTATGCTCTCGCCGTACCTTCCTCTTTGCACGGTAACCACGCCCCGGTTGGCGACTCCTCCGTTCTCACCACACCCTCCTTTCACGGTAACCACCCTTCGGATGGTTCCTGTGGTAACCGCCCAACGGTTACACATTTCTTCGCTCACATCGTGCCTTCCTCCTTGCATGGTAACCACCTTTCGAGTGCTTCCCATGGCAACTCACCCTCCGGTTACGCGAAGATTGCGACATACTACGACGCGAAAGGCAGGAACGGGCGCTTGACAGCTATGAATGTAAAACTGCGTTCAAGAACGTGATCACACCAGCATCAAAGCTGGCCTGCCTTCAACGGTTATTCGTGAAGCAGTCCGTTAAACAAACATCTTTCGATTCTACGTGTGTGCTAGATGAACGCCTCTAAGTAGTCGCGAACAAAGATAATGACTGTGTTATGATGTTAGATATTTCCTGGCAGGGGCTACTCTGGTGTACATAATTCATTTTAGGCGTGCCAGCTAGGATGCTGAACTGCTTTAAGATCTTCATTCGTTGCCTTCGTTGAACAGGTGAATGTCCCTTTCCTAGTTGGGATCTTAATATAGGTCCGTCCATGCTAAGAACAACTTCAGTGACGCATATGTGGACAACACTTGGGAGGGCTGGTTTAGAGCTGCAGGACAGGAAGGGCACGCGGTAACGGAGGTATTACGAAATCAACATTCATTTCTCTTCCTCTTTAGTAGCTAGAGAACATGGTAACTGTACTGATTGAAAGCAAAATTCTTAAAACAAAAGAATGATCGCGTCGCCTCTCCGCTCCACATGCATCAGTACACCATGTGGGAATTCAAGTGCAGAACTGCATTGCATCAATCCTTCTTTCAGAACGCTGTCATAACTTGGAATATTCCTTCTTCTGTCGCACTTAACGCTGTACTCAACGAACATTTCAAGCGGCACTTTACACAATTTGAGGTTGCTACACAATTTGAGGTTGCGCACGCCGGCCATCATGGGAGCGCTAGTGCCGTCGCACTAGCGAAAAGGGAGAAACATGCGACGCACAACCTTAACGTCGCGTTAGCGATCGAGAGCGAAACGGCAATCCTGCCATAGATACGGTGTCGCCCGTGCCAAGTGAGCGGTGGACGCTACCTAGTGATATGGACGCATGCATGAAGAGTCAATCGTAGCGATTGTTTCCTCGTCCATGATAGCCGAAGCTAGCGACGAAAACGCAATGCGAATTGATCAAATGAAAAACATCTCAAAGCTTGAAAATGTTTACACTCCTGCGTAAACATTTTCGTATTATTTATATTGAAGTATTTTCACTGTGACCTTTGAATTTTTTTGATTACATTAATTACCTTGCCCTCGGCTGTCCAAAACAGTGCTTGTAAATAAATAAAAGCAAAAATAAATATCCGATGTGGCCAGTAACACTAGCCGCCAATATTTTCAATGATAGCAGAGTAAACTTATTCCCATAGGGCCCATGTGCATGACACTGCCCTTCTGTTTAAACGGCAGCCGAACGCCTCGCCTCAGCTGACTGCGTGTGTCGCTTTATTCTAATTCGATTCTTCACAAAATATATCATGGACAGCGGCTTCCTATGCATTTTCCTTTTTCTTCTAAGCGCGGGCTCCAATGCCGGGGCCTCGGTTGCCCGGGTCGACGCTGCTTGAGCTCTCCACACATCAGCACGAGCTGCGGCTCTATTTCTAGTGAAAGGCCTGATACTTGTTGATCTGTTGATTACATATTCAAAGAAGATGGCTTGTTGATTCATGTTTTCCGCTCAAAGCCACTGGCAGGCAGCCTTGCCACATCTGTTCTCGGTGTTCAGTATTTTCCTTTGTATTATTTACAGTTTTCGAGATCACCCCACTTCTACTTAACTGTTCTGGCCCGTCTGCTGTCACCACACCGTGGCATTTGGTGGAGAATGCTTCATAGCGAAACGACGAATATCCTGCAAGATGACGGCGCCACGCACTTCAGGCGTGGACTAGACCCAACAAAGCGACAGCGCCCCTGCCCCGAACACCCAAGACGACGTGCCTCATTCAGAACTCGAGCAGCCAACCAAGCTCTGACCCGCATTGAAACCGACGTGCAATGCCGATAGCAGAACCCTCCAGTCTGGCAGCGGCTCTCGACGGCCGTAATGTAAATGTTGTCGACACGGGACTAGATTGTTCTGTAATAACTGGAACATTCATTCAGCACTTCAAGAAAGGGACAACAGTATGGTACGACCTATAGATCCGTGCCGACAGAGCCCGCCTGACAACGCCGAAAGGATATTGCTCAACAAGAGTGAGAGTCACTCGACTCAAGCACACTGCGAGCTTCGTAGTTCTAAAACAGTGCTCACGCGACGTAATTACAGCCATGAATTTTGTGATGAGCACAGGGCAGCCAATGACTGGCGATCGAAATCAACGTTGCTCTCTCTCTCGGGACAATGTCCTTCCACTCGACACTCATATGAAACATTGTGTTGCTTTCAGTGTGCTTGAAGGTGAAAGTGCCCCTCCCACCCCGGTACAGCTTCATAGTCTCCGTTAGTGCCATGGATGCGGATAACATTGATGGCACATAAAGGGTGTTTCAGCGAACACTTTCAAAAATTTTCATAGACTTTGTGGGGTGAAAATATGGCTTTTGCGCATAGTATTACCAGTCCGATAAATTGTCTTAAGTAATCAGATGGCTAACTAATTTTTAATAACTTTTTAACTAGTAGATTATTTTATGGTTTATGGGAGTCCGAAAGCGACTAAGGCTATCAGGGACCCCATAGTGAAGGGGCGGAAATTTCGACCACCTGGGGTTCTTTCACGTGCACTGACATCGCACAGTACACGGGCCCCTGACATTTAGCCTCCATCGGAATTCAACCGCCGCGGCCGGGATCGAACCCGCGTCTTTCGGGTTAGCAGCCAAGTGCCGTAACCACTGAGCCACCACGGCGGATTTTTAAGTAGTAGAAATTAACTAGCGATGTTTGCCTCTCCGTCCCGTGTGGATCAGCGTAGTACGTAGGGTCGTCACAATATTCGTAGCTACAAGGCGATCGTGCAATTTCTCGTAGAACGAATGATTCGCAACGGGAGATGCATCAGCCGTTTTTGGAAGAGGTAAGTTGAGGTGCTGATTAAAAACTTAAAGCTAAGAAGTGAAATGAAGGTCAGTTGGGCACATAACAGTGATAGACACAAAGCATATGGCAGTGTGCCCCTGGCTGGTACGAACGATGTGTGCGAACACTTGTACGAACAGCACCACGTGGGGAAGTAAATGATTTCAAAATACAAGCAACAAATATGCGACAGACATCATTTCCACCGTTTTCGAAAATATTTTTAATCCTTGCTTTCGGCACAAAGTTTTTTCAGAAGCGTGCAATTTTGAGAATGACAGTCATTTTTAAAAATTTTGTCAACCTATCACCCTAAATGAACCCTACCAATTTTTTTTCCAAAATGCCTTGCGAAAGAACGGTACAAAACGTTCTTTAGCTTTTGTATCAAACACAGCTATTAACACTCCTTCATCACGAGTTTAGACATATCTTTCTACAGATACAGCGCTTTGAACTAAAAAAAAGCCTAACCTTTAAATTGTATGAAGAAGTTTAGGAGATTGCAGACTATTCAAAGGCATTTGATTCAAGTAATCATCAGACAATGCGTGCCAGACTCAGCTTTTATTACTTCTATGGCGGTTTTTTTTTTTCATATCTTGAAGCCCTATAAATCATCTCGCAGTCAGTAAAACGTAAATAAACGATAAAGTAACAAATCTGAAGTCGGTTTCGGTGGGACTTCCGCTATATATGTAGCGAGAAGCTACTATCATAATTCACTGCTAGGATGGGTCCAAACAAGCACGGCATAAGAACTTTTATCAGGGCTTTGACCTTCAATAACCGAATACCAGAGAACCTGCTTTCTGTTGTTTATCAGAGGATTCCACAGGGTAAAAGTCACTATTTGAAGAAAGCAGGGGAATTTGATATTTCTAGCTTTAATGTAAAATGCCTCTGACCGAAGCGTGCAGCGATCGTGTGGCTAGAATAATGACGAAAGGAGAAAACGCCTGGCCTTTGACCCTTTTTCTTTCCTTCGAAGGAAATATGAACTCTGCTTAGTATATGCGCGGGAGGAACCTCGAACGCTCTCCCATCGTACTCTTAAGAGTATCTGAAGCGTCGTTCAAGTTTTCTGTTAATGCACTGCCTCAATGCAACATCACCGCCTTTTCAGAAAAGCGACAAAGTTTGTAAGTACGCTGTAGCCTTCATCGTCAAGTCTTCACTTTATCTCCCATTTTAAAATACATATTAGTTGAAGGACTATGATATTAGTAAAGAAAACTCAAAATTTCGGCATTCGTCTTATGGTGCCAGACCAAGCAGAATGTGCTATTATATTTTCATTCGTCGCCAGTAGTGCACTGACGTTTAAAAAGCAGGAACTAAATGAAAAAATGCAGATCAAACAAGACAGAGCAAACAGTCATCGCAAACTCCATGCTTCGAACTCGCCAAAATTATTTCGGAAAAACTTATTTTTCACTCTACCAGCGCCAGAGTTGCTGGCTGCAAGGCAGATGCACAGAAGCAAATGACAAATGCTACGCATAGTGCTGACTGTCAGGAGAGAACCCGTTTATATGCTCATTATGCGGCTTTACCGGAAAAACATTTCGGACGTCTTTCGAATTCCCATCCGTTCAATTTGCTCCAGAGTCGTAGAGTCAAATGTTAAGCACGCTGTCATTTCTTGCTCTCTCGGCAGTAGCTGCACAAAGCTAAACTGGTGCAAAGAAATCCTTGTACTTGCTGCCCCTCTTTTTCCTGAAAATACGCGCAGCCCCCATAAAGGTTTTATTTTAGTATTCTTACCCATCAATTCTAATTGTGAGGAAACTGTGGAACACTGTGAGATACTTTTATAGAAATATTTTTTTAAAAATGGCCCGTTATTCTGATGGTTTCGTCGATGGGCTTTAACGTCTCAAAGCGACTCAATCTATGAGGGACCCGTTCTTGTGAAACGCGTTGCAGCATCTTTGTTTTAAGATTTGTCGATCGCTCGCATCGAGTAGTTAATGATGCCATTAAAAACCAATGGGTAACGTTTTTGACGATATTAAAGACGCTCATAGCAACAAAATACAAGCCTCCCAATGGGAGATCAGCACGTACCGTGTTCTGCAACTTTATCGGCACAGGTTTGAAAAATTCTCCCGCCACAACCGTTGGCTCGTTTGTGGTGAAACTGCGCAAAAAGCTTCCTTATTGTTGTCCGTTTTAAGGCATAGTAAGTATAAAAGTGGTACTTACTAGGTTTGGTCACACGAGATGCGAAACCAGAAGCACCCGTGTTGAAATCGAGCCGCCGTCATCGAATTTCTGCCGAAAGATACTGGTGGCGCCATCTGGCATCGCTGAAGGAAAGCGCCGAGGCGAGCGCTGCAACGAGCGCGGCGGCTTGCTTTGAATGCGTCGTTCGGGCCATGTCGTCTGCTTAAGCGCGTGAGATATTTTTCGGCCAACGCATTTTGAAAACTATCGTAAACAAATTAAATGACTTGACGGTGATTTACCAATAAAAGATATGTTCTCCATTGTCTCGTCGTATTTCTGCCGTCTGCTTTCGCGGCGCTTTCCTTCAGCGATGCCAGATGACGCCACAAGTATCTTTCGGCAGAAATTCGATGACGGCGGCTCGATCTCAACACGGGTGCTTCTTGTTTCGCATCTCGCGTGACCAAACCTAGTAAGTACCATTTTTATACTTACTATGCCTTTCAACGGACAACAATAAGGAAGCTTTGTGCGCGGTTTCACCACAAACGAGCCAACGGTTGTGGCGGGAAAATTTTTCAAACCTGTGCCGATAAAGTTGCAGAACACGGTATATTGATTTTTATAGCGTAATCTCACCATATATGTAAAAGGCGCGTTCATACAGAACTATATAACACATTTGTCCGTTCGAAATTGGAGTATGGAGCAGTTGTATGGGATCCTCATACTAAAAAGAATATAATGAATTTAGATCGTGTTCAAAGGAAGGCTATAAGATTCATCTTTGGTAAATATAAGAGACGATTCCCCGTCTTTAATAATGCTTACAAATAAAATCAGTACGCTGGAAAACAGGCGTAAAGTAAATCGTCTCCAATTTCTACATAACATTATAAATGGAAAAAGCGCACCTCAGCGGCCTCAATGCGTAAAACCTCTAAGTTCACGCCAGACAAGACACAGACATAACCTTTCACTTACGCCACTATTTTCTAAAACAAAATCCCATATGATTAGTTTCTTTCCGCGTACTATACATCAATGGAATTCTATATCTGTCGAGGTATTGCAATCACAAAACTTTGCAGAAGAGCTGGAAAAACATCTTTCTTCTATAAACTAATTGAAACAAAAGCAGTGTTCGCAATCTATTATGTTTTCCTAATTTCTTCACTCTGTGATGCCTTTTTTTCCTCTTAACAGTTCTGTTGTTTTGAGTAAAAATTGCCCGCCTGTTTGTTAATTTCACATGTGAGGCTCTTCATATTTTGTTTGTTATTGTGCTGGTGCCAGAATGTACTTGATTGAGTAGCACTGCTACACCCAGCATTATTTTTCGTTAGTGAAATTTATTGTTGTTTTGAATTGTCACACCTTTTACTGTATTGCCCATCCTGCTAGGGCCAGTTTTTTGGCCTGCAGTATCGATAAAGAAATAAATAAATAAAATAAATAATTAAACTTCCTGTTGAAAATGCGCTTGTCAGGGATTGCTGGGTATGGTGGGAGCAGTGTCAATGCAGGTTTCGCTGACCAGAAGGGAACATTTAGACGTGGTCTCATGACCTTGAAATCGACGTTTAACGCGCCTATAAATTAAGGCGTCACAATTTCACGGCAGATGTTTTCATGGGGGTCACTGAAGGATGAACAAGACGAATGCGTGCTACTTGTTCTGTGGTTGGCAGTCACTTGAATGCCACGGGGTCAGGCGGTCGTAGTTGAAGTCTAACTGAATAGCTGGGCGTGACATGATGGTCGTTATGAATCTTAACTCCTCAGTCTCACTTTTTAACTGAGCCTGCACAGCGCCTAAGCCTGTTAAGTCGGCGGCGAAAAATCACGTGTGCTGAAACCCTCAAAGTAGCCCAGCCGCAAGTCATGGCATGCCTCCATTTTTTTTGTCCTTACCTTGCCCAACGTTGGCCTCCTCTCCACCATTCCCACCCATTCAAATGTTATCGTTCACATAATTATGTCGTTGTTTTTTCTTTGCTCTTTTATCCCTCGCGGCAGCTGCATCCAATTATGTGCTCGAGACTGGCCAAACTAATGACGCTATTAGGCCGAGCTTCATGCGCTCCTTATTTCGGATTATTATTAAGGGAATACAGTCGAGCGCAATTATAATGAACCTGTCGGTCACGCGAAATGCGTTCGTAGTGAGTGGACTCTGCATTGCAGCCAAAAATGCTAAGTCAGCTAAAAGTGGCATTTACTTCTTAAAAACTGCACCACGCGCGTTTACTACTTCAAAGGAGGCCCCACCACGGCAGTTTCCATGCTTCGCAGGCCGGTCATGTTCTCCTCTCCAGGGACGGAATATAAGTAATGGTTATTGAAGCGTCCACAGCAGCTGGTGGCAGGTCGGTCGCATTAATCAGATTCCTAACTGTAGGGAAGCGCTCAGTCACTACGCACAACGGCTTCGTAAAAGCACGGCTGTGCGATTGTACCGTCCGCACGAACGTGGTTATTCGAAGTAACACCCGACCAACTATGCAACAAAAACGAGTTGCCCCAAATCTACATGCGGCTGATCATGGTGTCTTCGACAGTGTCATCTGTCCTTCCTGGACCAATGCTTAACGAAGGTAGCTTAGCGCACGTGCGCAAAGAATGTGCCATCTGCACTGCATGCCATCTTGCTAAACCTGCACGAGGTAACAGCATGAAAGATTAAGCCAACTGGACAGGCGACGCATACCGCGAGACTAGCATGGCCAGCAATTGAGGCACAATTTTTTCAGTACTTTAAGTACAATTTTCTAAGTAATTTTCTAAGTAGCGCGTGTTTCTTTCATGTTTTTCGTGCTCCACCGAGTATTTGAAGCAAGGATAAACGCGAAAAAGCTGGCCGTCATCACAACCTAAAGCTATATGTTAAAATAAAAAGTTTATAAAAATTAATTTTTATCTATTCGTTAATTAGAGCGCACCTCTTAATAAAGCTAAGGAAACAAGCATTCAAATGACTAGCATGAATTCGTATCTTGTACAACAATTTTTCAAATCAGGCTAACGCCGACTCAAGACGAGCGCATTGCTTTGAAATGAGCAGATATGGGGCCCACAGATATGATATCACCAAGTCAGAGGAGTGGCACACGGCATGTGGTTGATCAAAAGGATTTAAATAGAAAAAAATGCAAGGTAATATCAGGGGTTAAGCACTACAATGCACTCAGGCACATACTTGGCATCTGGAACTGGACAACGATGCATTTTCTACAGTCCATCAAAGACGACGGTCTTTTCCGAAGGAAACATACATTAAGACTAGCAAATCCAACCAGCTGCCTGAATCTAGAAGTTTTTTCGGTGAATTTTAACTTCCCTCATGATAGCAACCGCCCCCGAGTCTCCAGGAGCACCTTAGACATGGACATATTCTGGCGCCATGAAATAATGCACAATGCGGTTGACGTCAAGTATTTGTTGCATTTCCTCTGTATGGGGCGATTAAAGTCACCAAGGGAGGTTAGTGAACCGTTTAAGGGGTCATAGATACTGCCACACTTCTTGAATACGCCGTTGTCTGCTGACGTGCAGAATGTTTATTGCATTGAGCGCTTTATTAAAATGTATGAGGATATGCCTGACATTCTAAAACGCTATCAAACACAAAGGGCTTAGCATTGTTATTTCTTCTGGCTCTCTTGTGTTTTCTGCGGCTGTTTCTGAAGTTTGCGGAAACTCTGAACTTCGTGTGTTTCCTATAACAAAGCCTGTTTTCTTCTTCGTCAGTCTTCTAGAATGTGTAATTCTCAACTCGTTCAGAACTTCATCATATATAGCAATAAAAACCTTTATATGGTACCTGCCATGCCTTACATGTCCAACATTATGGACAGAAATTTTGAACTTTGGAAACTTGTAAGGTTCTATTATGAAAATATTGAAGGTAATGGTCCATTCTTCCAATTTCTTGCAAAATCTTTCTTTTAAACGCTTTCCATTACTCGCATGGAGCAGTTAAGGCTGCCATAGAAAATCAATACTGAAAGCTTTTGACGATAGCGCAAACGTTAATAGCAAAAAAATGCAAGCCTGTTGAAAGACGATCGCAGAATATATTGATTTGTTAGAGTGAAATGTTGCAATATATGAAAAAATAGCGTTCGTAAACTCTTCTCTTTCAAAAATGCTTTTGTCCAGGATTGTTGGGTATGTTAACGTAATTTGGCTAGACGATATTGGGATGTACACTACTCGCACATTTGCGTGCTAACTGCTCCGGTCGTCCAATTTTGCCCGAGGATTGTGAAGTGGTTTCATGCATATCTCGATTCGTGCTGAACCTAAACCTTGAAAATTCGATAAACGGAAAAACCGCATTCGTATTTCATTCTCTGCGTAGTCGAATTCACAAAGAGGTGTTTTATCGGCACCGGTAAATGACTTTCGAGCTTGTCCACCGTGGACATCTGCATCATTAACCAACAAGTTCGTTGGCTGACATGGCACAAAAATGGAGCCTCAAAGTCATATCAGGGGCGAATTCAGTGCAAAAGGTGCCTTGAGCTAAGCCTTTTTTAAGACTTGCAAAACTTCCGGTTTATTGTTTCTAGATCGCCAATAAACGCCAATTTTGCACTCGTTCATCCCACCATATAAGGCCAAATCCCTTCCGCGGTGGCTCAGTGGTTACAGCGCTCGGCTGCTGACCCGAAGGTCGCGGGTTCGATCCCGGCCATGGCGGCCGAAATTTGATGGAGGCGAAATTCTAGAGGCCCGTGTACTGTGCGATGTCAGTGCACGTTAAAGAAGACCAGGTGGTCGAAATTTCCGGAGCCCTCCACTACGGCGTCTCTCATAGCCTGAGTTGCTTTGGGACGTTAAACCGTAATAAACTAAGCTAATATAAGGCCAGTTGAAAAAAAATATGCAAATATATTTTACTCGCCACCAGCAGTACGCTGACCCTTAAAGAACAGAAGCTGAATCAAGAAATCCTCTAGAGAAATCCTCTGGTGATCGCAAAGTCTATGCTGAGATAAGCACAATGTTGAGGAAAAACTTACTATTAGCGTCAGCATGGCACGCTGCCAGGCAGAGACACAGAATCAAGGGCCAAAGGCTAAGCATCGTGACAACTGCCTGAAATTTCCCTAGAGGCAACGCCTTATAAACCCATAACGCAGCTTTTCCCGAAGCAAATTTCTGAGCTGTGTCATGACCTCTTTCGAAAGCCCATCCAGTATATTTGCTCTAGAGTCGTTGGATTAAATGTTAAGAATGCAAGCATATGTTAATCTCTGAACAGCTGCTGCACAGAGCTGAATTAGGGGCAAAGAAAACCTTGCGCTCACTGTCCCTGTTTTGTCTGAAAATACGTACACCACTCCTAAAGGTTGTGGGAGCATTGTGATCACAGGTGCCTCAAATTAGAAGCGACAGCTTAAATACTAGGTATCATGATCTTGTAATTACTTTTGACGTGTCTGTAAATGAAAGCGCCAAAATTCTAAGAAAGTTATTTGTCCGGACTTAATATAGGTTGCTGTCCGTGGGCACTGCATAATTAATAAACAAGTGCACTGTTTTGCGGCTTGGTCTGTAGTTTTTAGTCGCTTGGACATCATGGAGTCAGCCGGTTTTAGCCCAAGTCGAACAACACAGATGGGCATAACGAATGGTCATTTCGAACCTTAACCCTTAAGTCTCTATTTTGTAATTAAGGCCACACACTGGCTATGCAAGTCGTTAATGAAAAATATTGTGTGTTAAGTACCTCAAAGCAGCCCAGCGGCAAGGCATATCATGCTTAGAAATATGCTCTTGTACAAAGTTCTTGCGGCCTAGTTTGTTCATTTCGAGTAACGTTAAGACTACTTGAAGAGAGAGAGAGAGAGAGAAGGACGGAAAGGCAGGGAGGTTAACCAGGCGATGCCCAGTTGGCTACCCTACACTTGGGGAGGGGAACAAAGGGAAAAAAAGGAAAAAGAGCAAGCAAGAAAAAATTCGTTGGAGGCACTTAGATATCTCTTAAGTGTGGGAAGGCGAAAGCCGTTTGCGACTCATTGCACTGATTTGAATTTGCCGCGATTGAATTCATTTCACGACAGAGGAGAAGAGCGTGGCGAAAGGAAGCGGTGACGTCACGCTCCGCATGCGCAGTGCGTCGGGAGTTGTTGCTTGGCGTCCTTTCGTCTGATGTGACGTCATCATCCACTTTTCCTCATGTTGAGCGACTTTTACCCAAATTATAGATTTTCCGGTGATCTTAAGTACTAATTACGCTTAATTACACATTTTTCAATCTAATTTGACACAAATCCGGTGTTTTTCCGCCCATTCTGTGATAATTTTCACTATACTGTGACGACTTCCGGTGGATATGACGTCACACCGTTCCCGTCGCTGTATCGACGCATTTCGTTTTTGTTTTTTCCGCTATAAATGGCAGTAACTAATTAACTAATCGCTGTACAGTCATCAAACGTGTTTTCGGAGTTACGTTTTGTCCCCTCTATCTGATGCTACCATTCGTTTTTTTTCCTGTCCTGATTAGTTGCCGCGTTATTCGTGGAAGACAGCATTACACCGGACGTGACATTGGCCGCGAGTATGAGCCATTAAAGGCTTCCGCCTTAGCACGAGGACAACAGTCAAAGAAAACGAAACCTGCTCCCTGAGTGTTGTATTCGTTTATTTGTCTCGTCCTCGTCCTATTCGTGCAGTCTTCACTTCCCTCGAGATGCCTGCAAAAAAAAAATAATAGCCACCTTTTTTTTTTACAGGAAGATACTTTCGGTTACTTCAACTTCCTCTGTGTACGCAGCTTCGAACTTTCAAGTAATGGTTGTGAATGCGATATGGAGTATATGATGACTTTCACGTAACTCCCGCTACTTTGTGGCGAGGGCTTCTTGGTTAATTTTTTCAGTTGTGTCAGCCATGAAGTTAGACTGCCTAAAAGGCGTAGTTTCAACGCAATGTTTTTCGTTGACTACTTCGATGTTCAAAGTCAATTTGCTGCCTGAGTGTAGCATGTTGATCAAGAGCCCTTAGAGGATGCAGCTAGGGACGAGGAACGAAGCAACGTAAGCTGGGCATTTTTTTTAAACTTTGGAGAAAATAATAGGTCAGTGTAAATATTCAAAACAAAAATTACTGCTGGAGGAAAGGGGTGGCCACCTACTATAGACCTCCTTCACCCCGCGACGTCACGGAGATGCGGTGGCGCTGATGGCAGTAGCGACTTTCGCGTGGTAGGCAAAACAGGTTCCGCCTGCCCGTGCCTACCGCAGCTGCCGCAGCAACCGGCGGCTGCATATCGTGGCTGCGCACTGCAGAAGCAGCATGTACTGACCAGCTGCGTCGCTGTTGGATCCGCGTAGTATCATAAAACGAAAAATTAGATTAGCCTTAATAGGTTTCTCGGAAATAAATGCCGCATTAGGAAATGAGCCGCGGTAATAAGAGCGCGAAGTCTGGGTGTCGACCGGCGCTGCCAGTCAACGTACTTCATAGCAGGGAAATTGCCGCACTCATTCACCTGAACAACCGCATGGTACGGTTAAAATTGCGCAAGGAAAAAAAAAGCATGTATGTAGCTACGCACGCATTTATCACCCTGAGCTGATGTGCACGGGCGCCGGCAGGGTAACTCTCCACCGAGGAGTGCGTTATTTTCTTGACAGCACAGCATGTTTTAACGTGTGTAGAAGTTATACTAACGTATAATGGCGCGTTTTAGGGCATTTAATACATACTTCAAACTATTGCTTAACATTAACGACATAATTATTTGATTGTAGTAGAAAAGTCTGGTAAGTTGTGACAATCTTGCGCGGTCGCATTGGCATGCTTCGAACAGCATACTTTCATTGCATCATGCATGTGTCATAAGCTGCTTCATGAAGTATTACAAGATCGCGAAGCCTGTTTGGAAAGAAGCAACCGCAGGCGGGCTACCAACAGAGGCACGTAGCGAGATTGACAGGGGATGAGGCAATGAAAAGTGTTTTCTTTATTGATGCTTGAGATATGTAACCAAATTTGGTGCAAATATGAAATTGCTCTGCTAATTTCAGCAATGCGTTTTATTTTCAGCTATACCTGGTAAAGTTCTTGGATAATTATAATTAACACCCTCGTCAAGTCACCACGGGTCTTGAATAATTAAGTAGAAAATGCGAAATTTTTTATGCCAGCACATTGCCAACGCCCTGTTCTCTATGATGGCGGTATTACTTCTTTTTTTAGATTCGCAGTACCTTTCTTATCAAAAATGACTACCATACTACTGCTCCTGTAGCAAAAAAAGTCGAGAGATTTATTGCACTCCTTAATGTCTCTGACAAATAGAAATCATTCTATTTCCATTCGTTACAAATTTACGAAGGGGTGAGTGATGCAAATCAGAAAATGTGGCAGATCACAAAACAAACCTTTAAGTTTTTTTCCCTCGTTTATGGCCTCTTCGCTTTCGCTTTGGTCAAAGAAAGGCGGCACTGAAATCAACGAAACCTCTGATCCCTCTTCTGCGTAGTGATACTACCATTGTGGTGCTCCGTCGTCGGAAACCCGCAGGATTCGCGACGTGCCAGGACCATCAGAAACGCCATTACCTCACAATTTTTGACTACCACAGATCTAAAAACCGTAATTTTATGAATTTCTACTGAATATTTTGCTATAATTTTTAGTAACCAAACAGAAGACCCAGGGCTGGAAGAAATATAATTTCAGGAATCCAAACTTTTCACCAAATCGACCAGTTTAAGAAGGGGAGAAGTCAGCCTGGTGGTGCCTGATCTGACGGCTAAAAAGAGCGGCTACGCGAGACAGATGAGATCGGGACACGATCGACGCTGTCCCCACTTTTCGCACTGTGCGACACGTGTGTCAACAGACGGTGAGCGCACGTCGGCTCTGCCGAAAAAACGCCAGTGCTTCCCTCAGCACTGTCCCGAGGTAAAATCATTCTTGCTAGTTCAGTGTCAAAAACTTATCATTTTATTGAATGCCTGGGGTAGAAACCAACTGCAGCGCTTTCTAGCCATAATACAATACACACCGTGTCGAAATACGCCGTACATGGCCAACGCGAGCCCGTGTACTTCGAGGAATACTAAGTTGAAAGCATCAACCATTGTTATGATTCTCAGAAACTCAAAATGCGCATACAAGCCTTGAAAACCGGAGCTGCACCACCTCACCTCGACACCACTCCCTGGCCTCTTGCCTACCGCGAGCCCGTTCGCGACTGCAGCGCCACCTCGCTTGTTTGCAAACATGGAGGAGGTCTATAGACCCTTCAGTGCTTCCCATGCATGAACATAGCGTACGGAAATCCAAGAGAACACATGAACTGTAAAAATCATTTTTCCCCGAAACACTGCCAGTGTTCAGAAGAATCTGCCGTCTCTGGCAGTTAGCATTGCAGAGACTGGAATGTTTCCAGCAGCTTTGTAACACCAAGTTAATGTTATCTGCCCTCGTTAGGTTTTGTTATATTTCTACAGTGTTTTGTTACGCAGTGTTTTCTGAGACCTTTTAAAATTTTGTTTTATGAGATGACCTTCTCCTTACTGATTTCAGTCTCTGAAATAACACGCACGGGGCCATACCGCCTACCGCCGACGGCGGGCGATGGACTCCCAGGCCTAGCGGATGCAGACCGCCTCACATCGAGCTCCCTCTCATCTGCCCCAACTGGCTGGAATTTCTGCCCATCGCCCCAAAATATCTTCAACATCGTTCCCGGCAAGTTCGCAGCTTTCACCCAACACTAATATTTACGGAATCAGACCTTTTTTCACCACGGAGCGCTTTTTTGAAAGTATGAAGCGGCAGACGCCACGGTAAGCCTACCACCGACGCCGCGTCCGCCACGCCACAACCTATGCAGGTGATGGAAGTCGCCGAAGACGGCGTTGCCCCGGTCACGTTTCCAGCCTCACCACAAGCCTTGCCTACTCCTGCATTGCTGCCCAAGATGACTCCACTTCAAGACGTTGATGACCCTACCCCATTCACCACGGTTATGCACGGCCGTAGAACCCGCAAGCTTCCCGAGCCACCCCGCCATCGACACACGCTCATCTCGATTGGCTTTCATCTCCCTGCCTCACTCATAGCTGCACCGGTGTCATATCTCCCACCTTATCACGACTGCCGCACACCTCGTTGACCACGCACGCGCCGAAATTACTGTCCACACCCGTTTGGACCAAAGGCTTATAATTCTTCGGACTAACTCCAACGACACTGCGAAACGCCTTCTCGGCGTTTCATCAGTCTCCAGCGTCTCAGCGGTCTTCGGCGGCTCATCGGGCCCCGGCGTCTCATCGGAAACCGGCGTCTCATCGCTTCCTAGCTCCACTACTCACCATCTAACCCCGTACGAACTCACCCCCGCAAACTCAGCCCGCGGAATATTCCGGATCGACCGCAGCGGGCTCACTCACTCCCAACTCCTGACTGGCATCTCTTCCCGGACCCACACCATCATCGGTGTACGAATGATGGGATCCACAAACACTGTCCTGGTTACGTTTGAGGGCCGCACCGTCCCACGAACTATCTACTTCGAACAAATAGCGTACCGCTGCTACCCACACCGTCCCCGGGCATTGTGCTGCCTTCGCTGCCTTCAGTATGGGCACAGACAGTTCCAATGCCCTTCCGCCCAAGCCCTCTGTCCTACCTGTACGACCACCCTTGTTCACCCGAACGCTGTCCATCCCTGTACGCCCTGGTGCTTGCACTGCCAAAAGGACCACGTTACCTTCGCCGACACCTGCCCGGTCCGCAAGCAGCAGGATCAAGCCAGAGCACAGCCCTCTACAAAAGCGAAACCCCGTGTCCCACCACCAAGCCATCTGTCGGGCAACAGCTCTGAAACCCCCCCAACCACTCCAGACCACTCCCCTGGCAGGCATCTTCCCTTCAGCATTCACACTGCCACCACCAAGACCTATGCCGATGTCCTGCAAGGATCTCCACGGCCACCTGCACAATGCTCCCTGACGCCCAACACTGCCGCACCAAGCCGACTCCAAGAACCTACTTCCACCCGGAGCCCATCCTCCAGTACGGATGCCGCCAGCGTCCTGAGCCAAGAACCACCAGCCTCGCGACAGCATTCAGGTGGGCCACTTCCCACTCCCTCAACTCCCCAACCCGCACCAGCACACTCCGTCACCCCCCCCCCCCCCCACAACAACCCGATAAATCCGATACCCTAGCCCAGCTTCAACTTGACATGCAGGCCCTTGAGACACGCATGAACCACCTCGCCTCCCTCTTTGACACAATACCACAACGCCAAGAGGCCCTGGAACAACAAATACAGGCTCAAACACTGCAGATAACTCAACTCACAGCTCTAGTCACTACACTCTCCAACGCCGCCGCCAAGCAGGCGGAATTCATAGGACAGATTCAGCATACACTTACAGCCCTCTCCTCCCCATCTGACTCCCCAATCCTTAAAAAGAAAAAGCCCTGTGGCCGTCCTCACAGCCCCCACCCAGAGGACATATCAGACTATGACACGCCCCCCATTCCATAGCTTTCTCCAGTGGAACTGCCGATGCATCCGCACGGCACGTACGCCCCTTTCCCAGCATCTCCTCACCCTTACACACCCACCCTCTGGTCGCCTACTCCAGGAAAACAGAGGCGAACGCACCCTCCCGGGATACAAAGCGATTCATGCGAGTTCTACGGATCGAACACCGCTGGTCTCAACATATATCCGAAGAGACCCCAAATTCTCAGTCCTCCAAATTCCTGATATACTCGCACAGCATCTAGTTGCCGTCGAGCTCTTCCTTGCACCTTCATCCCCTCCCACCATTCTCGTTAACTTCTACAAACCCCCCCAAACAACATTCCCTCCTGCCCCACCTTTTCGGCTTCCTCCAAACCATCACTTCCCCGCTCCTTGTGGCAGGCGACTTCAACGCACCACACACACAGTGGGGCTACACAACCACACAAAAAGCAGGGCGTTTGCTCCACGATCATATATACTCTCGACACTACTCTTTGCTGAATGACTTTTTACGCCCCACTAGACAGGGTTCCTCCTATCACAGAGACACCACACCCGACCTGACCTTCGCTCTATGCATTCCACATGTTACTTGGCACAATACAGACACATACCTACTTAGCGACCATTCCATCCTTGTCATAAACATCCCCACACAACCCCGATGCAGGGCAAAGGTGCAACACACTTCGTGGTCAGACTTTCGCCGATTCTTACCTCCACCCCCATCTAACCCCTCCGACTACGCTTCATGGGTCGATGATCTCAGAAACACCCTGTCACGGGCAACACGGGAAATTTCAAATCCTACTCCTCGTGACAACCCTGATCCTCACCTTCTACGATTGTGGAAGCGGAGAAAACGTCTCCAACGCACATTAGCTACACAACCACACAACACACAGCTCCGCGACAGAATACAAGCACTCCGCAACGACATTATCTCCCACTGCAAGACACTCGACACCGAACACTGGACACGAACATGCGACCGCTTAGACGGAACTTTACATCAAAAATCATCCTGGTACCTTCTCCGCTCCCTTCTCGGACCTCAACCCCATCCCACACCCACTCTTGAACGCCTCTTCACCTCCATACTCCAACAGAGGTTTTCACTGACCTCCAAAAACTTTATTTCCCACCATCACAATCCTCTTTAAACTCACCATATCATGGTCCAGCCCTTCCCGCACTAGACAGCCACTTCACGCACACAGAACTTGACACGGCACTTGCGCGCTGTAACACACACTCTGCCCCTAGTGCAGACAAAATCACATACAAAACTCTCAAGAACCTTCCCCCCGAAGCCAACACATTTCTTCTTAATGTCATCAACGACGCCTGGACCTCTGGCACCCTGCCAGTCGACTGGACATCGTCCCTGGTCTCATTCATACCGAAACCCAATAAACCCTCCAGCATCAGTAACCTCCGTCCTATTTCCCTTACCTCCTGCGCGGGCAAGCTCATGGAGCACATGGTGCTTGCCCGCCTCACTTCCCATCTTCAAGCCACCGACTATCTCCCCCACACCCTCATTGGATTTCGCCGAGCACTATCCACCCAAGACCTTTTCTTTCTCCTTCAACACACTTTCTTTAACTCAAATGCCTCAGACGCTGCGCAGGTCAAAGCCTTAGTAACCGTTGACATACGCAAGGCTTTCGACTACATATCACACGACCACATCCTCACCATACTAGCTGATACGCAGTGCGAACACAGCATGCACAATTACATAAGAGCTTTCCTCTCCCACCGCTCTGCCCGTATCCGCTACCTCGACAAACTGCGTAACCCAATCCCACTCACTCGTGGCACTCCACAAGGTGCCGTCCTCTCTCCCATCCTCTTTAACCTAGGCATGGTCCCACTCGCCCGAGCCTTAGCCGATATTCCCAACCTTCATTTCGTCTTCTATGCAGACGATCTCACCTTGTGGGTCACCACTGGCTCACCGGGAGAGGTCCAAACCACACTACAACATGCACTTAACACCATTTCCTCACACCTCTCCCAAGCGGGCCTGCAACCCGCTCCGGAGAAATCAGAACTTTTACTCATAACACGCAGTAAATATCAACGGACGATGAACCCCTCCATTTCCCTCACCCTTGACGGACAGCGCATCCCCCGCGTCGAATCTTGTCGCATCCTGGGTATGCCACTCAACTCCAACACTTTCACCTCTGCCATCAATCAGTCCATACGCACATGCCACTCAGTAACACATTTACTGCGCCGCGTAGTTTTAAAACATGCCGGCCTCTCCGAGACACACGCCAGCCGCCTTGCTCAAGCGCTGGCTCTGAACAAATTCCTGTACTACATACCTTACTGCCCACTTACAAGTACACAACAAGGCAAACTAACCCGGGCCCTCAATACACTATATAAAGCAACACTAGGACTCCCCTCTCAGGCTTCTACAGACACCCTGTACAGAACAGGCCTCTTCCACCCTCTTCAAGCCCTCCTTAACCTGCACCGGGAGAGACAAATCATCCGCTTGTCCAGTACACCAGCTGGACGGTGGATACTTTCCCAGACTCCCTACGCACCCATCTCTTTCCCAGACCCACCGCAGTCTCCGATCTATCCCTCTAACCTCCGCCTCGCACCCATTCCACGCAACATGTCCGCACACACACACGCAGGCCGCCGCCAAGCATACGCATACAACCACAAGCCACCTTTGGACGCTGCGGCGGTGGCCTACACAGACGCCTGTCTCACGGAAACCGCGGGCTCCACAGCAGCCTTCTTCCTCCACCCTTCCCTCTCTACAACCAGCACTCACACAGCCGGTCCATACACCTCCCCACCCTCCACGCTCGCCCTAGAAATACACGGGGTCGCCGATGCCATCACACACTTTGCCACCCTACCCCCCGCCCCCCAATACGTTTTCTATACAGACTCGCAGGCAGCTCTGCGTGCCTTCCATGAAAGAGCCCTCCCTTTCCCTACTCGATCGGCCTTAGATGCCGATTAAGCCCGACCGGTGACCCTTCGGTGGATCCCTGGTCACATGGGCATCCCCGGCAATGAGCTGGCTCACCAGCTTGCTTGCGAAACTGTACACCGGGCGCCGGGGATCCCATGGACGAGCCCACCGACGTAGCAGGCGGTCAGGGCTTACAAACGTACTGTCGACGAATACTACGCGCATAAAATATTGGATTTAGCTGATTTACCACCACCGCACCCATCCTTATCGATCCGTGAAGCTCGCATTCTTCGCCGAATACAGTTTAATCTCCTACATACACCAGCCAAACTTTATCTGTACTGGCACACTTCCACACCTCAGTGCCCAAACTGTCCACACATATATGCAGACATAGAACACTGCCTTACACAGTGCCACGCAGCCTTCCAGTCCCCCGCCTATCCTTTCCCCCCACCCCCACCGTGGCCCACCTGGCTCGCCTCCCTGGATCTGAGACTGCAACGTGCCCTCGTCGCCAGGATCCACTGAACGCCTAATAGAAAGGATGTTTAATAAAAATGTCACACCACCACCACCAACACGCACGGTGGATGAAAAAAAATGAAAACGGAACTATGTTAACAGGACAGCAACATTAACAGCCAAAATTTCCAATCGCATTGAAATAAGTTTCTTGACTTATGCACGACATCTTGTCACTGTCATTTTGATGAAATGAGTCAACAGGAAGCGTTTGTCGTTTTGCTTGACTTTGGAAGATTCGAAATGCACGGGGACTAGCATTTTTGACATGCTATTTTGCTCCTTAACAGCGCAGGTATCTGTGCCAACTTAGCTCGTCTCAACTATATGTGCCTACTTAGCACTTCAGCAGGAAAGCGTTAGCATGAGTTACGGCTATATTTACAGCTCAGGATTAAAAGCTCCTCCTCGAACAATGGATTACATATAGTGTCTGTTTCATGCAAAATGTAAAAAGCTTGATGCCCAAAAGCTCGCAAATCATTAGCGCATTGTACATGAAAAGTGCAGAGAGTGCATTGTAATGAAATACACCAAAAAACAAAGGAAGAAGCTAAACGAAGAAAAACATACAAAAGTCGTGTTTGCTATCTTCAATCTGCAATACATCATTAGTCAGCGTACTACAAGGAGCCACGTCGATTACGTCGCGCACAAAATTTGAAAGACATTAGCAGTACACTTCACTTGATCCTTACACCGCAAAAAAATGTATGTATAGCTAAGAAAAATGATGAGGCAGGACGCATAACACGTCATGTATCTGCATTTTTCAAAGGCACTTAATAATAACGTCACGAAATGCGATATATTAAGAATAATATTTACATTTTATAACATTTCTTTTATAACATTTCTTGTAAACGAAAAAAAACGTACAAAAATAATGTTTGCTATCTTCAATCTGCAATACATCATTAGTCAGCGTACTACAAGGAGCCACGTCGATTACGTCGCGCACAAAATTTGAAAGACATGAGCAGTACACTTCACTTGATCCTTACAGCGCAAAAAAAATGTATGTGTAGCTACGAAAAATGATGAGGCAGTACGCATAACACGTCATGTGTCGATGCATTTTTCAAAGGCACTTAATAATAACATCACGAAATGCCATAATGAAGAACAATATTTACATTTTATAACATTTCTTTTATAACATTTCTTGGCACTTGAGAAAATATGCTCGCAGGGCACCGCCAAATGATCTCATTCTTTTTTTCACATTTATTTACTTTTAATTATAGTTTCTATATTTCCCACTTCGCTAGGATAGGCCACGTCGGAGAGGCAGTGGATGAGTAGGCTCAGAGAGCAATGCACACACGTACAGGACACCCAGATTTCTGTACTAAAGTTAAAAGTGACTTTTGAATTACGGTAAGGGCTTGAGCTACGTGGTGGTTCATATCGAAGTATTGCTGCGAGCAGTACAAAGAAAAAGACACACAGAAGCAAGCTGACACAAGATCGTAGTGTGTCAGCTCTGTGTTGTTTGTCGTGTTTGCGCTGGAATACTTCGTAATTCGACTTTTAGGCATGGCACGTGAATACGAAAAACTGTTAGGGAAAAAAATTTGTTTGTACCATAATTATAGATAACTCACAATTCAATGCTCAAACATCGGTCTTTCTGATATTTTAGGGCCTGTACATGATTAAAGACCTCCATGTCAACACAGAAAACGCTACTCTGAGACACGCCGTAAGGTGACGGATACGGAGCCGTTTTGACGAACTAGTGCTTTCAACGGCTACCGGAATCTTGGCACAAGGATGGTTTTACAAATGCGGCTGCAGTGGCCCGGAATCGAACCCGCTGCCTCGTGCTCAAAGCAGAAAGCAAAAGCTGCTGATACTCAACGCGGGTGTCAAGACTCGTGCATATATTAGCTATTGAATATATTTGATCGCCTTGGATGAATTACCCTGTGGCCGTATCTTGCAACGTTTCGTTTCATTTTCCTTTTTCTTTTCTGTCGTGACGTCGTTTGCCATTGCCTACGTCCCCAGAAAGCAGCAACCAGTCACAAAGAACCGCAAGAAAGGAAAACGAAACGTTGCAAAATATTTCCCCTGACCGCCATTGCTGTTACATTTATTCATGAACCTTTTTCTTCAATAATCGCTCGTTGCAAATCAAGTCAGAGTGGAGAAAAACTTGCCTGTTACTTATGAGAGAAGCCAACAGCCACAGAAACCAAGGGCCACAGGGGATTTTTAATTTATTTATTTTGTGGTGTTCGGAGGTCGTGGGTTCGGATCCCACCGGTGGCATGTGGTTGTTTTTTCTTCTGCTTTTCTAATCAATTAGCTTGAAGCGATAACATATTCAGTAATATTATAAATTGATCAACACCACAAAAATAAATTAATTAATTAAAAATCCCCTGTGCCTCATGGTTTCTGTGGCTGTTGGCTTCTCTCATATTTATAACGAGCCCCTCATTCCCCTTTCCTTGTCTGCTTAATTGCTTAACGAGGGCCTCGGTTCTGGCAGCCTTGATGCCTTAGGAAGCATAAGAGGGTTCTCACACAGCTTCCACCCTCGCCGTTCGATGACGTTCTACGTCACATCAGCGGTAACTCAGGAGGTGCTACGTCCGCCGCTTAAGAACGTGGGTGGCGCTGGTGAACACTCCCAAGGTTCGGTTATTTGTGAACATAAATAGCCCCGAAAGGAGAAGGTTTGACAGCCGTCGCCGTAGCTCAGAGGTAGAGCACCGGACGCGTAATTCGGAGGTCGTGGGTTCGGATCCCACCGGTGGCATGTGGTTGTTTTTCTTCTGCTTTTCTAATCAATTAGCTTGAAGCGATAACATATTCAGTAATATTATAAATTGATCAACACCACAAAATAAATAACTTAATTAAAAATCCCCTGTGCCCCTTGGTTTCTGTGGCTGTTGGCTTCTCTCATATTTATAACGAGCTCCTCATTCCCCTTTCCTTGCTTGCCTGTTACTTGATATTTTACGCGCGGCATAAATGAGAAAGGACAAGAGAAACTATGGCATTCAAATGCATTGCTAAAGAGCAGGGACACTCAAGATCTGGGCTCACAGTTGATCGCACTCAACATGGGGGCCAATGAACGCTATGTGCAAGCTTTTATCACGCACAAAGTGAAACTAAATGCCGTTGGTCATTTTCAAGATCCGTAGCCTCAATGCTGGCAGTAAAGCAACCGACATCTGGTGTCTTATTCTATAAGTTATCCATTGTAAAATGACCATTTTGCGTCCGTCTGGTCCGCTGTCACTCACGTACACCCGCGGCTTTTCACGGATAACTCATCGTCATCATCATCAGCCTTACTGCGCCCTTTTTCTAAGCCCCGCTTTCTTCAAACGAGACAGCGCGTGAAACGATTTTCGCATACCCAAGGGAGCATCATCCTCAGCGATTCCAAAATGGGTATCAATAATTTAGCTAAAGGGCGAATTACAAACACCTCCATTAGGATCCTTAACGCAACCAAATTCTCACCAAATTATTCAGAATTGTTATGGGTCCCAGCCCATTCGGGGAATCCGGGGAACGAGGCAGCCCATAATAAAGCCCGAGGTTTCGTCGACCGGGCAGTGGATGAGTCTGGCTCCCTGAATTTCACGAAGGACCCCATGATCACATATCATGATCTCACCAATCATTTTAAACTAGAGGAGAATTTTCCCCCCTCCAGACAAAAGACTTACTAAAGAACAAGAGGTTACGCGGCGTCGTCTACAGACGAGATCGATACGCACCCCATCACTCCTCGCGCACATTTATCCAGATCTTTACAACCCAAACTGCAAACACTGTGGCCAACGTGCTGCCTAAGATCACATCCTGTGGGACTGCAAAATAGAGCCACCTCCGGGTGATCTAATTACAGCTCCTTCTCTCGAGCGGTGGGAGACCGTGCTGGCTAGCTCTGACCCCAGAACGCAAGTCTTGGCGGTGGAGTGGGCTGACAAAGTCGTCGAGGGCTATGTACCCTCGACCACTTAACGCGACCTCTTGCCAAGCTCTTTCCGGCGAATAAAATGTTTTACAATCAAATTTCAAGTAATACGGGTAGCAACTGTAGTACTTTCAGAGGACTTTGAGAGGAAAGAATTCCTGCTCTGGCATCGATTGCGTCATTCTCTTCCTTTCTTTTCTGCGGCCTCTGGATCATGGTCTGCGCCTTGCCCAAGGAATGTCCCTTATCATCGGAAGAAAATGTACTGTGCCGAAAAAGTTGTCCTCATTTCACTGCTAATTATCAAGGTTCCCGAGATCTCTTCAGCATTTTGTTTTCTCTTTGGGCCCAGTTCTAGATCGAAAATTTTCTGAAGAAAGGAAAATTCCCTGAAGGAAACATCGCTGTTTACAGTGCTCCAAAGCTGTTGCACGGTCTCTTTAAGGAAACGGCAAACCGTAACTTAAGGTCTGCGTACGGTACAGACAGTATGTCAAGCTGTTTACGTGATCGAGACGGTGACAGTCGATAAACCTTAATTATTAGTTTAGATTAAGAAAGTCTCACAACGATGAGTTTTTAGCCTAGAGTTTTTGGCAGCTACATCATGTGACGTCATAGTTCACTACCAGCAAGAACGGCCATCTGCCGGCTCTGGCACCAAAGGCAAACCTGATCACTGACAAATGACAAACCGCCGCCGCGGTGGCTCAGTGGTTATGATGCTCGGCTGCTGACCCGAAAGACGCGGGTTCGATCCCGGCCGTGGCGGTTGAATTCCTTTGGAGGAGAAATTCTAGAGGCCCGTGTACTGTGCGATGTCAGTGCACGTTAAAGAACCACTGGTGGTCGAAATTTCCGGAGCCCTCCACTACGGCGTCGCTCATAGCCTGAGTCGCTTTGGGACGTTAAACCCCATAAACCAAATGAAAAACCAGAGTAACAGTCCTTAAAAAATGCGTCATCTTTGCTGCTTTTATTTCGCGCACTTTTCCTTGGTCTTGGAGCTTTTGCTTTATAAAACATGCTACGAACAGACGACAGCAATAGCATTTCTCTTTCCAGACGGCCTAAGATGCGGATATCCAATCACAGTCTTCGCAGTTATTCGTTTCGTTTCGTTTATGGGGTTGAACGTCCCAAAGCGACTCAGGCTATGAGAGACGCCGTAGTGAAGGGCTCCGGAAATTTAGACCACCTGGGGTTCTTTAACGTGCACTGACATCGCACAGTACACGGGCCTCTAGAATTTCTCCTCGAAAGAAATTCTAGCCGCCGCGGCCAGGATCGAACACGCGTCTTTTGGGTCAGCAGCCGAGCACCATAACCACTGAGCCACCGCGGCGGCCCGCAGTTATTCAAGCACCCAACATTGTTCTCAAGCTATTAGCACTTTTAGCAAGTGAATAGAAAACTCCGTCGCCTCTGAATGTTTAATACGGATCTCATGAATACGGCATCACTTAAGTTAGAGCAATGGCACACGAAAACACAGCTTTGGGTTACTGTGAAGGATTTAAAACGAAAAAAAAAATTCAAGGTAATGTCGGGTCAGAGCACTTCAACGCACTCAGCCAGATCCGAGACACATACTTGGCATCTGGAACAGGACAACGATGCATTTTCTGCAGTCCATCAAAGGCGACGGCCTTTTCCGAAGGAAACATACCTACATTAAGCCTAGCAAATCCAAGCAGCTGCCTGCATCTAGAAGTTTTCCGAGTGACCTTTAAATTCCCTCATGATAGCAACCGTGCCCCGAGTCTCCAGGAGCACCTGTAGATATGGGCATATTCTGGCGCCATAAAACAATGCAAAATGCGGTTGACGTCAAGTATATGTGGCATTTCCCCTGTATGGGGCAATTGAAGCCAAAAAGGGAGGTTAGTGAACCCTTCATGGGGTCATCATGGATACTGCCACGCCTCTTGCATACGCCGTTCTCTGCTGAAGAGCAGGCTGTTTATTCCTTTGACCAGTTTATTAAAAATGCACGAGGATGTGCCTGACATTCTAGAACGCTATCAGACACAAAGAGCTGAGCATTTTTATTTGTTCTGGCCCTTTTGTCTTTTCCGCGGCTGTTTCTGAAGTTTGCGAAAACACTGAACTTAGTGTGTTTCCTATAACAAACCCTGTTTTGCTCTTCGTCAGTTTTCTAGATTGTGTAATTGTGGACTCGTTCAGAACGTGATCATGTATCGCAATAAAAGTCTTTGTAGCGAACTTGCCATGCCTTACATGTCCAACATTCTTGGACAAAAATTTTGAACATTGGAAATTGCTAAAGTACTGTTATGAACTATAGAAAGTGATGGTTCATTCTTGCGACATGTACCAAAATCCTCCTTTTGTAGTGTTTCCGTCGCTCGTATCGAGCAGTTAAGACTGCAATAGAAAAACAATGGGGCAACGCTTTTCACGATAGCAAAAACTTTACCAGCACACAAATGAGAGACTGTCGAAAGGACATCTGGGGATATATTCTTCGTTGAAGTGAAACCTTACACTATATGGAAAAAAATGCGTTCGTAAACTTTTTCCTTATCAAAAATGTTTTGTACGCAATTGTTGGGTATGATATCGTTGTAAAGAGGAAGGTAGGCACAGGCGGCCGCCGCACCGCCAGCGCACGGCGAGATTGTCGAGATCATTCTTCACCATGGAGCGCCCCGGGAACTGCTGAGCGACCGTGGGCGTGTCTTTCTGTCCGAGGTCGTGGAATCCCTTCTCAAACAATGTAAGATCACTCACCATACCGCCACGGCCTACCATCCTCAGACTAAAGGTTTGACGGAACGGTTTAACCAAGGCCCTGCCGTTCATCACCTACGCCTACAACACCGCCACGCAGATCACTACCGGCTTCCCGCTGTTTTATGCGAAGCATATTAACGTAGGTTTCGGGCCTTCGCGCGACGCCCGGCGGTGGCCACCATTCACCTTCAAGTGACCTTCAAGTAGGTCACGTGACATGACGTCACATGATGACGTCACACCGGCTGCAGATGGGGCCTCATATCGCGCCGTCGGTCGCCTCCCGGCGGTGGCCACCATTGACCTTGAAGTGAGATCACATGATGTGACGTCACGTGATAACGTCACACCGGCTGCAGATGGGGCCTCATATCGCGCCGTCGGACGTCGCCCGGCGGAGGCCTCCACGCTTCGGTTCGCGGGTTCGCGCCGTCGCGCGACGCGGCGGTGGCGCTAACATCGCTGCATCACGTGATATGTGACGTCACGCCAGGAATGAGGCGGCGCGCGCCCGCCGTCGCGTCAGTCTCTGTGCCCGCAACCGCGCCAGCGTCTTTGCGCCGGGCGTGTATGCGGTCAAGATGCCTCCAAACGCTAAGGACATGCTTCGCATCCACTGGGCTTAACCTTGATAAGCCTCCAATTTTTTCCTTCTCTTCCTCACCGCTCGATACTGTACTTCCTTACCGGCCTGACGAGTCTGAGTGCACCACCGTTTCGGAGGCTTCCAAGCATGCCGAGGAGTGCCGTCAGCTCGCTCGGTCGTTAACGTCCGAATAGCAGGGGCGTAAAAAATTGCCCAAGTGTCTACGCAATTTTCTTCTTCCCCGCTGGTTGTAACCCTTTTGAGCATATACTCGGCAGCCATCATCACCGTTATATCTAAGTCGCGCTGCTCGCGTTACGAATGTGCGAGAACTAAAACAAACTTCACTGGCGATTTCGGCAAACAGATAAACACGGAGATTTCTCTGTCTGCAATCGGAATAACAACGAAGGGGTCCTTAAAACTTAAGCTTAGGTATACTGTGCGCAGTCACAGACGAGTTAATGACAGGGATAGGCGCTGATATTAACCAGAATTGAAAAAGCGGGCAGACTACTTCAAAGCGCCAAGGGCATAATTTATGATCTGATGTTTATTTTCTAGGCTTCATTTATCTACTGACCGCAGAAATCGTCGCATTCAAATGCTTTGCCGGAGACAAAGACACATGTGGCGAGCTCATAAATAATCGCTGTTGAAGTGCGGTCAATGTACGCTATATAGCACCTGTTAAGCTGAGACATGGCGAAGCCGAAACGGCGTTTCCCTTTGTAAAGGTCCGTATATTGTTGAAAGGGTGTGCGCTAAAAAGACGTACACAGGAAAAAAATAGAGACGACAGGAAAGAAGCGCTTCTTTCCTGTCGTCTCTATTTTTTTCCTGTGTACGTCTTTTTAGCGCACACCCTTTCAAATATGATTATGTACCAACTAGCCCGTCAAAAAGCTTTACTAATGCGTATAATGTTGACGTCGGCAGTTATGCATCTGACAATATGGACACTGAATGCCGGAATAGACGGTTGATTTTCAAGGCTGGTGCTCTTAAACCGCTAGACCGATCGATCGGGAAGAGTGTCCGTAAAGCTGCATTATAGATGAAACCAAAGTGAGATAGTGTCTACATGAAGACATGTAGCTAAATGACAGTATTTTATAAGGACTCGACATGAGAACGCGTAAGAGATGGAAATGAAATGCCTTTTTTTTTCTAGGTCGATGTCTTTGAACTATGTTGCTCACAACCCGGTGGGTAGGTTGTGATGACATAGCAATGTCAGGTGACCTCTCCTCACGAATCAGCGAATTTCGTGACATTGGTCGGCGAATTTTCCTTCTGTCGTGAACTCGGATGCTATCGAATTAAAAAAGTGTGCAGTCTTTTCTTTTATTTTTTTTACTCAAACAGGGTATACGGGAAAGCCGAGGACCTCCAAAGGACGTAACTGCGGACGATGCGGCATGCGACCAATGAAGCTGCAGTATGCGACCACCCCCGATATTCGATCTTGCGTGGAATGCGGAGGACACTGAATTGAAATCTAAACTCGTTTGAGGGGTATTTACTGTCCGTTGAAAGGCTTTTTATTCTCGAGACTGAAGTTGGCTAGTTCTTCGCAGCGGTCTTTTCTGGCCGTCAACACGGTGACACTCAGCACAGGCTCGTGGAGACGACGGAGCGCGAAGTGCCAAACAGCATCAATCGCGCCATCTGGCCCAACGCGTTGTCGAGGTCCTTGATTTTGGCCTCGCTGAAATCTCCTATTTGCAGACGGTCGTGCGGTGACTCGGCCCGCTGGAAGATGCGCGTCTGCACCGCGTAAGCGTCTCGCCTCCTATGGTACACGTGTCCATAGTGCATAGCATCGAGCATACGGCCGCTATCCTGGCTGAGGTGCTGCCGCTCGTGGACTAGGAGGCTAGTAGTGTGCTCCTACCGTTGTTGTGCCGCAGGGAGCCACTGGACCTGCACCAGGCATACACGTTGTCTGAAGAATGCGCACCACACCGCCACCATCCATGCACAAAAGGCTTTATTCGAAGCATAAACAGCTCGTCAGCCGGTTTCGCACCGACCGGTGCCAAACCAGCTGGTCACGCGATCACACATGTTCACGTGATCACACATGTTCTGGGTGTGTGATGAGGTCTATGACTAAGCATGACACTTGATGCATGGTCATGAGAAGCATGACATATCATGTGACGTCACATACTACGTGGCATCACCCAATTGCAAGTAATGTCACCCAACCGGAAGTGACAAGCGAATGTGACGTCACTAAACCGAAAGTGAGGACAAACGCCTCAACAGGCTCCTCGTGCTATCACAACTCAGGCTGGGCAGTGTTCAGGCGTCAGCTAATTTTTGAACACACGATGAAGACGAAGACGAAGTCCGAGCCAAAATGTAGAAGATTTTATTAGAACACCATGCTCATAAACTACGGTTAAATTCAGCTACCATAACATTTAACTTGGACACGCCTATCTGTGTATACCCGGACCTTTTCAGGCCTTCCCCGTCAGGGGCGTAGCCAGGGGGGGTGCTTATAGGGCTTCAGCCCCCCCCCCCCGAAATTTTGTCGAACTGTCATGAACCGCTGACCAAAACAACCACCGGCGGCGGAAGGCATTCTGGATTTTGTCACCTACAATATCTTTTTCAGACTACAAAAGACATTTTGACTCGAACACTGCTAAATCGGGTTGTTTTTTCTGGCAACGCCCATTCACTTGGAGTCGCGTAACGCAAGGAACCCCATCCTAGCACAAGCTTTCACGGGCCTATCGATGGCAAGCGGGCTCACCGCGGCAACTCGCGGCGGCCGCGGAGTCTATTGAGCCACGCATTTAAATTCCGAAACTTAGGGGGTATAAAGTTCCCATAAGCTTTTGACGCGAAAGCTGCACTGAGATTTAATAAGTCGTGCTTTAGATTTTCAAATCTGAAACTTCAATTAATTTATAATTCTTATATTTTGCATATTTTTGCAGAACTCCTCGTTTATACATGTTCTCGCTGTTGCGACTAAAATTTCGGTGCTATTACTCGCAATACATGACCGGTGACAGCTGCTGCTGCGCAGTACACTGGAACGAATGACAGCGTCATTGAGATTTTTCGCTGGCCGTTGCATCTGTACAAAAATGTAAAGGTTCTTGAACAACAAAGATTCATTAAAATATTTGTCCTCTACTTGCTCATTTCATGGTCTTTGCGTTTTTCATATCAGGGGCATGCACTGTTTTGTTCGTTTCGGACTGATATATCTTTAGATTTCATGTGATATTTTCTTTACTGATTAAATACGCAAAAACATGGAACAATTGGTGTCAGTTATGTCTGCCACGATTTTTAAACATACGAATACATTCTTTTATTTAAAAAATACATACTTTACTTGTCTAGACAGTGCGTAGCGTTAACTAATACACAATGGCATTGTCAATGGCAATGCAGTTATTATTATTGTGTTTAATCTCTCCACAAATTCTATGAGGAGGCCGCGCTCCAAAATGAGCCCCCCCCCCAAAAAAAAAAAAAAAATTCTGGCTACGCAACTGTTCCCCGTCTCGTCGTCCTCCTTCACTTCGTCGCTGTTTAATAAGGCCTTCATTTGAACTTTATTAATGTTTTGCTTTCTCTCTCTCCTTTCCTTCGAAGCCAGTGTATTAAAAAAATTGCCGAAGACACTTTGGAAATTCTAAAGTGTGTTTAGCGAAAGCCTCGTGGTCAACCCACTGCCCCTTCCCCGAACCGCTTGGCGCCGAATCACTGGGCCGCTTCGGAGCCATGCGTCTCACTCACTCGACTGCAACAAGACGTCTGGCGAAGGAGCGGCGGTGCAGTTGCCACCGCCGGCGCGCGCGCGCTCGTTCTACCGCTGCTGTGTGACGTCACGGTTGCTATGCCGAGCTGCGCCCCCACCGGCGCGCCGGTTGCTAAGGAGGGGAGGAGGTTCCGCCGCTGCGCGGAGGAGAGGCCACAGTTGGCACGATTCCAGCGCATGGACGGAAGCCGCGAGCATGAATGAGCCATTAAAGGCTTTCGCCTTAAAAAGATGACGGCCACTCTGCGCTGCGCTCCCCTTTATAAAATGGAGTGCACTACAACGGAACTTACTCCCTTTTAACTCCTTTCTATTAAGAGTGTCGGTCAAGTATACGCATTGAAGATGTGATAAATGAGTCGTTGTCTGCCTCCTGAATGTGATAACTGGCCAAAGCCACCGAAAATAAAGATGTACACGGGGTTAAGATCCATGGAAATGCTCAGAAGGTGGTGTGCATGAAAGGAAGCGTATGATGCATGCATTACCAGATCGTACTCACTCGCCGTATCAATCAATGTGCAGCTTCAGGAAGCGGGAGTTATTGTGGAAAATCATGAGACTATTGCCAGTGAATTCCCCCGTCGGACGCGCGAGCGTTGTCTCGTATCGTAAGAAGCGCCGCAGAGACGCACACTGAACACGCCCCGGACCAAGTAGATGTCCCCGTTGCGTCTCAGGATACGAAGCCGGGCTATCTGTTGACTGCTGTTTTGCCTACATTGCAAATGGAATGTCCGCATGTGAAAAAAACTTTGCTTAACATACCTTCTGAGTGCCACACAATAGCATTAGAAACTCCTCTCGCGCAAGTACCCCTTCTTCTCTATACATGACGGAAGCCAACAGTCACCTGAGGCCAAGCAGCATAGGGCATGTTCTTTGGTTTTAAATTGTCGTGTTGATCAGTGGGGGTTAATAGGGCATTGAATTGAAAAATATTTTTTATCAGAAAAGGCAAAATGACCCTTAAAAATTTTTTTACACAGTCTGTTGACTGTCTATAGACTTCTGTCTATAGAGTCTATAGTCTCTTTATAGACAAATCCTAGAGACGCCTATAGGCAATACAAATGTTATAGACAGTCTATAGACAATCTGTAGATTTATGGTCATACACTTTCGGTAGACGTTTGTCTATAGACAGTCTACAGACTATGAATATACTGAAATAAATATCTACAAAAAGACAATGGAGTCTATAAGAAGTCTATAGACTTTCTGTAAACCATTTTTGCAAGGAAAACATGATTCGCGCCACGGGGCTATCAATTCACGGCTTACACCGACCTGAGCAGCAATTTAATGGCCTGGGTTTGAACACCCGGGGTGATTATAAGAATATGATAAATTAAGATAATTGATTAATTATTTAATTGGGTAAATAAGCTAATTGATGGGTGGCCGAACAACAGTTTTTTTCGTGAACGTTGCCTCCGATACAAACGCTATAAAAATCAATATTTTCAGCCAGGCACAAAGCGAGGGAGTGGCTGCAGCGCCTATACCTCAATCCAGCTACCACCAGCTTACTACAGCGTTTCCTGCAGGGTTCGCATCTACTACAGGCTTCGGTTGCTCATCACTGGACAATGCACATTTCGGAAGGCCGCAATACCTCCGCCCACTTGAATGCAAAAGGTTATTCTTTGCCGGTGGATGAGTGCGATTCTTTTCAGCTAAGGCATGCGACAAAAAATCCGACGCCTCTTGAAGTCCCCAAATATTGTGTGAAGAATGGTTTTGTGTTCCGGAGTCGGCATTACATAGATGTGTAAGGCGTGAAAAGTGCGGCACTCGTTGGCATCTTGACACAGGTTAATTCTTTACAATAACACATCAACGGTCGTGTAGGAATACCATTGGGTAGGAAGACCACGTGCGTACAGGAAGGTGTGAAGGTGAGACTACTGTAAACCTGCAGCTTCGGTCAAAGGTCTGTAGACCATTGCCAAGGTGTGCTTTGACGGGAGTGGCACAGGAGCGAGTTTTGCGCCTCTTTACTTTTTCAGGTTTCGGGGCTTCTTTGGAGCAATATTAACGATATTATATTCGTTCAGTTATTTGGAGACCGCGCGAGCACGTGTAATCGGCTGTAGAACTTTGCGGCAGCTTCACTGACCTACAGCTAGTGACTGCTCTCAAAGGTACTGGATGCTCTTGCTGTGTTGCAACGCGTAAACTGTAAACCACCCTGGCTAAATGTAACCGGTAGCTGCGAAGTAATATAGGTCGAACAGAGGAGTTACGATCGCCGTGGCTCATTCTCTTGATTAGCGGGCGCACACCGGTACGTATGCGCCGAATTTCGCACGCGCCGCACGCAACAGTGACGCACCGCATTCACGTGACGAAGTGAGACAGCGGCTGAGATCCGAACGTGCGCGCAAGGTGATTACCCGAGCTTTGCTCCGCTCATGACAACGCGACACGTAGCCCGCTGTCTAGGTGGCGATAAGCTAAGGCGATAAGAGCAGTTCCAGAGGAGATGCAGTGTGCTTCACGAGAGGCAGACAGAGTGTTACATACATTGGTGCTGCATCGGCGCCTCGCACGGGTAAGTCGAACCATCAGTGGTAACTGCAGTAAATTAGCACTAAACTGCGGCAGTATCTGGAGTGTTTCGAGCGTTTTTCGCTGCCAGCAAGACGCAGATGAGTCCCAGAGGCAACGAAAGTTCGAAACATGCGGGTTATTTGCGGCGTAAGCGTGCCTCCAGCTGACTCAGACGAAGCGGCTTATAGTATATAGTGGCAGAGCCGTCCTCGTGGCTCTGCCTTATCAAGGCATTGGTCTGTGTGTTTCGCAATGCCCGCTCGCTGCACAGGGCACGGCCGTCCGATCATCATCAGCAGCAGCAGCAAGACATAGACTCCGGCCGAATGCAAGGCAAGTGGAGTAATGAGATGGTCGGGCCAGTTGGCGGCCTGCATGCACGTGCGTGTGGCGATTTTGAGCTCTCGGCCGGCTCGGCTAGGCGGCGCTAGCAAACAGTTTTAAATGGGCTTTAGATTTAAAGCAAAAGCCTTTATGGCTCATACTGTCGTCCGTCCGTTAACAAAGATTATCACACACGTTTAACTCGGGAACTAACAGAGATAGAAGGAAACCAATGGTTGTTTCAGATAGAGGAGGAAAAAATGAACCTAGAATCCAAGTTTGATCACTGTAGAGGAATTGTTTAATTAATTATAGGCAAAAATGTCAAATTGCCTCGAAATATCGCGGACTTCAATATAGCCACGGGAATAGTGTGGCGTCACATCCACCAGAAGCCGTCACGGCATAGTGAAAATTGTCACAGAATGGTGGGAAAAATGCCGGATTTGTGTCAAATTAGATGAAAAAAATGTGTATTTAAGCGTAATTAACATTTAAGATCCCCAAAAGATGTATAATTTTGGTATCGATTTAGCCACGGGAACGGTGTGACGTCACATCCACCGGAAGTCGTCACGGCATAGTGTCCTCGGCTTTCGCCTCTCAACACTTTAGTTGCCAAAGTGTCCTCACAATCTTGTTTGTGTGTGTGTGAGGCGCACTCCGTTTACATCTGTCCGCATCTGTACAGACTTTGTCAGAAATATACAGCCCAAGGGGTTCTCTTCCAAGCCGGGTAACGGGGCTCTTAAGCACATTTGACGGTCCTAAGCTTGGGAGTGTTTAGTTCCTCCCGCCTTCATGAGAATGGGGTCCCTGTCGAGTATGCAAGAAAAGCTGCTCTGCAGGACTCTGCAGGGCATTGAAAGTGCAATGGGCAGGAAGGCTGGTGTATACAACGTGAGCTTGACGCAGATTGCATCATAAGGCCACGTTCTGGCAGTGCGTGCTGGCGAGACAGGCGAGGAGATGACCGTTCTACCCTCTGGAATGTCAGTTGCCTCGTTCTGATCTAAGGCTCCAACGCGTGGAAAGTCGTCGCAAAACAGCAAACCATGCAAAGTGCCGCATTTCAAAAAAAATTTTATTGAAAACAATAATTGGGTGGAGTTCACTGTATCTTTAAAGATCAATCATAGCAGTTTTGATCATGTTTCTCTAACTGAAAGCTGTGAGGCGATAGAGTCCATAGCGAGGTTGAAAAGGGTAGGAGATAGAACAGCACCTTGAGGAGTGCCACGAGTGAGGTTGTGTGGCTCGGACAGATGGGTGTCTACTCGAAAGCGAGCCACACGTTTAGAGAGGAATGAACGGATATAAGAGTACATGCGGGAGCCACAATCCAAGGAGGCGAGTTGATAAAGGATGTGGTCGTGGCAAACACTGTCGAAGGCCTAGCAAACATCGACGGTCACAAGTGCGTGAACTTGAGTGGGAGTAGGTGAGAGGAAGGTGTGCTGGAGAATCAGAAACATGTCCTGTGCACAGACGCAGCGTCGGAAGCCAGTGAGAGAGTGGGGGAATAATTTCCTCGCCTCAAGAAAATTAGAGAGGCGAGTCAGAGCCATTCGCTCAAGGGTCTTACCAACGCACGACGTCAGGGAGATTGGAGAGAGGGAGGTTTGCTCGGCTATGGAATCATAGAAATGAGGGAGAAGGTCCAGGAGCTCGGCAGGCAGCCGCTGTCCTTGGCCTCATTGTAGGTTTGAAGGAGGAATTCTTTGGCGCACTCAGGAAGGTTACGAAGTGTGGTGTAGGTAATGGCATCCTCACCGGGCGCCGAGCGTATAGCATTAGCAGCCAGAGCCGATTCGAGCTCCCGGAGAGTGAAGGGGTGGTCCAGATCGAGATTAGGTCCGCCCGGGTACACCAGGTAGGAGAGTGCCAGAGGGGGCGGGAAGTAGAGAGAGGCGAGCTGATCAAAATCTGATCTGAGAGTACCTGCCATATGCGCTCCACCCCATTCTTATCTTTCTAGTTATTTCGCTCTCATGATCCGAATCAGCGATCACTACCTGCCCTAAGTAGACGTATTCCTTTACCCCTTCCAGCACCTTGCTACCAAGTGTGAACTGCTGTTCCCTTGCGAGAGTGTTGAATATTACTTCGGTTTTCTGCATGTTAATTTTTAGACAAACCGTTCTGCTGCGCCTGTCTGACTCATTGATCATGCTTTGCAGCTCATCTGCTGAGTTACTTAGCAAGGCAATTTCATCAGCGAATCGCACATTACTTTGGTATTCTCCATTAACTCTTATCCCCAACTGTTCCCAATCCAGGCCTGGGAATACCTCCTGTAAACAGGCGGTGAATAGCATTGGCGAGATCGTGTCTCCCTGCCTGATACCCTTCTTTATTGGAATTTTATTGCTGACTCTATGGAGGACTATGGTAGGTGTACCATCATTATAGATATCTTGCAATATTTTCTGCACATAACGCTCTTCTGCACTCCGATTTGTCAATGCCTGCAAGACTGCGGAGGTTTCCACTGAGGGAAATGCTTTTTCATAACCAATGAAAACAATATATAGGAGTTGGCCATATTCGGTGGATTCCTCTAACTTTCGCCAAACAAGCAGCGTACAGGCTCCTGGGAAAGGAGCAGTTGTGTACACAGAAATTTTGCCTGTGCAGCAGTACGTGACATTGTGTAAGAAGGCACGGACTCCAACCGTGGTGTATTGTTCTCTAAGCAACCACCTACTTTTTTACATGTCCGCTTGGTGCCTTCCAAGTAAAAGGAGCATATTATTGACGAACTAATTAAGCCAAGACATTGGCAATTTTCTTTTTGAGCTCCAGATTTATTAGTACTGAAGAACAAGTGTTAAATAAATTGAAAATTTACATTCGTCTTGTTATTTCGCTTCCTCGCAGTTTATTCTCGATTCAAATCAGTTGCCGTGGCACCGCCTGAAACATAAAACAGTACAATAAACAATTTAGAAAAATTATTATGAGGGCACTTCAAAACACAACGTTACTTTTTGTATTAAAATATTTATTATATTGCTATTATCGATAAATTTATGATGACAAAGTCGTCTCTTGCGCTTAATTGTTTTTATTGCAAAAGCGTTCATAGATTTGAAGCTGTCGCCTAATTAATGTTACCGCTGTGAGGACTCAATCGACGGCGTCCGGCACCTGCGAACATACCTAATATCTCAGGGTACCTTTTTAATAATTTATCTATGGCGGCTAGAATTTTCAAACTCCTGAACTGCTCTCAGTTTGTGGGAAGATTTGTTGCAATCTACCCCTATTAATTTGACGGCATGGTGTAACAGCGAAAAGACGTCTTCTCGAGAGCCATTTTCATTGCTCTCGCTTCTAGAAATAAAACTTTCTTCATGCATACAACTGTCCCTGTGTGCAATAGATCTTCCAGCCTGCGGCATTCATTTGCTTCGCTGCACAGCGCATGTGTTGCCATTCACTCTGTATAGTATTCATTTTAATGCCTATCGTGTTACACAGTGCCGTTAGCGAGAAAGGAATTATCAGCCGTCCTCTGCAATCGCCTTCATGGCTCCCATCTCCAACCCCCCTCACTGAAGGGCAGACTTTTGGCAGGGCGTGAGGTGCCTGATAATGCCTATTTGAAGGCAAAACCTTAATAAAGCCTCAATTTCTTGCCTTATGCACATACGTAATCATTTTTTGTGGGGTTTTTGGTTTGCGTGACATTTGCTTGACAAAGCTAGAAACCCATTAACGTCCAAACAACAACGTCATGTTAAAGACCTTTAGCAATCCACTGCACGCTTTTCTCGTGCCTACAGGAGCGTGAGCGCTAGTTCAAAACGCAGAATTTACTTGCTATATAAAACGGTCGTTTAGCTAGGCAAAGTGGAAGTGAGGGAAGGGGAACAGGGAAGGCGAAGTATGTATGGAAGAAGGCAAAATTTGACAAGCTTTCTCAGTAACCTCAACCTTCCTTTGGGAACTCGACCACAGCATCATGTTTTTATTCGGAGCACTGTGAACTCCATATATATCCATGAGAGAACGGGACGCTTATCATCTGATCGTTTATTTCGAAACCTGTGATACATACTTCATTAGCAGCAAAGCTGCTTAGGTTTCAGTGCGAAAATGATCTCAGTACTTCTCACAGCACAAAAGTTGCAAGCCTTTAAACTGAGTGCTGTACTTCCTTTGTATTTCTGTCTCGAGTTTTTTCTTCATATTTTCGTCCAGGGTTCTTATAGTTGCAGTATACTGTTACTATTCGTGGCGTAATGGTGGACTAAAAATTTCTTCTCATCACAGACAATACACTTGCCGCCCTTTTCACGAACAATCATTTTTCCCCATTCTACGTGCACTTTTTCCTTCATTATTTTATTTCCAATCAAATCCAATGTGCTTTATTCGCTTCATAGAATTCTTGTTATTAGCAAGTAGGGGCTCCTAAATAACCACTTTCATCTATCAGCTATGTAAGCCAGCTCGTAGCCACAAGTGCTACAAGATATTTTCCTGTTTTAAGATATCATTTAAAAATACGTGATAAACACTTTCTTCCGATCACTGACACTCGACTCATTCCTAAGTGACCGCTTACCTATCAATGCCAGTAAAAACAGCCCGCTGTTCCCATAGTGTTTATTGAGAAAGCAACAACGTAACATGAGTAAATATGCCCGTTGAAAATTCCGTACCAAACGAATATGAAACAATTACTTACGAAAATGTTCGGTTCATCAACATTCTATCCCTCCGGTCAAAGCTCCATTGCCTATTAGAGCCAAAGCTGCGGAAGGGAAAAGGTGCGGATTATTGTTGATTATAGTTGCCATAAAACTGCGTGTAAGTTGAGTTTGAACTGAGTGCATTGATTTATCGGCCGCCTAAGTAATACAAGAAGTACGAAGGACGCTCTATCAGCCAAGATTAGCCGCCGTGGTGGCTCAGGGGTTACGGTGCTCGGCTGCTTACCCGAAAGTCGCGGGTTCGATCCCGGCCACGTCGGTCGAATTTCGATGGAGGCGAAATTCTAGTGGCACTTGTAATGTGTGATATCAGTGCACGTTAAATAACCCCAGGTGGTCGAAATTCCCGGCGCCTTTCACTATGGAGTCCCTCATAGCCTGAATCGCTTTGGGATTTTAAACCCCATAAACCAACCAATCAAGATTATGTGCTCCTTTTGTATATTTAGCACAGGATTTTCAAAATGCCAAACACAGACGTAAGGATCCGGAGTGAACTTACATATTCGTCAAAATCTCAAGGTCTGATCACTCTAGGAAAGCCGTGGTTCTGGCAAAGATTTGTTCAAAATGTACCCTCAATTTATGGGGCAGCGGGACTGTATTGTGCTACATGCTATCATCATCATCAGCCTGACTACGCCCACTGCAGGGCAAAGGCCTCTCCTATGTGTCTCCAATTAACCCTTTTGCCAGTTGTGGCCACTGTATCCCCGCAAACCTCTTAATCTCATCCGCTGACTTAACTTTCTGCGGCCCCCTGCCACGCTTGCCTTCTCTTCAACGCCGTTACCCTTAAGGACCAGCGGTTATCTTGCCTTCGCGTTACATGTTCTGCTCAAGCCCATTTCTTTACATCGATTTCGACTAGAATGTCATAAACCTGCGTTTGTTCCCTCACCCACTCTGCATGCTTCCGGTCTCTTAACGTTACAAACTTAAGCTGAACTTTTTTCGTTAGCCTCCACGTTTCTGCCTCATAGGTGAGTACCGGTAAGATACAGGTGTTTTATACTTGCTAATTAAAATAGATACAAATAGTTTGCATTCTTTCAGCAGAATTATGACTGCGGAAGTGCTGACAATGAATCACAACTGAGGATTCATAAAGCAGCGCTAAATTTTGTGGTTTATACTGTCGCCGAATTCCGTAAAAGTGGGAAATAGTTTGCAAGACCAGCGTAGCACCGATGAGAACCGGAATAGCTGCAGTTTTTGATGAATTTGGGCCGTCCTTGCTCTCTTCACGTGCATACCGTTGCCTGCCGTAACTTGTGCCCTTTTCCTGGCCTTACTGACAAAAATATACGAATATCTGTATTATGCTTTCAAAGAAAGTAACGCCTTAGCACTCTTGCAGAAAAAAAAAAAAGCGCCAAAACTGCATCATTTGTGGCACAGGTCCTGAAACCTTTCTAACGTATTTATCTCGTCTCCAGTGTGGGACTGGTTCTTCTTGTGCTGACTAAAGATATGGTCCTTAGTGCAGGCAAATTCTGATATGCGCTGAGCCTCAAAACCTTCAGCAACCTCAAAAACCGAAGGCTGGGAACAAATAACGTACTTTCTCTTTTAGCACGCGGAAAATTTTAACACCCGAAACCACGTTCGTTTGTGTGTGTTTTCAGTTTCCGTTGGAGGAAATGCATGAAAGAAAAATTCCCGCTCACATCAATGCCATCGCGTGAGATGCAAAATCAGAAGTGCTTCCTTCAGGGTCATAGGTCACAACGGCAGCACTCTTCTTTTCACTGCAGAAAGTTCGACTTGTTTGAAAGTCTGCAAGATAAAAGTTATCGTTAAGCCTTGGAAACAGCATGTAAATTTGGCAAGCAATGTTTTCTGCTGCACGTTCTGAAGTTAACAAACGCCATGATAAAAACGTAAGCACTAAATATGCTGCCTCTCTTTAGCAAAGCTAGTATACGGATTACTGTGAGCATTGAAAAAACTAATGTTATTGTACAGAGCGTCATTCTTTATAGTGAGGAAATTAGAATGGGGGTATGTTAACAGCAATCTACTGAAGAACAATGCTACACCAGTCTGTGTCTTTTCTTCCTTTCCGAGTAGATCTCATCAGATGACATGTCGACCCATGCAATCCTTATGGCGCGGTAACCAGGACAGGGGCATTGATCAGGGTAGTAAAGCTGCTAATAGGCCTAGTTGGTTTGTGTTTTCAAGCTTGGCTCCGTTATTTCTCTACTCTGGGTACATACCCAGGCTAGCGCAATAAAGACGCAATCATGGAAGCTTACGCAAAAATATGTCGGTGCTTCTACGCAACAAACACTAATCTAACTATTCCTGAAACGAGCCTGCAAAGAAGCATTCTTTTGACAGTGTTACCCCAGCAAACACTGCAAACGAGCAGCAATCAGCGATTTCTTGTCGCATGTGTAGCGCCTTCTGTTCCAAGCTCTACGAAATGATGCTTGGCTCATCCACGCTCGCGCGAAACTGTTCATCCACGGCCATTGTAGCTCACGCCACAAAAACGTCATTAAGTCAGCGAGAATAATTCATTCTGGAACACCAGCCCACATTCTCCCTCCTCTTCACGCATAATACGAAGTTCCGGGTAGCAGTGACAGAACTCTCCTGCTATCATTGCACAGGATTTGGTATTTTATTAACCGCCCATTTCTCACTCTCTGCAACTTCTTCATTCGTCAAACATCTGCAACATTACAGCATAACACTGATACGCGCCGTATGCATGACTGTGCTGCAGCTAAAGTGTTAGTTGAACATGCTCACTAACGACTTAGAACGAGGCGATAAATAAGTTAGTATCACATTTGACGCCGACGTTATCGTTGTTTACCAAGTGTAACGCAGCTATTGTTTTCCCAGCTAAGTTGAGATGTTGCTTATTAAGTCCGGAAATTGATAAAAATTTTGAAAATGAGACTTCTTGCAGTCCTACAATAGAACCCTTATCACAAGTAGTAGAAAAGCATTAAGTGCGCTTAGAGTTTAAATAGCGGTAACAATAATGCGTACAGCATAGGTCGCAAGTATTTTGCTACGTTTTGTAAATTCACAGATTCTTACTATATAATTCAGAGCCGGTGTCAGCATAACGATTTTCCTGAAGGAGAGGTTTCCTGAAAAGAAAGAAAAAGGAAATACATATACAGTGCTGTTGTGCGGTTCGTATGACGCCGAAGCGGATGGAAGTGCTTCATACCAGAAATTTAGCTACGGCTTGACTTCGCATTTGTTTAATTTTTTCTGAGCGATGAAAGCAGTTTTCGTGATTTCCTTAGTAGTGTACGTGACTCCGAATAATGTAGCCTTTACAGTGCGAAGTTACTACCCTTCACGGTTGTTTCAAATTATGTTCGAAATGACGTGAAACTGGGCAGTACTCGAAGATATCCGTTATTGTCAAACTAATCGATTCTTTGCAGGAAACAGTTGAAAGTGCATCAACAAGTGATGACCTTAAATATGTCTCGATACAGCTCTTGCCAATCACAAGAAACACCATTTAGAATCGATTAGGTACTACCTTACAAGTGGTACCTCTTCGAAGAACTTTTTATTTTACATAAACGCTTAAGAACAGCAGAAGCAGATATGGATCCTTCACCTACGGGCAATTATGCCGCCACGCTGTGGCTGCACCGCGAATCAGTTTGTGCATGTCGTTTTGCCAACCATATCGCTTTGCTAAACGATGCACTTTGCTCCGTTGCTTAAGACATGTGCCGGTACACTCAGATACTGCTGTCAGAGTTTTGCTTTAAAAATATGTCTCTGAAGAGCTGCTTTTTGGGTGCTGGCACGATAACGAAAAAACAGTAGAGGCGCTAAGTGTTATGTTAGTGGCAGCGTCCCTCCTTCACTAAAGCTAACTTTCATTTTACGCGCATGGTTTCTGAGCACGGGCCGTCTGACCCTATGGGGTGGTATATCACGATTTCCGAACCGATTCCACGCCATTTCTGTATTTCTCGCCCTTCTCTACTGGCTGAAGTGAGGCCACACTAAGTCAAGGGCACGTTAGAGGGGGGGGGGGGGGGGGGGGGAGGGACTTATTGGGCGTCTAGGGGAGAAAGAAAAGAGTTCCTGAAAGGGACAGTCGATAGAACCAAAGCAAAAATGAGAGTCGTCGAAAAGAGTGTACTTGTCTTGTCTCTTCAATATAGGCAATGCTTTGTTATGGCTGTTCAGTTTTGTCCCCGTGCGAGTTATTCATCATTATTCGAGTCCTACATACTCGGCACCAAAACAATACCAAGGAACACCAACTCTTCGTGCCCTGGTTCTCAGTTCTGCATGAACATATTTTGGTGACTACGATGCTGTTTAAAGGACCTTGAAGTGGCCTTTTTCCTTCCGCCATGACAATAGCTGCAAGATGCAACTCTCAACGATCTTATTGTTACGGAGGCCGTGCATTTATCTGCAGCATTCCTTGACAAGAAATCTCTGCCATAACATCTTATGCCTTTCTACCTTCTGCGCGCGCAGTTGTCATTCCACAGATCGTCGTTCCTGACGACGCCTCATGGACGTCGCACATGTATCACATTCCAGAATCAACCGTACGAAGAGCAGATTGCGAGAGCTATATTGGTGGCCACAAATGGACAAGCACGTTGAAAACTTGTACGGACATGCGTTGTGTGCCAGTCATGCGAAAGTCGGCTCGTCCGGTTCTAGCTCTACAGCAACCTGTCGCCTTTCTAGATAAGCCCTGGGAAAAGGTCGCCACTGACATCGTGGGACCGTTGGACCAAGCTCCTACTGACTGCCGCTTCGCAATCACGCTGGTAGAATGCTACAGCAAGTGGCTAGAGGTGTTCTTTACGACTAGTGTGAGAACTGCAACAGTGAAGTAATTCCTTCTTGAATGGGGTCGCACAAGCCCCTTCAGCGGCTGCGTTTGAAACAGCCACCTGCCAGTGCAGTGCCGCATTGCTTTCTGCTGCGCCACTGCGCCGGTATATAGTGGTACGAGGACTCGCAGCGATTTAACGATGTGATGCATTTTGCATAGTTGTGTAGTCGGAAATGAAAAATAATCACAAGTGCAGTAGATTGGAAGTGAAAGACAAAGTACTTAGAATTTGAATAGAATCATAACTGCGACAGGATCAGAACTGTAATGGGCTGAAAGAATGCATCTCATTTTCACAGCATGAGTGCAATTTATCGTTCCTAATTTTTTTCCTAGTGCCAGTAAATAACCAATATTATTGAACTGCTCTCGCTTCACTTGCGCGCCTGCATATGTAGTACGGCTACTGCTCAAATATATCAGGAGTGCTCATGTCTTCTGATAACGTGGTTGGCGTAACTTTTCTTTGTTTTCGTTTGCCTATATACAAGAACATGTAAGTACACTGGGGGACCTCAACTAATCGTCGCTGCTATCACCTGAGCAGTGTTTTCGTTATCTTTAACCCTTCTTGTTGCTGAAAAATCTTGGAAAGCATTCACCCAGCACTGAGGTGCAGTGCCAAAGCGTTCCAGCAACAACAAGACTTGAATTTTCATTAAGTCCTTGTTCAGGAGTTGTATACCACGTATGCAATTCGTGGTGTTGAAAATAAGTTCGCCATTGATATAGGCTGATGCTGGTACAGCGATAGGTGTCAAGGGATTTTTTTATTTTATTTTTTTTGCGGAAGCAGTGCTGCCGTCCCTAACGTCGTACGTTAGAAGCGACCCCCAGAGCTCTCTCATTGATGGCTCTTAAATGTTATTACGGCGTCGTAAGACCATAAGAGCTTGGTAGGAGAAGAGCGGTGGCTATCTGAAATGCACCTTCTGTAGCTATGCGATCCAAGATGGATTTGGGGTGCCCGGTCTCGGTGTATTTGCAAAAAGTTTTTCTGGGCATGGGTGAAAAGTCTCCGGATTGGCTGTTGTTTTTGGATGCCTCGGAAGCTTACCTTTACGTCAAAAGGCGTGACGTAAACTCAAAAAGCAAATATTACTCACCGGGTAAAGAGGTAGAAAATAGTGTTGTTTGTTTCGTTCCGTGTCTGCGCTTGTAGCTGTCTCAGTGTCTTCGGGCCATCTAATACCCCCTTCGTACCATTAAGTTCAACGTCGAACTTGTCATCCTGAGAATAAAGCAAACAGTATTCTGAAAAGGCTCAACGTCAAAGGTTGTCTAGCAGCTCATGATACTTGGTAACTCAGCAGAGCTCAAAAAACTCTTTTTCCAGTTTAAACCAGTGCATGTAAAGGCCCTGGCCAGTATACAGAGACATTGTGAATATTCTCACATAGTGGTTTTTCATTTTGGCAGCAGAAAGCAGCTCAGGCCATTCAAAGGGAGCTTTTTATTAGGCGAACATCTGCACTTAAATTAACTGAACTCAAGTAAAACTCTAGTTTGGGCGAGTTGGTTCATGATAAAATAAAAACTGGTATGGCGCAAGAAACGGGGACACAGAAGGCACACAAAACACAGGACTGACGCCAACTTTCAACTGGGGTTTATTGCACCAAGCCTGCCTTTTATACCACAACCAAGCCATATCAACGAAAGCGTAAACGTTGTACATATAAAACGGCAATTCATGCGACCACTGGCAATATAGTAACGCTGATCATAACAATCTAATCTAAACAGAGCTTGGGAGGCCAACTTATTTTCTGGCCAGCAGAAACACATCAACCAAGGCAAAAAAGAAAAAAGAAACAAGGCACTGGGGCATGACAAATCCACACTAACGAATTATGAAACGCGTGATGAAGGCGAAATAGAGCAAAAAATCGAACGACTATGAGATAAAACCACGTGAAAAAAGATAACCAACAATAACCCGGCAAAAAAAAAACAAAAAAAACATGACCAACAATAACGCGGAAAAACATGATCAACAATAACAATAAGGAGGGATGAAGTCTGAAGATACAGCACCTAGCGTCAAGTGATAAAAACTGAAGATCATTCCTGAAGAACAGTCGTCTTAGCGTCTAAGAATCTAGAAATTGTAAAACACCGAAAGAAAGGACGAAATAAGAGCACGAAACCAAGGGAAATCTGCGAACTACAAAAAACCTTCTATAAAAGACGTCTCGGCGCTGCTAAGCATAATGGAAGGCCTGCTAACGCATTTGTTGCCAGCTTTTTCGATGAAATATGCCTCAACAATTTCTCTCTCAGTTTTATCTTTCCCACTCTTTAAAAATCTAGCTTCCTCGAATTCGGGACGGCAATTAGAACAGCTCTTGCAGTGGTCCACCAGGAAGCTTCTTTCGTTGTTGCGCAAGTTTCGGGAATGCTCACTTGCACGCTCATTAAAACAACGACCTGTTTGCCCGATGTAAACGAGGCCACAGCTAAGCGGTATCTCATAAACCACTTGTGTCCTGCACTGCGTGAACTTTTTTTGGTGTTTTATGGTGCAAGCCGGCCGCTTTTCTCTGTTGGTCATGGCACAAAGTCTTGAAAGCTTACAAGGCGCGGAGAATACAACTTGAACATTATGTCTGCTCGCTATTTTCTTAATGTTATGCGACACCTTGTGAATATACGGTATTACTGTTACTGATGAATGCGATACCGGCTCCCTGATGCAAGTGAGTTGCTTGAGTTTCTGCAAAAGCATTTCGCACACCCCCGGAATTAGACAAGGCGGATAACCTGCCCGTTTTAGCCTTTCAACTTGAGTGCGAAAGCTTGTGGACAACATGTGGGGGCAAGATTTGTTTAAGGCAGATTGCAGGGAGTTAGAAACAATCGCGCGTTTTACAAGCTTTGAATGAGCGCTGTCAAATGGTAGCAAGCCTTTCTTAGAACGCGGGTTGTACAGCCAGCAAAGACCTTTGTCCGGAAACATTAACTTGATATCTAAAAACTGGAGTTGCCTGTCCGTAGGGACCTCCTTGGTAAACAACCTCCAGGACACAAGTGGTTTATGAGATACCGCTTAGCTGTGGCCTCGTTTACATCGGGCAAACAGGTCGTTGTTTTAATGAGCGTGCAAGTGAGCATTCCCGAAACTTGCGCAACAACGAAAGAAGCTTCCTGGTGGACCACTGCAAGAGCTGTTCTAATTGCCGTCCCGAATTCGAGGAAGCTAGATTTTTAAAGAGTGGGAAAGATAAAACTGAGAGAGAAATTGTTGAGGCATATTTCATCGAAAAAGCTGGCAACAAATGCGTTAGCAGGCCTTCCATTATGCTTAGCAGCGCCGAGACGTCTTTTATAGAAGGTTTTTTGTAGTTCGCAGATTTCCCTTGGTTTCGTGCTCTTATTTCGTCCTTTCTTTCGGTGTTTTACAATTTCTAGATTCTTAGACGCTAAGACGACTGTTCTTCAGGAATGATCTTCAGTTTTTATCACTTGACGCTAGGTGCTGTATCTTCAGACTTCATCCCTCCTTATTGTTATTGTTGATCATGTTTTTCCGCGTTATTGTTGGTCATGTTTTTTTTTGTTTTTTTTTTGCCGGGTTATTGTTGGTTATCTTTTTTCACGTGGTTTTATCTCATAGTCGTTCGATTTTTTGCTCTATTTCGCCTTCATCACGCGTTTCATAATTCGTTAGTGTGGATTTGTCATGCCCCAGTGCCTTGTTTCTTTTTTCTTTTTTGCCTTGGTTGATGTGTTTCTGCTGGCCAGAAAATAAGTTGGCCTCCCAAGCTCTGTTTAGATTAGATTGTTATGATCAGCGTTACTATATTGCCAGTGGTCGCATGAATTGCCGTTTTATATGTACAACGTTTACGCTTTCGTTGATATGGCTTGGTTGTGGTATAAAAGGCAGGCTTGGTGCAATAAACCCCAGTTGAAAGTTGGCGTCAGTCCTGTGTTTTGTGTGCCTTCTGTGTCCCCGTTTCTTGCGCCATACCAGTTTTTATTTTAACTGAACTCGGCGGTGATAAGAGCAGCAAGTGTGCTCGGTGGTCGTCGCATGAGAGTTATCGAAGAACGTTTGGTGGTTATTCATGTGGTGGTTATTCAGTCGACTTTGGTCGTTGCGTCCCTGCTTTGGACGAGCCTAAAAGGCATCATCTGGGCGGTCTCTTGCACTGCAATGGTGCACGCGAAGACGCGGGAGGATGATACGCCAGGTGTTGCTGTGCTCCTTGACGGCATGCATCTGCAAATGGTACGCCGAATGGCTGTTTGCCTGTGAGTTGCCGCGAATGGTTCTCTGCCTGGAGCTGAGAGTAACATGCTTAAACTCCGCCGTGAACGCTGTTTCTCTGACTGTAATGAACGATTGGCGGTACAATGACGCAAGAGGATGCATTGCACAAACAATTCCTTGATTTCTATTTTGCCATGACGCAGAGCTTTTGCTTGGGCGCAGTGGAAGTAGTCCGTCTCCGAGAATATCCACTTGTTGCCAGATGTTGACGTTGAAAAAGAGTCTTCAAGATCTATTTCAATATGTTGGAATGACTTAGTTCGTGGCGGTATGCGACCTGGTCTGGTCTGTAGCATTTTTCATCGCTGGCAAGTTTTCCCGTAACCAGCAACTTCGACGGGTAAACGTAGACAGTAAAACATATTGTAGCGTGCAACGCGAAATAGAACACCGGAGCAGAGACGAAAAAAACTGCGGTGGTCCCTCAGTGGTCCGAGCGCGAGCGAGAGACAACCAACTTCTTCCTCGACTAGTGCATGCACTACTTCTGTCTCTTCTAAGGCATGTATCAATATCTTGAATTCGGCGGAGTTTTAATGTCAACTTCAGCTGTCAAGCTGCCGACTTGCCGCGTGAAGTCTCCTCAATTTCTCTCGAAAGCTATTAGGAAACACAACGAGGTAAGCCGTCTTCCGGGCGCAAGGTTCTTTTTCACTACAATTGTATTTTATAAAAGCGGACAACCCGCGCTAGAATGCTGCGCATGTCTAACATCCTCGGACAAATTATTAATACTAGGAAATTGTAATGTACTGTTATGGAGATATTGAAGATAATGGTCCATTCCTGCGATATGCAGCAAAATCTTTTAAAGTTTTTTCCATTGGACCGCCATGGAAAACCAATAGTGAATGCTTTTGACGAAAGCAGAAACGTTAATAGAAAGAAAACGCAAGCCTATCGACGGGCGATGTGTGGATGTACCGATTGTTATAGTGAAATTTTACAATATATTAAGAAAATTGCGCTCATAAGCTCTTTCCCGTTCAAAAATGCTTTTGTCCAGAATGTTTGTGTATGGTTAACGCTGGAATGAAAGCGGTAAACGATCAAATTTTGTGTTTTTACTCGTGCCATTTCATATATATGCTGCCTTGCCTGTAGCAATAAACCATTTGGTTGTTAGTCAGCGCTGGTGTTTTGTCCTTCTCTTGTGTCTCGTCTTTGATTGCGCTGTTTTTCCAATTCGTAAAACATGTACCAACCAGCCCGTATTTGCCCTCTTCTGGATCAAATAAGAATCCTATGATTTTATGAATAAACACAGGGTAAGTCGTAGGCCTACGTTGCTCATAGGAGCCGTTAATCGGAATCAATCACGCTAAGCATGAAACTCCGTAATTGTCTTCAAGAAAGTAATGTAAGGTCAAAAGCCAAAGGCCCACCATCCTCAACAGAAACTCGGGTACATCATTCAAGCGTTGAGCTAGAAATTTGTAGCTAAATAGACTGGTGAGTTGGTAAAACGACAAAATATTCACCCTGTGGTTACTGTTAAGTTGTCAAAAGCCTAAGCGGAGATTAATACTGCTCTGATACTTATTGTATTTTGGACTCTACCCCAAGCACTGCGCTTATTCACCCAAAGTTCATCTTCTGCATTTCATTTTTATCTTAAACCTTTTCCTTAACCCGCTTGATCAAATCATGCTGTTCGAACGATTGTGCGAAATAGCCCATTCTGCGCGATCCAAGCCGCTTCATGACAAGCAGCCCTATCCATTCTGTTGCAAAGTAACTGTGACTGTTTCCCGTTCCTTCTCTCTTCCCTCTTTAATCCCCTCATTCCCTTCCTCAGTGCAGGGTAGCCAAACGGAAACCTTTTCCGGTTAATATCCCTGCCTTTCCCCCCTCTCTGTATCTATATATCTAACTGCATTTCAGTTGGGGATGTGACATTGTGTGGTGATCAGGTGATCATTTAGTCCAAGTTCCATCCTTGTCGTGCGTGTTGTCGTGTGTGTTCTTTTCCTTTCGTCTCCGCCTTGTCGCGCTTTGGAACCCATCATGAATGTTTACCAACTTGCCCAACTTTCTGCCCTCCTTCTTGCATCCTCAACTTACTCCAACTCCAGTCAGCAGCGGTGTTCTCGCGATTCCGCTGCATTATCACTTTCTTTTCTGGATTCAACTTACAAGTTTTTGTGAAAAGAGGACGTGATTCTACTAATTTTATTTCGGACGGAGATCATTGCTCGGCCCACCCCAACCTATCGTTTTCGCTGCTTGCGAGGAGGTTCGGTGCTGTACGAACTTCCCTGAAGGTGCCGGGCATATTATGAACTATTCCATGGCACCAGCAGTGTAGCGGAGCTAGTTTTCTCCAATACAATCCGGGATCGACTTTGGATCCACACTGTTGAGTAGCCTAACACTGTTTGCACAAGCGACTAACTTTTTTCGTTTTAACTTCTCAGAATGTTTAGCAAGGAGAATTCTCTGACTTAATACTCGTATCTGAGATGATTACGTATATTGTAGATTTCATTGAATATATTTTTTGACTGAATATTTTTGAACAAATACGTTGTATGTTTTTGTGAATTTTTGTGTGAGTGTCTCAATTTTTCTATTTAAAAATTTTCTCTTGTTAAGCGATGCATTTTACTTCTCTTTTAGGTTCTTAAAAAGAGCGGTCTTTCAGCTAAACTGTGATCTGCTGCAGTAAAACAAGTTTTTACATTAAAGTCCAAGACATTTTTTTGGCACACCACCCTGAAATGGCCCATTTTTCCCTGTTAAGGCAAGTGTTAACGCTCACCTCTTCAGCTTTCGTGACAGTTATATTGATCAACACTTCGTACTTCGCAAAGAATTGCTGGACCTGAAAAGAAAATGAAAGTTCATTTGAGGGAAAACAAACTGCTCACGTAACACAAAACTAAGTGCAACTCGTGGTGAGATTTCCTTAAGCCACTCTAAAATTATAACTAAATTCCAGTTTGAGGGGTAATCCTTGCAAAGACCTACGAAATTATTCCTAGGTAAATATAATACGCATGCTACTGACCGGAGAAGTCACTGAAGAGTTATTCAGCGTGGACATATTAAAGGGGCTCTGAAATACCTATTCAGGAGAGTACATATACCCTCGCTCAGTCAGTACACCCCCCTCAGTCACACGCTCCTGCGTAATTCTCTTGAGTGGTGGCTACTGGTTAGATTTTTTCAGGCGTCACTCTGCTACCATGGCCGCGTTCAGTCAGCCGCTCAGGCGGATCAAGAAGCTACAGCCCCCTAAGAATTCTCACATGTGTCGGGGATGGGGCCGGCGGAGGAACGCCGACCTTCCAGCGTGCAAAAAGTTACAAGAGCAGAGGCAAAGGCGTGAAATTCTAATTTTCACTAAAGGTAGCACATCTTCTGCTAAAAGCATTAAAAAAAAATGCTGCTGTAGAATATTCGTGAAGCGGTGTTCTTTAACATCCTAGACATACCGCATCTTTATTGAGAGTCCTTTTCAGATCCCCCTAAATAACTACCTATAGTAGGATACAACTTAAAAAAAACAGCAGTTGCCAACACTGGGCCGCGGTCCGCGGCATCCTGTATTACTCCGCTGGCCAGTCGCAACAGTAAACGCAATCAGCTTTTTAATGTGTGACTATATCAAACAATCCACGTATCGAAATTATAAAGCTCATAATTGCTTTCGTGTGGTAATCTTCTTGTTCAAGTAACAAGAAACGTTTAAGCAGTGGACTACTTTTTAGTCGTGGAGGAATTCTGTGCACGAAGGCCGAATGTGGGCGGAGCTTCACTGCAGACTTAAGTTGTATCCGACTATAGCCTTATTGAAAAAACCAACGTCCTCCAGAGTCTTCCAGCACCTACTAGTACGTTTTTAGCCCGGGCTTTTTCTGAGGAGAATAGCACTCAATAAATGTTCATGAAGTTGCACTGGGAAGTCACTGGTCGCACTGATTTGCACCGCCACGCTGTAAAATAACTGATATATCAGTGGCAAACATTGGAGTAAACCCTGTAGTTCCTAGAGCCCCACTATTCCCAATTCATCATGGGAAAACCGAGCAGTCCGGAAAATGGAAGCCGTGAGATCGGGCGATCGAAATATTTCGGGCTGAAGGAACTTTATTTTCGTGAGCCTTGCTTCACATCAAAATAAAAAAATAAATAAATTATTGTTCCCGGCTGCCATGTGCTCGTTTTGAACGTTATTTACCCAACACGAATGAAATAGTGGGACTCTGGTATCCGGGATCGCTGGACAATATGCCACGCAAAAGTGAAAGCAGTACCTTCCCTCACTGGCCAATGGGAAACAGGCATGTAAAAACAATAAAACGGAGTAAACAGTTGTCTAAATCCGATAAAACTAGAGCAAATAAAAATGTACGCACAGCGCTTGTGTATGCAATTTCTTCAGTATTTCTACGCGTTAGCACCCTTTTTCGCACCGCCTATGAACCAGGCAAGCTGCCAATCGTCCAGCGCCTCCTGATGTGTACATAAAATGCCGAGTTTCAAGCGGAATATGGGCGTTACTGCTACGTTGTTCGGAACAGCAATCAGCCAGCGACACAGTGAATGCTATGCGTGCGCTGTGAGAGAACCAGGAAGCAGCTGGGGCTATGAAAAGTAAGATTCAAATATACTCCCGTACTCAATGGTACAGCAGGCCGAAATTCTGAGCCGGTTGTACGGACATGTTAAACGACTTCCTGCATTGCGCATAAAGATCCAAGATATCACTGACATGTCTCGAAGGCCAGCGAGCAGTTTCAGTATGCTTTCAGCGGTGATTGTAGAGCTGCGGCCGCAATTTTTGCACTCGATAGAATCAACCGCCAAGAAAGCGCAATGAGACCTACCAGGTAAAAATAACTGGTTCTATTTTAGTGTTGGCGGAAGATGGATGCTTAAGATTTAAATGCTAGAGCCCGTCTTTACCTTTTTTTTTCTTACTCGGCTTTCACTCTTTGTAAAGCTTGTTTATTCCGAAGGTTTATCAGGCTGCTGCAGCAGATCTAGTCGGAACCAAGAACCGTAATCGCAGCGCGTCGCACATAATTTACCTGTGTAAATATCTTTTCAAAGTCCACTTGCTTGATTCCTTGTTCCTCGACTGTTTCGCTTTCGACCGTTGAGTCGTAAAAGACATGTATCAACACAGTGATGCCGTCACCAATTGGTCGAGATAATTTGGCTGTTAAAGAAAACCCAAAGCATTATGAAACTTCCAGTGACAACTGCGAAAACAATCCGATCACTTTTCAAACATTGCATGCAGGTGCGGTGGGTTCGTTCTTTTGCAAGACCCTTGACCAAATTACAACCATGCTACCTGCGCAATGTACACGCCAAATTATTAATCGACAAGAACTCTCATTTCATTGCAGGTTTAGGCAGGAGAAAAGGTGGTGTTTGGTAGAACAGTGCAACATGTCGCTCAGAGGTTCGGCTATAAACCACTGTGAAAGACTATGGCTCGCACGGAAATCCACATTACTAGGTCAAGCGAGTTTGAGATTGAAAGCTTTATCCTATGAGAAGTCTAACAAATATGTGGCTAAACACCGGAAAACACCGAGAAAGTGTTTGAAGATCAACATAGCAGCTTACTCTCCAAGTCTGTCGGCACAGTAGAAGCCATCAACAATACACATGATACGTTGGTGCCAAATTTCTGAGCAAATTTTAGATGATACTAAATATACTTTTGAATATACTTCTAAATATTTTAAATATACTAACCACTCCAGTTGCCCCGTCACGCAGGCAAACTGCATTGTCTGGCTCTTGGCAAGCCTTTGGGCATGCTAGAGGCTAGCGGCTTGTCGCCTTCCTCTCTCAAACTCCCTGATGCCTTGCGCGTCGTAACACGTCTAAGTAAACCTTCCCTGCGAACATCAACAGTTTGTCGGCGAAATATTTAGTTTATGTGCCGGGTACGTCCCATGTGTGCTGACATCGCAGACACCCTTCACGCCACTTCTCAACGCGTGGACTGAACACCCGTCCACAAGGCGGGTCTCTGCTTGCTAGGCCTACAAACGGAGTTCGGCTGTGTGACGGCTCCATTGAGTGGTTAACAGCGTGGCATTTAGTAGATTATTTACTACTGAGAACAGGCGTCTCAAACCACAAGGTGCACATCACACCAACAAGAGAATTCAAAACGATAAAATTAAAAGCGAGTGGTATGCCTAGAATCTTAACGTCCACAGGGATTTTTCTTTAAATGTCAACTGAACAAACAATTCATTAAAAAATACGCGACAGCAGATCAATCGCGGCTCCGTCTTTGTGGCCCCGAAACCAAAATGCAATTCGAACAGAAACACAGAGACTCTTCCGTACTTAAAATGTCCTAGACCATGCCATCAACACGCAAAATCATGCTGTAGACTTTTTTGGATGCCAAAGATGATGTGCTGGCGATTACTCCAAGAGACAACTCACAATAACAGGCTCTAATTACGCGGATCTGATTACAGCATTATCCACTGCTTTTAACAGGAACGTTGTGGAGAAACGTGACACCGACAGTGAGCCTTTTTACCACAATGCATGAAGTCATAGGTACTATTTTAAATGGTTGCCATTCCTTAAGAGCATCTTCGGGTGTATTGAGCAGACCTGCGTCTGAGTAACTACATATCTTCCAAAAACTAAATACAACAGTTCTAAAAGATCAGTTTCGGTAATGACATGGCAAAAAACGCAAGTGTACGCTTTCGAGAAGTCTTTAGAAACCCTTCTCTAACCAGCAGTGTAAATGTCAAAGCTCTGTGTCAGAAAATGCAGTCAAATTTAAGAGAGCCACGTCAATAAATGGTCTCAAGACAAGTACTTGTTTCTATTTAGGTAGGTGGAGCGCAGTAATTAACTTTATAGTTTGTAAAACAAAATGTAAAATGACAGCAACCGCTTGTGTATTAGTGCTCAGAGAATACCCAGCTCATTTTAGACGCATAATATGACCGCTAAGGTGGCAGTGGTCCTCAAACGAGCTTTAGCGGTGTAAGAGCAAAAGTATGCAATGATATTCAGCACTTGCGACCATTCGCACTAAGTGTGCAGAAAGTTGCTGCATATTTACGCAGAGTGTCACAAACCATAAGTTTTGAAAAATAAGTTGACGAGCTGAGAGTCCTCAGGCTTGAGATTCATTAGTCTGTAAAAGATACACAATGTCTACATAGGACAAAAAGAAAGCAGCAGCGATTACGAAAGCCTGTTTTTCGCTGTTCTGGCCAGCCGGCCGCCCCAGCTGGGGTGGACTTTGCTTTCTGGCGAAACAATAAATATTCTCCAAGCAGGATGATGCCGCGCACTGAGAAGGCCACGTCGACCAGACCCATCAAAGGCACACTGACTCCGCTTAAGGCCGATGCGTTCCCTGTGGCCGCAAAAACGCGAGGCTATTAGAAATCAAGCCGAACAGATGCTGCGGGAAGACGTCATCCAGCCGTTTATTTGCGGCCATAGGTGTCGCCTGTTGTTCTGGTTGAAACAGAAAGTCGTACGCTTCGGCTCTGATTGCCATCGCTGGAACCAGGTAACGAAGAAGGATGTCTGCCCTCCCCCTGTCCTTGAACGACTTTGACATTCCATGTACTCCTCGTCGGTGGATCTCAAGAGCGGCTACTGGCAGACTGAATTGATCAAAGCAGATCGAGAGAAATCTGCCTTCACGCCAAACGGCCTCTTTCAGTTCGAGGTTATGTAATCTGCGTTCGCGCCGCACCTGCACTTTTCAGCGATTCACATGAACACGGAATTAGCAGTCCTGAAAAGGCAACCCTTTTTCGTTTTTTCGTTTGCCTATTCGACGTATACACATCTTAGCCATCACGGCAAGCTTCGACGCACACCGAATGATGCTACAAAGGAATACTTCTAACTAACCATGATAAGTGCTGTTTCGTTAACGTAAAGCTCTTGAAAGTTCTTGTTAATAGGCAATGCTGTTAAAAAGGACTGAGTTTTCTCAGACTCGCAGAACCTTGTTCTACCGCCAACCATGTCTACGCCAGCTTTCACCATGACCGTGCCGTTGTGGCGTTGTAAATGTTTGACTTAAAGGGGCTCTGGAACACTTTCTTAGGAGAGTACACAATATTGCTCAATAATAAGGGAGTTAATTACTCACTGACGTCCACCCAATTGAGCGCAGCCATACGGCTGCAAAGGAAAGCTATACAGCTTTCTTTCCTTTGTAGCCGTATGGCTGCGCTTGGGTAGACGTCAATGAGTAATTAACTCCCTTATTACAAATTTGTTATTGGCGCATGATAGCCTTAGCTGCTTATGCGCCACTAAACACAACACAACACTCAACGCTCCTTATTACAAATCAACTCCACCTTGGGGGATCCCCTAAAACATTTGGTCAATATTGCTCGATCAGTACCTTCTCTCGTCATTGACACCTGCGCCTAACAATACACTTCAACACGCGCAGCAGGGAACCCACAACCGCGCGCGAAATTTGTCGAGTCATTCCGGCAAGCTTTTCGGCAAGCTCCTCTCTCGCACGCTTCTGCGTAATTCTGTTCAAAGATGGCTATTGGTTAGATTCCTTAAAGCATTACGCAGCCACCATGGGCGCGACCAATCAGCTGCGCTGCACCCCTCCAGCGGGTCAGAACCCCCCCCCCCCCAAGGAATTCCTGCGGTGTGGTCGGCGTATAGGAGCGCCGACCTTTGAGCGTGCAAAAAGTGACTACAGGAGAAAGGCGCGATGACGCCGAAATGATAATTCCCACTACAGATAAGTCAGCTTCTACAAAACGCATTGAAAAAAATTCTGGCTGAAGGATTTCGCAAAGTGGCGTAATTTAACATCTCAGAAATACCGCACTATTATTGGGAGCCCATTTAAGAGCCCTTAAAGAGTATCCGCATTTGGTCCTCCCCGTCACGTGCACTGGGCAGATCCGCTTCATCCTCTTGATTAGCGCTTGTTTAACGATAACATGAGTTTTTCCTCTTTGTTCCAAGCTCATCCCTCTCTGTCTCTCAAAGACATTCACATTGCTTCCATCCCAACAGCTCGGTGCGCTGCACTACAACGCATTTCGTGATTTTGTTCGAATCCAAGTTTCGGGCTCATAGTTGAGCACTGGTAGGGGACAACTCTCGTGTACTTTCTGATGAGGAATATATCGACATGCAGCGAATGTTGTGAAGTACAATGTTCTTCCCCAGTTCGCTTACAGTTACTATCCTGGTAATTTCCTCACGATGTGGACCAGCAGTCACTACCACCATGGTATATCCTATACCCAAGTCCAGCATCATTATACACTCTAAAAACAGAAAGAGTAAAAAGGGAGTTAAGATGTCTTCTAGCGCACACCCTTTAAAGAACGGTGTGCGCTAGAGTGTGTTCGCGTAGATGTATATTGTGAAGCCACTGTCCCGTGCGTTGTGCGATGTCAGTGGACGTTAGAGAACCCCAGGTGGTCGAAATTTCCGGAGCCCTTCACTACGGCGTCCCTCATAGCCTTAGACGCATTCTGGATATCACTGACTATCACTGAATATCACTGACGCCCTGCTCTTCCTACACGCTGCCGAATCGGACTTCTAGCGTGCTTCCTGCGCTCGCAACAACTATTTCTGGCGGCCATTGGAAATCCATGGATTTTTTGTACCAAATATTCGGAATTCCGGCGGTGATTTTGGCGGCAGCCTCACAAATTCGAAGCGTTTGTCTATATTTTCCGGGCTCGGTGCAGACTAAAAAATGATAAAGGTAACGAATAGGGACGTGAGCCTGTGACGGGGAATATAGATGCACATCCCTTCTGCAAGAGCAGCTAACATCAGGTCTGGCGAATAATAGTAGGTCAAACAACCCGCAGCAACTGTTGACAATTCCGTATCCTGAAATTGATTTAACTTATAGTCTATGTGGCGTTCGGTAGCTTCTGACTCAAAATGAACGATTTCCGGCTCTGGCACAAAGAAACACGGAACGTTTTAAAACAACTTTTTGACATTGCACTTGTCACGCATGGACGATATCGCACCTACTAAGGCACGGAAGGGTGTGGTTTTTGTGAGACAAATGACCAGTAGTAGAACTGACAGCAGCCAACAGCCACAGAAACCAAGGGGCACAGGGGATTTTTTTTAAATTAATTTATTTATTTTGTGGTGTTGATCAATTTAGAATATTACTGAATATGTTATCGCTTAAAGCTAATTGATTAGAAAAGCAGAAGAAAAAACAACCACATGCCGCCGGTGGGATCCGAACCCACGACCTCCGAATTACGCGTCCGGTGCTCTACCTCTGAGCTACGGCGACGGCTGTCAAACCTTCTGCTTTCAGGGGTATTTATGTTTACAAGTAACCTAACCTTGAGAGTGTTCATCAGCGCCACCCACGTTCACAAGCGGCGGACGTAGAACGTCTTGAGTTACCGCAGGTGTGACGTAGAACGTCATCGAACGGAGAGGGTGGAAGCTGCGTGAGAACCCTCTTATGCTTCCTATGGCGTCAAGGCTGCCAGAACCGAGGCCCTCGCTGAGCAATTAAGCAAACAAGGGAAGGGGTGAGGGGCTGGTTATAAATATGACAGAAGCCAACAGCCACAGAAACCAAGGGGCACAGGGGATTTTTTTTTAATTAAGTTATTTATTTTGTGGTGTTGATCAATTTAGAATATTACTGAATATGTTATCGCTTAAAGCTAATTGATTAGAAAAGCAGAAAAAAAACAACTACATGCCGCCGTTGGGATCCGAACCCACGACCCACGAGTTTATGTTGCGTTATTTTACAAAGCGTATGAAAAGTTTACAACATTACTTAAATTCCTATCAGTCACTCGAGCATATTCGGAAATGACTTCACTCAACAGCGAAAAAGTCTGAGAACAGCATTCGACGACCTTGACATCACTTGAAATTCAAATTTAGAGAGTAAGTTACTGAAGATAAACGCCAATTCTGCACTCCTTCATCCAGCTAGATAGGGCCAGACGGAACATAATATGCAAATATGGTTTGGTTTGGTTTGGTTTATGGGGTTTAACGTCCCAAAGCGACTAAGGCCATGAGAGACGCCGTAGTGGAGGGCTCCGGAAATTTCGACCACCTGGGGTTCTTTAACGTGCACTGACATCGCACAGTACACGGGCCTCTAGAATTTCTCCTCCAAAGAAATTCCAGCCGCCGCGGCCGGGATCGAACCCACGTCTTTTGGGTCAGCAGCCGAGCACCATAATCGCTGAGCCACCGCGGCGGCCAATATGCAAATATATTTCACTCGCCACCAGCAGTACACTGACCCTGAACGAACAGAAACTGAATCAAGAAATCATCTGGAGGAATACTCTGATCATCGCAAAGTCTATGCTGAGAGATGGACAAAATGATGAGCAAAAGCTTACTTTTCCGACTATTAGCGTCAGCATGGCAAGCTGCCAGGCAGAGACACAGAATCAAGCGCCAAAGGCTAAGCATCGTGACAACTACCAGAAATTTTCCTAGAGGCAACGCCTTATAAACTCATAACGGAGCATTTCCCGTAGCAAATTTCTGACCTGTCTCCTGACGTCTTTCGAAACCCCATCCATTATATTTGCTCTAGAGTCGTTGGATGAAATGCTAAGAATGCTAGCATAAGTTCGCCTCAGAACAGCTGTTGCACAGAGGTCAATTAAGGGCAAAGAAAACCTTGTGCTTGCTCTTCCTGTTTTGTCTGAAAATACGTACAGCACTCGTAAAGGTTGTGGATGCAGTGTGATCACAGATGACTCAGACTAGAAGGAACAACTGAAATGCAAGGTATCATGATCTTGTAGCGACCTTTTGACGTCTCTGTAAAGGAAGGCATCAAAATTGAATGTAAGTTCTTTGTCCGGACAGTGTGGATTGCTCTCCGTGGTCACTGATTAATAAGCAAGTCGACCGTTTTGCGACCTGATCACTGTGGTTGGTAGTCGCTTGGGTATCATGGGGTCAGCCGGTTTTATCTGAAGTCGAACTGCATAGCTGGGCATAACAGAACGGTCGTTTCGAATCTTAACCCTTCAGCCTCACCTTTCTAATTGAGGTCGCACACTGGTTGAGCAAGTCGTTAATGAAAAATAACGTCTGTGGAAAACCTCAAAGCAGCCCTGCGGCAAGGCATAGCATGCTTAGAAATATACTTTTGTACGAAGTTCTTGTGGGGTGGTTTGTTCATTTCCAGTAACGTTAAGACTGCTATTTCGTCTCAAGTATCGCAGTAGCGCGTCTAGTACACAGTATATTTTGGTTTCTTTGTTTTTATTAAGTTCACTCAGTCTGATTGACGTCGAATGATTTGCCTGTACTTTTTTGCTTCCCGTTGGTCTTAATGAATTTATGTCCTCGTACTGTAATCGCCCTTCGTTGCTGTTATTTTGTTGTTACTACTTTGTAATTTTCTTTTTAACTTTTTGCACTCCTGCCTTGACCGCCAAAGGGCAGTCGGCAGTACTTATGAAATAAATAAATAAATAAATGTGGGGACAACAATAAAAAAACGAAACCTGCTCCAGCAGTGTTGTATTCGTTTATTTCAATCGTCCTCGTCCTATTTGCGCAGTCTTCACTTCCCTCGAGGTGCCTACAAAAAAATAACAACCATCCTTTTTTTAGTCGAAGATACGTTCATTTACTTCAACTCCCTATGTGTACGCAGCTTCAAACTTTCAAGTGATGGTCGTGACTATGATATGGAATATATGACTTTCACGTAACTCCGGCTACTTTGTGGCGAGGGCTTCTTGGTTAATTTTTTCAGATGTATCAGGCATGGAGTCCGGCTGCCTAAAAGACTTCGTTTCAACGTAATGTTTTTCGTTGATCGCTTCATTGTTCGGAGTATATTTGCTGCCTCAGTATAGCATACTTGCTGATCAAGAGCACTTAGAGGATGCAGGTAGGGGCGAGGAACGAACCAACATTAGCTGTGCATTTTTAAACTTCGGAGAAAATAATAGGTCAATGTAAATATTTAAAACAAAAATTACTGCTGGAGAAAAGGGGGTAGCCACCTCTCATAGACCTTTCAGTGCTTATAACAGCCCACGCGTGAGCATTGCGTACGGAAATCCAAGTGCAAACCTGAACTGTATAAATCATTTCTCCTCCGAAAACTGCCAGTGTTAGGAAGAATCTGCCGTCTCTGGCATCTAGCATCGTAGAGAATGGAACGTTTGCAGCAGCTTTGTAGCACCAAGTTAATGTTATCTGCACTCGTTAGGCTTTGTTATTGTTTGTATTTCATGTTTTATGCTAAATAAATACACTTCTTTCTTCTTCCTTTCTTTCTTACTTTCTTCCTTTCTTTCTTTCCTTCTTTCTTTCTTTCTTTCTTGCTACAATGTTTTGTTATAGAATGTTTTCTGAGACCTTTTGATATTTTGTTTTACTTTATGAGATAACCTTCTCACTAATTTTAGTCTCTGAAATAACACACATGGTCGATGAAAAAAATGAAAAAATAAACTGTGTTAAAAGGCTGCAGCAACATTAAAAGCCAACATTTCCAATCGATGAAATGAGTCAGCTGCAGCATTTCTCGTTTCGCTTTACTTTGGAGGATGTAAATGCATCGGGGACTAGCATTTTTGACATGCTCTTTTGCTCCTTAGCAGCGCAGGCATCTGTGCCTCCGCCGCCCGTCTCAACTATCTGCGCCCACTCGCACTTCAGCAGAAAAGCGTTGGCATGAATCACGGCTATATTTACATCATCGTCATTAGCCTGATTATGCCCACTGCAGGGCAAAGGGCTCTCTCATGTCGCTCCAATTAACCCTGTCCTTCGCCAGTTGCGGCCGCCCTATCTATTCAAACTTCTTAATCTCATCCGCCCACCTAACTTTCTGCCGCCCCCTGCTATGCTTGCCTGCTCTTGGAATCCACTTCGTTACCCTTAAGGACCAGCGGTTATCTGGCCTTCGCATTACGTGCCCTGCCCAAACCCACTTCTTCCTCTCGACTTCGACTAGGATGTCATTAACCCGCGTTTGCTCCCTCGCCCACTCCGCCCTCTTTCGATCTCTTAACGTTACACCTATCATTTTCCTTTCCCTAGCTCGCTGCGTTGTCCTTAACTTAAGATGAACCCTCTTTGTTAGCCTCCACGTTTCTGCCCCATAGCTGAGTACCGGTAAGATACAGCTGTTGTATACTTTTCCCTTGAGGGATATTGGTAAATTGCCATTCATGATCTGAGAGAACCTGCCATATGCGCTCCACCCCATTCTTATTCTTCTAGTTATTTCCCTCTCATGATTCGGATCAGCTGTCACTACCTGCCCTAAATAGACATACTCTCCTACTACTTCCAGCACCTCGCCACCAATTGCGAACTGTTGTTCCCTTGCTAAACTGTTGAATATTACTTTGGTTTTCTGCCTATTAATTCTTAGCCCCCCCCCCCCCCCCCCCCCATTCTACTCTGCCTGTCTGACTCATTGATCATGCTTTGCAGTTCATGTCCTGAGTGACTTCGCAAGGCAATGTCACCAGCGAATCGCAAATTACTTAGGTATTCTCTATTAACTCTTATATCAACTGTTCCCATTTCAGGCCCCGGAATACCCCCTGTAAACAGGCAGCGAATAGCATAGGCGAGATCGTGTCCCCCTGCCGGACACCTTTTCTTACTGTAATTTTATTGTTGACTTTATGAATAACTGTGGTAGCTTTTCAATCGATATAAATATCTTCCAATATTTTCATATAACACTCTTGTACACCTTGATTCCGCAATGCCTGCATGACTGCTGCGGTTTCTACTGAGTCGAATGCTTTCTCGTAATCAATGAACGCTATGTATAGGGGCTAGTTATATTCTGCGCATTTCTCTATCACCTAATTGATAGCATGAATATGGTCTATTTTCGACTATCCCTTACGAAAGCCTGCCTGATCATTTGGCTGATTGAAGTATAAGATTGTCCTGACCCTATTAGCGGTTACCTTAGTAAATACCTTGTAGGCAACAGACAATAAGCTGATCGGTCTGTAATTCTTCAAGTCCTTGACGTCTCCTTTCTTATGAATTAAGGTAATGTTAGCGTTTTTCCGAGCTCTAGGCACGATCGAGGTCACAAGGCATTGCGTATACAGGGTGGCTAGTTTCTTTAGCACAATCGCTCTTCCATCCTTCAACAAATCTGCTGTTATCAGATCCTCACCAACTGCTTTCCCTTTTTGCATTGCTCCAAAGGCTTTCTTTACTTCATCCTTCGTTAATGGCCGGATGTCCCATTGCTGTGCTCTGCTGCCTCTCTCAGTGGCATTCTGATTGCAATCGCTACTGTATAGATTTGTGTAAAACTCTTCGGCTACTTTAATTATTTTATCCATATTGCTAATGACATTGTCCTCTTTGTATCTTATCGCATACATCTGGTTTTTACCTATGCCTAGTTTTCTCTTCACTGCTTTTAGGTTGTTATGAATCAATTTTCAATTACCAATTAATCACAGCGCATCTCGTAGTGAAACGAAGGAAACAAGCACTCAAAGGATTAACATGAACTCGAATCTTGTGAACAAATTTTCCAAACCAGGCTAGCGTAAGCTCAAAAAAGACTAACTAATTACTCTAAAACTGGCTTTTCCTCGCAATGGTCGACACTCTTTGGGAACTTGAAAAAAAAATGGTTGAGTTGAGGATAGGTCCTTCGAAAACATAGTGAATAAATGACACGGACGACACAGAATTGGACAGGACAGGCGCTAACTTGCAACCTTATTTTAGAAATGCCACCACGTCTAATATATAGGAGCCGATCACCACCATCAAGCGATGAGCATGCGCAAAGAAGAGCACAATCAAGATTACAGCGTGTGGAAAATAAGCAAAAATTACGATAAAATAAGGAAAGGAAAACACGGTGCCGGGGGAACACCGAAAGAAAAGAGACATCGCGTACTGAAACTTACTGCAAAAAGCGCTTTTCAAGCTTGTCAAGGTTAAGAGCCAAACAAATAACGCGGCAAAAAGGGGAGATAAAAATAGATCGACTAAAAGATGAAGGGAGTGTACAAGGCTCCACGCTAAGACAAACACGTGGTGAAGAAGGACAGAATGACAATGGGGAAATTACATTTATGGGCATGGCAATGGAAGTAAAAGATAGCAGAAAATTAGGCCGAAAACAGATAAGGGCTGTGATACTATATTAAAAATGAAAAAAAAAAATTTGTTTAAAAACTAGGAACCTATAAAGATGTGTATATGAAAATACAGAAAGAACGAAACAGAAAAGGATAAAACGAGAAGTATAAAACACGGGTGTAGAGGGCTCCACGCCATGGGCGTCCGGAGGGGGGGGGCAAGGGGGGGCGGCTGCACCCCCCTGGAAAATCACTCACTCGAACCGTGAGTGATGGCCGCACGCCAGGGGCGGTGGTGCGCTCAGCCAAAAGGGTAAAAGCAGCCCCGCTTCCACGCTTTGGGTCACATCTGCGAAATGCCGCGTCCGGGCGCGCGTCTTTACGCCGTTTTCAAACGACGCCATCGTTAGCTGTGTTGAAGGGCGACCTGTTGCAGACATACAGCGGCACCGGCGAGCACGTGTTTCGAGCCATCTTGATATGGGTGTCTGTTTCTTTGATCTCTAAAGAGATAGCGACACGGAGCCAGACAGTGCACAGGGCATCTTGTTTTCGCCTTCGTCGCTCGCTATAATCAGGATACGTTCGTACGCCGGCCACCCATGAATTCTTCAGGAGGGAAGGACAAATCAGCCGTGTCCACCCCCGCTTTGTCGGGCTGCTCAGGGGAAAGCAGGCGATCAGTTGGCGCCGCCGCCGCTCGCTGTCTCCTCCGATCGCAGTTCGGTAGAAGCGCCGCTTTCAGAATCTTCGGCAAAGGGGATTAGCTGCTTTTGTTCACGGCGACGCAGTCTCCAGAGGCGCCCCCACACCAGCGTTCCTTGCGCCTTCTCCGAAAACCAGCGCCTTTGGTCAACGCAGCCCGATGGCGCCTGCCTGACTCGCCTGTCACCTCTGGCTGGGCCTCAAATCACAACAGCGCCCATGTACTGTGCGATGTCAGTGCGTGGTAAAGAGACCCAGGTGGTCGACATTATCCGGAACTCAGTACTACTCCGTCCCTCATAGCCTGAGTCGTTTTGGGGCTCTGAACCCCATAAAAACACACAAAACAAATTTTCCGACCGGAGTGGCGAGTGTCCCTTCCCCTCGGAAGTCGCGCGGCGTTCTTTTCACCCCCAAAGTGCGCATTCGGGGATATTGCGGACGAGAAAACGACGAGCGGCGAGCCGACTGAGCAGTGTGTGTGCGGTTGCTCGACTGTGCGGATACGCGAGCAAGATGGAGCGAGGTGTATGAAGCTGCGAGCGTGCATTTATCTTGCAAATAAGTTTTCGTTGTATATTTAGTCATCTTTTGTTTTCAACGTACGCGTTCAACCGTTTTTCCAATCAATATGAATGTGCACCGAGAGCTTGTAATGAAGCACAGAAATGAATTTATCACCCGTGTAATTACGCAATTCGCCCAGAAAAATCCGAGGCGCCTACAGTTGCTGTTCAAGGAAGACTGACTGAGTGACTGTAGTTGCGTGTTTGTGAACATATTGTGCTGTGTGCTGGTCATCAATCCGGGTGAGTCGAGAACCCGTATGCAGCAAGACTGAACACGCTTCTCCACGAAGTGATAGTGTCTTTTTGCATTTATTATTAATTTTAATTGTTACTTCGTTGATAAAATCTAACGTATCTCTCCTAGCCGCGCTTTAATTTGCTGTTTGTAATTTTTCTTTCATGCGTGCATTTTACTTACTTTTTATTTATATATGAATAAATAAATTTACGCCGCAAATAGCGCATTTTTGCTACGAATATACCCCCCCCCCCCCCCCTCCGGCGCCAACAACCAATGGGGCCCCCCCCTGCAAAAAATTCTGCGGACGCCCTTGCTCCACGCTAAAACAACGAGGGGGAGGGGGGGGGGGTCTTCAACCAAAACTTTTAGCCGCAAGAATACTTTTAAGGCGGCCGGCAAAGCGTATCGCATCTCACTGCCGCAGTGGCCCTAAGATAAATACGTGACTGGAAAGAGTCCTGTATTTGTTAAGAGCACTAAGATGTGCGTAAAAACACGATATATAGGGCAGCGGGATGGAACACGCAAAATAGAGCCACCACACTTTCGTTGTATGAACATTCGGAAGACAACATAAACGGCTGTCGTGCCAAGGCTGCTGTACATAAACGTTAGTGAATTATCGAACAACAGAACAACGAGAGTGCGAACGGAGAGAAGACGGCAGGGTGTCATTGGTGATCGCTGTAGCAGCCTAGTATCGGAGATGTTTCCCGCTTTTTTCAAACTAGAGAGCGCGCTAAACAATTGCCAAGTAGTACAGGTAGCAACTGTAGTACTTTGAGAGAACTCAAAGGCGACCTCGAGGAAAGAATTCCTGCACTGGCATCGACTGCATCATTCTCTTTCTTCGCTGCAGCCTCTGTATCATTGTCTGCGCTTATATATTGTTCCGAAAAATTTGCTCTCGTTTCGCTGCTAAATATCTCTTCAGCATTTTGTTTTCTCTTTAGGCCCAGTTCTAGATCCCAAATTTTCTTAAGAAAGGAAAATTCCCTGAATGAAACATTACTGTTTACAATGTTCAAAACCTATTGCAGGGCCCCTTTAAGGGAACTTCAAGCCGTAATTTAAGGTCTCCGTCTGGTACAGACAGTATGTAAAACTGTTCACGTGATCCAGCCGATGACAGTCGATAAACCTTAATTATTAGTTTAGATTAAGGAGGACTCCCAACGATGACTTTTTAGCCTAGAGTCATTGGCAGCTACATCATGTGAGGTCATAGTTCACTGCCAGCAAGAACGGTCGTCTGCCGGCTCTGGCACCAAAGGCAAGCCTGATCACTGACAAATGACAAACAAATAACAAAAGACAAATGACAGTCCTTAAAAATGCGTCATCATTGCTGCTTTTGCTGCTTTTATTTCGCGCATTTTTTTCTTAGTCTTGGAGCTTTTGCTTTATAAAACATGCTACGAACAGACGACAGCAATACCATTTCTTTTTCCAGACGGCCTCAAACGCAGATATCCAATCGCAAACTTCGCAGTTATTCAAGCACCCAACGTTGTTCTCAAGCTCTTAGTACTTTTAGCAAGTGAATAGAAAACTCCGTCGCCACTGACCGTTTAATACGGGTCCCACGAATATGGCATCACTTAAGTTAGAACAATGGCACACGAAAACACAGCATTGCTTTGCTGGAAAGGATTTAAAACTAAAAAGAATTCAAAGTAATGACGGGTGTTGAGTACTTCAACGCACTCAGCCAGATCCGAGACACATACTTGGCATCTGGAATAAGACAAATGTATACATTCTTTGCAGTACATCAAAGACGACGGTCTTTTCCAAAGAAAACAAATTAGTAGCAAATCCAACCAGCTGCCTGCTTCTAGAAGTTTTTCGTGTGACCTTCAAATTTCCTCATGATAGCAACCATCCCATGGTCTACAGGACCACCTGTTGATATGGGCATATTCTGGCGCCATTAAACAATGCAAAATGCGGTTGACGTCAAGTATATCTGGCATTTCCCCTGAATGGGGCAGTTAAAGTCACCATGGGATGTTCGTGAACCCTTTAAGGCGTCATGGATACTTGCGCGTCTCTTGCATGCGTGGGTGTGACGAAGAACAGACTGTTTATTGCTTTGAGCCCTTTATAAAAATGCATGAGCATGTGCCTGACATTCTAAAACGTTATTAAGCACAAAGGGCTTAGCACTGTTGTTTATTCTGCCTCTCTCGTCTCCGTGTTTTCGTGAACTTGGCGCGTTTCATATAACAAAGCCTGTTTTGCTCGTCGTCAGTCGTCTAGAATGTGCAATTTTGGACACGTGCAGAACGTCATGATATACAGCAGTAAAATTCTGCATAGGGCACCTGTAGGGCACCTCCAAATGAAGAAGCGGGGAGGCTTTTTCAAAGCGCAAGGGCATACTTTAGGATTTGAGTTTCAGGAACTCAAATCCTAAAGTATGCCCTTGCGCTTTGAAAAAGCCTCCCCGCTTCTTCATTTGGAGGTGCCCTACAGGTGCCCTATGCAGAATTTTACTGCTGTATATCATGACGTTCTGCACGTGTCCAAAATTGCACATTCTAGACGACTGACGACGAGCAAAACAGGCTTTGTTATATGAAACGCGCCAAGTTCACGAAAACACGGAGACGAGAGAGGCAGAATAAACAACAGTGCTAAGCCCTTTGTGCTTAATAACGTTTTAGAATGTCAGGCACATGCTCATGCATTTTTATAAAGGGCTCAAAGCAATAAACAGTCTGTTCTTCGTCACACCCACGCATGCAAGAGACGCGCAAGTATCCATGACGCCTTAAAGGGTTCACGAACATCCCATGGTGACTTTAACTGCCCCATTCAGGGGAAATGCCAGATATACTTGACGTCAACCGCATTTTGCATTGTTTAATGGCGCCAGAATATGCCCATATCAACAGGTGGTCCTGTAGCGGGCCGTTTCTACGCCCTCCAGATGCATTGTCCCTCGAGGTCCTCGCCATTGCGCATGCACTCCAGTCATTTGCCCTCCTTCCCTCTCTTCAAGAGTACACAGTCTATTCAGACTCACAAGCCGCTATACACCACATACAGAAACGCACCCTAACCCCTTCTCTTCAACAGGAGGTCGAACGAGCGGTCTCCGCATTGCAGCCTTCCATCGTTTTCCTCCGCTGGGTCCCTGGGCATTCAGGGATTGACGGCAATGAGCTGGCTCATCAGCTCGCCCGTGACACACTTTTCCGGGCACCGTTGATCCCCTGGCCCAAGCCCTCGGAGGACGGTGGGAGACTCACCCTTCGCCGCACCATAAAAGAGGTCTACCTCGAGCTCCGCCTCGACAAACGCCTTTACCCTCCCCCTCATCCATCACTCACAGTGCCGGAGGCTCGCCTTCTTCGGCACGTTCAAATGAATGCAATCATCACCCCGTCTCGCCTCTTTCTCTATCGCTATCGATCGGACCCTTCCTGTCCCAACTGCCCCTGTATCTATGCGGACCTTGCCCATTGCCTCTTCTATTGCCCGGCTGCTCAGCAGTCGGGTTCCTACCCCCCACCTTCTTTATCCATCACCACCTGGCTCGACTGGCTTGGCGCTGAAGGGGAGGAAGAACAGCGACTTCTGGTCGCTCAGGCGGTCGACATGCTCGGCCTGTAAATTTTGGCCGAATAAACGTCTTCTACTACTACTACTAGGATTTGACGATTTTTGCGTGACTTTATTTATTTACTGACCGCAGAAATCGTCGCATTCAAATGTTTCGGCGGAGAGAAAGACGCAAGTGGCGAGCTCGTAAATAATCGCTATTCAAGTGCGGTCAATGTATGCTATTTAGCAACTGCTAAGCTGACAAATGGGTAAGCCGAAACGGCATTTGCCTTTGGAAAGGTCCGTATGTTGTTGACGTCGGCAGTTATGCACCTGAAAATAAGGAATACAGAAAGTACGGTTGACATCCAGTGCTGATGCTCTCAAACCGCTAGAGCGATCGATTGTGAATACTGTCCCTAAAGCTACGTTATAGATGAAATCAGAGTGAGATAGATAGTTCAAAAGGGTTAAATGTTGGACTAGTTGGTGTTCAGACTTCACAGGCATATTTTAGCGCAAAAGACGGGACGACAGAAAGACAAGACGAACACGGGCGCTACTGACAACTGCTTTATTGGAAGCTTTTTTTATCAGGAAAGGGGGACAGGACTGCGTTAGTGACACGTCTATCATTCTGTATAATGCCGAAATAAATTTCCTATCGCGTCTTATATGATTTCCTATGTAATTCCAAGTTCCTCGGTAAGTAGCGCTGGCGCAGGCCAGAAGTGTATTTATATGCGTCGTTCTCGCTTCTATAAAGCAGTTGTCAGTAGCACCCGTGTTCGTCTTGTATTTCTGCCGTCCCATCTTTTGCTCTAAAATGTGCCTGTGAAGGAGATAGTGTCCACAAGAAGACATGTAACTCAAGGCCAGTATTTTATAAGCGCTCGACTCGCGTAAGGGATGGAAATGAAAATCCTTTTTTTTTCTAGGTCGCTATCTCTGAACAATGTTGCTCACAACCTGGTGGGTAGATTATGATGACATCAGAAGATCAGGTGACTTCTCTTGACGAATCAGCGAATTTCGTGACTTCGGTCTTCGAATTTTCCTTCTGTCGTAAACTCGGATGCTATAGAATTAAAAAAGTACGCAGTTTTTCCTTTATTCGTTTATTCAAACAGGGTATACGGTCAAGCCGAGTGCCTCCAAAGGACGTAAGGTAAGGCATAAAGGAGGGAGTGAAAAAAGAAAGTAAGAGAGAGGTGTTGTAGTGGAGGTCTCCGGAATAATTTCGACCACCTGGGGATCTTTAACGTGCACAGACATCGCACAGCACAAGGGCGCCTTTTACGTTTCGCCTCCCATTAGTTTGGGTTAATTTAAATTTACATTACTCTGGGGGTCATCCCTAAATACGTTGGACAACATCGTTCCTGCTCCCAGCTGTTGAACGATTCGGGCTCGCCCTGCCATCTTCTAGCCGTCCTCGCCAGCATAGTTGGTAGAGCGGCTGCGCGTATATGTGGAGGTCCAAGTTGCGATCCCTGCACGAGGGCGAAATTTTCTTCAGCGGCGAAGTTTCGGGCAATGGTGCATGGATTTCTTTTGTAACCAATAGGCTGTTCTCAAATTGGTGCTAACAAGTGGTTACTCACTCATTTCATTCCGGTTTACTGCTGGTTTGGTATCGTGTATTGGGGTTTAACGCCCCAAAGCGACTCAGGCTATGAGCGACGCCGTAGTGAACGGCTCCGGAAATGTCGACCACGTGGGGTTCTTTAACGTGCACTGACATCGCACAGTACACGGGCTTCTAGAATTTCGCCTCCGTCGAAATTCGGCCGCCGCGTACGGGATCGAACCTGCGTCTTTCGGGTCTGTAGCCGAGCGCCGTAACCAGTGAGCCACCGCGGCGGCTCCGGTTTACTGCGTCACCGAATTCCATGTCACTTGAGCTATTCGCTTAAGAGCACAAAGTTAGCGAAAACATTGAACGCTGAAAGTGACATGGAGTCTGGTTTACTGCGTCACCGAAATCCTTGGCGCTTTTTGCCGCCCGATGCAAAGAGTCGCCGTGGTGGCTCAGTGTTCATGGCACTCGGCTGCTGATACGAAGGGCGCAGATTCAATCCCGGCCACGTAGGTAGAATTTCGATGGAGTCTATATGCTAGGTGCCCGTGTACTGTGCGATGTCAGTGGACGTTAAAGAACCCCAGGTGATCGATATTTCCGGAGCCCTTCACTACGGCGTCCCTCATAGTCTGAGTTGCTTTGGGATGTTAAACTCCTATATACCAGCGTCGCAAAATAATGACTGCTCCCAAAGGTACCGGATGCTGATGCTGTGTTGCAACGCGTATACTGTAAACCATACCGATGGCTAAACGTAACTGACAGCTGTGATTGGTTTGGTTTATTGAGGTTTAACGTCCCAAAGCGACTCAGGCTATGAGGGACGCCGTAGTGAAGGGCTCCGAAAATTTCGGCCACCTGAGGTTCTTTTGTACTGACATCGCACAGCACACGGGCCTCTAGAATTTCGCCTCTATCTGAATTCGGCCGCCGCGGCCGGGTTCGAACCTGCGTCTTTGGGGTCATCAGCCGAGCGCCGTAACCACTGAGCCACTATGGCGGCTTCTTTTTGTATATGTTTAAATAAAACCCAGCAAAGGAAGCTAGTGTCTGCCGTGGCTCATTCTCTTGATTAGCGGACGCACACCGGTGCGTATACACAGAACTTCGCACGCGCGGCACGCAACAGTGACGCGGCAGTCACGTGAGGCAGTGAGACGGCGTCTGCTTGTGATCACCCTGAGATCCGAACGTGCACGCAAGGTGATTACCCGAGCTTTGCTCCGCACATGACAACGCGTCATGCAGTCCGCTGTCAACGGTGGCGATAAGCTAAGGCGATAAGAGCAGCTCCAGAGCAGTGTGCTTCACGAGAGGCAGACAGAGTATTACATGCATTGGTGCTGCATCGGCGCCTCGCACGGGTAAGTCGAACCATCAACGATAACTGCAGTAAATTAACACTAAACTGCGGCAGTGCCTGGAGTGTTTCGAGCGCGTTTTGCTGCTAGCAAGGCGCAGATGAGTCCCAGAGGCAACAAAAGTTCGCAACAATACGGGTTATTTGCGGCGTAAGCGCGCCTCCAGCTGTCTCAGACGAAGCGGCTTATAGTATATATTGGTAGAGCCTTCCTCAAGACTCGCTACACAGGGCGCGGCCATCCGATCATCATCATCAGCAGCATTGCATAGACTCCGGCCGAATGCGAGGCAAGCGGAGCAATGAGATAGTGGTGACTTGCTTGGTTGGGTGGTTGGGGTTACAGGTGCGGTATTTGGCTACCCTCTAGGGGAGCACTGCACTAGCACCCGGGGGAAGGAATTGAGAGGAGGGCTATGGAGGAAGGATGGTGGCTATCGCACTGGGGCATGAGTGAAGGCTGTACACGGCCTAGAGCAGTGTGGACAGGCTCGTGGTATTTAGGAAATCAACAAGGCCCTGGGGCCTGAATTCGCTGCTTGTTTGGCTGTAGTACTTGAGTTTCTGTGTCAGTAGGGAGACCTAATTTGTTATTTGTGGTTTTCCCTAACACATGCCAGATGCTCACGTAAAGGCACATTCACACGACGGTCCGTTCGCCCGCGGCCCGCGCATCACGTGTTCATAAGCCACTAAAAACTGGCCTGTGATCCCATGACGTCAAGCGGACGCGACGGACCAAACGAGCAGACGACGCGCTGGGTGTACCACAGTTGCCAGATCATTTTAAAGTGTTTGACAAGGCTGGTCGAACTGGTTTTTCCTCCTGACCCATGACTGCGATTGAATGAAAGAAAAAGTTTATTCAACTGCAGAGGAAGTCCTGAGAAGCGGATGCGCCCAGTTGCCAGAGCTAGCGGACGCATCTTCGCGGGCCGCCGCTGATTCCCGCGAGGGGAGAGGCACCTGTGCTTCCTTGCTTGACCAGTCCGCGGGCCGAGAGCGCGCCTTTCAATGTAGTGACGCATGAGCACGTGATGCGCGGGCCGCGGGCGAACGGACCGTCGTGTGAATCGGCCTTAAGGGATGACACTGAGGACGTATGAAGTTGAAGCTTAACGAAGAAGCCTTACAATATTGCTTCACAAACGCAGACTGTCTTCTACGAGGTATCCTATTTAATGAGCGCGAAAGAGCTGAATAAGTAATGATTTCTTGTGCATTTTACAAGAATCATATATGGGAAGTGTGGTGACTTTGCGAGGCGCCTACACAGTGGCACGTCGCCGAGAGCTCAGTGAGAACGACGGACACCAAAGAGATTTAAGTACTATAGGCACACATGCCAGTACCACAAACGAGGCAGTACAGTGGGATAGGGGCTCGGCTTCTTTCGAAGCACGGGAAGCTCAAAGTAAAATATTTTATGAAGAACGGCGGAGGAAATTGGACTATAACAGGAGACAGCTAAGGTGTTTAAATACTTATACAGAAAGAGCGCTGGCCCTCAGTGGCGGAAAAGGACTAGGAAACTAACCAGTAAGTTTGCGGGACATACGGACGGAGAAGGTAAAAACTGTATTAGTTCCATAGAAAAAAATTCACGTGGCCACTTTGTTGACCTAAAGTGCGGTGACGCGAAAGCCTTAACGCCGTTATAGAAATGTAAAGAAAAAATCGACCGTGGTGGCAACTGCCACCACCACGTTTCAAAGGGGACGCTCCTATATTTCATCCATCCATCAATCCGTCCATTATTGAAATCATGCCGCTAGTGGCATGGAGGAAAAAGAACTTCCATGGCTTTCCTCCATGGCTAGTGGCGACGCGATGGGGACATGGAGACTCCCGCCAGCTACACTATCTATTCTAGTTCATTATTAGTTATTCTAGTTCATTAGTTAGGTGGGCGGATGAGAATAATTATTTGGGGGGGGGGGGGGGGGGTACGGTGGCCGCAGCTGCAAAAAGATAGGGTTAATTGGAGAGACATGGGAGACGCTTTTGCCCTGCAGTGCGCGTAGTAGGCTGATGATGGTGGTGACCATGACAGCCAGACAGTCATCGCGGCGGGTGCCACGTGTATTGGCTTTTTTTTTGTTAAGGGTAATTGATAAACAAGAATCAGTTTTTAATTTCCTGAAAGAAGCGGGGATCTTAAACCAACTATAATATCGTAAAAACTATAAAAATTAATACTCTGTGCTTTCCTTATGCGCCTCATCAATTTCCTCTGTTCCGATGAGAAGGCTGAGGTCCTCGGAGTGCTTGTCCGGACAAGGACTCTCGCTGAAGACACCAAATTTCTGACTGAAGTTACACCATGTGCTTTGCGCATGATGGTCTGAGTTGCTTATGCGCCATAAAACCCATTTACAATACAATCAATAAAATGCAAACAATTTTAATATGCGAATTTCTAGTCAGCGCTGTGTCCGCTTTCTAATGGTGCATGCAAGTGCTGTGCTTAGATTTGGCGCTCAGACTGGCGCATGTTCCAACAGGAACTTATCTGCATAGGACAACTTGCTGCTGCAGGTCTCCTGTACATGGAAACCGCGTCGAGTCCACAGCACGACTCCATGTTTTCGGAGCTTACAAACAGTAACACATTTATTCTTTACATTCAAAATTGAATCGCAACGTATGAATTAGGTATCTTTTCCCTCAGCAACTGCAATCATAGACAAAGCGCTGATCCCATGCTGACTGGCGTCTTCTGCAGAGGGAGTGGGCGTCGACGAGGAACGCAGACTTCCGGATCAAGCACTGTCACCTGAAAATAATACCAAGCATTTATATATTATATTACTGGCCAGCAATCCTACTAGATAGAAGTTATACGTTAACAGAATATCATGCAGTAAGAAAAATTCCGAGGGCACTTTGGCAACTAATGTGTTGAGAGGCGAAAGCCGAGGATACTACGCCGTGACGACTTCCGGTGGAAGTGACGTCACACCGTTCCCGTGGCTATATCGATACCCAAATTGTACGTCTTTCGGGGACCTTAAGTGTTAATTACACTCAATTACACATTTTTCCATCTCATTTGACACGAATCCTACGTTTTTCCGACCATTCTGTGACAATTTTCACTACGCCGTGACGACTTCCGGTGGATGTGACGCCACACCGTTCTAGTGGCTACATCGGCGTCCGCGCTATTTCGGCGCAATTTAAACATTTTTGCCTATAATTAATTATTCTGCAGTCATCAAACTTGGCTTCTAGGTTCATTTTATTCCCCTCTATCTGAAGCAACCATTGGTTTTCTTCTTTTTCAGTTCCCGGGATAAACGAATGTGACACGCTTTGTTAACGGAGCCATTAAAGGCTTTCGCCTTAATATGTCTAAACGGCTACCCAGCTAAAGACAGGCGCCATCTATGAAGCGCTTCCCGATCTCTAGCCGGATAACTACCTTCTCAAGCCATGCTATGCATTTTCCTGTGAAGTAACCGTAACTGTGAACTATAAAACAACACTTAATGTCGACGCCAGAAAGTTATGAGTAGTATGAAAAACGCTGCAGCAGAGGTACGCTGTTAATTATTTTTACAAGTTACGTTTTCATTTTACACGCAGCCGCAGTGGCGGGTGCGTGTCTATCACTATGACATCCAAAACTAAAACTACCTTCGAACTTTTACTGGCAAGTAAAGAGCAGTCTCTTCGAAGTATACACATTTTTTTCTGCCGCCAATGCTGCTATTAATGTTGTCATTTAAAGAGTAGCTCCTCTCCGGTTCGGTGATATCTTCAGATGACTTCTACTCAAAGTGCTTCAGTTCATGGTGCACGAGTACCTTAAAGGTAGCTGCACAGCAGATGTTGTCAACTTCGCGCTTCCTTTATATCTTGGTCATGCTTTGCAACATCATTGGTTGCATAACACATTGGTTGTAGATGGTACTAGTCAAAGTCTTGAAATGGGTCTAGTGTTGAACACACCACACCACACCCCGCCACACTCTTCTTGTTGCGTCGAAGCGATCGGCTGCAATAGTGTGGGCTCAGGTAGACAGCCGCGAACCGTGGCGGCCTTGACGCTTTCGGGAGCGGCCGCATATTCATGGTGTTGCCTTCTGCTGTGGCGCATCACTCGCAAAGCGATCGCTTTCCGCAAGACGCTTCCTACCTCTCCTTTCATCAGGCTCCATTGCTCGGCTTAAGCAGCTGCGACGGTGGCGGCATTGAAATGCAGGACGATGCAGAAGCGTACGCGGGCACGACAAGACGCAGGCCTGTCAAAAATGTATATGCAGCGCGTTCGAATACTCCGCGAGCGTGTATACACCTGCCTGCCAAAGGGGAAAACGTCAAGAGCTGAAGGCTCAGCGGCCGGCCTTTTACTTGCGTGAGTGTGGGACCGCGGCGCCATCCTTGGGGACGGCGCAGAAGCAGTTTTTCCGCCCAAAGTCCTTCTCGCTCTGGAGCTCCCCTCTTGCTCTCAGCGGCCCCCTCTCAAAGCCCCTAACAGATCACGTATGAGTCTCGTTAAGTCTCGTACGGTGCCCGGATGCTCTCGTTTCAGCACCCGGATGCGTGGAATTCAGTGCCCGGATGAATGGAATTCAGTACCCGGATGTTGGCTCTCGGTCTCGGCGTGACGTCACCACACTGACGACAACGGGAGCTTAGGTGGGCGGATGTGATTAGGTGGGCGGATGTGATTAAAAAGTCTGCGGGGATAGGGTGGGCGCAGTTGACAAAGGACACGGTTAATTGGAGAGACATGGGAGAGGCCTTTGCCCTGCAACGGGCGTAGTCAGGCTGATGACGACGGTGAATTCTGTGCGTTGTATGTACAACTAACTCCAAGATTTTCTTCTCTAGTACAGAAAACTCACAAATGTTCATAAATTATCGGAACAAAAGTGGACAGAAACTTTATATAGGACTTCCGGAAAACGTTCCACCCTATTCAGCTTTATATTTCCTCATAAAGGTAATATGGTAGGTATTCCTGGAATATTTAATTATTTTAGTTTGAGATCTCATTCCGGCCTATTATATATCGCTCAATCGGACACGAATCTGAGTACAACTTTTCACAAACATCAACATTAATTCCTTTGCTTTAAGAATTATACTTTATAGCATTTATGCTGATTGCACTAATTCTTTTTCTCTCTCGCTAGCACTGAAAAATTCGAAGCGATCTCAAAAACTTGGCTAAATGAGCGTCACTATTTTCTCTCCTTTGTTGTTTGTTCTGCGCTAAGGTTTTTGAATGGCGCGCGGTTTTTTGATGGCTAGAGAACTAGCCCAAATTAGTTGAATCACGGAGGCGAGGGTTATCGCCTTTTTGAAAATTCTGAAAATTGATACATCTATCACTAACGTCCGGCTATAGACCTCTAATTGCAATCAGGTGCCTATCGGTAACAGTGAGAACATTTCTTACAATTTAGTTATTCTCTTTACGAGTTAACCTCATTCGCCTGTTTTTTGTTTTTTTTTTACGTCCACATTCGTATTACTCTGCATCTCTTTACTTTCAAAACACTATTTTTTTAAAACCAGTGGCCACGTTCCCTTTGCTCCGTTAGATGAAATGGCGACGTTTGGTGTCGCACGGATCTGCTCACATTGTGGGACGAAGCTCTTGAGCGATGCGCGGCCTAGGGGCCGGTGGCTCTGGTCCGGCGGCGGCAGACTCCCTGCCTCCTCCCCGGTAGAGCGATGACACCAGGCCGCCGATGTACGACACCACCTCACCGCCGGGGTGCGTAGAACTTTGCTGCGCGAATGAAAAGGCGGTGTTCGTCGGATCCCATGCGCAGTTTAATGCTTACTAGTTTTGAAGAGAAAGCTTCACTACGGGACCTCGGGCTTCCTTCGCGGCTGCGATTTTCACTTTCAAGCAATTTAGAGGTCAAACCACAGTAGAGCCATGGTGTGTTGCTATGGGGTGCACCAAGGTGGCCCATAAGGTCATAGGTCAGGTCAAGGTCATTCATCAAGATCATGCGTCAAGGTCAAGGCCAAGGTCAAATCAAGGTCAAACGAAAAATTCCGAATGGTTTATCATTAGTTAAACCTAGTGTGTAAACTAAAGCTTCATTCCCCTGGCAGCGCTAGAAGTGCTGCTTGTGGTTGAAGCAATGACGAGACTCATAGTTTGGCTTAGGGGAATGAAGCTTTCGCTTACAAACCAGGTTTAGTTAAAAATAAACAATCAGCTATTTTTTCTAGAAATATATATAAAAGGCCTTAAAGAAAGCTTAAACGAGGTTGTGCGTCCGCTGTGTTTGTAAAGAGATGTAGGACGGAAAATGTGTTCGTAGCTTCAGTTGCAATTCAATCGAGAGTTTCTAGCATGTTAACCATTGGTAAGATGGCCAATTCAAATCGGTCATGTGATCTTGCTATGTGCTGACGTCAGTTCATGAGGACAATGACTACGGCAACGAAGTGGGCGGCGATAACAAGTGGCACTGTGAATTATCTGCACGTGATGGGTACTCACGCATTATGCGGATTATACCGTGCATGGTGTCTTCATATACGAAATGTTACAAACTGAGTGGTGCGGAGTTTAGATGCGCGCCGCACTACCACGGATACCCGGCGCTTGCCAGATCTTATGGCGGTAGCTCTAGTATGAAGGGATTTCTCCTAGGTGAATGGAGTCGGAGTCTGTCGTAACTGAAAATTGCATCTTTCACTTGCTAGAAAAGACATTGGCTTTCGTGTATCCCTGAGCTGTAGGAGACATGTCAGTCGCACACCACAGAGGGCGCTATATGGGGTCATATGGTCCAAAAATGCATGGAGGGGGTACATTCATGTGGCAGCGGCAGGCTGCATTGCATCTACTTCTGCAACTTCGCTCCGCGGGAGGTTAAAATGCCTCGAATTACTTTTTAATATATGTCAACATTCGTGCTTTACTTTTGAGTTTTCCGATGAGTTTTCAACCATTAATAATTGCATTAGTACACTTGTTCCTAATAAGCGCGTTAGAGTGAACAAAAACAACCCATGGGTGACTAGGGAAATCATACATATTCGTCGAAGACTTAAACGCGCTAGAAAAAGTGGTAAACATCCTTCAAACCTAGCCCACTTAAGATGTGAGCTTGCATCTAAATTGTCTGAAGCTAAGGCAAGGTATTTTAGTTATTCCCTTCCACAGTTCCTAAAAAGTAACCCTAATAAATTTTGGCGCTACCTTAGTGACTCAAGTGATGAGGTAGATAAAATATCAATAAACGGGTCCGTTGTAGACGACGTATCTGACGTGGCCGTGCACTTCAACCGTTACTTTCAATCTGTCTTCTCTCTCCCGATTGCTGATTTAATGCATGTAAACTCGTCCTCTGACATTGAAGCCAATTTCATAACTTATGAAGGTGTTTTCAACATGATACTCAAACTCAAAACTAAATCCTCAGTCGGCCCGGACAACATACCTAATGTGTTCTTGCACCGCTACGCTGAACCACTCGCTCACATTTTAACCCACCTTTTCCGTTTGTCATTCACCGAAGGCATTCTTCCAAATGACTGGCGTGTGGCTCGAGTGGTTCCGGTCTTTAAAAAAGGTGACCGTTTAAATATTGGTAACTACAGACCTATCTCACTTACTTCCAGTACATGTAAACTTATTGAACATATCATATCAAACTACGTCGTCTCGTACCTTGAGGAAAACAAAATTATTTCACCCTTTCAACACGGTTTCAGAAGAGGCTTATCAACTACCACGCAGCTCGTGACCACTCTTCATGAATTTGCTTCATCACTAGATAAGGGCGAACAGATTGACGCAATTTTTATGGATTTTAGTAAAGCGTTCGACCGTGTTTGTCACAGTAAACTGATATTTAAGCTTCGAAACATTGGCCTTCCCGATAACCTTGTTAATTGGATTCGTTCTTATCTTTCCAACCGACAGCAGTTTGTTCAGGTAAAGGGCTGCTCCTCTCACATTCTACCGGTGTCCTCTGGAGTGCCCCAGGGTAGCGTCCTTGGCCCGGTTCTCTTTCTCATCTACATCAATGACATCGTTTCGGCCATTGACACTGCAGCTATAAGTATTAGGTTATTCGCAGATGACTGCATTCTCTTTAAGTCTATTAATAGTAACCAGGATCAAGCACGCTTACAGATAAACCTTAATGCAGTTGCAGATTGGTGCGCGGAATGGTTAATGGAAGTAAATACTGATAAAACTGTTCTCCTACGGGTCACGAAAAAGAATAATCCCTTCCAGTTTACATACACACTGAACCACGAAAACCTACTGCAAGTTGACAACTACAAGTACCTCGGCGTAACATTAAATAAGCACCTTAGTTGGACTAGTCACGTCGACAAAATTTGCGCTGCTGCCGCAAGGAAACTTGGCTTTCTCCGCCACAAATTAAAGTCTTCCCCACAGTCCGTGAAGCTATTAGCATACAACACGTACATTCGACCTAAACTTGAATATGCTAGTGTGTCATGGGATCCATTTCTCAAAAAAGATATACATTCACTAGAGATGATACAAAGAAAAGCAATCCGGTTCATTTTCAACAGTTATCATCGGAATGCTTCACCGTCCGCCATCATGTCTGTAAATAATATTTCATCCTTGGAAAAAAGAAGAGCACTCGCTAGGTTAAAATTTCTTTTTTTACTTTATCACCAACAGTTCAATTTCTCTTCCAAGGACTACCTGCGCCCACGCTTAACCCGGCATACTAGGAACGTTCATGACCACAGCCTTACGCCGTTCTTTGCCCGTACAAACCTGTTTAAAAACTCTTTTTTTGTTCGCACTATCGCTCAGTGGAACAGCTTGCCAGCTCTCGTCTTTTCCGCGCGTAATGTTCATGATTTTGAAGAACGCTTGTCCCCTATCATCTGAGTTCTGTTTGTAATCCTACGTCTGGTGTTTTATAATATTTCTTCCTGTTTTTTTTTTTCTTTTTGACAATGTTGTTCATACAGCAACCTTTTACTTTTGACTGTCTTTATGTTGATCATTCAGGTGTTTTGTAGTGTTTGTCTGTTTTCTTTCTTTCTTTTTTGAAGTTTGGTGTGATCTTTGGCTGTTGTTTAATTGCCCACTCTGCTTGGCCCTCGGGCTGCAGTATTTTGTAAATAAATAAATAAATAAATAATAATTGCGCAATGCCAACAACGCTAGCCGTGCCGCCCTTTGCACCACAATATGGCGCCCAAACGAGCATGGTGATGTGATTTTTAAGTCAATTTATGGGGGATTTTATGGGTTATAGGTGATTTTTAAGTGTCATACCTCGCCGTTATTGCCGAAGTCGGCAGCCGTCATGCAGCGGCATACCAGCGCACACGTCGCCATGGTCCAGCATAGCACGATGAGCCACACGAATATCTGCGAGGGATGATAGATAATACGCGACGGTGGAGAAGGATCGACAACCGTGAGAAGACAGGGATGAACTAGCTGTAATATCAGCACATCTTAGATGATATAATAGAGGTTATATGTATGTACGTGATATCGCATGTTTTTCCATATAATTGTTAGGTAGACAGGTCAGCAAAAATAACTGGAGGGCATCTGGAGAGGCATGTTTCTTCCCTACCTTAACTCGAATGCTAATGACGATAGCATTAACCTACAAAAAAGATGCATAGAGTGAGCATCGGTCTCGAAATTGCCTTGCGAACGAAACGGTTCGACCTTTAGGCATATAGATACTCAGAGAAAAGCTCGCAAAGTGCGATAAAGCAACGACAATGAGTCCTATGTAGAACCGACGAAATGGACTGCAATACCTGCCACCGGGTGTAAATGACTGCACACACAGCGCCAGAACGGCATATTTTACTATACGTGACTTTGTCAGTCATGAACAAAGTGCCCTTTGGCTACTAACAAACGCACGTCCCTTTCGTTTTCATTAACCAGCGCAACAACTACGGCTAGTCAGTATCCGGTTGTCCTCGCGAACATGTAGGGAAGGCTTTATGAGCCTGGCTTCGGGATCTGCGGCTGGCTCACCTGCGTGGTGAGCCGCTCGTTGTAAAGCGTGGCTACGCTGTCGTTCTCCCAAGCCGCGGGTCCGCCGGCTCGGGTCGTGCAGCTGCGTCACAGGCAGAGCAACCGAGCGAACAATAAAGACTCTAGGCGACGCTTCAGACTTGGTCTGTAAATTTTGTTCACTTCTTTCACTTCTCTGTTTTCTGTCAGAACTGGTGTCATCGGTTTCATTGCTCATCACTATCATCAGCCTGACTATGCCCACTGCAGGGCAAAGGCCTCTCCCATGTCTCTCCAGTGAACCCTGTCCTTTGCCAACTGCGGCTACCGTATCCCCGCAAACTTCTTAATCTCATCCGCCCACCTAACTTTCTGCCGCCTCCTGCTACGTTTGCCTTCTCTTGGAATCCACTCCATTACCCTTAAGGACCCCCGGTTATCTTGCCTTCGCATTACATGCCCTGCCCAGCCCATTTCTTCCTCCTGATTTCGACTAGGATGCCATTAACCCGCGTTTGTTCCCTCGCCCACTCCGCTCGCTTCCGATGTCTTAACGTTAAACCTATCATTTTTCTTTCCATGGCTTGCTGCGTTGTCCTTAATTTGTGTTTTCCTTAGCTCATCAAGTGCAAACTAAATATATACGCTATACATACAAGGATAGGGTATAGGTCCATGGCAGATGGCCATTTTCAGCAGGATTCACAGAACATGTAATGACTTGATATACTCACTTCCTCTGTACGCGTGCCTCTAGCTCGTGGAAAAAGGTGTTGACGCCGCTGGTCACCAGCCAGGCCATGATGAAGGTGAGGAACGCGAGCACAGTGCTCAATGCCGTGGCTGGTGGGACGATCTTCCACACGTGCACGATACTGAGCGAAGAAAGAGGAGCCGTCGTTACTGGAGAAAGAGTACAGGCTACAGTTTCCTCCACAACACTGCAACTGATTCGTGGCACTGGGGAGAAAGTTAGCTTTCCAAGAATAAACACCTTTCCTGTTCATTCCATTTACTGATGATGAGAACAAACTCACGCAAGGGTATAATTTGTGCCGTCTAAAATAGCAACGAAAGCTGATTTCATGGGCGGTGTTCAACGTATTTTATACTGACTCAGAACAATGCCACGATAACGCAATATAAGAAACAGCCTTATTTAGTCCCATTAAACTCGATGCATTGAGATAAACTTTTTGCACTATACCACATCAACCAAGGTGCAAAGTGGAGGGTGACCTTCCGTATATAGCAATTGACCCATTTCGCTCTTGCGTCATACGACGCACTTCCAGGGGAAAGAAAAAATGATTTCTCCTGTTTACTTTATTTAATTTATTAAATCAAAGCGAAAAATTCCTTCTCGAGGGAGTGGGGGGCGGGGGGGGGGGGCTGGGCACTTCAGGACTACAGCGAGCCAATAAGACGACTATGCCGGCATTCTGTTTTTCGGGTTGTTCTGCCGGCTGCCGACATTATAGCCACTTCCAAAGGATTTGGCCCTACTCTGCCCATTGTAACGCCGGACCAGGACGAATTTTTCTTTAACTACGAAGTTTCTGAGAAAGCTGTATAGCTTTCCTTTGTAGCCGTATGGCTGCGATCGGGTGGATGTCAGCGAGTAACTACTCCCTTATTACAATTCTACTCCACCTTGGGGGATTCCCCTAAACATTTGATCTACTCTGCCCATTCTGGCTTGGATCGCGCGCTTCCACATTAGTTGAAAGGTGCGCAAAGTTTCCGAAATTGTTCCCCTGCTGCCGGACTCTAGCAGGAGTACTGCGGAGGCGACGACTCACCTGTCGTCCTCCGGCAAGCTCCTGCTGGGCGCGCACATGATGAAGAACCAGACGGAGATGATGCCGTACACGAACGAGGCGAGCAGGGCGAAGAGCACGAAGTTGCACAGTCCGTCGCTTCCCCACTCGGTGCGCGCCAGGTCGATGCGGCAGTTGCCCGTCTTGACGTTCAGCTCGACCCAGGGGTGCGTGTACAGCATGCACTTGCTCATGGTCGTCTCCAGGCTCGAGTTCATGTTGCGGTAGCTGAGCAGCGCGCCCAGCGACGTGCCGATCGAGCAGATGTAGATGAGCACGTGGGTGGCCCGCCACACGCTCAGGTTCCGGTGTTCGGGCATGCTGCGCGGATGAAGGCGGACTCCGGGTCAACATCGAGGACCTGGAGCTGCCGCCAACGATGGCTTCTTCTTCTCCGGCGGTAGCTTCCGCTTCGCGTGACATTTGTCATCCTTGATGATGACGTTTGTTGCCTCGAGCATCAGGACGTCGTCTCCTGAGTCATGCCCATTCTCCGAGAATGTCTATATGTGCAATTTTCCTTCCATATCTGGGATACAGAACAATGACCATACGGTGGGGTAGGCCAGTTGGAAGCGAGGGCACTAACATAATTTCACGATGGCTTTCTTTCGTTGTTGAGTGCCAATCAGGGCCGCTGGTGGAGCTGATGGTGGTGTGTTCAGAGCAGGTGCTATTAGCACGAAATTGGCACTCCAACCTCAGGCTTCATATACCGAATGAGGTCAATTAACATTTTCAACAACAACGATATTAGCCTTACATTGATAACGTCAGCAGTGGGCCACTTCCACGACGGCTCGGGAGCCTACGGCGAATCCTGCCCGTTCACGCTAGTCTCGACCACTAGTTCGTTGCACTAGTGTTTGATCTATGCTGCATACACGAGACGCAGAATGGCTGTGTGCATTGCCACTGGCACGTACAAGGGTGTTCAGCAATCTTTTCCTCTTTGGTGGCAACATTTTATCTGATACAATTCGATGCAGTTTATTATCTCTGACGAGCGCATGTGGGAGGTTCCTTCAGATCATGAATAGCAGTTTTATATGTATGTTGTTGTGGTCTTTCACATAATGTGGTGGCTTACGAATATATAAGGGTTCAGCTTAAGTTAAGGACAAAGCAGCGAGAGTGGGTGGGGGAACAAATGCGTGTTAGTGACATCCTACTCGAAATCAGGAGGAAGGAATTGGCTTGGGCAGGGCATGAAATGCGAAGGCAAGATAACCCCTGGCCCTTAAGGGTAACGGAGCGGATTCCAAGAGATGGCAAGCGCAGCAGGGAGCGGCAGAAAGTTAAGTGGGCGGGTGAGGTTAAGAAGTTTGCGGGGATACGGTGGCCGCAGCTAGCAAAGGACAGGGTTAATTGGACAGACATGGAAGAGACATTTAGCCCGCAATGGGCGCAGTCAGGCTGATGATGATGATAGTATAAGTTGCAGCCACAGGAAGGACAGAGACCAACAGCAAGCAGCACTCGCTATTGCCTAGTAGACTGACGGTGAGCAGTCGGTAAGAACTTATTATTACAGCCCAATCTAACGGCGCCCAGTATGCCACCAACTAGATCCACAGCCAGAGCTAGTTCGGACGCCTGTGTCGAAAGTCCAAGTATCCGATGGGCAAGGGCCATCCAATAATAATAATAACAATAATAATAAATATTTCCTCTTTTCATTCCGCTGTATATGTGGTTTTGGTTTCAGTTCACCGGATTATCTTGTGACTTGTCTTTATAGATAAGTACTTTGTGATTGCCTATTAATGTAATGTGCCTAAAAGTTATAAATATTGGTGTCCCCGTCAAATAAGGGTATCTCGTCTGCCAATCGACCAATCAGCCTCGTCTCTGTTCCTTCAGGGCCTTCGCCGCCACCACACATTCTTCATCTGCGCTTTATAACTAAAATATTTATGCATTCGGTAGGTTGTCCTGCATTTTCACCAACTCAAGGATAGCAAAAGCGGAGGGAGGTATTTTGCGCCAGCAGACATGCCGCCTAATTTATTGCAAAAAAACAGTGTACTGGTACCACGGCTTGAACCTACTGCGGGATACGGCCATCCGAAGCGGCTACGACAACTCGGTATAGCAAGACTGCCCAGAGTTTTCAGTCTTGGGCCGACACTCTTCCGCTATCTCGCGACTGGTCACGAGTTCCTTATCGATGGCAGGATACCATCTGGACGGTATCGCTATTCACTGAGTCTCTCTAGAACACCGCTGCATCGATAACGGCTACTGAAACCATCTGGTCTATTGTGAAGACGACTCAAGATGTCTTTTGCGATCAATCTACCGTATTACGACGGCGTGTCCTTGTGCCAGCAAACTATACCGCAGCAAATCCTTTGAGGCAGCCCTAGGGAACTGAAGTCGACTACTACTTCATCGAGACGCAAACTCTGTAAGCACGAGATGGTTTAACATGTCAGTTGTTGCAAACATTGCTGACCAAATGGCTCAGCTTCTGCGTTCGTTACCCACGACCTCACAAAACCCGCGCAACCTTCGCACCTGAGTTTCGTTAGCACAGTGAATTACGGAGACAATTCCTATATATGGCCTGCATCATGGAAGAAGGAAAACTCAGGAGAGGCTCTCGCTGTCCGAGCTGCACGCCAGAAAGTGTGCCGGAAGTGGGTGGGGGGAGCCGGCTTCAAAAAATGTGACGTCACCGCCTCTCCCGAGTTCTTTCCTTCCTCCATGGCCTGCATATTCTTTCTATGTCCGATGCGTCGCGCGCTACTCAGACACGCACGAGAATCGAACTCTGCCTTCGCGATGTGTGCGTAGTGAGTGACAACTAGAACACTGTAGTGACAACCCTCGCAAGTGCATCGTTCTTGCACGGTTTGCGCCACACCGCGCACAAGGAACGCTACAGACCTACCTCTTCTTGCCCGCGTACGTCTCGATTCCTCTTCACCGAGGGCCCCGTATGAACATCCAAAATTCAAGCCAGCGTCTGAGGCGGGCTGGCTTTAGCGTTGTTGTAAATCGGAAGTACTTAGCAGCGATTATATCGCAGTTTTTCGCAACATTCATGCCACAGCCACCATTCAGCTTGAAAACAAAACCGTAACAGCGTGAGATAAAAATTCGATTGCAAATTATTTAGCAGTCGATCGTAGGTGAACCCCGCGTGATTCTCCATGTATACTGATGATATGTATCATTATACTTCAATAAAGAAGAAAGCACGCATCCAAATATTAGGTGTCTATATTTTTTTTAATGATGTGAACGCCTGTTGTGCATCCAAATTTTCCGTGGACGTCAAGACCGCTAATAAGCCGAAGAACGATGTGGTTTTATAACTCCTCCGCTGGATAACTCGTGTAGTGTCGTAGCCAGAAAAAATGTGCAGGCGATCATACAGAGTGATATAGCATCTCTGTGTTAGTAGTAAGTCGAATCCGAGCAGTAAGTGCGCTTCCAGTGCGTGCCAGAAGCGCAGGGCTCGCTAGGCGTTGCGAGGCTTAACCTGTTTCGCATCGGAACCACTGCGGTGGGAAACGTTGTGGGGGCCGGCCCGAAGACTTACGGCCCCCAAAACATCTGCGTTTTGCGGCAAAGTTGCACTTAGCGTTTGCAAGAGGCGCTTTGCGGCGCAACTCTGATGGGGAAATCATTGAGCAATCACCTTCGGCTATGTCATTGCCCATTTCTTACCGTGGACACTGCTGATTTATGTAATTATACCTAGTAAAAGGCTTGGAAAGCTTGTCTTGCCCTGCGGCCTTTCCGCATAACTTAGACGCTTTTTGCGGCAACTCGGCAGACTTACGTGCAACTCTAGGTACTTGTACAGTAACTCTACGCAGTGCGTTAAAACAATGCCGCTTCGTGGGAAAAAATTAATCACTGCGGCGACCCGTATTGGGAGAATTGACGCCTCTTCGGCACTCGTCGCCCCTCTTTATCATTTTCTTTTTGTTTGTTAATGAATTTAACTACTGGATTACGTAATTATCTGATGCGTTAATTAAAGATCGATTTATTTACTCTGATTATACCTTCTTATATATCTAAACCAACCATTTTCGTTTTTCAAATTTGGCGCTGTGGTTACTTTTCCATCCAGCCTATTCAACCGTCCAATGGGTATTGCTGATAATTAATTAATTAATTTATGTCCCTGAAACTTTTTCTTCAAATAATTAGCACTCATGAAATACATTTCAATTCATTTTAAATTTTATTTACACTCCTTTGCCTATTTTTTTCCCTATTTTGCCATACAGGGCTGTTTTCCCATCCACTCACTATATCGACGTCCGCGCTATTGTGACGCTTTTTTGGCATTTTTGGCTCTAATTAACTCACTAATCATCCTATGGACAATTTTTTTTTTTCGCGCAGCATCCTCGCATCATCCTCTTTCGATTACAACCACTCGTTTGATGCTATCACTTCTGAGAACCTCACAACAGCTGCGGACACGACCTCGCCGACATAGCCTAGAAATGCTTTCTCAATAAAAAAAAAAACAAATCGGTAATGAAAAAAAAAAACAGACGCGTAGTGTGCCCATAAGCAACGCGGAAGGTTCGGAAATCGTTGCTCGGAGTCATCGTTAGCGATGCTCTATGGCTGCGATAAGTTAAATATAAGAGATGCTATTGATCATAATTTTAGAGTTCATGAAGCCCATGGACCTTTAAAGGCGCGTTCACACTTGCCCAAAAATCCGGCGAGCGAAACGGATTCGGCTGCTTTTGACGCCGAGCGAAGCGGAAAGCGGCGCGGCGAGGACGATCGGTCCAGACTACTCCAGACTACTCCAGACCGATTTCCGCCGCGCGGCGACAAACATGGCGGCGCCCTTCGAAGCCGGACCCCTCGCTTTGGATTGAATTCTCGTTGTTGCTGCCTTTCTAAGTGCGTTCACTGGCCATAAATGCGGCACCGGTCTTTCGCTTTGTCTCACCTCGCCTCTAAGAAAACGTAATAGTGATAAATTTGCTTGATTTTTTTATTCAGAGTGACGAATCTGCCGCTTTTAGGCTTAAGAGGAGAGTCGGTTTTTTGGCAGTAATGGTTCCCACCCTGACAACCAGATGGCGCCACTATAGGCTGAGTTTATTTTTGCGTCTGTGCTAGCATTCACTGAACTAAAAGTGGGAATGCGCCTGCGTTTAACATACGTAAGCATGCATATGCTTATAGTACGTAGACAGCGTAAATTTATGCTGTTTTCTCAATAAGCACTTTCGTCTGGGCGAGTTGGTTCATAACAGCAATTAATTCCTTTAATTCCTTTGATTGTTTTTTCACTATATCTGTGTGTGCCGCCAGCAGAGACGTGGTGTGGACAAGCGAGAAACAGCAGCGGCGCGGTGGTTCCGCCTCGCCCAGGCATCAACAGATGAGAACAGGTCCTAGTTTTTGCGGCGAGTGAATCTGCTTCGCTCGCCAGATTTTTGGACAAGTGTGAACGCACCTTAAGGCTCCATGTAGCGAGGAGGGCTGTCCCCTTAGCTGCTAAGTGTATTCAGAGCAGGAGCCCTCGCAGAGCTGCCATCAACACCACAGCAACCACTTCAGCCAAAGCCTGGGAACTCCAAGTGAAGCAGCCAAATCCAAAACACACTGTGATATTGGAAAACAGTTTATTCTACAAAGCAAGGTGCAGCTTACAAAGACAGAGTTAGGAAAGCTCCAATGTATATACACATGCAACTTTAATGTGCCTACTGCTACAATGCCTTTTAAAACAATATAATGTTGTATAACACCATTAACTGGCCCCTTCCCTACAACAGAAAACACAAATACAATCTCGGCAATCGGCATGTATTTTCAGCAAATACGACATAAAAACAGCAAAGAACTGTTCAGTATATTCCGTTGCAAAGATGCTAAAACTGCATTTCTAAACAGTAGTAAGACCTGGATGTGGTCTACTCATGCACCTGTACATACACAGAAAAAGCATGCTGTACAACTTTTACCAACATTTCTAAATGTATGAACGACACCTCAAAGCATCTGCTGCTATCTTTCCCTTCGCATGAGGAAAGGCAGCGCCCACGACTTGGAGACATTGGGAAACAAAACGGTCCAAAAATGTCCCCTGAAATATATGTTGATGCACTTTCTAAGTATACCACTATGGATAACTGATCCTGATATAGCACGTTTGAGGACACAAGGCTACAAAAAGTGCAGAGAAATTAAAAAGTTATAATCTCATATCTTTTATTTTACATAATTCATGGCACAGTATTTGGCTGCCCTCCAGTTACTATAAGTGAACAGCCAACTACTGCAATCAAGTACACACAAAAACATAAAAAAGCACAGATGTGCTGTTTGGGTGCGTGTACTGTACATGGGGTAAAACAACTAGCTTATCATCTTTTTTAACATACTACAGTGGTAGTTCATACCACATTGCAGCTTCCTTTACATTAAAAGCCGGATACACATCCATAAATGACAGTGAAAATTTAAGAGCACTGCTATAACAGCCTCGAAGTAATATCACACAGTTAACGGCTCACAACTACGTCTAAATAGTAAGTAGTTAGAAGTGATCAGTGACAAACATAACACTTGGTCATGACCGGCAGAGAAAGTCGCTATGAGCAATCTTTATCAAAGGAGAAAGATTTCAGAGTCTCAAAGACTACCACAAAAGCAACCAGAAAAAATTTCCATTAAGTTGCACAAAATTTGTCAAAAAGTAAGCCCACTCAGACTGAGGCCACAGCACAGCACTGCTGAATGGTGGCACTGTTATTGGCTGTGACACTCCCGCTCTGGTCACAGTACCAGTCAAAACTTTTTACAATGAAAATTCATGTCTGAAACAGGGTGTTCCACACAAAATGTTTAATCGCTGTTTTCCATACACTGCTATATACAGGTTTAACTCAAGAATGAAGCAGCGAATTCCACTCAAAGGAATACCTCCAGTACAATGGCACTGACCAATTGTCCTGGCATCATCGCCAACTGCCTTGCTCCTGCCAGTGTTGCATTTGTAGGTGGCTAACAGATGCAAGGTTGTTGACAACAATGCTATGGCACTAGGTCAATGCCATTGGATGGAGGTAACCTTTGAGGAACATTTGCCACTTCGTTCAAGTTGTTTCTGACTGTCAGGCAAGAACCTTAGCTGCATTCTTACAAAAAAAAAAATCCTGGTAATAATGTACACTTATTGTGATTGCTCCGATGTGTTTGTAACATAAAGCGTAACTTACTTGAGGCTTCGTAACGAATAACATCCATAAACAATCGCAAAGAAGTTTCATCAGCTGTCGCCAGACAAGAAACTGTGTACACTTAAAATATATTTTCTTGAAAGGCTTCTTTAATGAGCTTTAACAGTATAAAATGACAGGCAGTCTTTGTCATGCCCCAAAGACCTGGAAACATCACTTATTTGTACCCAGCAGTCAACACAAATGTGAGTGCAATCAGTCAGTAAGCCACAAGCTCATTTTTTCAAAGGCTTTCACTCTCCGAGTTTCGTCTCAAGAAATGATAAAAGATAGTCTCTGTGAGGACATATTTTTGTACTGACAAACTGAGCTGGTGATTAGTGAGCCACAGATCGATATGCATGAGGCATAATAACCTTGACTTGCCTGAGCACGACAGTACTAACTACGGATGACAGATACTTACGTACACCAGAAAAGCAGCAGTAAACTTTTTTTGTTAACAGTTATACTGCTTTCTCTCTGACAAAATACAGACTTAATGTTTGAATGTTTCTGAATATGTCCCCACATGCATTTGCAGCAGTTTATTTTTACCTAGGTTGTGTGGCATGCGATTTGAAGTTACAGCTATCTTGTCAACAATGGAGCAATATCACGAACTGCAATGTTCATTTGCTGACAGTACATTAAGCAAACTGCATCAAGAAGTGTTACAACTGTACAGAACAGAAGCATTGGTAAAGATAAAATGTCTACAACAATGAATAAGAATGCTGATAATAAAGTCCCTCCTACACACAAGGGCAGGGTATATTGCAACTATGGAAGAATGAACAGAACTTATCCTGGAGGTCCAGCAAAGATTAGGAAAAGCATGTAAGTTATTGTATTTCCAACACTCAAGGGAAAACTTCTCTGTTGAAGTACAATATTATCCAAATCAGTGCTTCTGTAATTCTCTATCAGGATTACACTGATTAGAATAAAAGCCCTTCAGTCATATCAGGTATACACAAAGCCTGTGCTCCAGGGAGAAAAACGTAGTCATGGAAAGTGAGCAGATAATCTGAGCCTTGTAAAGTTTGAAAATCCACATTTCTTTCATCAACATGATGTGAGCACTGTAGTGAGCTAGTACAGTAAACTATACCTGATATCACCAAATGCCAGCCAAAGTAAGCAAATATTTCTGACGATAGATCTATAAAACCAGAATTGGAGGTGTCCAATTCATTACACCAGCTTTCTACAGCACTCTGAAAGCTACACAGCATATCGATCCACTAGAAAGTGTGCGTAGCAAACTGTAGGTTCCAATGCGCTTACATTGCGTGTATATTCTTTTAGAACACTGAGTAAACATTAACATACATATATGGCTTCATTTTTTCGTTTATAACAATAGTATGATTAGTTATATATATCTTTAGGTCAAGAACGCCATACATCCAGCAAATTCAAAACTAATGTGTAGTTGAAACAGCATCTCATTAATTTAATAGGTGCTGCCTAAGCTGCAAATCCATGCACCGGTTTAGTCAAGCCAATTTAATACTAGTTAGGTGCAGTTCATTCAGTCACATAGTCATGAACATAGTTCTGGAGCTTTTGTTTAATGAAGCTTAAAACACTTAAACGTCACTAGGAAAACAGACTGCTCATGTGTAGAAAACTCGATAATTCAAACTCAAAGGAGACCAAAAATTTGTTTGAATTAAGTGGGATTCAAATTTAAGCGGAGGTTCTTCAATACACTGGATATTGAGAGGCGCAAAGCATCAGTTTGAATTAAGAGTTCTAAAAAACGAAAGCTCCGTGTACAATGCTATAACAAAGTTTTTGATTCCAGACTGAACCAAGCAATGCTAGCTTGCAAGGAGCAGAGGCTGACATGCCAAAGAGGGTCACTGAACAACTGAACTTTCACTTTCTGGTTGGCTGACCAGTTTATTTCCCTTTACCGAAAAACTGTGCTAAGCCGGAGTAAAGTGTGAGCATATTGCCGGCATAAATGAAAAATTTTGAATGCCTGAAGTGCCGTATTTTTTCACCCGGTTCAGTCCTTAAGTATGAGCAACACGTTGTTTTCAATTCAGTACAGGCAAGACAAAAGCACATTAATCCATAACGCTGTACAGTTCACAACGTAGAAGCCCCAGTTTTTCATTTTGGGTTCTCTTCTTCACAACAAAGCAGACATGTGTATCATCGGTATTTCAAAGATTCAACAAAACTACACATCGTTTTCTATGCACTTCAATATGAATAATATCAAACTTTACAGAATCAAGTTTTGCCACAACAGGGAACGTGAAAGTCTCTTAGCTAGGCAGTTCAGTACAAGCACTTTGTAAAGGAGCAATTGCACTTGAAGTGTGCTTGAATCAGTGTTTCTCTAACTTTCACACATGTGGTACTACTAACTAGCATGGCTTCCACTGAATCCCTGAACTAATGAAGGATACAAAATCAGTTAAGAAAAAGAAAAAAGCAGTACATTTTAGTATGCAAGCCTTTATGGAACGAAATATAAACACGCTAAAATAAGCCACTTCAAAAGATATTAAAGAAAAACAAGAAGTATGCACTGAAGCTTTTTTCCCAAGCTTTGTAATGTTACTGCAGAGAAAATGATTGCATTTAAGTAGAAGAGACATGTTAGATGCCTCATGTAAGTAGTTAACTAAGACTGCAGCTCATTTGTATTGCCGGGCTAAAAATATAGCAAGAGATTAGTCAAACTACCGAAAAATATTTTCATGTTGGCCATGACATCTGTATTCAGTGTCTCTTCAAACACCAACAACACCTCTACATGCCTTACAATTGATGCTGAGTTGTTACATTCCCTAAAATTTTCAAAGCACTCTTAATACAAGTTACACTAAGCAAAATAAGCCTAAATATGGCTTTATAAACACTTTTTACAACAACACAAATGTTGCATCTATATCCACGAAGGTGGATGCAGAAGAACTTGTTCAAAAGATTGAAGCCCCCATGTTACATAAACTGACTTAATGCACTATGATAAAGTGGGAAGGTTTTCTTTTGCTGGCTTAGATTTCCCAGCACATAAGGACTGAACTACAGGTTACCACCTCAACAAACTAGCATAATATGTCAAGCAACCCCCACCACAAATAAAAACGATGTTTAGGCCAAAGACAATGTAGTGCTCAGAACTTCACGATAATATCACCAAACTTCTACTTCCTGCGTATGCAAACGTAATCTTCATCAAATCTTACCTCGATAGTATGACTCTCAAGATGCCTTACTTTGTTACAGATTTAAAAATCCTTTGCAACATACACATGGCAGGCTTTAATGCAAAACAAATAACTTCACCACACAAAAGTAAAGCTCAGCTTCCTCAAGGAAGTTACACATATTCCATAGAAAAATGTCGACTTGCATTGCTACAGGTACTAGAGGTACTACAGCGAAGTATAGTAGATTGCACAAGCATACTTGGTGATTTGGTGGTTCATGTATAAACCCTCACAGTGCTGGAACAAAAGAAGCTAACAAGTTTGACATGACCGACTAAGAAGAAGATCAAACTTAACTAAGCAAAATTCGATAGCAGAGACACATCCGCATTCAAAAACACCCACACAGCAGCTATACGTACCAAACAATGGCAAAGTTCCTGACAAAGCAATGCACAAAGTACAGTAGTCAGTCAAAGTGAATGTCAGAGCACGGATGGTTTCAAGGAAAGACAGTAAGGTGACTTTGCATGCCTGCTAAGAATGTAACAGGATCAGGTAATGTTACTTTAAAGGCAAAAAGTAAAGCACGTGGAACTAGAAAAGGCTAACAAGTTTGCAGTCATGACACTAATGCAGTGTAAAACAGAACAGCCTTTGAGGTTTCAGAATGTATGTTTAATACAAAATATTGGTGTTAGCAAATGTTAACACAGTGAGTTTTAGCATGCTTTTTGGATTGCCTCCTGATTACAGTTTAATCTTGTTTTTACTGCTCAGCCGTGCTATGTGCTGGCTTTTATGTTTTTAGAATGTGAGGCTACTTTTCCCTCGCTGCTCTTAGTTCTTTTTGATTCTCGTTCACCAAAGTGTTCATTGTTTTCTCAACACCACCCTTTGGCTGCACTATTGTTAATGTAGATGAAAAAAAAAAAGTTCTTGTTTTCTTATTTTTTAACTTTTGCTTCAGGATGCCTTCATTGGCTCCCTGCTGTTCACATAGTCTGTGTTATAGCTTTATAATGTGCTGTGTTGATTCAGAATAAATAGCTGGTAGTCAGCATTTCTTCTATATTGTATATCGATTTTGTGCTGCCCTCTCATAGTTCAAATTAATATATTACCTTCCTACATAGACTAAAATCTATGAATATGACTATAAAAATCTATGATTAAATCACACAGAGCATCTGGGCAGTGATGACCAGAGGCAATGTTGTTTACACGATATTGCAATACAATATAAACATAACAATATTAAACAAATCTGTGATGTGTTTTTCACCCCCAAACTGCCCCATTCATAAATAAGTTAATGAAGAAATCAAACCATTCCAGAATTACAATGCCTTCCCTATGAATAGCCTGTCTTTCATTCTGAAAGCACAATGCAAAAAATGATGTACAGCTGGTCTAAAACACTGAGCTACACCACTGATTTGTTAAAAACAGGAACTTGAACGTGACATGGCTGACGCCATGGCACAAATGACCAAACATAAAAAAAAAGATTGCAAGCCACTGTCATTGACTACAACACACAGAAAGGCCATGGAGTAAGTAAAGCCCACCTCAATAATCTCATTTTTCTTTCTTGCCTAAGCTGGCACCACCAAAGAGAAATTGAAGGAATTTAAGAAAGAAGAAAAATGAAAGCATTGACATGAAAGTCCCAATCCCAACCGTACACGACTCAGTAACTCATATCCACTCACTTGATCACTAGGTCAGTCAAACAAACAATCAGTTGAACAATCACTCGTTCAATCAATTCATCAACCAATCGTTCATTCCCTCACAGAAAGCACCAGTCACTGACATTTCCAAGGCTTTGATGGAGTGCTCTCTTGCTTCAAAAACTTGATGTTTTGCACTCTGACGGCTTTCAAGAAATAAAAAATTGCACTAGTTTTTTGCCACAAACACAAAACGTGAACTAAGCAATCCTCTTTGCAAAATTATCTGAATGCAAACCATGACTCATAGGTTTCTAATAAAGCTACTCACACATGAAGCTCTAGTAGCAGTAGCCTTCAACTACTATGCAACTGCCCTCTGATATAGGCAAAAAGGCCCAACATCAATGTTGATGAGCATTGGCTTGATTGGCATTAGTGTTTATGTCTTAATACATGTGAGCAGTGGCAAAAGCATGCCTCAAAATCATTTCTGTCCCCTCACGCTTATACGAAAGTTCACAGCCAAGCTGGTTCAAGTTTCACCTCAGGTGACTCAAATTTAATTAAAGAGAAGGCCAGTGTTGAATATATTCAAACGTGCTGAGATGTTCCAGGAAGTAGGTACTATCAGTTGAAATTAACTTCAAAAGGAAAGTATGAAATAAGAGAACACTTTACGCATGTTTTGCAGGTTAACGGTGCGGCAGTATCTATGTGTGGTGTATCAAAGCAAAATGTGAATTACGCAACTTTTCTAATTAACGAGAATAACATAGAAGCCCACAAAAGCCAATTCTCCATTGGTCAAGAGACAATCTGATCGATTTACACCTTGACAGATGTGCAGTAAATTCTTTTGGCAAAAACATCTGGCCTAATCACGATGCAAGTTTACAGTTTATTCATAAAAGAAAACAAATGTAAAAAGTTCAAGATCATGTCCAATCTTAATTCATCAGAAAAGTTAATTACACCATGATGATCGGTAGTCATATTGTCATTTGATTTTCTTCGTTTAGCAGTGATGACGTATCAACGGTGTAACATAGGACATAAATATCAGTGAAACAAGAACATTTCAGCAGAGATCTGTTAAGTAGCGATGCAAATTAGTGAGTAAAGATTACCATACTCTGGTTCGTCTCATGAAGAGAAAGAGAACGTTTCAGTATTGACTCTGCACATTCTTTAGAATTGACTGGATGAGTGATTAATAGTTTTTAACATGTATGCGAATCTCGGTCTATTAACAATTCTGTATTTGACATCCACTAATGTTTTGTCACAGTGGCTAGATATGAACCTGAGACATTGTGTTCGGTAGCAGAAGGCCACAGCCACCAAGCCTATGTGGCAAAAAACAAAAGATACAAGCTCAAAACTATAACTTCCATTGTCATCAATTCTTAGACACCAAATGAACCACAATACAAACAAAATCGCAAAACAATTTTTGAACTCCGCTATCCTTTTAAAGGTATGACATACTAAATATTTTGATCATTTTTCTGCTAGCATCACAGTTGAACATATTTCCGACCTTACACAGTTGAAACACTCCATGTCTATTTGAACTCTTACAAGGGCATGACAAAAAAAAAAAAAAAAAAAAACTCCCAAAGACAACCGCACAGTCCAAGCAGTCTGAGCATTCTATCAAAAGTCACCTAATCCAAGATAGAGCAACAACTGAAGACAGACAGTCTAGATGAGCTTTTAAGTCCTTAAGCAGCATTGGGCACAAACAAGGTTTAAGCAAAGTTATTTAAGAAATATTCTCATGCAATTACACACAACCTTCATGCATTGAACAAGGGTCGTTTAAATGAAACACGAATATGACCAGCCGACCAGCGGCCTGTGTACAGAAGCCACTAACAAATCTACAAAAATAATCAAGCTCTCACCTGAGCACAAATGCAGCTTAATCTCAGCGTAATCAACAATTGGCCAATGAGTCAAAAAGAAGAACTTTTAACTTTCAACAACTTGTCAGTGCTGTCTTCGCACAGACACCCCCTCAACTTTCATGACTCCCACCCAGAAACAACATCCATGGCCGTTGCACCTTAATAGGATATCAAGCACCACTCTCAGATTTAAGTGAACGGCAAACTGCCAAAAATCAAATGACGCTTGTCCACAAAGGAGTAAGCGGTCGGCAATAAGTAGACTAGAAGAATATCTGTGCAGAGGAGACAGAAACATGAAACCAGTCTGACTGGACGAAGGGAAGACACAGGGCTCACAGACTCGACTCCACGCATAATCCGGTGGGAGAGCAGTCCGGCTTAGGCGTGCGGTGGGCTTGATTCGCTGAGGGAGGTTTGGTATGTGGAGCTACTCGTGGCTTCATCACCGATAGGTTCGTACTGCAAGAGAAAAACAATAAAACACAGTTTAATTGAGCACTTTGCAAAACAGTGACAGGTATCTAACTTCACTGTCAGCCAAAACATGTTGCGAGTATACAGAGGTGTGGAAACGCTCCATGGGCTGTGAGGAAACAACCAGCTGATGTCACATGAAATAAGACACTCCAGTGAAGGCATGTGCAGTAGTGACGCTTTCCAGCATAGTCTGAAAGTTCCCATGTGGCATATGACTGAGAGCAACAGTGCACAGCAAACAAACTTCACAGTTCCACTGCACACACCTGAAAATGCTGATTTTCCCGACAAAAATCTGTACTGAAAATCCCCCACGACAAAAAAATAGCAACACTGTTAAAGGTGCACTGAAGAGGAATCTGAACTCGTCTTTTTGCCGCGGGAACTCAATCTACACGTTCCGAGCATTCTTAGAAACTCCGACTTATTGCCCTGTGTGGCCGATTTCCCTAATTAAATCGAATTAACGCCCGGCTCCCGCCTTTAATTTTGAATTCTCCCCCATACGGTGGGCAGAGTCGACCAACGCGGGGTCGACTCCGCCCACCGTCAGCTCCGTGGAGGCTTTGCTTTCGCTTCATTTTGTTTTTTAGGTTTCCGCGGATAAATAGTTTCATTTGCAGATAATATAACCGCAAAATAAGCCCGCAGAAATAAAAATACGCGCGGACTATTTGCTACTACGGACTACTACTTATTACTCCGCCGATGGCAGAGTGGCAAGCCGCCACGGGACTGGGTGAACGGCACTCCCCGCGTTGGTCGACTCCGCCCACCGTACGAGGAAGAATTTAAAAAAAAAGGCGGGAGCCGGGCGTTAATTCGATTTAATTAGGGAAATCGGCCACACAGGGCAATAAATCGAAGTTTCTAAGAATGCTCGGAACGTGCAGATTGAGTTCCCGCGGCAAAAAGACGAGTTCAGATTCCTCTTCAGTGCACCTTTAACAAAATGGTTGTCTGTTTGGCCACTAGATGGTGCCAGTCTGAAAGTCACTCTGAATTGTCGGTCACATTATTGTACCATACCGAAGAAGTTTCCATTCTTCTACATTCCTAACAATGGCAAACAGAAATTCAGTTGGATGTCAGCATTGTAAAAATGGCACTGTGAACACTGTGAACACATGTGGCTGCAAAAGTTTTCAGAACACAGATGTTGTCAAAGATATATGGTTTGAAGAGTTAAAGAATGCCGTTTGCTACTGCCCTGCACATCTATCATAACACTCATTTTGGCTCAGCAATTCACTCAGAAGAAGCAAAAAACACTGGTTTTAAGGCTTGCAGTGCTTTCTGTAGCTACCCCACAGTATTTTTGATGCTGTACCTCGTGAAAGCTACGTCAAAGCAATAAGAACATGTTATGACAGCCGTTTGAATGGGTTTCAAAAGATACTAGAGATAGTGCATTCATAATTATTAAAACTGCTTCAATTAGAAATTAAAGCGACTTAAGTAAACCAGGCACAACACGGCCTCGTTTCTACCAGAACAAGTCTGAATGTGCTGTGCATGACTACACCATTTCACAAGCTGCAAAGCATTTCATGATTTCAGTATTGCTCCAGAACTTGAAAAAAAGGTCTGTAAATTTTTTCCAAAACTTTTGTAGCCACTGGTATGTAAGGAGTAGGTAATAAAAAGGTAAAAAATTAGATGCACCCAAGACATCAGCACATGGTTCTCATTACGGTTTAACAATATGCACTCTAACAGTTTTGTAAGACTCGGTCGTTTAACCTTCCTTCAACTGTCCTTAGACACCCCAAGAAATTCAGCCATGCAATTATTCGCACACTGCACGGCACACAGGAGTAGCTGAACTCGGTTACTTGAAGGAAAAAAATACTTGATTATTTGGCTACTTGAAAAAAAAAAAAAAAATACTTGGCCGAATTTGGTTAATCAGAGGAAACGAAGAACACAGCACACAAAGAGAAATTTTTGAATTTGTCAGTGGCAGTTGAAATGAGTTGCAGTTAGGGATCGCACGACAGCTTGTGCTGCCCACACCGTACCGTTCAATACTGACCTCCTCCATTCCAATGCATTCATATTTCCACTGCAACAGACACGAAATGAATTGAACAAATACGACCATGTTGTAGCAACTCACCATAATACAAAACTTACCTAACCTAACAGTGGCAAGCGGCCATGGGCACACTTGCATGAAGTAATCTCTTACCAACAGCTAGAATGCCATTTCATGGCAGACCACTGCCTTTAGAACCACTTTTTAACAGACTTTCCATAGCCACCATGAATTCCATATACAATGACTTACTCCTTAGGCGATTTATAGGAAGCAAAAAACAGGGTAACAATTTATTTCAAGAGCTATCTAACCTCACAAGAAATACTAACGTTTACGATACCCGGCATAACGAAACATGGTACATTCCAAAAACACGAACTAACTACGGAACCCAGGCACTAAGTTACAGACTGCCATCATTACTCAACTCACTCGGCAACATTACATGATCATTTGTGTCCAGCGATAAATGTCTGTGTGGTAAACTTTTTCATACTGTTTGATTTGAACTGTTGTAATTTGTGATAGTTTTGTATTTTCCAAATTCTGTTTTGCATTTTTGATTGCTACTTCGTATTGCTATGTTGAATTGTATAGTAAACTATTAATAAGCATTGTTATTGTAAAATATCTTAATCACTTGTATTTTAAATTGACTTTCTTAATAACCCTCATTGCTACTTCATACTCCTATGTCGAATTGAATACTAAACTGTGCTTTTTAAAGGTGATCTTTGTACCATTTCCTAATCGTTGCTGTTGTCAAATTGTGTTTGTTACCAGAATTCACAACATATGTAGCCTTTATTAATAGGGAACATGGGCCCTGTCAAGCCGCACTTTTTCCGGCTTTTTGCCCATGTTCCCGACATTGTGTATACATGATGTCAAATAAATCTGTCTGTCTGTCTGTCTTTAACAGAAAGCAATTAAACAAATTTTGCCACCTCTCAAGAACAATGTAGGCCACAGCATCTGCTACGGTTGGATACAACCGAGGTCTGCAGAGAAGCTCCGCCCATATCCGTGACCACTTGCTGTCTGCCCTGACAAAGACTTTGTTGTCAAAGCTTTCTGCGGTACCAAAACAAAAAAAAAAACTAACAAGATTTTTTTTAAGCCACCGACATGTTTAATATAGTGCAAGTATGAAACTTTTTAATGTTACTTTTATTGCCTGCTTTGATTGGTTACCACAAGAGTGGTAAAGACCTCAGTAAAATATATGGCAGGCTAGCAGGCACAGCACTGCATCTCAGCAACCAGAGGCACTGAATTCAGTCTAGACTTTTTATAGGCAGTGTGGCATACGAGTAACTTAATTGCTGTACGATAACTAAACCATACTGCTAGAAACCATGCTTAGTATGTGTCCCTGTGATTGTTTACATCATGGTGAAGCGCAATCTCTGAATGCAGTTGAAGCCTTGCAAGGAGTATTAGGGAATCTACTTCTCTTGAGTTTAATGCATCTCTTTTCTTGAGGTTCCTTAGCCTCATGTGCAGTCTTGTCGTGCCTTAGCCATGCCTTTGGTTGTGGTTTATGGTTCACGGGGTTTAACATCCCAAAGCGACTCAGGCTATGAGAGGCGCCGTAGTGGAGGACTTTGGATAATTCAAACCACCTAGGGGGTACAGCGGTCATCTGTGCAGTCTTCTTGTTTCGTCCTTAGTCTTGTTCGTGCTGTACCCCTCACAATGAATTATTACAAACTCGCCCAACTGTCCATCCTTCTTCTTAAACTTGCATTGACATCAAACAGTACATGGGCCTCTAACATTTCACCTCCATTGAAATGCAACCGCTGCAGCTGGGATCGAACCCGTGTCTTCCAGGTCAGCAGCCGAGCACCATAACCACTGAACCATCGTGGCAGCTGACACTCCAGAGCAGATTGCACTGCTATGTGATATTTTCCAGCACCGTATGTGCCCTTCATTCACGTGAGGGTTTTTGGTGTCAACGGCAAAGTTTGCTTCTGAGGCCTGCATTCTGACAGAAAACCGAACTTTACAACAGATCTGTCCCAGATAATTTCCATAGCCAAGAAAAAGAAAAATAGCCTGCAATTGCCACAAGTGCAAGTAATGTGAGTGGAACAAAAAGTTTTGTTCATGCACTGACGTCCAGCACAACAAGCAACATTACCAGTAGGTTATGAGGGCTTTTTCCATAAAATGACAAAATATAGTACAGTGAAACGCGATTCCTTTTCCAGATTTCTAAGAGCGGCTAGTTTCGCCCGCGGTGTAGGACTCGTAAGATGTGAGCAAAACAATATTTGGACGCCATCACACATCGCTCATGCTTGACACCAAACACCCCGTTGTGATCATACCATTACACAATCGCGTGATAACGCAGCATAGGCTGAAAGAACGAGGACATTGCGGTGGTGTAGCCTTTTACTGCTCTGTGCGCCTTGAAGAAGTGAGAGAGAAACAAATAAATAACTAAATGAAGAAAAGAACCAATGTCACTGCTCGATCATACGGCTCTTCAGAATTTCCCTAATCAGCTCTACGTACTGACCGGAGTCCACTGTCACTGCACTTCAAACAACCCACTGAATACTCATGCAGTCCAGATAAGAGAATGTTGGTCCATTTTACCTCATGGAATGCTTTATGCTGTAGCAGATTTAAATACTCCCTAGGCTGCATTCAAGTGGATGCTAACAATTATGTGCTCCCTAATTTAGAGGAGACAAAAAAGGCACCAATTTGAATAAAGCAAAAATGTTGTAGCAAGGGTTTACTGTGCACGTAAGCAACTGCTGTTCCTGGGCACTGTACCCAGGGCAAGTATACAGGGTCTGTTCTGAAAGTAGTAGGACTGGTTTTTTCCTGGCCGAACGAGCGGACGAGAGGTGGTCTGCGCATGCAGGATCGTTGAAGGGGGATATTGGGAATGCTGGGGAAAATCGGCAGTCGGCTCTCGGCCGTTGAAGAGAGGAGGTCGCTTGTACTGTGAACCCCTGTCGAAACGTCTCGTCACGCCTAGCGTTTACTGGATCAGCGATACGCGATCAAATTTTTAGTAAATCTTGGTAAAACGGGCAAAGAGACTCACAATATGATTAAGGAGGCCTACGGTGACGCTTCCATGGGTAGATCAGGTGTTTTTTGAGTGGCACAAGCTTTTCCGAGAAGGTAAGGAAAGAGTGGAGAAAGACGACCGCTCCAGACGCCCTTCGACAAGCAAGCCCAACGAAAATGTGTAGCGAGTGAAACATTTACTGAACAGTGATCGCAGGATGAGTATCAGAATGATTTCTGATGACTTGAGCATTCCTCAAACCCAAGTTTTAAAGATTGTGACAGAAAACTTATCCATGAGGAAAGCGTGCGCGAAGTTGGTGCCGGGAGTGTTGTCAGAGGAGGAAAAGGCCAACCGGTAGGATCTTCTTCGTCATCTGGATGAGGACCCCGATTTTTTGTCCCGCGCAAGGCGCAACGCTGTCTCAGCCCCACTACAGCCTCGACTTGGCCCTGCCACTTTTTTCTATTCCCGAGAATAAAATCGACGCTCGAGGGGAAACATCACGGATCGGTAGAGGTGGTTCAACAGGCCGTGACGAGGGAGCTAAACAGCATTCCGGTCCAGGCGTTCCTGGAGGCGTACGAAAACTGTAGAACTCATTGGCAGTGTAGGTGCGGAAGGGTGCTACCTTGAAAAATTGTAATCGTTTGTACTATTCTCTTGAATAAATTTTGTTTAAAAAAATGAGTCCTACTACTTTCAGAACAGACCATGTACGTACCGCTTTGAAAATGCCGTGACCCATAAGCAACTAGTCTCCTGTCACTGGCCCCACTACCAGCTGCAGTGTACATTGATTAATTGTGTAAAGTTGGAGTTGTGGGCATTGCATGACTACCGTCTTGACTACGTAAAAGCAAGTGCTGAATTACACAAAGTTGCAGTATATAGTTGCCTTTTATGACTGCCATCTCGACTATGCAAAAGCACAGTGCTGAATTACGCAAAGTTGCAGTACGCAGTTGCCTTTGGCAACTACACACTGCAACTTTTAAGCTGCTCCTTAATTTCATGCAACATAAGGGGGGATGAGGGTCTTGAAAACTTGTTTTTTATTTTTCGACATAACTTGTTGAAACTTAGCACGCAGGTGTATCATAGAATGCTGATTTCAAATATACATTCAGATTTCAAATATCTGACCTGGAAGAAAATTTATCGCAAAATAACATTCAAATTAGGCAATTTCTTACGGGCCTTTATAGTAATTTATTTATCAGTTAAAGAATGATTTTTTAAGAATAAGTAGACATTTGCAAAGGCCCAAAGCACATGCTAAAGCTTTCTCTTTTCCTTTAAACATGATATATGAGCAATTAGGCGAAGTGTGGGCTAATTACCGCCACGTCATTTTTTCTTTCCAACTTTGTTGTTTATTTATGATCAACAAAATTAGTTTGTAGACATTCTGTTAGCTTTAGGATGTGCTTTGGGCCTTTGCAAATGTCTGCTTATTCTTTAAAAATGTTTATTTAACTGATAAATTACTAAAAAGGCCCGTAAGAAATGACCTAATTAGGATATTTTATTTTGCCATATATTTCCTTCCAGCTGAGATATTTGAAATGTAGATGCATATTCGAAATCAACATTCAATGATACACCCAGGTGCTAAGTTTGAGAAAGATATGTTAACAAATAAAAAAAAAGTTTTCAAGACCCTCATCCCCCCATAAACGCAGCTTACGTCATACCAACTCTTCTTAGACAACAAACTAAAAAGCAAAGAGTATTCAAACATAGTCTCATCCCCTTCTTTCTTTCATCCATTGACCACTTACGCTAATCCTACCCGTCAAGAACACATCAACTACCCTGCCAAAGAGTTCTCACCAAGGTGTTTTTGAAATGGCGCAAAGAAGGGACCAACTCGAAAGAGCGGACTAACTCACACAAACCAAAATTTTGGCAGTCACCGATATATTTTCTGACAACCTGTGCTGGATATGTCACGTAGAGCCAGAGAAATCCAGCAATTCTTACTTCTGTCGCAACGTGAGCTATAATTTTGTTCACATGACGACTTACTCGATTACGAATGGTAAAAAAAGGTAGATTAGTGCACTATAAAGTAGTTATACAAACTAAACCGGTCACAAAACGATGCGCAGAAAACACAGTAAGGAAGGTTAGCCATACACGTCACAAGAAAAAAATGTGATGTTATAAGCCAATGTTTTGGAGCCATTAGCAGAACTTGTTCACAATAAAAATCAATGAAAATCATTTTAAAACCACAACCAGCAGAAAACACAAGTGACTGCTTACTGTGGCAAATTTAATATAGAGTGAAAAATCATGAATTTATGACTAGGCTAATTGCTCACTTGTTCCTTCACAAAAACAAAAGAACAAAAAAAAAACAAGCAAAAGCGGAACATGTAGCGCTGCACGTATATAGATTAACTCTGGGTGGGGAATTAAATATCCAAGGTACAGGTTGCTCACTTGCCACAAAAAAAATATAAATGATAAAAAGGCTTAAAAGTTGACTTCCTACAGAAAGAGAAAAGGGGTGAACTCAAATAAAACTGTCACTCACCTTCCCTTGTAAAATCAAACACAAAGCATTAAAAAAGAACACCTATGATACAACGAAGCAGTAGAATCAGTGAAAGAAGCTGGATTCATACTGTACCCATAATATAAAATAAAGTGTACTGTATACTATACACTGGCATAAGACACTTGAGCCATAAACAATGGTTAATGCGGTTTAACATACTGAAGCAACTCAGGCTATGAGGGACGCCGTAGTGGAGGGCTCCGGAAATTTGGAGCACCTGGGGTTCTTTAACGTGATGAACCTTCTTGTTTATGTACCATAAACAAGAAACTGAACACTTCAGTAAGGTCAGTGATGATGCACTTATAAATATATAATAAATTATCAGGCTAGGTACAAATCAAATAAAATAACAAATCAAAGTTTTATTTTCCTTTGGTTTTGATTGCCTTTAGCGCAGTATTCTAAAGTACTGAACATCTGAATGAGTCTGCAGCTTTCAATATATTCCATATAAAAAAATAAGAGCTTATGACCTGTCTACAGCCTGCAATTTCACAGATGCACACTAGCCATGACTTCATGCCACTGCAGTGTTCAGAAATTAAAGGTACACCCAGCCAAGACCACAACAGTATTGCCACGGGTCGATGCCAAATGAAAGCGATGACAAAGACCGCTCTCCTACTCGGATCTCCTCGATGCCAGGTGTTCGACTGCCACTCTCTCTGTTCTGCTCTCTTTAGATATATACAATAGACTCCCTTCAATATGAACTTCAAGGAACCAGAGAATTTGTTCACCTTTTTAAGAAGTTTGTGTTAAAGGGCAATTGCACAGGCTTTAGAAATCGATGAGCTTAAAGGGGCTGCGAAATGCTGCTTGGGGGGATACCGGCTATACTTCAGGTGGATTCTTTATGCCACACAGATGCTGACTTAAAAAGAATTACAGGAATCGATGCACAGGAACGGGAGTTATTCAGTGGAGAAATTTCAAAATACAAGCAAACAAAACGCTGCCCTCAACTCGATTTTGGCGGGGCTTCCCACTCCTATTTCGCTCTCCCAATGACGGCACCTGACGCAACCAATCAGAACAGCCTGCCAGAGCACGTCGCGGAAGTTTGCACTCCATGGTTGCCTGCTCTCTGTAACTCGTTCTTGCTGAGACTGGCAGTGTCGTTTCCATGCCAGAGCCCCTGGTGGTGTATTTTTATTTTACTTGCTTTGCAGGGCTTTTATCTAAGACAAACAATTTGTTTTTGTTGATCTAATATAAAATGCAAACAGGTGACGAAATGTTTATCTCTTTATTCACACCATTTTCAGTATATTTACTGTTTGTACAATCATCAAGCTCGCGCCAGGTGATGTCATATCCGCTGCTAAAACCCGCCACTGTGTGGGAACACCATCAGAGCCATGAATTTGTTTTTGGGGGGACATTAAAATATTAAAAAACGGAATATATGCGGTATTACCGACGCTAATAGCACCATTGTAACTTACTGTATGCGATCAACAGGCAAAATAGTCAACTAAGATAGTGTTTCTGGGCCCCTTTAAAGGAGTTGAGTGAAAATTTTAATGCATGCAAATCTTTTTGGGCTAGCATTTAAAATGGATTGGTTTATTGGGGTTTAATGTCCTAAAGCGACTCAGGAGACATAATCGCCGATTAAAACTGCGATGGCCTTCAAGCTTCTCTGCAGCACAGCGCCAAGTGGGGGAGGGGGGGCACGATGACGTCAACGACGATACCGCTACATGTGCATCGCATAGATGCTTGCTTTGCCTGGTTACCATGAATGAATGCAGCTTTGTTGAACCGTACTCATATTTTTGCCGTTTCATCAAACATTTCGCCAGCATAGCTCATAGTTTCACAGAACTCCTTAAAAAAAGGCACTACTTTTTCATGAGGCCCCGAGGACTTTTCTTTGGTAATCCGTTTCCCCATCTCACCAGCATTCTGACCTGTTTCAACCGGTTGGCACCACAGAAATTCGCACAGACGCCTGCCGATTTGGGAACGCAGCCATGATAACCCAACCTAACTATGGTCAAGGCCATGTCATTGCTCATGCCCGCCAACTTCTTTTCACCTCCGAGAGCAATTACTCAATTACTGAGCACGAGTGTCTTGCCCTTGTGTTGGCTGTCATTAAATTCGGAGCCTACCTGTTTGGACGTTCTTTCTCAGTTGTGGCTGGCAGCCGCGCCCTTTGTTGGCTCTCTTCATTGAAAGACCTCATTGACGTTCTGGGTACCTCGGCCTCGCGCATCCAAGAGGATTCGTACGCCACCGTACAAGTCAGAGAGTTGCCTCCACCAAGCTCCTCATGACTGCCTTTCTCGGCACCCTGTGCAGTAGTCACCTGATCCTGGTGAAAATGACATCGGGCCTCGCCCCTTCGCTATCTCTGAACAGCTTGACATCACAGACGAACAACGTCAGGGCTCCTCCTAACACACACCCACTGATGGCCCCAGCAGTGCAAGCCCGTATCCTTCACTCTTGACCCTGTTCTTCGGTATACCACCGTGGCCTTTACTACAATTTGGCCTCCAGGCAGGCCTTGCAGTGGGCTATCTAAGTATCATTCCATCATTCGCTGGCTCAGCAAATCAGCTTCACTGATGCTGTCCTTGCCACATAAGCAAGGTCGTCCTTGTGCGTGACCTAACTGCAGCAGCTGACATATGCACAAGAACAGATCAAAGCTTCCTTCTTAAAAAGGGGGGGGGTCAAGGTACTTTGATCAACTTGTACTATCTCTCACTATAGAAGTAACACCGCGCCTACTTTTCAGAACTTCAAAACTGATGAAAACAAGCTGAGGACAGTCGCCTAGCAGATGAAATTTAATACTCTGATTGTCTCTGCCCTTAGACTGTCTCTTGCACCAACTTAATACTGTACCTACAAAAACTACTGGGACAAAATGCCGTCACACTTATGTCATCATCATCATCAGCCTGACTACACCCACTGCAGGTCAAAGGCCTCTCCCATGTCTCTCCATATAACCCTGTCCTTTGCCAGTTGCGGCCACCGTATCCCCCGCAAACTTCTTAATCTCATCCGCCCACCTAACTTCCTGCCGCCCCCTGCTACATTTACCTCCTCTTGGAATCCACTCTGTTACCCTTAAGGACCAGCGGTTATTGTGCCTTCGCATTAAATGCCCTGCCCAAGCCCACTTCTTTCTCTTGATTTCCACTAGGATGTCTACCTGACTTTCTGCAGTGACGATAAGTGTGCACTGGCCTCCTCACGCAACGGTGACTCTGCAGGAGAGTCAGTTTTAACTGCCACTAATTAGATGCATGTGATTATTCTGCACGTTAGGATGGCTCATAAATCAGAGCTCACTAACTGTCAAACTCTCACAGACTTTTGACTTGAATGGACCAGCAGTGTTAGTGGAGCGCAACCCGACGGTTCTACTCTGCCCTGGACTTCTGTTGCAAAATAATATGTTCCACAAGAATTAAACAATGAACTTTTATAAAGCACTTAACCAGGTCAATTTATAATTAGTGTAAAAATGGATTTAGCTAATAACAGCAGATGAGAACGGAGCATGTTGAAAAAGCAAGGAAGATAATACACATATGAAAACGAAACTTGGACTGCCATCTACTCAGACTTCACAATGTTAGGGGAGTTCTTGAAATGTGTGCATCATCAATCATTTTTTAGTGTTCTGAGACCCAGCTATGCTAAGTAATCAAGCCGACTATGAGACCACACTTAGCGATACCTCCTGAATGGCCAGTTTTTAGAACCTAACGGACATATAAGCCATCTGTGATCTTTGGCATGAACTCTCAGCAATATCCGAAATCTTCCCAGCTGCTCTAAAAAATTCACTACACTGCTGCAGGTGATTTGGAACTTTGCAGAACCCAATTCTTCTCTGTCGACATGGAAATTATTTTAAATAAGAGACATCCAGGTCATTTTGAGCGTCTGTGATCTGAGTGCTCCGAAGCTCAGGTAGGCGACATGCAACTTCTTGGCATCTCTTGAACGGGGACAAATGACTACCCTATTCTAAACAGTGAAAAGCTAAATGTCAAAGCAAAATCCAGTTTCTGAAACAGGGTGATGCATTCACCAAACTGCTTGTATGATCGCATATTACTAGAGCTCTAATAAGTGCTTTTCCGTTTTCCAAAAATTATTGCTACTGCTGTTAAACAATGTAATTTTTTATGAGACTATTATTTTGTGTATGCGACTCTACTGTAATAATTTCCCAGGAACTAGCAGTAAATTTCCGAGGGAACAGTATCTCTAAATAAATAAAAAAATAAAGAGCTGATTCAATGTGTTTCCTGAAAATTGGCTCAGTTTACCGCAGTGGCCCGGAAAGAGAGCCTTTCTACTTAAGAGAATAGCCGGAAATTGGAGAAGGACGTGAAGACAATAAAAGAGTAGCTAGCATGGCACCAACAACGCATGGTATCCCCTCACCTCTTTTTTGCTGTCGCTGAAGTCTGCTGCCGTGGCACAGCGAACCATGAGTGCAAGGGTTGCAAACAGCCAGCAGAAGAACACTAGCCAGATGAAGATCTGTAGGGGCAGGAAATAAAGAACAGCAAATACGGAATGAGAAGAGCGTAATTCTGAATGATCCAGCTTCTCCAGTGATACTGTTTTTATTTATTTATTTATTTATTTAAGCGTACTGTAAGCCTAATTTAGGCTCTTACAGGAGTGGGCAAAAAAAATCAGGGGGCACTTTGTTGACCTAAAGTGCGGTGAGGCGAAAGCCTTAAGCGCGGTGTTGCTGCTTGTGTCACTGATGTGTGGTTAAGGTGTTAAGCTTTGCCTATAAGAGCGGAACGCGACAGCGTCTTGCAACGCTGCCAGGGAGTCCATTGAACGCCATCGCCCGTTCAGCCCTATGCCTTGCTCGTCCGTAAATTGGTTTTTGAGGAAAGGAAATGTATCTGTTTCTCATATCTCAGTGGACACCTAAACCTCGATGAAACGGGAAGGGAGGAAGATGGGAGTGAACGAAGACACCTTATTCACTAGACGCGCCTTTGTTCATTCCAAACCATTGAGCTGGCATGGCGGAGTGGTAGCGTGCTCGTCTCGCACTCCAGAGACCGGGGTTCGATTCCCGAGCTCGGCTAATTTCCTACTCGGTTTTATTTATCTGGTCTGACTAGAAAGGTTAATTAGGCTAATTGGTTAAGTAAGCAATTAACTAAACTGAATCCCACTTACTTGGAGCATCACCATACAATCCCTTTAATTGGTTGCATGGTTACTAGCCAAAGTACAATTGGCCCCGTTTGAAATTCGCGCACTGTGACGTCACGACCGTTTCGACCAACTGAAAAGCGCGACATTTCTGTCGACAACCCCTGCTTACAACGATGAGGCATTAAAGGCTTCCGCCTTAATAATGGGACAGTTATAGAAAACAACAGCATATCCAGTATAACATACACAAGATACAAAACATGTGCATTGCAGTAGGGATGCGCACTGCACTGTTAACTGTATAGGTTAGGAACTGGAGTCACTTGATCATGCTGGTGCAAGCATGTCAGCCTGCGGATGAGACACGGTTGAATCTCGATGCATCTATCATGGCTTACGCAAATTTCAGTGTGAAACTAACTTGCAAAATTGCCTGGCAGAAGTTCATTGTCTAAAACGTGCAAAATTCAGGGTGTTCTGATGATGCTCACACGCCATTATGAACGATATACGATCACAGGAGTCGCAAACGCGCCTGCAAGTATACTAAGCACTGCCCTTGCACCACCAAGGCTGCAATTGCCAGTCACGCAGTATGTATCGTGAGCACTAACCAGTGGCATGCGACCGCAAACAAATCTCATCACTTGTAAATAGATTCAAGTGAAGGCATTTCCTGGGCTTTACACACAGATTTTGTTCATTTTTTTAACGATACAAGTTTGTGGTCAGGTGAACATTTTTTGAAATCCTCTGAGGCTGGTCACCTAACTGAACTTTGCAAAATATGCCGCAAATGCAAAAAATGTTATCCACAATTCAATGCCACACAGGTCTGGGGAAAGGAAAATGAACAGCTGAATAGAGAGACATTAGATGCCCACTACATTAAAAAAAAAAACTGATAACCGTATTAGCAGTCCTTATCTGACTTTATCACAGAAAGAAATTGTTTGTTTATTTGCATGCCTGTTTGTGTGGTGTACATGTGCTCTAGACACCCACTCACATTGCCTTTTATCTGCTACATCACACTGTGTTCTTTTATATGCATCTCTACCTACCTGCAGTAAAAACATAGTTGATGTCCAGCAGTTGACCTGAGTGCAAGTCTGTCCTCTGCACTGGCTGCTACATTTCAAATATGGTTCATCAACTCACCCAACTTTGCTGCATTATGTCAAGATTCTGCTGCACTTGTTGAAACAAACAATGCCCACACATCCAGGTCACAAGGCTAAAATTTATCTAGCTCGAAAACCACGTGAAAAACCACCGAGTATTATATTGGCACTTATCACTATGTAGGCTACTTCCAAACCTATTTAGAAGCATCTGTCACTCTACCATACAGAATCAACCATACAGAACCATACAAAACATTAAGCGCGCTCAATAATAAACTTGACTGACCTTTGTGGGTACTCGGTCGGCAAAGAGTAAGGCTGCAGTGTTGTCCTTCCAGCCCGAACTGGTGCTGCAACTAAGGAAGAAAAGCACAGAGCATTAGCGACACGTTCAAGTGCAGGCAGCATATATCACTTTTAGGTGCATATCCACACCGCAAAAAAAGTGCGTTCTCTTGCAGCTACGGCGGTATCATCCCAGTGATAAGCAAATTACTCCCAACAATATTAACGAGCAGTTATGTCCTTGCCGTCAAACAATTTAGGTTTGGTTTGGTTTATGAGGGTTTAACGTCCCAAAGCGGCTCAGGCTATGAGGGACGGTGTAGTGGAGGGCTCAGGAAATTTCGACCACCTGTGGTTCTTTAACGTGCACTGACATCGCACAGTACACGGGCCTCTGGAATTTCGCCTTCATCGAAATTCAGCCGCCGCGGCCGGGATCGAACCCGCGTCTTTCGGGTGAGCAGCCGAGCGCCGTAACCACTGAGCCACCGCTGCGGGCATAAAACTCAAGACACATTTGAAGACAGCACTAAACAGCATAATTATAGCAGGGCTTCCCAATCTTTCGAGCCTCAGGGAATCCCAACGACTTTCAAAGGGCGCCGAAGAACCCAGCATGTCTTGGCTTCCATCCTTTCGTGCCTTGCATGCACGCAAACAAGAAGTATGCAAACGCACAGCCCATCAAAAATGACCCAAATTCAGTTAATGATGACTCACTAAACGGTGAAAGTCTGCCGTGAGCATTTACACTCAAAATAAAGTGGGTGATGAAGAGCTGGGAGGTTTAGGCATGCAGAGGTTTAGGTGCTTAGGGAACTCAAAAAACACTCCAAGGAACCAAAGGGTTCAGTGGAACACATTTTGAGAACACCTGGCCAAATATTGAAGAAGCGTAGCTTGTTAGCCCACTTGGTGCATAGTAAGTGGAAAACCAGTGGAAAGGACGCGTTCACAAGCAGCAAAAGTACAGAGGACAACGCTTTCCGCTGGTTTTCCACTTACCAGGCCCAAGGTCTTACTTTTTCTTGGCTCCCATCACGAGGTCGTCGAAGAAGACGTTCATTCCGCCGGAGACCTTGGAGGCCATGACGAGGGTGATGAGGGCCATGACACCGCTGAGAATCGAGGCTGGCGCCACTATCTTCCACACGTGCACGATACTGAAGCCGAGCAGAGATTGATAACAATTGGACAGGTGTAAAAAGAAAGACTGTGCACTTCAGCTTTTGAGTCTCCCAGAAGGGTTTCTCGGGAGCTTGTCACTCAACATCAAGCAATGTGTCACAGAGCAGATGCCAAAACACAAGACATGACGGAAAGCAACAGAACAATGCCAAGAAAGATCAAAAAGAAATCCAAATTAGCAGGTTTACCAGTAGGAGGCACTGCACACAACCGAGCGAAAGAGATCTTTAATGGCACACTTTCCTGAAGCCCTGACAGAAGTGCACTCAACAAAAAGGTGGCAGTAAAAAAAATGTATTAGCAACTCCTGACGCTATCTATATGAATAGATCAAGGGTGTAACAGCTTCATATGTTCAATTACTCATGGCATCAATGAACTGTTACTACTGCTAAATGGATTGTTATTAAATGTACTGGCACCATTTCAAAAGAATGAAAACAAAAGCATGAGAACTTTAAAGTGTCTAAGATGTACTAATCTGTTAACGCAATGACTTCAAATGGCTGAAATTAGTCAAAAGAAGTGCAACTGAAACTTTGAAATCAGTGCTGAGTTTTGACATGGACATATGAAGACCTGGCAGATAGTGTAAATAATCATTAGTGAAAGATGGAATTATTTCTGTGGAATACTGGCATGCTGTTCACTAAAATCTAAAATTCTACAATTATTCCCCCACTGGATAATAATTAGTGCCTGATGCGGATATTCTCTGCAAATAGCATAAAAGACAAAAAATAAGGGAGACCCTAGTCATGTGAAGCAGTGCCTTAAAGCAGCAAAACATACATCACACATTTAACGCATCAAGGTTCCTTTACCTGTGCTCGGACTAGTAAAATCAAAAAACAAAAAAAATCAAGAATAGACGTTTTTTATGGCTTGTGCTCAGAGGAATCCTGAAGGCGAAACAGACAGAATTAAAGGAGTAATTACTCATCAGATTTTGATCAAATGCAATCATGCACCTACACAAAAATACTATAGAGCTTTCTCAGAAGCTTCATAGCTGAAGGAAAATTCATCCTCGTCCAAAGCTCTTTTTTGTAGCCTTATGGCAGTGTTTTAGTTAATGAGTAACTACTCCAATACTTCAAAAAGGTTTCATAAACATCAGCAGATGAATACTATCATCACAAAAAGAAATGACAAAAACACAACTGGTTTTTTTTAATATTAGAAAAAGCACAAGCATGGAACAACAAACACAGATGCAGAGAAATCAGTATGTGAACAACAAACACAGATGCAGAGAAATCAGTGCTCGCTTTATAAAAGGCCTACACCCACTATACTCCGTGACAACTTTTCTTGGCAATGCAGTCAAAGCTACAGAGCTGAAACACCCTCTCTTCCTCAGTAGCAAAACATAATCCATGATTGCAGTTATTAGCTACTCCCAAATTTTTTAGCCAAATTCGGTTACACGAAGCTTCCTTAGATGGCGGCACCCACACCACCAATGGAATGAAGCAATCCCTGAGTTAGGAACACCTTCCAACAGCTGAACTATTGGTGGAGTGTTACCATTACGTGCTTCGCCCCATTAGCTTTCAATTCATTGCCAAAAAAGTTGTTGCCGAGTTTAGCTTAGTACTTCGGTAAAGATGTGTTTGCGTTTAAGTAAAAGTGATTCACTGCAAAACATAGCATCTGTGCCAACATCGTCTTAGTAACAAGCAGTAATACAATGTGAGTCGAGACGAGACATGACAAGCAGCACAAACCACGAAACAGGACACATCCGGAGCCAATTCCTTTTTGCTCTATAATTTTATGCAGTGGCTGCTTCCGACATGTAATAAATCGTATCAGCATAATCAAACTGAAAAACAGCTGAAAGTGACTAGCATTAAAGAACTGAGTCCTAATGGAGATTTTAATTCTTAAGGTAGCATACATTTGAGTGGACAGCTGACAAAAACTCATGCTGCAACTCTCATGCACTGAATAAGTGATATGCCTTAAGATCTCATGTCTTATTGTCATTCCTACACATCAACATGCTGTCATAGAAGACCCACACATACCACAATAGCACATGTTTAAGACTGGAATGGCTAGACTTGGCCCGCATATAGCAAGGTAACCATGCAGTCCACTCGCAGTCAGCTGCCAGAGGTAACGTTTAAGTCATATTTAATTGTAGCTAAAATACAAATGACGCTTCATCACTGCTTGGCACTGGAGTGGTAGAGTGGCCGAAAAAGAAACCGCTGCAGTGATTAATAATACACACAGGGAAAAAACCTCAACATTAAGAATATTTTAGTTACGTCCTTCAGAATACACAACTATCAGGTCTGTGTGCTATTGTCTGCCAGCCAGACACAAACCTATTTCTCCGTAGCTAATTACAGTCTTTCAACCATATGCATGTTGTAAGAAGAGAAGCCAACATTTGTAACATGAAGACGAGATGTGTTCAAACCAGAAATGCTACTAACTGAAATGATCACAATTGTCTGCTCATTTGTCACGACAGAGTTGTATTGATGCAAGCGCGAAGAGTAAGGTGGGCAGCTTAATACTAAGCTCAAAAATGAAGAAAAGTACAAAGAGTCCCCTTTCCAAGAAAAGAACGACTTCATTCGCACGGAATAGGCAACCTGCAATGAAGTTTGCTGTGTATGTGAAAGGAGCAAGCAGTTTTTACGTGAACCCATTGTGCTCTCCCACGCCACCTGGCTGCGATCCCAGATGTGAGCTCCTGCACTATATCAAAGCCACTCGTAGTGTGCGTCAGCTAACTAGGCTTCACTGAGAGCAGGTAGGCAAGGACTGCTATCATTCAAATGAGAGCCATCAACTGCTTAGGTCATGACATATATGATACCACACCCTGTATGATTAAAATACAGGGAGTGGTATCATATATGTCATGACTTAAACAGCTAATGGCAGCAGTTTAAAGGTGCACAATGGAACAACTGCAGCACTGCCTGGGCATTAAAGGTTGTCTACAGTAAGTACGATTTAATGTCCCAAAAATGTCCCAAAAATGTCCCAAAAATGTACTCGAGCTTTGAGGGACACTGTAGTGGAGGGCTCCGGATTAATTTCAAACACCTCGAGTTCTTTAAGATGCACTTAACAAAGTCGTCCAAAGCTTGGAGGTCTGCGCCAATGAAAGAGACTAAGTTGAATACTCAAACGTAGACACCTGTATGAGCAAAGTATTAAAACATTACAATCACGAGCTATATAGTTACATACATCCATTACAATATAAACTTGTAATGTTAAGGTTACCTGTAGCTAATTACCTGCAGCTAATCTACTAGGGACTTGGTTCTCAATTCGTGCTCCTTCCATAAATACATTTCCCGGCCAGACAGGAAAGGTGCGGACAGTAAGATAAGAGGCTGATGCAAAGCAGGTAGACGGAAAGCAAAAGCAAACAGAAAGTGTTAGACAAATTATGAAAGAAAAAGAGCAAGAAGATTTCGACAGAGACAGAAGTAAAACAAAAGGCTTGAGGCAGCGTGCTTGTTAAAGCTCCACCGTGACTTGCACAAAAGCAGGCAATGAGTGAGCATTCCGGTTTTTCCGGTTTACCTCATCATCCCGTGGCCATTTACTGCGTATGTCTCGCTGGAAGACAAACAAATTTTTTTTTCCATTTTTCACTGCAGCAAAAAACTTTTCTTTCAACACCACATACAAAAAAAAGGGCAATGAAAACAAAACAAAACTGCAAAGCACTGAAAAATAAGAAGACATGGGAAAAATGCTATACTGACTAAGCACTAAAGCCTGGTGCAGTTCATAATAAGCGTTGGAAAGTTTAAAGCCACACCAGCCATTCCTCAAATGTGTGGTATGATATGTGGGTTTTTTAACATCCTAAAGTGACACATGGGGTGTAGTGGAGGGTTCAGGGCTAATTTAGACCACCAGGGGTTCCTTAACATGAATTGACATCTTACAGCAAATAGGAGTCTTTCACCTTGACCGAAGTTTGGTAACCGCAGCTGGAATTCAACCCCCCGCCTTGAAATTAGCAGCTGAGTGCCAAAGCCCCTGTGGGAGGTCATTCCTATCATGTGACATAACCAAAAGTGTGTAGCAAATAGTGTCAAAACTAGCCGGCAGTTTGGCATTGTAAGCACAAAGTGAAACTATAAATGAGGTGATTTTAAAGCAAAAAACTATTTTAGAGAGCTCTTCTACACTGAAAGTTTGGTTTCATCAAAGGCGTGTTCTCGCCATGTCGTTCTGCGCGTCTTGCACGCTGAATTGCGAAGTGCGAAAGAAAGGGGATGGACATCAAAGTGACCAAAACCCAGTACAGGCCTTCGCTACAAATTAGCCGCAGTCAAGCAATCAGCCAGGCCAATGCGTCTCTGTATCCGCGTTTCGAGCAACCCATTTCAAGCAACGTATTTTGAGTTGGTCAAACTGACATTGTAGACCAATCAGAGCTCCATGGCATTTTTCTTGTAGTTTCCTGCCGACAACATGCATATACCTTCCTTCACTCAGGTCAATACAGCTCCTCACTGTCTACTGTGACATTTGTGTTGTGTAGTCTGTACAGTGGCGCGTGAGAAAGGCAAATACCACGATTCTTGTTTTGCTCAACATGGAAAGCACCAGTCTTGAAGTAGTTTTCTGGGTTGTTATCATTTATATCATCTCTTACATGCAACAACATTGAGTTCAGTCAAACTTTGAGAATGAATTAGCAGACAACAGCCCAAGCCATACACAGCCATGCCCCATTTACATGCGCGCATGTACATCAATGATATGGAAAACATGACTTGTCTCAACTTTTTAATTTCAGGCCAGTTAATGTAAAGAATACCAAGGGACGCAAAACTCAAAGGCTCGACGTACTTCCTATATGAGGAGTCATTACGTACATGCTTGTAAAGACTTTGTTTTGAAAAGTATTTGCATTCCAGGTATCTTTCATCCCATCAGATGCCAGAGCAAAGCAATGGTGATTTTTGATGCATCAAATACTATTTACAAGTGTTTGCTTTATGTTCGGAACTCTGACCACGTGGGCTGAAATGGCGTACCCACTAACAAACTATACTGAGCCTAGATTTACAATACAACGACACCAGGGTGTTGAACAAATAAATAGGCCAATTTTTTGTACTACGCCAAAAGAAAAGAGACTAACCGCACTGCAAGTTAGTCAACAAACATGGCTGCACAATCAGAGCTTATTTCTTCATAATAAAAGAAAGTTTTGCTCCATAATTAACGGCTCTAACATCAATAATAATCCACTGTTAACTAAGCAGCTCAATCATTGAATGCGTGATTCTTTATCAATGCAGTGTGTTTTAATTTTCACGCCTCACCAGATATCTGTTAGCCATTGTTTTTGCCGGAATAAGCATCCAGATTGCAGGTTCGTTTTTTCACCAGTATGCTCACCGGATCATTTGTTACGATTTATCCTTTGCTTTCTGCCCCATAGCTTGCAACCAGCATTTAAAAACCCTAGCCAAAGCCCCGAAATACATAACAGAGAAGATAATGACACTAATCAACATTAGCCAGCAACAGGTGGGAGCGTCGCTGAGTTGTGAAACTACTCCTCCCTTTCCGGCCGGGTACAGTCAATTAACAGCCGTCGTCGCCGCTCACAAGCATTCATTAACTTAACAGCCACGCCCTGGGACGCTTTATCAAGTACGAGTAGGTCAGCATATAGGTGACGCGACAATATCCAGAACTCCCATCATTGTAGCAACCACAGGCTTTCCCTTACGACAGCTGCTGCTTAAAATAGCGCGCACTTCCCCGACTAGCCGTACTCACCTGTCATTCAGCTCCGATCCGCGGCTCGAGGCGCACATTACGAAAAACCACACCGCTACGATACTGTACACGAACGAAGCGAGCAGGGCGAAGGTGACGTAATTGCACACGCTGTCACTGCTCCACTCGATGCCGGTGTAGTCAATCTGGCACATCCCCGAGATGCTGGCGATCTTGGGCTTGGTGTAGAGCAGGCACTTGTCGATGGTCGTCTGAAGCCTGGAGTTCATGTTACGATAGCACACGAGAGCGCCGATGGAAGTCGCCAGCGACAGCAGGTATGCGACGACGTGCGTCGCTCGCCAGCCAGTGACTTTCCGCTGCTCTGCTGGCATGGTCACGCGAATCGCACCGGTCGAGCAGCGACGAGGTGACAGCGAATGCCAGCGCGATCGGCGAACGCTCAGGCGATGTAAACAAACACGCTGGCCAGTTGCGTGGGCTCGATGTGGGCCGCCATAACACAGCTGATCGCGAGATCTGGGCCGGCTTGCACGAAACAAATAAGACCGGCTTATTTCCAGTCTAATCTTATTCGCGGTCTAAAAGCTCTCTCGGTTTTGAAGAAAGGAAAGGCGCATAGCTGGTGCATTTTGTCAGTGGACACCTCAAATGCACCACGAACTCCGACTGAAAGTTCGGTAACTCAATGTTTTAGTCGGCGTCGTACGCACTTGAGGCACTCACCGACAAAGTGAACCATCAATGCGTATTTTCTTTTCTCAAAATCGAGAGAGCTTTTAGACCGCGAATAAGATTAGACTGGAAATAAGCCGGTCTTATTTGTTTCGTGCAAGCCGGCCCTGGATTGGATCGAGCTAGCGCGGCTTGGCTGCTCTTGAATTTTCTTGTCTGTCCGGCTCGTTGTCAAGTGACGGGAGCGTTTAGAGAAGCCAAACAACACTTGCATGTTTTAATCTTTCTTATCATGTATAAAAAAATGTGCGAAAGAGATCCTTACGTGTTTTTTTACCTGCAACACTTGTTTCAGTTTCGTTTTTTTATGGTTTCAGTTTCGGTTTTGATGGTTTCAACATGATTTCAAGAGCGGAGAAATAGTTATAATTTCATGTTTTTTTTTTCATTGCGACAGTGTGCCTGCTTGCGTAAAGTGTTATCTACAGATATAAATACGCCCTGGAGTCTGGACAGAAATCCAGTAACGTCCAGAGTTGCGGCCCAAAAATCCAGGCTACTATATCTCGCGGACGGCGCCTAGTGCTGGTCCGCACCGTATGCCGGATGGCACGTAAGGAGAGGCAGGTCCAAAGCAAGTTTCATAAGGCGAGGTCTTGGTGAGACCCATCTCACACCCCCCTAGTGACGCAGGGTTAGTTACAGCGATTACAGCATCATATCATCATCATCAATCAGCCTGATTACGCCCACTGCAGGGCAAATTGGCCTCTCCCATGTCTCTCCGATTCTAAATATGGGCTCCTCGCTGCTTGCGCGCTGCATGCGCGCTGCTCTCACGTTACTTACGTCACCGCGTCGCCGCTTGGTTGGAGCTACTGTATGGTAACTGTATAGTAACTTTACGCTTAGCCGGGCGTGAGCGCGGCGGCGGAAGCGTCTGCCGTACGTTGCGCGCTGCAGCGCAAACTTCCTGTTTTGCGCCGCCGGATATCGGGAAGAGCGACAGTTCCAGTCTGCCCTGTTATTCTTCATTTTTGCGTCAGCCCTCGACGAAGCACAAGGCCATCTCGAGCAGTTTAGCAACATTTAAAGCGTGCCAAGGCGAACTTAACTGCACTGTTTAAATTACTCCAAGCTTATTGTGGTGCAAGATTTAAGGACTAGCTCAGTTACAGTGTCTTAATTTTTGTTCGACTAGAATTTGCTTCGCAATAAAAGTAATTTCAACTGCTGCTGGAAAATTTTATTAGCCATCCGGGTGGCAGCACACTTCAGCAAAGTATCTAACTGAAGATTTTCAAGATTTCTGCCACCTTATTTGTGAGCTGAATTTAGGTCCTCAGATTCTGATGCATTAACGTACATCACTTATTTTGCAGACATGTAAAATAATCATTGTTGGTTCTGTTTGGCAACACTAGCGAAACGGCATTGTTTGGGCCCTTCACTACGGCGTTGCTGACAGTCGCTTTGGGACGTTAAGCCCTACAAACCATAAACCTTGCTTATAAAGTAGGCTGACGGAAAAAAACATATGAAGGCTTTAATGACGTTACGACGGGAACAAGTATTTATCAGAGTATATGATTCTTCCACAGAAGCACGGACCCCGCCCCACACACACACACACACACACACACACACACACACACACACACACACACACACACACACACACACACACACACACACACACACACACACACACACACACACACACACACACACACACACACACACACACACACACACACACACACACACACACACACACACACACACACACACACACACACACACACACACACACACACACACACACACACACACACACACACACACACACACACACACACACACACACACACACACACACACACACACACACACACACACACACACACACACACACACACACACACACACACACACACACACACACACACACACACACACACACACACACACACACACACACACACACACACACACACACACACACACACACACACACACACACACACACACACACACACACACACACACACACACACACACACACACACACACACACACACACACACACACACACACACACACACACACACACACACACACACACACACACACACACACACACACACACACACACACACACACACACACGAGAGAGAGAGAGAGAGAGAGAGTGTGTGTTTTGGTGCCTTTGCTTTACAATGAACTACCAACTAGCCCAGCAAGAAGTTTTCGCTTCAGTCTCTAGCGGAGAGCGAGAAACTCAGAACCAGTTAGACCGGCTCTCGTAAACGACGGCTTTACGCGGTTTCGATAGCGAGCGGCGCACGGATGGAGGTCACTACACATTGGTAGCAGCAGTAAAGTTAACTGCGTGACTAGGCTATCGATCTAATAGCTTTCTTTTATTTGTGTTGCTGTCATCAGTCTAACGATTCACTCACTCGGTCGGTCGTCTCTGCGTGCATTATAACAAATAAGGCAGCTAGCTGACACACACCAACAGGGCTCCACGCAACTCTTGGCGGTGCTCCACTCCGCCGAAGGAAAAGTTTCTTTTTGTTTCTGGCGTGACAAATGACAACAAAAGATATACATAATTGGTCTAGTTGAAGAGATCAGTCTTTATTGACTCTTTAGGCGCCTATGGTGAGGCTCTTTGGAAACAGGAACGGCGACGACGTAGTGCGTCAAGATGGCGTTGGCTCTGGAAGTGAAAACATAGCAAATTAATAAGAGAACGGAATTATTACCCGTTGCCTACTTCCTAAAATGAGTGCTCCAATCAACCCCCATCTCTGAAAGGTAAAACATACGAGTAATTAAAAATATGCACGTTCTCTGAAAGGCACGCCTCTGTCGGCTTATTTCCAAAGTTTCGTTTTCAAGATAACATTGAGCTCTGTATGTTCGTATGCACCTGCCTCACCACCAACAACTACTGTGCATTCGGCTTGCTGCCCTGGCTATCCTGTCAAGTCATCATGTATTCTTACGTGAATACGGAATGTTTCGTATCAAAAATATCTGTACACTTTTCGCTTCCCATAGAAGTGAACTACTAGCAACTTGCGATAGGTTTGCAGCATCCTACACTTACGCAAATAAATTTGCACTACCCATAAACAGTGTACAGACAGTCAATGAACTGTGCTGAACATTTCCTCAAAGCATCTCCAGCCTTTAGAGTATGATGAGCCTCAGGCCGACCTCAACCACAGGTGGTCACTAACGAGGAGTACTGTTAGTTTTGAGGGCACCCAGACAGTGCGTACCTTTAGCCAAGATAACCTCCACCGAAGCCAGCCCCGGCGGCCTTTCCAAACGACGACTGTCCAAAGCCGGCCTGGTGTCCAGCAGCGCCACTTCCGAAACCAGCGGAGCCCTGTTTGTGACCGGAGCCGAAGTTCTTGCTGTCACTCGCCGAGAAGCCAGAGCTGTGGCTGTAGCCCTGGTTGTTGCTGTAGGCGTTCACGTTCCTGTTGGAGGCGCCACCAGCGAAGCCAGCGGATCCCTGGTTGTAACCACCAGCGCCGCCCTGGTATCCGCCCTGGTAACCACCGGCCAAAGATCCGTAGCCGGACTGGTAGCCGCCTCCAAGTCCTCCGAGACCGCCGTATCCGGCACCGCCATACCCAAGACCACCGTATCCGAGACGACCGTACCTAAGGCCTCCATAACCGAGACCACCGTATCCGGCACCGCCATATCCGAGACCCCCATATCCGGGACGACCGTATCCAAGGCCGCCATAACCGAGACCTCCGTAACCAGCGCCTCCGTATCCAAGACCCCCATAACCGACGCGACCGTATCTAAGACCGCCATAACCGAGACCACCGTATCCAGCCCCGCCAAATCCAAGGCCGCCATATCCCAGACGACCATATCCAAGGCCACCACTGCCAAGGCCGCCATATCCGAGGCCACCTCCTCCAACGAGTCCAGTGCCAACGACTCCAGGACCGGCGAGACCAGCTGCACCGTAACCAGCACCGCCAACTGCTCCGAATCCACGGCCGATCTCAGCGCCTCCGAGACCAGATCCCACTCCGGCACCGAAGCCACCGACTAAGAGGCCACCGCCGAGGATGCCTCCACGACCTTCGACCTCTTTGTCCTTCTTGGCGGCGTCTTCAGCGAGGACGCTGCACGCCACGAGGGCGCAGATAGCAGCAGCTGCGAAGAACTGCGAAGAATGCAAGATCGTAAAAAATTTTACACGGCGTTTTGATGGTCACATCATCAGGCGTCCATCAGTTTTAGGTGGTGGACACCTGATGTTTAGCTGAGAATATATATTCTGAAATGACTCCGAAAAGAATCTCTTCTGCACTAGAACTACTTGCTTCCATTCATCGGACCCCACTTCACCACTCGGTCATTAATTTCCTCGAGGTCATGAAGTACTCGAGGCGAGGCACACACAGGCTTTTGTAGATCTGCTCAGCTCAATGTCTAGTTCGGAAACTGGCACGTCACTACATAATCATTGGATCCCTCAACGTTAGTCGCGAAACGTCTTTATTAATATCTAAAAAATACAAAATGTGGTTTTACGCTACTTTGCAACCCTTTATAAAGTTGGACTTTATAGGTTCAAAACTGAGTCAACAACGGCATATCCAGCGATCGGCAATATCTGTGCCTTTGAGTTGGTCCCTTTATTTGTAATGCTCGCGACAACTGGACCTCATTAAAGGAGGCAGAATTTTCTAAAATCCGCAATAAAAGCTCGCGAGGTCATCATCATCAGCAGCCTGACTACGCCCACTGCGGGACAAAGGCCTCCCCCATGTCTCTCCAATTAACCTTGTTCTTTGCGAGCTGCAGCCACCGTATCCCCGCAAACTCCTTAATCTCATCCGCCCACCTAACTTTCTGACGCCCCCTGCTACGTTTGCCTTCTCTCGGAATCCTTCGCATTACACGCTGGCGAGGTATGCAGCGCGAAATAGGATTTTACAGAAAGAAGGGGGGACTTTGCACGGGGTTCCCTCGGTACTGTCGGGTTTCGACTACGTTGTCTATTTGAAGTGGGCTTCGAAATTCACTGCACTGGTGCGACAGTATACGCTATATGTCTGACATGATTTTTTTTCGTGACAAGTTATTGCCTCTGATAAAACATTCATCCCACGAGCGGCACACATTGAACTGCTTTAAAGATTACTGACTGTGCTTTATCAAACTAGTGGCACATCGACATTATTAATAAGGTTAACACCTCCGGCATCTTTGCCAATATTTAGCAAGACAAAATAATCGACAGTTTTTCTCACTTCAGCGCGCTACAGGGTGCAATAGCACAGATATTCTTCCTCAGCGGGTTGAAAGGTTGTGCTGAGGTTTGCTACTATTTGTCTTAGGCCCAAGTCAGGATGTCAGTCTCGTAAGGGCGATCACATTAAAACTAAAAATGGAAAGTAACTAAACGATGAATTGTAACATTGTAATTCTGTTAAGTAAAAGGCGCCGAATGTATATATATATTCGCTGTATGCTCTTTAGTGCAGAATAAGGCCATACCGTTCGATGCAAATCTTAATGTCTAGGCATTCTACCGGCTTTTGAAATCGGAGAGACGGGATTACAGCTAGGAGCTTTAAGATGGACTGCAGTACATTGAAGCATATACAAAAGAAGCGGTGCTATTCTCCTTTACGCTGAGTCCACGACATAATGTCTACGATGCGATCAGCTGTTCATGGTTATCAAACGTTAGGCGTGGTCCTTTAGATGACTGTAGGATATTCAGAGATAGCAGCGTTATTATCAAAGAACATTTCACTCAAGTTACCGACTCATACTGTTCATCGTCACTAAGGGTCCTCCTTTGAAACTGAGAGTAAAGCCACGGGAATCCTACCACAGAAATTGCTTTGAAAGGCAATGCGATGGCCATGACAGTGCTACTTGCATTTCCCGTGTACTTTTATCCACTACTTAGGTATATATGTTTTAGATTGTTTTGAAAATAATGTTTTATTCATTGTGGTTTGTTGCCATGTAACTTTGAAAAAACAAACAAAAAAAGTACTTCCTTGAAATTTGGAAATAAACGCTATACAGGTTCGATTTAATCGATAACAATATTCGTAGTAAATTTCAACCCACTCCGAACTCAGGAATAGATTATTATCCCACAAAATTAACTAATTTGCTCAATTCTCAGGAAACCACTCTAGTGCCGGCCTGCTCCCTTGTAGGTATTATATACTAAACACCAATGGTCGACCAAACCTAATTAGGGCATGCTAGCCCCAGATTCTTAGCGCCATAAACACATTATAACTTACTAAACTCTCACCTTCATTGGTGCAGGGATGTTCGCCTTCAGTAATGAGTCTCTCGGTCCCGGGCTCTCGGCTCCTTTGGCTACGAACACCGATCTTTGGCAAGGACTGTGAACCTCGTCCGCAGTTGCTGTCCTTTTATACCGGTGCGGTGAGGGCGTCACGCAGTGAGCAAAAAGTGAAACAGCACAACTCCTCCGTACACCGGAAGTGACGAGTAATACGTGCAATTCTGAAAGTCGTTTACCGTTGCAACTTACCTGTTGCGCAAGAACAGAAAGAGCCGAGATGCAATAGGTGTCGTTATCTCTTACACTATACCGCCTCCGCACTCGCAGCGGCCTTCCCCGAAGTTCGCCTCAAGCTTCCGTTCCCCGCCGCAGCGCGGTTCTCCGGGTATCCCCGCTCCTCTTTCCGTTAAGCACCCGTCGAGGCGAAATGCGATGATTCGAACACGTCCGCGAGTGTTCGAGGGACCTGAGGGTTCGTGTTCATAAAGACAAGAGCAATGGGAGGATGGAAAAGAGCCCTTGTTATCGTACCGTGAGAAAACCAAAGAGAAGAAGATAATTGATAATCTAAAGTTTTTTCCCAGAGAGGCAGCATTGTTTGAGCGCCATGTGCCTGCTGTCCTGTGTATTTGCGCTGCTTGTCTTAAGGCAACGAGACGACGTCTGAGTAGAGAAAGGTTTACCAAAAGCACCAAATGAATTTGTGTTTGAAGGGAAAATGTACTGCACGGCGGCTGAACATGAGATGGAGTGACAAGATTAATAAATTAATTAATAATAACACCTCCAACCTTTTATCGTACTCGTCTGGATATAACACAAGGCAACGGCACGATTTTTCAGTGACGCCATTAAATGTGAGAATTAACTCCTATAAGTCTTCCTATTTCCCTAGAACGATTACAGACTTGAATAATCTCAGTAATGATGCATTATCACAACCGTCACTAAAAATGTTTGAAGCCCATCTTCAGTTCCCTTATATCTTTTCTATGACATGATTCAGTTGTGTTGTATTTGTATCGTGTATTTTGCATTTCTGTTTCTTGATTTATTATTTTGTATAATTGATTTAAAATTTCATTTTAACATCTTAAGAGCGTGTTTATTGTTTCCAGCGCCTGTTTGCGTTTATATTGTATGCCCATCCTGCTAAGGTCTTGTAAAGGATCGCAGTATCAATAAATAAAATAAATTTCCTACAACAATAAGTGCACTGCACTTGGATGTTGATGATGGTGACGAAAACTAAGATTTCTGCACCCGCGGTCGACCAGCGCGGCAAGCAAGCTAAACGAAACAAAAGAAAGCAATCGTCTTTCAGTAAACTTTGGTCGTCTGACACAGCTGGTGGAGTCCTTATTGTTTTATGAGGTGTAAGGACGACATATAGTTGCAATGTCGCTAATTCTGCAAAAAATCTTCAACTTTAAACAGCCTTCCTTACTGGATTTACTTCGTCAAGGCACATCTGAACACTGTGGATTTATATCTATAGACACACTACAGCGATCCAAAGAAAAATGAGAATAAAAAGCAAAGGCGGGAGCAGCTGATTTGTACTGTTATTATATAAGCCCTTGTCATTAATGAGAGTTAATTGCGCTTTCCGTGTTAATTGTATCGTGACAAGGCGCAAAAGGTAGTAAAGACCAGTATATGCCGAAGAAACGCAAACAGCTTTATACATTATATAATTAGCCATTCGTCGCGGTGTCTTGCTCTCAGCTGCAGTGGCCACCTTTCGATGGGGGACAATTAAGGAATACTCGTTAATTAATGCTATGTTCTATATGGTATAATCATGAGCAGTGGTGAGAAGTACCACACGGAGCATTTCACTAGTCTATAGGTCTGGAGTACAGATAATCGCAGTACGGCAGGATACCTACAGGATGTATGCAGTGTGAGTCATGATTACACCTGCCTAATTGTTTGCATTAGGAAAGCACCAATATCCGGCAAGAGAGTTTACCTGACTACTGGATTGGTGTCCCGATCTTAAAGGGGCTCTCAGGATAACTGCATCCAACTGCAGCAAAAATCTATTCTGTGGCCTGTTTCGGTTTTGTTGTTATTTGTGCGGTAGCAAAAACATACCCAACAATTGTGGACCAAAGCATTTTTGAGCCGGAAGCTGTTTATGAACGCAACTTTTTCACATAATGTAAAATTTCACTTTAACAGTCAATATATCCGCAGATCGCCCGACGGCAGTCTTGTATTTTTTTTTCTATTAACGCTTTTGCTATCGTCAAAAGCGTTCCCCATTGGTTTTCTGTGCCAGTCTTAACTGTTCGATGCGATTGATGGAAACACTGTAAAAGAAAGATTTTGCTACATATCAGAAAAATGGGCCGGTCATTACCTTCAATATTTCCATAATAGTATCTTAAAGTTTTCCAATTTTCAAAATCTTTGTCCGAGAAAGCTGGACATGTGAACTCGCCACGTCTGAACCGAAATATACTAAAAAAAAAAAATGCTCTGCGGTTGCCATTCTGAAGTGAATGGTGGTGCAGGCTACCCCCAGATGTCCGCCACGCCTGAAAAACAGTGTTCACGTCAGCGCAGTTCACTGGCAAAAAAAAAGAAAACGGCACGGTGTGGCGACACCTGCATTTAGTTCTTTTTTTTTTACCTTTACTAACTTACAGAAGCTCCGTTTTAGTGACAATTGCTCCATTGTCTTTATGACACAGTAGGCTATCGACGGAGGCCAACTTGAATTCGTACTCAGTGTACTCTTGCTTAGCTTTTCATTATTGCGTCACACCACCTTTATCATGATCAACTAAAATGTGACATTTCTGGATTGTTCACTATTCAGTTAACTGCTCAGTTTTTTTTCAGCCATAATCTGTACCAACTCCATAGTGAAACAGAGTGAACGCTTGCGCGGTGTACAAATAAATAAATAGAGAAATAAATGCCACCTTTGCTCACTTTGGCTTAAATGCTTAAATGTTAGAATAGTCAGTGTAGTGACGAAAGCCTCGAATTCACGACGAATATCCACCGCAGCTAATTGTTTCGAACTGTTGAACTGTGGACCTGCTTTTCAACTAATTGGTGATCCAATCGCCAATAACTTCCGAGAGCCGGCATCGCGCAGTGCACAGCAAATTTTTCTCTCCCGAGAGAAATATTTTTCCCCTAAAGTTACTCTCTTCTTAATTTCATCGTGGGATAAATGGTGTAAACTAAGATGTATTCTTCACTTTCTTGGAGCCCTATGAAAAAAGCTTCTCAAAATACTGGGAACGTTCTTAGGTTTTTTCTTTCTTTAGTTATATCGGAATCTAGCGCAATCTTCCGCTGTGCATGCGTAGAAATATACCCTGCTGGACGATCTCATTTCGCAGTTCACCCGACCACTGATGTTAACTGCTGAAAGTGTTGCATCGCTTGGCGTTCACACATGGCAAAGTGAAACAGGCGGGCAGAAGTGGGCAGGTTCTCGTTCGGCCATGTGCCTGGCAGGGTATTCCAGAAGGCAAGAGTGCAAGTTGATGTGACACACACACACACACCCTCCGAACACGTATTCACGGGCAACTCATACGAATGCCCGCACTCAGAAATGTCTATTGGTCAGGCGGAGTGCTGTGTGTATGCGGGGAAAACCAGAAGTATTAGCGAAGAGGTGACCGGGTGCAACGACGCTTGCGCCAGCAGTGGCCGGAGGCGATTTGCGGGCAGTGAACGGGAAACACCGGCGTCGTGAAACTAGAGCGGCGGATAAAAAAAAAAAAAGCTCTCATCGCGTAGGTTTTCTTTTCGCGAAACCACGTCGATTAAGTATGCAGTTCGTGGTGTTGCCACGTCGCAAGGTAATAACTGCGACACGGATGAGAGTAAGGGGGGGGGGGGGGGGGGGGGGGACGTGCAGTTGCCTGCATTCCGTTGGGACTACGCCTCCTCTTCCGATGCATCCGCCCGAACGAAAGACAGGAAACAGGACAGCATCGTAGTCCAAGTTGAAGCTTATTAGCATTCACTACGCATTTAACGTTTCCTTGCCTCCCGTGAGCTTTGCTCTCCAAGGTCTAAAGCTTTTTGCTTCGGTAGTGTCAATGTTCGGGACGTCATTGTGCCCAATGAGAAAAAAAAAAGGTGGTTATCTTCTGGGGTTGTTTCGAACTTAGATATCTTCTTGATGTTCTGATCTGTGGTTGATGTCTTCTTGATCAAGCGTAAAATGATAAACGCCTTAGGTATAAAAAAAACAAAGAGAATTCTTTTTCGAAACGTCTCAAAGATATTCTACCAGGACATTTTGAAAATTCCCAAGAGGGTCTCAAAGATTTCTTCGCGTCTTTTGTCTGCGACGTACTACGAAGGCATACCACGAAGAAAGTCTTTCATAGAAGTGCGGCGACTGTTTCCATCCCTCTCATTTCACAGTTTTCTTCAACCATTCTCTCATCACGTCGTTGAAGTCATTTCCGAATAAACAGGAAGATGAAAACAAAGAGTTTACAGTTGGGCACCACTAGTCTCACATAGCCTCCAGACCGAGGTCTGACTGGAATTTTACTTAAGTTCCATTCCTTCCTTAATGTTTTCAGTCATCGACATCCGCTCCGGCAAAGCCGCATCCTTGCCAACGGGAAACAGTATTTCACAGTGGTGAAATACACAGTTGTTGAGCATGGGAGATGCATAGTTGCACATCAAAAATTTTTCGTTTTTCAGTTCGTCACCGACACTGCCACCGCTAATTCGTAACAATCCGAAACAATTCTGGAGATTTGTTAACAAAAGCTCGGGCGTGCCTCTGTTCCTAGCAGATCAATCAAGTTTTCCTGTATCTGACTGTGATGTTGCTGAGGCCCTGAACCGCACCTTCAGTGCATTGTTTACTTATTATCCTGGCGGATAGCTTGGCTCCCATTCATATCGTATATCATCTACAGATTGTTGACACCACGTTTGCACCTGATAGCATCACAAAAATCATTGTTTCGTTTAAACTCCTGTCATCAGTAGGAATCGACGGCATCAACTTAAATGAACCTGAAAACACTCAGCATGTGTGTAGCATAATCCTAGCTTACGTTTACCAGCAGACTATAGATTGGCTGGGCCCCTCAGCCTCGAAAGAGGGCAAAATTTCTCCAATACCCAAGAAAGGCTCAGGTAACACATATCCGTCCATCTCTCTTACAAGTATGTGCTCAAAAATCAAGTAATTTGTTTTCTGAAAGGCCTCTTTTGCGACATTAGAGTTGTTTTGAACGGCATAAGAGTCAACTTCGATATAAATGTTCATGTTGATACATTCTTAGATTTTGAAAAAAGCTTTTGGTAAGGTTCCCCATAAGCGACTTTTGCGCAAACTTTCGAGACTAAGCTTAAACACTTATGCATTTTATTCCATTTACGAGTTTCTTGTTAACTGGTTACGGTTCGATCGTGCTAACTATTACTCTACCAACTTCACGCCTGCCGTATCGGAAGGCACCGTCCTTGGCCCTCTTTCTTTTCTCATTTCTAGTAATGGCCTTCCTAACTGCGTCTCCCCGAATGCCCATTTCTTTGCCAGTGATTGTGTTATATACGGTTCATTTCTAACCCTACTTATAGTATAGCTCTTAAGAACTGCCTGACAAAAATCAAGAAATGATGTGGAAATCGGCGAACAGGTCTCAATGTTAACAAAACAGCCCCAATTTCTTTCTACATACGTCAGTATTACTTTTCGCACAACTACTTATTGAACGACACAGCTCTCTCTTAATTGTTTAGGTGTTCGCATGTTCAGCGTTCTCAAGTGGATTTCTCACGTCATAAATGTAACAATGCCGACTAACAACAGTGCTGCTAATTGACTATTCTGACTACTGCCTCACAATTGTCACGAATCTAATATTGAAAGCCGGTCTTCCAAGCTTACAAGTGCGTCGAAAAATATCCAGACTCTGCTTGTTTCTTACATTCTATCATGGTTTGTCACATAGCAGTCCAGTCATCGCGCCAATTCACCGGGCCTCAGCTACACTATGCAGTTTTTTTCGCCACGTGGCCTAAGGACGACGTATTTCCAGTCTTTTTTTGTAAGGACAGCTGTCGAATGGAACGATCTTCCAACAAACATTATCCTGCACTAATCCCAGTCATTTCAAAGCCGTTATCGAGCAACTTACTTGTTAAACTTGTCTCTCCCAAACATCATGTAAAATGCTGGACCTCCGGAGTCTATGAGAAAATGCAAATAAATGAATAAAAATGAAATTGAAGCCTGTGAAGTGGATGCAAACAGTTTTTTTTTTCTTATTCTCTTCCGTAACGCATGTACGATTTCGCGAACTGAGAAGTAACCAAACAAATGCAAAAGCATCTTTGCAAGAAGAAGCTGCTTTATTTATAAATAGTGGAAGCTACAAATGTAGGTCCTACTTATGCCGAATGCAGATAACGACAGGTCTCCGCAAATGTGCAAGCTACAAACATAAGTCCCACATATATCAAATGCAGATAACTTCGAGTTGTTTGCAGTGCACATGAGTATTGAATGAAACTTATGGAAGTGAGAAATAAAAAAATTGGGCCCAACCTTTCTGCCCTTCTCTGACATCATGCTGTGACGATAGGACTGCAATGTACTCAATTTTCTTGAAGGTAGCTCCCTGATGACACTTCATCACGCTTCTGGATCACGTGCTCTATAGTTTTCTGCTTCCGAATTTTTACTTTCTCATACAATCTCTATTTTAAAGTGAAATTAAACTTCTACCTGCCAATTCTATGCAGCAGCACAATGCTTTCGTACAACTTTCGTTTTATTATTGGCTTCGTTGACTTAATTCTTGCTGGCGTTAAATGCGTGATGCCGAGCTGCTCGTGGGAGTCGTATGTGCAGCAACGCTTGGCCCATTTCGTGAAGAAAATGTGTGTAATCCGTCGCAATATTTGTGCTTGCCAAAGCTTCTTCTTCATGGTTCCTCTCCGTGCGCGCTATTATGAGCAGTCCTTCTATCGGCACCACTTGCAACGGCAGCTGCATGCACCAAGGCATTATTTTGGCTTCGACACATACATCGGGAAGCCGTCAAATAAACCAGGTGCGGCTTACGTCTTGAGCTTCGCTATCGTGTGCTGTGACGGTACGACGGCGCCTTAGACAACTCATTCATTGACAGGAACGATGTCACTTACGTCGAAGTGTTCTTACGGAAACGAACACACGGGAAGCCAAACGTAAAACTCCCGGTTTCCTGCCATGATATGGCTCACTTCCACTTTTCGCGCCGTCCGGCGTCTCAAGGCAAGGAGAACGACTGCTTTCCCTACGTTCCTGTGAAGCCGAAGCGGTAGACACGAAGCGGTACACAACAGGTGTTAGGCGCATCCTTCGCGGCACTTATAAACACTATACCAATACAGTGAACGACGAATATTATGTGCCAGTATGTCACGATATCACTCACAACGGCGGCTACCTCTACTGCCATCTGTACTGTGTCCTCATAGACGAGATCTGCGGGCACGATGCGGGCGCCTCTGGTAGCGTAGAAAGTTCACCCATAGCATAGGGGTGAAGCGTCATGACATGTAAGAGTATTGGAAGACTCTGGTAGCACACCTAACTCGATACGCTTCACAGAAGTGAAAAAATTGGAAGAATGAAGTCATAATTGGGATCGTTGGATAGCATTACCCTGATTGCGAATGGCGTGGGTGCGAAACCGAGGGCGTCGAATCAATCGTCAAGACGCATCAAGCAATGCTGAGTCACTCTAAATGGAGAAGTATGTATATAGAAATTTATGGTACGGCGTTACGGTCAAGACAAAAGGCTTACTGTTGACTAGTCAAGCATATTAATAGAATCATAAAAAGACCAAGAAACTTATCACATAAATTGCGCCATTAGGAAAGGAGCTGCGCCCACCGCCCCACAGATAGTTTTGTAGGCACTGCTGTACAAATGACAATAAAGACTGCGAGAGAAGTTCAGTGAGTGACATGTTTTATTGACTGGATGTTTGACTGCAGACTGATGAGTGAAAGAGGAACACTGTCGACCATACGCTCGCACTCTAGATGAGAATCTGAAATACAAAAACAAAAAACAGAGAGCGCCATTGTCACAGTCAGTCCATTTAAGTGTGTATATACGCAGTCCATTCTTGAATTTTTGCAATCGGCCTATAGCTTGCAAGTGCGTGGTCGCTAGCCACAGTGGAATATTAAAGGTTCTTTCAAGTCTTGTTCCATCGGAAAATACATTCATGTTCAGTGTAATATATTTTTTTACTTCTTGCTTGGTTTATGGCTCTTCAAATTATTTTTATATGAATTCTGCCCGGTTCTTCTGGGTTAGTTAAATACTTTATTGCATCTTAGTAGTATTCTTCACATTCCCCTGTAGGCGCACGTGGTACTCATGTAACTGAGACACCTAAAATAAATGTAAGACATAAGATGGGGCTACCATTTATTATTTCTCGGTGATGCAAGGTGTTATCTAGGATACAACATAGTCTCAACGAGACCGATCGAGATAGATTGCTACGTATATATTTTGCACACTTCCAGAAGGTCCTATAATCGCGCTTCCGTTCCCGGCCCTACATATGTCCATAATCACATGTGCCATGTCAGCAATTCAATATGTCCTTACCTCTATCCGTGGTAACCGACTCCACCGTACCCAGCTCCGCCGGCACCTCCGAAGGACGACTGGCCAAAGCCACCCTGGTATCCACCAGCACCGCTTCCGAAGCCAGCCGAGCCTTGCTTTTGACCAGAGCCGAAGCTCTTGCTGTCGCTGACCGAGAAACCAGAGGTGTGGCTGTAGCCCTGGTTGTTGTTGTAGGCGTTCACGTTCGTAGTGGAGGCACCGCCGGCAAAACCCCCGAATCCCTGGTTGTGGCCTGCAGCGCCTCCCTGGTATCCTCCCTGGTAACCACCGGCCGAAGATCCGTAGCCGGACTGGTAGCCGCCACCATATCCTCCGAGGCCCCCGTATCCAAGACCCCCGTATCCAAGACCTCCAGTTCCGATGAGCCCAGTGCCAATGACCCCACGGCCACCAAGGCCATCTCCACCGTACAGGATCCCAGCGCCTCCGATGCCCGCACCCCCGAGACCAGGTCCAACGCCTGCGCCGTAGCCGCCGACTCCGAGACCACCACCGAGGATACCTCCGCGACCCTCAATGTCCTTGTCCTTCTTGGCAGCCTCTTCAGCGAATGTGACGCAAGCCACGAGGGCGCATATAGCAGCGGCGGTGAAGAACTGCGTTTAGAGAGAGGTTAAACATCACATAAACGCCTCCGCGACCCTCAATGTCCTTGTCCTTCTTGGCAGCCTCTTCAGCGAATGTGACGCAAGCCACGAGGGCGCATATAGCAGCGGCGGTGAAGAACTGCGTTTAGAGAGAGGTTAAACATCACATAAACGCCGAGCTCTTGGTTTGAAACTCCAGCATTCCTAGCTCCGCTCGTGCTCGACTTCTGAACGAAGAGTCACCAAACAAGGAGGTCGACGGAGAAGTGGACGACGTTTGATCAAGTGGCCACTTTACCACGTGGTCAAGAAGCCTGCATGTTTTTATATGGGAACAAATGCAACAGCCGGCAGGTCATAGTGCCCCCTCTTTCATTGGTTTTGTTTCGAAAATGGTGCGATGGAAGTGCAGAGCTGTCTATCGTCTTTAAATGACCGCAGTAATATTTAAGGCGATGTTATTTATTTCGCTTTAAGAATGAACTAACAGACGGGTTTCAAAGGCTCACTTCACCTGCACATTTTTTTTATGAACTGCCTAAATCCGATAATGGAAGGGTGCAGGAGCTATATAGCCGCGTAGACAGGGATATTGAAGTAACTTCGGAGAATTGACGTTATTCCTCTGAATATTGGTTCAAGATTCCAGATATCGATCCGAGGAAGCGTGTATTTTTCGGTCGAAGTGTTTTTATTTTTCGTCTTGCTAGCCTCTTCTTGACCAACGTTTTCACACAGTACATTAAATGCTAAATTTTGAAGACATGAAATGCCACAGCGGGGGAAAAGCAAGAAGTAAAATTAACACAAAATTTAACTTTAAACATTGAACTGTGAGAAAGAAAGGGGTGGTGATAAAAGGCGTTTGCCGCAATCTTCATTATGAAGAAAATTATTTTGGTACATGTAATATTTAATAATGCAAAAAGTCACTAATGGTATATTAGACAGGCCGCATTCTCACCTTCATTTTGAAGCGTGTCCTGGAAACTCGGACGCTCTGCTGCTTGGCTGAGGGCAGCAATCTTTGGCAGTGACTGACCTCCGTCCAGTAGTGCTTCGCTTTTTATACGCACACCGTGCCGAACGTTGCACCTTTAACTGGCAAGAAAAGAACGCGAATCGGCTGCTATACAGGAAGTGACGCATATGTACTATACAAAGTTCGACGAGTCAGTCCCAGACGTGACTTACCTGTCGCGTGACACCAAGAAGACGCGAAAAGCAAGAATTTAGAGAGCTTATTTCGAATCGAATACTTCGCGCACTTCGTGATCGGCGCGGAGTTCCCCGTAGTTTGCGTCACTTCCGCCAACAGACAGACTCCGGTTCCTCGGTTCTCCCCGTCTTTCTCCCCGTCTTTGCGGCGCCGATTAGGCGAATGCTCTTGTATGTCGATGTCCGTGAATATTCAGAGGCTTAGCCCATTCTTAGCTGTTCAAAAAACTTTCGAGCGCCGTAGGGTACAGGCGTCTGCTCGAATTCGCGCTCCAGTAGTTAGTGTCAGCAATAATTGTCAGATTTTTAGCCGCCTCCTGATGGGATAAATTCACAGGAATTCTCTTCTTATTCTGCAACTCTAATTATTTTATGGGATTCGGTCGAGATTGCCTGCTCTGAAACACATCTCATTCATACAGGGATATATGTATACCCAACAACTCTGGACAAAAGCAGTTTTGGTAGGGAAAGAGTTCGTTGTGGTTGGTGGCTATTTATTAATCAAAATAGCAATAGAAGGAAATATGTTTCTAGCCATGGCATCCGCCATCGAATCCTGAAGCATCTGAGCTGCCGCTAGCGGGAATAAAGGGACAGGGAGAGGGAAAGAAAGGGGGGGAGTGATAGAAAGGTTAGGGGTAGGGCAGCATATACCAACAAACCAACAAACCAACAAGATATGAAAATGAACGCAATTTTTTCATATATTGTTAGATTTCAATATAACCGTAGATCCCCCGTCTGCAGGCTTTCATTTCGTTTGCTATTCATGTTTTTGCTGTCGTCAAAAGTGTTCTCCATTGGTTTTCCATGGCAGTTTTAATCGCTCGATGCCAGCGACGGAAAAACTTTGAAAGAAAGATTTCGCTATATCTCCGAAGAGTGGACCATTACGTTAAATATATACATACCAGTGACTTAAAATTTTGTAATATTTAAAATTTTTGTTCAAGAATGTTGGACATGTGTTCCCTGTGGCCCGAGCCCACTTTAAAAATACCTTACACCCAGCGGAGAGACTCTGGCGATTCAGGCTGCATGGTTCGCGGTAGCCTACAAGAGCGGGACGAAGAAATGCCCAGAACCAGCTTCGGCTATGGAATAAACAAATTATTGCAGGCAAAATTCTTGTCACTCGTATTGTGCCGTTCAGTTACGAGATACTGGCATTCGCACTCTTTCTATGCTATACTATACTAATCCCAATGTCGTCGCAGCTTCGCACAGTGTTGTACAGCTGTCAGTTTAAATGTTGTGAACGTCTGCCCTCCTCCGCCCCGCCGCGGTGGCTCAGTGGTTACGGTGCTCGGCTGCTGACCCGAAAGACGCTGGTTCGATCCCGGCCGCGGCGGCTGAATTTCTTGAAGGCGAAATTCTAGAGGCCCGTGTGCTGTGCGATGTCAGTGCACGTAAAAGAACCCCAGGTGGTCGAAATTTCCGGGGCCCTCCACTACGGCGTCTCTCATAGCCTTAGTCGTTTTGGGACGTTAAACCCCAATAAACCAACCAACCAACAGCATCTACTCGGAATATGATTTAAGCACCAAAACTACAAATATAGAACTTGCATTTCTGAGTTGCTTCGGGACGTTAAACCCCCATAAACCAAACCAAGCCCTCCTCCGTACGTGAGGAGACGTTTGCAGCCGCATTGTTTTTACGGAGCTCGATTTCTCACGTGTACAGGCGTGGCCATAAGCAAACGGAGCAAGCTATTTTGTTCTACGTAAAAACATGCCTCCCCTATATCGTAAATCAAGGAACATTATTTGTGCCTGAGAACTTGCACTAGCATCCGCTACCAGCATGCACATACCAAGGTTGGCTATTTCAATTTGGCAAGGCGTGAAAAATGTTACAAGGCAAAAACTTGCGCCGTTTGTTTTGTCTACACCTGTACAGGTACCTCCAATATGAAAGGAAGTATAGTTTAAACTTTCAAATAGTAATCACTTCATAATTACGAGTGACAAACACACTTTTTTCTCTCTTCTACTAGTTTTCCTTTCGGCTTATGATATACCGTTGTCATTTGAAGTTTAGTAGGGAAATACCCTAAGAATGCTTGTTTTTGGGCAAACTGGTTGTTCACTTCCGTATACTAGGGACTTGTACGAAAGAGAGAACTTGGTAGAAAGCTCAGCCATCGCGCTATTTTCGGTTGCAGAGGATCTTGTGAATATAGTTTTATTAGGCTACCGAAAATTTAAATTCTTGTTTCATTTTCCTTTTCCGCAAGGCGTATGCCTTTAGCTGTTTAAAGGTAGACTGAGGACAGCTGTATCCAATTTACATTCTTAGCAAAAATCGCTTGTTTCGGTCTTATGATTTTGTTGATATTTTTCCGCCAGCAAAATGCGCGCTTATTACCGAGAAAGTTCGGTGTAAAAAAGAAAAATTTGTTTACCAGCCACTCGTTTCAAACTTCTGAAATCAAGATCAAACAGCCCTATGTGATCCCCTCTTGTAAGTGAATGGTGATCTATGCTAGCCTCAGTGATTCGCATAAAAAAATCTGGTCCCCGGAGGAAGCCGCAGTTAGTAGCAACAACGACCAGTGTTCACAAGGCCTGCATTTCAGTTTGTTGCGTTTTGTAGCTTACAAGACTGTTTGCAGTCAAAGTAGCCTCCTTGCCATTAAAACGTTGTATTCTATCAATAAAAGGGAACTTAAATTTCTCCTCAGTTTCTTTAACGTTCTTACTTTATGGAAGCTGATGCATCTTACAGCAAGGCGTGTTCGTCACTTTCTCGGCTGAAAAATTAATTTTTAAGAAAGCAAAGGGCCGCAGTAACTGTTTTGCTTCTCTTTGGACACCTCAACCGCGCCGTGAGGGAAAGCATGAAAGAGTCAGTAAAAGAATGCAGAGAGAAACAGACGTCACAGTGGAGGGCTGTGGAATAATTTTGACCACTTGTAAACCTTAAGTGTGCACTGGTATCACACTGGAAAGTGGGCTTATACCACTGCATTCGCTTGCACATTTGCAACCGAAAGTTGGTTTAGAAGAACAATTCGAGCTAGATGGTGCATTATGTGGGACTGTGCATTATGTGGGACTGAAATAGCAATAACGTTACAGCGAGACGTACACAAGCGTCAGTCTTTCTTGTGTGCGTCTCGCTGTAACGCTATTGCCATTTCATTCTCAAACCGAAAGTTGCTTTCAGTAAGCTGAAAGTTTGGTGATAGCGCCATAAGATGTGTAATTAAGCTATTGAGTGCGTAGGTTTGCTTTCAAGAGAAAATGTCGCTGGGATATGGAACGTCTACGCTGCAATGTCGCAACAAGCTCATTGCTATGCGGTAGGGCACTCCAGGTTTGCCGAGGGGGGAGGGCTCCGCTGATTTCTTCGTCTTTTTTTTCTTTTTGCGACGACATATCTGCTAAGAGGACGTCAAAAAAAAAATTCATGGTCGATTTGTGTGGCTAGGCCAAATTCAAATTAAGCGTGCTAACACCTCGGTTTTCGCTTTGGTTGCGGTGTTCGGATCCATCGTTCACGGATGGAAATCGTTCGAATAGAGATAATGGGTGAATGATCATGTATGCGAAATCGGTCTCCTCTACTTTACATTGTAGATCCCTGGGAGTTCTCATACCACTCATGGCGCAATGGTGAAGTGGTTGAGTGATGCTCCATTGCCCTGCGACGGTAGGTGCTACCACAAGCAAACCAACACGGAGCGACTAAAAGCGAGGAATGCCCACTGTAAATGATATCGCACTAAAACTGGATAATGCCAGTACAAGTGTGCCTGAATTGATACTTCATGAGGAATCAACGCATGCCAGGTTCTGCTAATTGAACATTGGCTACAAACTGAAATAGCGACGGTATGAAATGTTTGAAGAAAAAGAAATCACAGGAGCAACTAATTCCTTTGTGTTGGTAGTGCAACAACACCAGGATATATTGATATTTTTATACAACTTCCTGTCTGCTCACGTCAGTTCTTCCAATTAATTGGCGAATTTTATGATCGGCGACACATTTTAGGCCAATGGGCTTTTACATTAGAACGCCATAAATCGACCTGTTTTGGATATGGCAGGTAAAAGCGGACAGGTCTAGGAGTCATCCCTCCTTTTTTTTTTTTGCTGCGCCGTTTATGTACTGTGGATGGTTTTGTAGCGAAAGGCTTAATGTTAATAGTTTGTTTTCATTGTCGTGAAAAAACTAACAGCGATTAATAAAATCAAACCATAGAGAGGTGGCCGTGCCTATCTGGGTTTCGCCTGTAACCCTTCGAATTTTTCGAAGGCCAAACATACTGTCTTGTTGAATAAAATATGTACGGTCATGAGCATAATCTGACAGAGGACGCGGAAGGCAGAATGCATCGATGCGACATTATCGATGTTTTCAGGCGCAGAAGTGCAGCTATGGGGGCTGCAGGTCGAATAACAGTGTGAACACACTATGGACGACGGAAGAAAACCTTGACAGCAACATTCTCTTATGTCCGAAACTGTGCGTTCAAAGAAATTTTCCTCGTATATAGTGTTTGCCTCCTGCGTGACATCATGAGGACATGAGTACACTAAGAGAAATATGGGTGTTCATTGAGTTCACAAACATCGGAACCTATCTTATATATCAGACAATTGAACCATAGATTAAGACGTTCGTCCCCATGTGGTTATTTGCTGTGTTTTTATTTTGTTCCCCAAATTTTGCCTTGGGAAACATATGTGATTTGGTTAGGAATGTTCTTTACTGTCTACAGACTTGACTATGGGAGTGTGTTTAAAAGGGCACATCACGCGGGCAAATGAAGAAAGTGAGCAGTGTCGTTAATAACGCGTTTTTGTAAAAAAAAAAAAAAAAAAAAAAACCTTTTTATGCCTGCGCAGAGTTGCCCCCCAAAAGACTTTATTCTACCGAACGATGGTATGGCTGCGAAAAAAAAAATAGCACCGTTGCACTTTAGGCTCTTTAGTGGTCTTTAAGACTCTTCGCAATGTTATAAAGATTTGGAAGCAGGCACAAACACACCACTGTATCTCCTACCCATGCGTTATCTATATAATTTCTTCCGTTCTGTTCCACAGCGTAATAAACTACGGGCTAAGATTATCACCTTTTATGTATCATTGTATACTTGAGTATGCGTCTCGTTGTCATTGTCGAAAGAAGCCGTGACCCCTCGCATTCAAATCCAAAATAAATCCACAGTGTGTTTGAGAGAGACATTTTATTCCGTTTTAGCGAGTACAGATGATTCTGCGTTTGCGTAAATTTCCCCACTCGCTACCAACATGGGCATAACATCTCCCGTGCCGACAAATAAGTTTCTATACCTAGCCCTATCCGAGGTAACCGACTCCACCGTAGCCAGCTCCACTGGCACCTCCGAAGGACGACTGGCCGAAGCCGCCCTGGTGTCCAGCAGCACCACTTCCGAAACCAGCCGAACCCTGCTTTTGTCCGGTGCCGAACACCTTGCTGTCAGTAGCCGAGAAGCCAGAGCTGTGGCTGTAGCCCTGGTTGTTGTTGTAGGCGTTCACGTTCCTGGTGGCAGCACCACCGGCGAAGCCCGCCGATCCCTGGTTGTGGCCTGCAGCGCCTCCCTGGTATCCTCCCTGGTAACCACCGGCCGAAGATCCGTAGCCGGATTGGTAGCCGCCGCCATATCCTCCGAGGCCGCCGCCGTATCCAAGACCGCCATAACCAAGACCACCATATCCAAGACCGCCAGTTCCAATGAGTCCAGTGCCGACAACTCCGGGGCCGGCAAGACCAGCTCCGCCGTAACCGGCACCGCCAACCACTCCAAGTCCACCGCCGAGCCCAGCGCCTCCGAGACCAGCACCAACAAGACCGGGTCCTACGCCTGCGCCGTAGCCACCGACTCCGAGACCACCGCCGAGGAGACCGCCGCGACCCTCGACCTTTTCCTTCTTGTCAACCTTGGCAGCGTCTTCGGCTAATACTCCGCAGGCCAAGAGGGCGCAGAGAGCGGCAGCGCTGAAGAACTGCGTTGGGAGGGAGAAACATATTCTTGCATCACACCTATTCCATCATGCGAATCTTCCGCCCGTCATTTCTAGCCCCGCATAAGTTTGACTTACCAGCCGAAGAGTTGCTGGACGAGAAAGATGACGCTAAGTTCAACGAAACTTAGTCGCGTGGTCAGGTAACGGTAACCAGTTATGTTTATAGTCGTAACGAAAAGAACAGAGTGAATGCTTGCAGGTCCCAAATAGGGCGCCACATGTCAAAATCAAGGCGACGTAAGCCCCCATACTAAGTCCATCTTTAAATCAATGTGGTTACTTATGGAGCTGTGATTTATATTCTTAACATCTATTTTGATTTGCGTAACAAAATCGAGGTAGAGGAGGCAAAAGGTGTATGAGCACCTGACGAAGGCCTGCCCACCCTGTAAAGAGACTGTTTGCAAAATAAATGCAAAAAGCGTCGCATGGAGGTATGCAGTATGCAATAAAATATACAAAATACACAATATTAAAATGCACAAAAGTATACAATGAAAAACAAGCTATGTATAATACATATCTCTGGGCAATCAAACGTACACAACATAACCACATATTGCTCGGGGAAAAGCACCTATTATAGCCGTACACCTCTAATAATAGCTTAAAATTGATTGGGAAAGGCATCAAGCTTGCAATTACTTGTAATTGGTTGTTTCAAAATCTGATAACTCAAAAGGTACAGCTGGACAGGCCTGAGGGCGTAGTGCGTTACTGTAAGCACTCTGTCATGACCGTGCTGAAACAATCCTTTTAATCGTAACGTACATTGATCAATGTACATTTGTTATTTGTTCAAAAGAAATGGTTTCCTTCAAATATTGTTATACCAGGAAATCTAGAAAATGCTGTTTTATAGTTTTAAGCGCGAGGAAATGCCATGCACAAAGTTATTGGTGGTGGGGGTACTACAACACTCACCTTCATTGTGGTGCGTCCGTTGGGAAGCTCCTTGGCCGAGAACACCGATACTTCGCAGTGATAGATACCCTTCATGCAGCGGCTCACTTTATATACCAAGCTCGAAGCTAGTGTTGCGTACTTGCCTTGCAAGAAAGCAACGAGAAAATGCTTGTACACAGGAATAAGTTACGCACATAAATACAGTTCTCGGAGTCGAGCATGGACGATCTTTATTCGTCGCGCGACCGCAAAAAAAAAACTACAAAAAGAACATATAGAGTTTCCTTTCTTTTTCTTTCTCACACCTAACTCCTCGCTCGAAGCGGAGTTCCCCGATATTGGCGTAACTTCCCGCCACAGACGCTCTGTGGCTCTACGGTTCTCCCCGCCTCTTCCTTTCAGTTCGCGGCGCCGTGTGGGCGAATGCTCGAAGAAATCGGATGTTCAGAAATGTTCGAAGGTTTCACGAATTCTTGACGGTTCTAAAGTTTTCCAACGCAAAAGGCTACAATGCCTCCACTGAAATTCTCACTCCAAAAGACTCCCGTGGGGAAACATTTCCTGACAGTAGTAACTGCGGGACGCCCCCAGAGGATTCCCACTCCAGGTCCCCTCCCCCCCCCCCCCCCCCCCCACCTCCGAAACCCCAGTACATGATGTGACCACAGATGAGTCTCTTGGGAGAATCCAATTTTGTCAACGTTCCAGATCGTCGGTCGCTGAAAGGGGGAGTTTTTGTTTACCAATGCCTACGACGCAGACCACAATGCCTTTCAGCCCAGAGATAAGGTTCTATAGGGTTCACACTATGTTGAATGGCTAACAAACCAACAGACTCACAAGGCAGTTCGCACTAGCGCTAACTTTGAACTCTCCTAATTTTTCTGGTTTTAACTGGTTAATTTTCTGGTTTTAACTACACACTTACGTAGCTAAATTGGCTAGTTAAGAACTAAAATTGATTTTAAATCTCGCCCTGTCTTTTCTTTCTGTATATTTAATGTCCTTTTCCTTGCGGCCGATCCTCAGGTACCGGCTTCGCGTTGCAATGTAGTTATGATGCGGTCTGTGCTGCATTTCGTCCCCATTTCTTGAAATAAAACCCCACCTAACCTAACGTGAGCGACGAGAAGTTGTTAACCGCTCCAGTTATGAATAAAATACATGGAGCTCTATGTGATGAAAGAAAGAAGACGCAAAATTGGCACGTGCCTAGCTATACTTTTCAGAGTGCAAAGTTTCTAGGCATATACTAACGTATGGAGCTAGTGGTGGCTGCTGTGGTTGCGAGCTGTTGGTGCTTTATCTACACGATGCGTAAGGGAACAGTTATGTCCAATTTCTCGGGAGATAACTGCACTAAGAGAGTACTGCAGAAAAAAAGTATTTACAGTGAAACACTAACTTTGATAATCATATTCTATTCATTATGCAAGTGTCTATTACACACATCTAATTATTACACGCTATCTGCAATCCCAAGCGGGACTACCCCGTAACAATATGCACAACTACACTCGTATGTACCGTGACGTTAATACGATATAAAGCTATTTTTAGCACCGCGGCTTAAAGAACGAACCGTTGATAGTGTAAACATATTATTTTGCAAATGAAGTTGTTGGCGAGGTGAGAAAGTGTGCCAAATTGAAAGCTTTAGTACCAATGTAATGACATTTCCTTTGTTTTCATGATAAAAACAGAAGCCAGTTCTTTGCAGGAGTGAGCTGCAGCAAAATTTTATTGGTGTTCGGCACGTTCGAAGATAGGGGCTAAGCTTCTCTGATGATAGTTCTTTTTCTGGCAGATCTTGTTATCAATTTTCTTCAAGTTACTTATTACAGAATTGAACTCTTGTTTGAGGTGTCACCGGTAACCATATCTTTTATTTAAAAGTGAGTATTTGGGATATTTAAAACCAGTTGGCAACCGCGTTACCTAAGCAGGTTTAAGCGGGAGTCACATGTAAGCGAAAAAGAGAGCGACGCGACAAGGCGGCGCGACGAAAGTGATCATGGTTCGCTCTGTCGCGTACAGGGGGAAGACGCATGCACGCGACTGCGCGAAACCGACGGCAACGCGAAACGGCGAAAGCGCTCAGTGTTGCTGCATAGCACACCGCAAAGGTATTCGCAAATGCAACAACAGTAAAAAAATTGCAAGAATTTGAACCGGCTGCCGTTAAACCCGTCACAAGACAAAAGCCTGTACCGTATTTCTGTGAAATAATATAATTCTAGTTCTGCATGCATGCTTTCCTTGTCAGGCAAATCTGCTACGCTGCAGCGCGCACTTTCTAGCGAATGATAACGATCGCTCGACGACAGCTAAGACCACATGCGTGAAACATAAATGAGCGCTCTCATTTCGTAAATATCCAGTCTGCGTACGGAAGCAGTTAGCAGTCAATGAAACCAACTCAATGAAATCGTTTACAAAACTGCTCATGTGCACCGACGGCTTCTGCAACTCGGCGCCAAGCCGCATCAGAATGGCCGCGATGTTTATAGTACCTGTGCCGCAGGTCCCAAAGGACCTGCTCGCATTCGACGGCGTCAATAAGGCGCTCATTGAAGTTTTGGTTGGCCAGCGCGAATACGCGGCGATCGCAATGCAGCGCTTCAAAACAACAACAAAAAAAAGCACGCGAAATGACCGGCAGTGACGTACGCTGAGCGCTGATCGCGCATGCACTTCCGGGCGAACGGGCTAAATTTTCTATTTCGGCAGATCCGAGCGGCGAGCCAAGCGACACATACATTTCTGTTCGCGCGAAGTCTTCGCGCGACGCGTGTCGCTGTCGCGTTCGCGTTCGCGTGAGTTTTCGCGTACATGCAACTCATGCAGCCTTTACAGTTTGCTTGTGTGAATTGTAAGCAAAAATGATCACCTGCAAGCAGCATTTTCGCAGTTTCATTTTACAGCACGAAGTCGTTGAGGTAAGCGAAGCGTGTGCTTATTAAAAATTTCGTGGACATTTTCTTGCTGCGAGTAAAAGATGTTTCGCAAATATTTGCCAACATTTGGGAAATAGACCGCAAATCCTTATCGGTGGGGTTTTGGAGCGAGAAATTCGTGATCGCATTTCTCAGTAGAGAAAAAGATAAACAGCTACTTATGTTCGCTTATTTGTTTCACACTTACTGCCTACTTTAGGCAGACTCTTTCCATCGGGCCTGCAAGAGAGAAGGCGCAGCGACGCTGGCTGGTGCGTATCCAGCCGACAGTTGCGGTCAACAAGAGGAAAAGTAGTAGGTAATACGTTGGGGCTTGTAATTAAAATTCAGCATGTAAGTTTGTCCTTCAGGAGAAAACGCCTTTAGGTTGCACAAAAGCGGTGTTGCAATGCCGTACGGAACACGTTGCGATGCGGAAGAGCGCTTCTCTTTTTGCCAGAGGGACGCCCACTGAATGAATGTTAAGAAACTACGTAATGTCGACGTCGTTACTGTTATTCGCTGTGCAATACACACCCTGTCTTGCGAATGGGCGCGCTCTTAAAGAAGAAATAGGGCTGTTTGAGGACGTCGGAAAGAACACGCTGTTCTTGTTCGCTCTGTTGATATGGCAGCGTAAACCGGGCAGGTTTACGAATAGCACTTGTATTTTCTGTCCTGCTGCGCCAACACACAGTCAATTAGCCAAAAAAGAAACTCTAAAACGCGTTCTGCCGTTGTTTTCACATAGTAAGAAGAGAGGGCACAGAGCTTGAAATTGCTGCAAGAAGACAGAGGCACGAGCATGGCGCTGAAAGAAGATTTATTCAATGCGAGAAATCTTACGTGGGAAAATTGGGTTGACCTTCACTTTCTGGACGGAAAAAAACTTGAGAATTACTGGTGCGTACGAGACCAGCTCATCCTCGGGCTGTCGGAATTTCGTGTGTGGAATTGATCCTTGGCGCGTATATTGCACTGGGAAACCTGTGTTATATGTTTGGAAACTCTGTCTGCACTGTGCTATTTCCTTGGTTTATTGTGTTTTCAAGAGAGACTATACGGTATATTAAAACAGGGAAAAAAGAGTGACACTTCTCAGTAAAACAAGTTTCACTGAACCCTAGTATAATTTCGGAGAATACGTCATTGACCTCTGGCGAGAATCTTGAAGACGAAAAAGGGCTGCCAGTGCTGCACCTCGCATCGAGAGCTTTAGGGCAGCATACCATTATTTTCGTTATATCCGGAAGCTAAAAATTTATAGCCGCACGCCTCCGAAAGAAATAACAGTTATGTCACATATGCGATAGCCTGATGAAGCACCCTTTCTCACAATATTCCTTTGCGCACAGATAGAAAGATCTTTCTCATGAAATGAGACTTACATAGGCTGTGTTTTTCTGCTTTATTTTCTTTTACACTTTCATGTGTGCGGGCACTTTATTTCGTTGTTTTCCTCGTTGCAACATTTATATTTTCTTTAAACTGTGGCAGAACTTGTCCTTGTGTATTTTTCTGCCCTTCATATTACGTAATTCTTTCACGCTCTTAAGGCTTTGTTTAATGAAATGACGCAATCTGTGCCCGTCATTGTACGCCGTACCCATGGGCAACTAAACAATACATGACCGCAGTACATTTGATCCAGACTTTTTTTTTATTTGCGCAAAATACAAGCCCTGCTGCATGTGCTCACCACATTTCGTCCGACATGCTCTTTACACAGGCATCACATGCGCCATCCACACAATTAAATGTGCCCCTTCCCCTAGCCGTGGTAACCGAGTCCACCATAGCCAGCTCCACCGGCACCTCCGAAGGACGACTGGCCGAAGCCACCCTGGTATCCACCAGCACCTTTTCCGAAACCAGCCGAACCCTGCTGTTGTCCGGTGCCGAAGACCTTGCTGTCACTAGCCGAGAAACCAGAGGTGTGGCTGTAGCCCTGGTTGTTGTTGTAGGCGTTCACGTTCTTGGTGGCAGCACCACCGGCGAAGCCTGCACCTCCCTGGTTGTAACCACCAGCGCCACCCTGGAATCCGCCCTGGTGACCACCGGCCGAAGATCCGTAGCCGGACTGGTAGCCGCCGCCATATCCGAGACCACCGCCGTATCCGAGGCCGCCACCGTATCCGAGACCCCCATAACCAAGACCACCGTATCCGAGACCGCCGGTTCCAATGAGTCCAGTGCCAACGACTCCAGGACCGGCAAGACCAGCTCCACCGTAACCAGCACCTCCAACCACTCCGAGTCCACCGCCGAGTCCAGCGCCTCCGAGACCAGCACCAACAAGACCGGGTCCTACGCCTGCGCCGTAGCCGCCGACTCCGAGACCACCGCCGAGGAGACCGCCGCGCCCCTCAACCTTGTCCTTCTTCTCCTCCTTGGCAGCGTCTTCGGCGAAGACTCCGCAGGCCACGAGGGCGCACACAGCGGCAGCGGTGAAGAACTGTTTCGGGAGGGAGAAAAACATCGTTAAACACAAAAATCCTTGCACCCTGGGCTGGATACTCGAGCCCTCCTCTTCCCGCATATTTGCCACTCGCCAAGCAGTAGGCTGCCATGAGATTTCGTGACTTTAAAGGGAAGTGTCCGACCCATAGTTCTTACGTTTTAGCACGTGCACATTAGACGCTAAGAATTTTGCTATGATCGTACCAGATGTGACCCGAGTCCTTCCGCACTTACAGCAATAATTACATGGCCATGAAATTATCACCGTGCTGCTGCAGCAGATGACGGCTTTGTGATAAAAGGAGGCGTGTACGTATGTGTGTGTTCCTGGCATAGAGCGGGTAATGGTATTTCGGCTATACCTGTTATGTTCTTTGGTCGCAAAAGCATTATATAGCGTGCTCTACTGCTCTCGACCGGATGATGGAAGTTGCTTATTTTGGACACGAAAAGTCACTGGGAGCAGCATCCGAAGCCTCATAATAGCAGAAGTCAGAGTCAAGCTGACGGTTACTGTCTTTCTGCCAACTTTACACGACTTCAGGGAAAGTTGCCGGTCCGAAAAAGGGCATCTACTTACCGCTTTCTAACTTTCACGTAGGCACCGATAGGGAGGAGTAAAAAACGATCCGTTAAAATTTTTTTTATGGTATCTACGGTGCTGCATGCTGTTGGTAAAAGGAAAGCCTGAAGTTATTGTTTTTGTTGAAAATTTACTGCGCATTCAGAAGAGTCAACGTGATAGGCTTAAATTCGTTTACATTTACCTGCGCATGAGCACATGCATTTTGCTATCGGCCACATACATATGCTCCTAGCCAGTTTATTTTCCTAGGCGCTTTTAGATTGTTGCCGAAGGGATTGATTTTATTCTACCTCTGATAAGGACCGAATAATCAGGTATCAAATCAGTGCTTAAGTTTTAAATTATTTCGAACTGCTTCATGACTAAATACCATATCAGTTCGGAGATGTGACAAAGTTATTGCGAGCTGGTTTTTTTCATTCCAGGCATTCATTCTTACTTTGATTAGGCATCTCGCGGACCAATGCTCTAATCTGTAGAACCGCACAAAGGACGCAGCCAAGGACATAGGAGGATGCACCACTTTTAGTTTCGTGCATGTCTCTTATGTCTTTGTCCGCAGCATTTCCTTGTTTTACAACCTATAAACAACCAACTAGCTCACATTTCTGCCCTTCTCATGACCTAATGATATGCTCCTCCCTTGTCTTTCTTTAAGAAAATCTACAGCCCTGTTTCTCTTTTGTTTTCAATTGAAAGAGGAGGCAATGACAGGACTATTTTTCCATAACTTTTGAGATGAAGGAGCGTATTACAAGTGAAGTGCAATAAAGATTGTAGTTGAACGAGTTACAAATCTCCTGGAAAAATTATAACCAGGAATCAAGCAACTGATCTGCAACTCTACAAGTTAATTCTTCTCTACTTACTCTAAGAAAAGGTATTAAGCTACTTTTCTCTACTACTGCGTGGATAATTGTAGCCCACAAAATCCAAAGCTCACCTTCATTTTGGTGCGTCTTCCGTGGACCTCGGTCGCTCGGTTCTTTGGCTGAGAACACCGATCTTTGGCAGTGACTGACTTCCGTCCAGCAGTGGCTGCTTTTTATACTCAGACCGAAGAGAACATTGCGTCGTCAGGCCGAAAGAAAATGAGAAGAAACTGCTGGTACAAAGGATGTGACGAATATCCCGCGATTCGGTCCTGGATGTAATTTGTCCACAGCGCGTGCACAAACAAACTTGAGGAGAAAAAACTGAGGACTTTTTTCTTACCTCAAAACTGAGCGCTCGAAGTGGGGTTCCCCGAAGTCTGCGTCATTTCCGGCGACCTCGGGCTCTCCCTGTTTTTGCTTCGCGCTGCTAGCGCCCTTTAGACGAACACTCGTGTGTAAAGGATATCCGCTACTTTTCGATACTTTCTCGTGTTCTTCGCCGTGAGAAAGTTTTCTTCCAACCAAGGAAGTTCAAAAACGCTTCTCGAATACCGAAACAAAGTAAAAATCACGCGTCAGTGGAAATGTTCGTCCAAACAACAAAACAAAACGTACGGACACACACCAGCGCGCGTTCACCGCAGTGCGTTTCTAATTAAAAAGAACTCACTGCTGGGCTTGTTGTGATTGCATGCTTTTTCTGCATTTTATATTATTCGTTTGTCTAACTTCTATACCTTTCCGTAGCTTGTTATCAAAGAAAACCGAGTGCGACAACAGGATCTCATTCAAAACATACAACAGAGCCGGTGCCAAAATTGGACAAAAATATTTGTCGTCCTGTCGGTGCAAAACACTTTTTCTGTGCTACTCCAAAGCTACCTGTTGTGCAACAGAACTGGCTTTGTTGTTACGACCGCAGACTGCACAATACTGCAGAAAAGCCGGTTGTTAGTATCACTGTATCTGTAGTCAAGTCCGAAAATACTACAGGAAAATTTGTTATTACAATTATTACTACAGATAATTCTCTTTTGTGTTCTAGGGGAGAAGGAGTAGATAGGGGAGAAGGAAAGAGACTTCACTCGCGCCTCCAGTCGTGGCTTCTCTTTTCTAGTTAAGTTACTCTGTGTTTCCATTATCCAAATATACGATTTAACCCAAGATTGCGCACCTCGTTTTATCCCTCATATTTTTTATTCCTCGCATTGTGATTATGACCGAATGAAGGTTGCACTTCTGCAAATGCACAGCGAAATTAGAATTTTGTGAGACAGAACGAGCGCTGCATTTTTCTTTTATGCATTGCCCTGTATGTTCAGGCTACTGGAAATTTGTAAAGCTTGGAGCCACGTCCCCCACATCGAGCTGCTCATCCCCGCGGCCCGAATCGCAGTGCATGCGCACTTGTGTGCATTACGTGCATGCGCACATAAGCTCACAAGGTGGTGCTGCCTCTCTCGCGTGCCTCTCTCGCACGCTGCCGTTTGTTCATTGACATAAAGCTCGCGTGACAGACGAAAACAGATGTGAGGAGACGTAGAACAGCTTCTGTTCGTTGTTGTCTGTTCTTCAGCTAGCGTCCCGCAACCTATGCGTCAACCGGCTCTGAACAAACCGGTCCATCGACATGTTCGAGGTTTGTGGGTTCTTGAACCCATAACATATATGCTCATGCATAAGCGTCTTCTACAGGCGGGCACTTAAGTAAACCGAGCGCACGATTCTGTTGTAAGTGCAGACACGCCTTTCCTAGCAGAAATCAAGAAGAAATTCTGCATCCATGAGAAACCACGGCAATGACATCTACCAACCTGCATATGCCATACCACAAATTGCTATTAGGCAACACCTATAAGGGCTAGAAGGCCATCGCTTCATTCATCTACTTCTGCCCGCACTAGTAGGTAGGATTTTGAAGTCTATCTTTGACATCACTTTTAATTCTGAGGCAACTGTACAATATTGTAAGATACCGTTATGAACATATTCATGGGAATGCTCTAACCTTCAGATGCGTTGCTAAATCTTTCTTTTAAATTTTGTCCAGCGCTCGTATCGAATAGTTAAGACTACCGTAGAAAATCAATGGGGTGCGTTTTTGACAATAATTAGCAGAACATATTGATTGGCGTGGTGGCATCTTACAAAGGCACAATCATAAAGAGGGATTTTTTTTTCGAGCAGCAGTCGAACTTACATTCCATAATTCCGCGGATCAGGAGGTATTGCTCGTTGCTTCGCTTTTCTAGCTGCATGCGCAAAGCCTGTAAAGTGCCATGTTTGGAAAACGCGTGCCCTTCCCTGTACACGAATTTTAAACGCGGGCCTCGATGAACGTGTACGAAATATTCACACCCCTTACTTTTCTTTGCATAATATACACAAAAGTGCAGGCAAAAATTGCGCGTTGTTCTAGCGCCCCATGCCTAGACAGAGAGCAAAGTTATTTAATTCACTGCGCAGCGAAGAAAGTCAGCATGTCTTCCCGTTTTTTTTTTTTTTTAGATTCGAAAGCGCTATATGCCTATGTCGCTTCAGGGAAAAGTGTCCTCAAAACGTGTCCGCAGACTTTGTCCGCACTATTACGTCGTTCTCTTGAGAAGAATCTGCGAAAGTGTGCTTATGATAGACGTGTGGGATAAAGAGTTGCCGTGGGAAAAAATTTGGCTAATAAGGTGCAATTAGTTATAATTGAACGCAGAAAACGCATCGCGTCAGTAAGAAGTGTCCGCAAATTTTGACCGCGCGATTACGTCGCTCTCTACCGTTAAATGAGTGAAAGTGTGATTGTGATGCACAGTGTGTGATAAAGTGTTGCCGTGTAAAAATTTTGGTTGATTAGGTGTAGTTAGTTGATTAACTCAACGCAAAAAAAAGCGCGAAAAAATGCACTCAGACGTTAAAGTAGCCATGGACGTCGATATATAGCATATGGACGTCAGGACAGCAGTGGACGTCGATATAGTATGTGGACATTTTGTTCTCGCATTGCTCCAACGCGGGTCGCCGCAGTGATCTCAGTTTTTTTTTATTTCTTTGTTTCCATCATGACAGTATATATACACATACACCTATGTCTGATGGGTTTGCTATTTAACATGATGGCTTTGCTATTTAACAGGTTTAACATTCCAAAGCGTCACCTGAGTAATGCTGGACGGCACAGTTGAAAGTTTCCTCACCACCTGACCTTCTGCAACATAATTCCGGAGCGACCAATTGGGTTGATGCGAAGGAACTGCGATAGCGTTTTTCTTTCCCTCGAAAATCTATTATAGCCGAAATTATATTCCACTTTGAATGCAGTGCCACTCTTAATTCTCTTCTAAATCTCATTCTATTCTGATGGCTCCTTTAATTAGTTTTCGCACCCTCAGTCTCAGTCATTTTCAAAGGATATAAGTGACCGTGCTTAGTCAAGCAGCTACATCCTCTCCCCTGCAATGGGAGAGAGATGGTGCAGCGGGAGGGGAGAGGGGATAGAGGGGCCGGGGAGAAAGAAGGATGGATGGAAGGTGTGTCAGGTGGCAGGTGCGGTCACCTGCCAGGTGTGACGACTGCGGTCATTTCGCTCTAACGAGGCTTCTATGTTGTCGCTCAATAAGCGCAAACTTAGCATAGCCCAGTGGTGTCGTTGCATTACGCCTCCATCGAAATGCGGCTGTCGCGGCTTGGGTCCGAACCCGCGTCCTGAAGCAGCAGAAAGCTACAAGCCCTACACCACCATGGCAGGCTCTATAACAGTTTAACCCTTTCATTTCGCAATTTCTTTTACGAATGGTGACGCCTATTGAGAAATCTAGACGTTTTCTTGTTTATTGCATCCAAACAAAAATTATTACATCCACTTTTATACTGAAATCTTACAATACATCTGTTTTTTTTTTCCTTTTAAATAAGAAAAAGTCTAAATTTTCCAATTTTTCAATGACCGTCACATATTGCAAGATTTGACTATAAAAATGAATGTATCCGCAGATCATTCGTGGAGAGTCTTGCGTTCTTTTTATTTATTAACGTTTTTGCTATTGTCAAAAGCGTTTCCCATAGATTTTCTGCGGCAGTTTTTACTGCGCGATCCAACGATGGAAAAAGCTTAAAAGAAAGATCTTGCAACACATCGGAAGAGTAGACCATTACCTTCAATATTTCAATAACAGTACCTTACACTTTTTCAATATTTAAAATTTCTGTCCAAGAAAGCTGCATATGCTGCACTTTATATTTTGAAAGCTTTGTTGACAGGTATTTTCACATTTTGGCTCACCTGCAGTAAAAAGCAAGACGGGATCAGAATAGGATCTTTTTTCCTTTTACGATAGAAATAAAGTTACAACACCAATGTGAACTTGTCTCCTATGAAGCTGCTATCGACTTGTGAGTGATACACAAACACAAGTTCACAGATATGTACGAAGTCATTGTTATGTAACTGTGGGCTGTGTCGTTGCTTGGCTTTGAGCGCTGCATCCGCTGGCACGGGGAACATTGTGTCATCTTTTGCTTGCTTATATGTACTCGACATTTTATCCGCATCTTAGTTACGGCCTGGCAGGTCACCATTAGGGTAGTGCTCAAAACAGGGAAGCGAACTTAACAATAATTAAAGAGGTCTTTTCTGTAGGGTACATTAGTTACTGCTCCTATTCGGACAAAGTTTGTTAACTGCAAATTTTTTTAGTATTGTTTTTATACCTTCGATAGGTGTTTTTTTTTCAATAATGCTGTCGTTATGGTAAAGGAAACGTGACGAACGTTCAAGAGAGGAGATTTTGAAAGTACTTGTTGAAGATGAGAAACGTCAGGTCTCTAACGTGACGCTCCCAAAAGAACACTAACAAAAGAAAAATGGGAGGACTTGCTACGCAGATGGAAACGGTGGTCAAGGAGAAGAAGGTCAGGAGCCGTTCCCGGGCTGCCGCCCAGGCCAAAGAACTCTGTTAACCCCAGCCCACCGTAATTGCCAATAATAGTTTTCACCCCCACCACCCCCTAACACGTAGCGCATAACAAGGAGGTGTTTTCACTACTCCGTGTTCATTCTGTCGTGCTGCACACTGACACTTGCTCATTTCTAAGGCAATGAAGCTGGAAGGATATGTTTAGGCAACGCGCCCGATTCGTTACTTGCGCGACACACGTTTAGCCAGACAAACATCATCATGCCTTGAAAGAGTCACTGATAACTCATAAAAAAAGCAGCACTGGATTCAGTTGTTTTAGTGTCTCGCTCAAAGTACTTTTTCGTACCTGTCATCCTTGATGGTCTAAAAGATCACGAGAGATCGTTAATGGTGACTTGAAAAGGATTGCAGTGTTAATGTGGGCAAATTTCAAAGAATATTTATGAGAGCAAATTTTGTTGCAAAAGAATTTAACGACAACCCACGTCTGCAACAACTGGCCAGTGTGGTTTTTTTTTTTAACTAACTGCAGATTGGGATATAGTTGGTGTTGATTCATAATGGTGGTTCAACACAAACCAGCACTGGTTTGTGTGTCTTGTCTCTTTCTTGGTCGGTGTGTGTTTGCGCTGTTCAACCAGCATTACGGTTTCTTTAATGCAGTAAGCTGCTGTGGTGAGCGTGCATCACATGTTTATATGCGCACTTAACAGCCTAAGATTTCTTCACGGGTAGGCTATTGCATGTTTAAAGAATACTACTGTGTGGATGTCATTTGAGGATGCTGATAACTTTAGTTTTGAAAAACACGCTTTATTTAACCGTTCTCCTAGATGCCTTCTGGGAGTTGCCAGGAAACAAGAGCAGCCCAACGGACAGCTGGAAAGGCTCTGAAAAGGTAAAAAAGTAAAATAAGTTTACACGATTACTTCTTGTGACGAGTGGCTCAAAGGTATATGATGGTCCAAGAAATGCCTGTTTCTGAAGGTTAAATACAGATATAACGTATCCAAATGCATGCATGTTGTACAGGCGTCAATATTTTGTTCATCCTCAGTCTTAAATTGCATTCCGAAGAAAAATACTTTGGTACCCCTGGATCAAAACATTTTGCGCTTGCCTATTCTACATGTTAAATTCAATACCAGTAAGTCATTAGCTTACTTAACTTCCTGCAATGAGGCCAAGGCACCTCACATGGTACATCTGTTTTGAATACTATGGAGTGAATCACAATGCCGTCTAGTCCTGCATTTCGAGCGAAGCATTCTAGCCCAGACCAAGATTAGTCCTCTTGTTGAAATATTGGAGAGCCCCCTGAGATTTTCTTCCCCTTGTTGCCTTTCTGGCATTCTAAACTAAGGCGTCTCAACTGAGCCTCTTAAAAAGGCACTACTTCTGCAAAGTGAGTGTGTCTCTGCTGACTACCACTCATTGTCCGGCAAGTCCATTAAATGACAGTGACTCTAAAGACGCGAGCAATGCAATGTGTGCATACCTTTAGCCGAGGTAACCGACTCCACCGTAGCCAGCTCCGCCAGCACCTCCAAAGGCCGACTTGCCGAAGCCACCCTGGTATCCGCCGGCACCGCTTCCGAAGCCAGCCGAGCCCAGCTTTTGACCAGAGCCGAAGCTCTTGCTGTCGCTGGCCGAGAAGCCAGAGGTGTGGCTGTAGCCCTGGTTGTTGTTGTAGGCATTCACGTTCTTGTTGGCTGCACCACCGGCGAAGCCTGCAGACCCTTGGCTGAGCCCTGAAGCACCGCCCTGGTAGCCTCCCTGGAGACCTCTGGCCGAAGATCCGTAGCCGGACTGGTAGCCGCCGCCGTATCCTCCGAGGCCGCCACCGTACCCAAGACCGCCTCCGTATCCGAGACCACCTCCGAGACCCCCATAACCGATACGACCGTATCTAAGACCGCCATAGCCGAGACCACCATACCCGGCACCGCCAAATCCAAGACCGCCATATCCCAGACGACCGTATCCAAGGCCACCACTACCAAGACCACCATATCCGAGGCCGCCTCCTCCAACAAGTCCAGTGCCAACCACTCCAGAGCCGGCGAGACCAGCTCCGCCATAGCCAGCACCGCCAACCACTCCGAGTCCACTGCCAAGGCCAGCAGCTCCGAGACCAGCGCCTCCTAGCCCAGCGCCTCCTAGCCCAGCGCCTCCCAGCCCAGCGCCTCCCAGCCCAGCGCCTCCAAGACCAGGTCCAACAAGACCGGGCCCTACTCCGGCGCCGTATCCGCCGACTCCGAGACCAGCGCCAAGGATGCCCCCACGACCTTCGACGTCCTTCTCCTTCTTGGCGGCATCTTCAGCGAATACGCTGCACGCCACAAGGGCGCAGACAGCAGCAGCTGCGAAGAACTGCGAAGAAAGCGAGATACAAGGAATGTTCGACGGCCCCTTGGTGAGCACTTGATCTGTGGAACGCTTGACCTTTTGTCACAAATATACCTTCGGGAATGGTGTGAAAAAAATTCGCATGCTAGGCCAGGTTATCCGGCTGACTGGACGCCTCTTAGGGGCTATGGATATGCTGAGTATAGGATGGCTTTGTGTCTGTTCACGCATACGGAACTTTTTGCTCACGGCAGTTGACTCTTTAGAGAAAAAAAGAGAAGTATCTGTATACCAAGCCCGCTAGTAAGGCAGATGAGCGCGAAGTGTGGTTTAGGGTGGTTGCTTGATTAGCACTTGCTTTCGAAATATAATATACAAAAGGGGAAATTTACCTACTTGTGTTTTCGCAATTTTACCAAGTAACGTTTTATGGACATTTAAGCTGACCTGTCAACCTGGGTCCTTTTTTCGTATGCCTGAAAGTAGCTGGTGTCTTACAAGGTTTCGCTTGCCGAATCTAGGCGAGTGAAATGCGTACACATCTTATATTAGTTCGGTTCTTGTATATTTAGGGCTAGAGATAAACAGGTGTAGTCTGAAAAATAAGCTACCCACCAGAAAAGAAAAGCCTTCAGAAGGAGGAGGTTACGGTAATATGAGTATCACAGTTGAGATGCAAACTGGCTCACCGAGGTGCCCTGTATATCGAGGAATATATAAATTTCGCCGATGAATCCTCTCCTCTCGGCGGAGGCAGTTGTGATTGCTCAGAAGCAAGGAGCGCTTCATGCTGCAGCAAATATTTACTTGTTTCGAATTTGTGTGCTTTAATCTCTATATATTTTTAGAATAAAATTGCAGAGAAGCGCCTGAATAAGCTTCATTGCTTAGTATATTGAACTCACTGATCGATTACGGATACGAAGGAATGCCTAACATTCTATTCAACAAAACAAAGGAATCTGTGCTGAAACTAATGGTTAGCGGAACAGTACCAGTACAGATGTATGATTAATTGTCATTGTTTTTAGGCACATCTATTGCAGAAAACTGGGTTATCTGCTAGTTCAGCACTGCTGCGTTGCGCTTTGCCTGATATCGTTTCGCAGAGATGAAAAGAATACGTGCTAGTTTATTTCATGGGTCTTAAGCTTGAGCAACAGCCATCACAGACTTTAAAACTCAATGACTGATCCTTTCTAGAACTGCATGATGTTGTTACTGCCTCCATGTTTAATGTGATGGCATGGTTTTGTCTTAAATACATTTTTTTCTGCGGTATTCAGGGCGCGTAAACTGGAAAGAAGTTTTACAATTAGTTTTCACTTGCCCCGCATTCTCGGACATAAATTTTGGAAATAGAAAATTTTAAGACACTGATATGGGAATATTGAAAGTAATTGTCCATTCTTCTGACATGTAGCAAAATATTTCTTTTAAAGTGTTTCCGCTGATCACAACGAAAAGTTAAGACTGCCATAGAAAGCCAATGTGGAAGGCTTTTGGCGATAGCACAAAAACATTAACAGAAAAAAAAATTCAACACTACCGTCGGACGATCTACGGGTATATTGACTGTAATAGTGAACAATCAATATATCAAATAAAAAAATTGCGTTCATATGCGGTTTCCCCCTAAAAAATGCTTCTGTCAAGAATTGTTGAGTATGAAACAATGTTAGTAAAAAAAAACGTGACGTATAAGCTAGGCTAAGTATGCAGCCATTTGGTCTTTATGCCAGGATGCACAGGTAATGCAACGTTTCACCATAGCATGCCGCCTCAACTTAGTCTTATTTTCTGCGATTCTCTGTGCCTAATCGGAATTAAAATTCCTCGCTTAGCCGGCAGTATTACGACCGCTTTTCAAAATATAAGGGTTTCTGTTCATGTCATCGATAACTGATATCACATGATGGTCAGTTGTTGGCATCTTCAAGGATAAAAGTACTTTAGAACAGTAACCCATTGAACACTTTAAGTCTACACCCTGTGTCTAGTTAAACATGGTCTCACCTTCATTGTTGAGTTAGTGCGTGCCTTCCGAAGTGCGTCTTGCCTGTAGCTCAGATTCTCGGTACCTTGGCTCGGTCTTCGAAGGGGACTGAATCCCATGCCAGCAGTAGCTCGCTTCTTATAGCCAACTTCAAGGGCACGTCATAGCGTCGTTAGCGAGAAGCGAAAGAATGCGTGGACGCAGGAAGTGACGTATCGACGCCATTCGGTGAATAGTTGCGGTCGTTATAAGTTACCTTTGACTGGAATGCACCGGCAGAATCAAGACAAGAGAACTGAAGTACTGATCTCGGAGTCCGGGATCGCGCCACTTCCGCGCCACTTCCGCGCTACTTCCGCGCCACTTCCGCGCTACGCCGCTCAGCGGGTCTCCCCTTCAACGGCGGAAGCCGCTGTTACCTCTTGAGACCCAGCCTGCATTATAATGCACATCCGTTTTACCCATCTTGCGGAATGCAGAATGTGCCAGGGGTTTCACCTAACATTTTCTGCAATTCTTTAAATATATACTCTTTTAGTTAGAAACGCGCTTTTTTTAGCATAGCAACGTCAGCGGTGTAGGGCATCAGAATTATGTATCTTCTATGTACCGTAATAGGTTATACTCGATGTCCGAAAGTTCTCATTGGGTGTTTCAATGTTATCGTTGTGTGTGGCTGAGTGCTGCATACCGGTGTTATTTAGACTGTTTTGATTTCAGTGTTGATTGAATCTTAACACTGTTCTGCATAACTTCGCCGTTTTGAATTTGTCTTTACGTATTCTGTATCTGGAAACGAACTAGCCGTTGGCTATGGGTCAAAAAAGTGTTTTTAAATTTTGTATACGAGAAGTAGGAAATACATCGAAATTGAATAAAATGCAGCCAAGTCGTGCTAACTAGTAGGCTGCTTAACTAATATTGAACAGTTCACTTTTTGATTTTTTGAAATCAAGAGGAAGAAATGGGCTTGGGCCGGGCATGTAATGCGAAGGCAAGATAACCGCTGGTCCTTAAAGGTAACGGAGTGGATTCCAGGAGAAAGTAAACGTAGCAGGGGACGGCAGAAAGTTTGGTGGGCGGATGAGATTAAGAAATTTGCGGTGGTGGTGAAAACATTTAATTGTTGAAATAGAGTTTGGGAGCCACAGAGTGGCCCCGCTACATGGTCGGCGTCCCTAGTCCGGGACACCGCATGACAATGCCCCGTCTCTCGCCCGTTTCACCAGAGCCCTTTGGGACTCAAGCGAGGAGCAGTTGAGGAGGGCAGCCTCCCAATGCCTCTCTAGAAGGGGTAGGGGAAGGGGGGAGGTGGGGATTTTGAGTACATGCCCACACCACGTGGAAGATATCACAGGTCTCCCCACAGTGCGGGCATCGCCCATCCGTGTTTTGATCGTAATGCTTTAATATTGCAGGACAGAGTAGAGTACCTGTCTACAGGAGCCTTAAAGTTCGCTCCTCCGTCTTACTCAGCCCCTTTGCAGGGCCCGGGAAAAGACGGTGGATGTCGCTATAATGCGTTATAATTTCCCTGAATCGCAGCAGCGGCTGGTTAGTCTCCGAGCCAGAAGAGCTGGGATGAGGAGCCCGGTGAATAAGCGCTCGGGCAGCCGCGTCAGCGGCCTCATTACCTCGTAAGCCCTGGTGGCCAGGAGCCCAAATGATTCTTTTGGGTGTTGGATCAGTTGCAGTCCGTCTTAGAATACAAGCAGCTAAGGGGGAGTTCTCCCCTGCCAAGTAATGATAACATGCTTTTCGGGAGTCCGTAATGATGATTCTCGAATTGGCGTGGGCGGCAGCAAGCGCTATCGCTACTTCCTCGGCTCGCATTGAATTCGGGGCTCGAAAAGAGAGTCCATCAACGTGCATTTCCTGGTGAACGACAGCGGCCGTGTAAAATCCCGTGGGCGATGGCCCTGCTACGTCTACATAATATACACCGGGTCGGGAGCCGTGTTGTCTCTCAAGAGCCCGAGCCCGCGCTTGTCGCCTGTTTTCGTGCATGTCGGTGTCCATGTTACGAGGGAGCGGGGAGACCCAGAGCATATGGCGCCACAGTACTGGGATATGCTCCGCCTCCTTTAGAGTGCAGTCGTGTTGGATGTGTAAGCGGTTTAGCAGGCGGCGCCCAGGGGCCGTCTGCATGAGCCGCGTGTATTGGTTCACGAGGTGGGCCTCCCGCAGCTCCTGGTAGGAGTTTAGCACCCCCAATGCCTTGAGTTTGGCATTAGAGGTAGCCACCGGGAGATCCAGGGCTCGCTTAGTTGCCTTGCGGATGACGGCGTCTATTCGAGCCTCGTCTTGCTTAGTAGTGCGGAGATATGGCACGGCGTAGAGGATCCGGCTAGTCACGAAGGCATAGACGAGCCGAAGCGCGTCCCTGCCCCGCAGACCGCCCCGCTTGTTGGAAACGCGGCGGATCATGCGTCCTACCTGTTCGCCTACTCTCTTGAGTTTCACAATGATGGAGTCCGGTCTGAGTCTGTGGTGAATGAAAAGGCCCAGAATACGGAGCTCCTCCACCTCTCTAATAGGACCTCCTGACAGAGAGATGTGAATTGCTGTCCTATCCTTTGGGTTCGCTCTGACATGCAGAAGCTCTGATTTCGCTGGAGCACATTGGAGCCCACAGTCAATAGCATACGCATCGACTATGGAAGCGGCCTGCTGAAGGCGGGCCTCCATGTCCCCGAGGCTCCCCTCAGTGGTCCAAATTGTAATGTCATCTGCATATAACGCGTGTTGAATGCCTTCCACCCGAGCCAGTTGGCTTGGGAGGCGCATCATAGCTATGTTTAACAGGAGCGGTGATAACACCGCTCCCTGAGGGGTACCCCGTGTTCCCACCATGTAAGGGCCGTATTCCTCGCCCTCAATCCGAAGAAAGGCCTGGCGATTAGTCAAGAAATATCTTACATACGCGTAGGCCCTAGCCCCACAATCGGTAGAACTCAAGTTGGCCAGGATGCTTCCGTGTTTAACATTGTCGAAAGCCCCTTTCAGATCAAGGGTGAGGATGGCTTTGTCATTGTGTGGATACGGTGGCCGCATCTGGCAAATGACAGGGTTAATTGGAGAGACATGGGAGAGGCCTTTGCCCTGCAGTGGGTGTAGTCAGGCTGATGATGATGATGACTTTTTGACTATTACCGTTAGTCTCCTTATTTTATTGAAAGGCTTGTAGCACACCGCAAGTAATATCCATATCAGTTTTTAGAATTTTGAAAACGATGTACCCTCGGCGTTGAGGCCAAACAAATTTTGGCTATTTCGACGAATTACGTGCATAGGAGAGGTAGCTTTGCCTGAAAGCATTTCGAAAGCACATGTATTTTGGCGCGATGTAGGCAAGATTTGTTAGACGCGGGGAACTTCGTTTTCGGTTTGGTGGGTTTGGTTTATTGGGGTTTAACGTCCCAAAGCAACTCGGGCTATGAGGGATGCCGTAGTGAAGGGCTCCGGAAATTTCGACCACCTGGAAATTCTAGATACTAATAGGAGTATTACTTGCGGTGGGCTACACGCCCCTTCATAAATAAGGAGACTAACAGTAATAGTTGAAATGTGAAGTATTTATCATTATGTAACCAGCCTACTAGTTACCACGTCTTGGCTGTATTCTGATGCGCTACACCTCTGACAACGTTATGTCGAAGAAAGCGCTCCTCTAAGAAAGCCAATTTTTAAGAATTGGTCAACAACTTAGGAGAAACACCCGGTGTTAAGGGTTACTCATCAAAATATCTTCTTCGCAACTCTTTAGCACGAATTTCATAGAGTTTCCACATCTTGAACCCCGATTATGAAAAGAAGAAATGCATGACAGCAAGTAACTTCTATTTGGTGTCTGCATACCTTACAAATTAGCCGCTGCGAACGCGCGCTTTCAGAACCCTTACGCAATTACTGAAAGACCGCTATAATAATCTCATCAGTTATCATCATTGCACTTCGTCATCATTATAATTATGACCCCTCTGATCGCCTGAATCAAACGCATTCTACAGGGGTATTTTCAGCGCAAATCCGACAGCATGCGTTCTTTTGATAAACTTGCTAATAGTGCTGCCTACATGCAGCAGGTAATCACAGGGTATACATTCTGTGCGGTACTTAGGTGTAATTACAAGAAGTGTACAGAAAACGGGCGCTGCGAGGAGTCTTCCCATATGACCGATTTTTCGATGTCATCGGCTGAGTTTTGTAAAAAAACACTACATTACTGCTGATGGGCGAATGCATTGTGACGAACTGATGTAATGCGGCAGCTTGGAGTATTGTTTTGTATTCTTGAAAATAACGTCGACTTGTAAAAGCTACTTTAATGCAGTCAGGGACCTGTGCGGCACTCCTGTGTTTAGAAAAACATGCTGACATTGGGCCGTGCCCTGGAAACTAGGTAAATAGAGAGAAAGAGAATGAAAAAATGAAACCGCAATGTGCTTCACTTCATTTATTCATTCAGTCCAAACGAACGCAAACGTCCCGCCGCGGTGGCTCAGTGGTTACGGCGTTCGGCTGCCGACCTGAAAGACGCGGGTTCGATCCCGGCCGCGGCGGTCGAATTTCGATGGAGGTGAATTTCTAGAGGCCCGTGTGCTGTGCGATGTCAGTGCACGTTAAAGAACCCCAGGGGGTCGGAATTTCCGGAGCCCTTCACTACGGCGCCCCTCATAGCCTGAGTTACTTTGGGACGTTGACTAAAATAAACCAATAAACCAACCAAAACAAATGCAAACGCAATATGTAGCAAAATATGGATCCTTTGTTAAGGCGCTTAGTTGAGATCCATCACATATTGGTCAGAAGATGTAAATAATAGACAGCGTAAGCATGTAGAACATTCTCAAAGTAGTGTCACCATTTCACAACCTACTATAATAGTACGCCTTCAGTAAGGCAGATAAATCAGTATTGTGCGTTGTTTCAAGTCGGACTTCGCCCCAAGTTGGAGTTTTTACGTAAAGAAATGTTTTTTTCGTAAATATTCCTGCTAATCGAGGTTAGATGGTTTCTTCTCAATGCGCGGCGGAATCTGCACTGTGAATATACAAAGTCAGATCAATGCATTTGAAAGTTTCTGCGAATCTAACGGTTCACCACAAGGAGAGATTTATATTGAGTTTATAGATGGAGAGGAAATATGTCAAGATTAAAAAGTAGGCGACCTATGAGAGTGATAACTAACGTTACTGGCACATGAGATTAAACTAACTGCTCGTTTTTGGTTTCTAAAAAATGGTCCGAGATTTTTAGATGATGGTTCCAGGTATGACTGATCGGTATAGCCCCAGGATTCAACGCACTAAGCTAGGTGACTATGAAATGAAATATTGTTAACATCCTGACTTTATAAAAATATTGCCGACATTTTAAATGTGTGAAGCTGACATTAGGTCATCTTTTCGAGAGAGGTTCGATGTCTGGTTTAGGGTTTTGGGGATTTAACGTCTCATAGTGACTCAAGCTATGAGGAACGCCGTAATTGAAGGCTGCGGATTTCGAGACCACCTGGGGTTCTTTAAAGTGCACCGACATCGCATATTACACGGGCATCTAGCATCAGCCTCCATCGAAAAGCGACCGCCGTGGCCGGGATCTGACCCCCCCCCCCCCCCCCCCTTTGGGTTTAGCAGTCGAGCGCCATAACCATTGAGCCACCGCGGCGGTTAAATATTGCATGTTCCAACTCGGGGCACATTATACTACCGTTGATAAAACATCTGATATCAGGAGTACATAAGGTTCACTACTAAATGCGCAAGGCAGCTCAGGCAGGCCAGGCAGACGTGGTTGGTCGTCGCAACCAACCACGTCTGGCCGGCAGTAACTACGATTTCATCGAAAGAGGTATATGTGTTGCCTAAGAAATTGTCGGTCCTTCGCTTGGAGAACAAAAGCGTGCGTGAAACTGTGAATGTACACTTCCTGTAGCAAGGGAAGTACACCGTAAGGACGGGAAGTGTCTTGAAACATGAAGCAAAAGGTAAGGACAGCACTAAATATATTTAGTGCTGTCGTTACCTTTTGCTTAGTTCTATAGAACTAAGGACAAATTAAAGTTGGTCTTTATTGATACATTCCCACATTCCAAAAACAAAGGTTCTGCTTTCACTGAAAACTAAGCTTTTTTTTACGCTGCGGACGGCTAAAAATCAAATATAGATGTCGCCACTTTTGACCGAGTTAGCAGATAAACTGCGGTACACCGGCACAGTTTGCCGCATCGGATCCCTGAGGCTAGGTTACACTGCCATTCACTTAAAACTATGATCACGGAGTCAGTTTCGGTGTAGACGTCACAATTTTGAATGAAGTTCTGGCAGAGTGTTCAAAAACAATTTTCTCAATAAAAATCCCACCTTTTGTTTTCGTGCACAGATCATGCTCTAAAATACAGAGAGGAATGACTTTTATTTTTTTTTTTAATGGATAGAGTTGTTTCCAGTGTACTGCTGAAAGTACTTTTTTTTTTGTGCGTTACATCTCGCTTGTGTAAACATCACGACAGAACGCTGAGGCTGGCATGAGAAAGGTGGCGTGTGCAAAGTAACAACTTTAGGAGAATGTTTATCCAAGGCAGTTATGGGGTAAAAAAATATAACGACAGTTCTCGCTGTCGACAACTGTCCAGTGTGATTTTCTTGATTCAGTAAGCTGCTGCGGTGAACGTTCGTCACATGTTTATATGCGCAGTTAACAGCCTATACATTTCTTCATACAGGACATTTCGAGTTGTAGTTTTGGAAAACACATTTTATTGAACTGTTCTCCTAGGTGCCTTCTGGGAGTTGCCTGAAAACAAGAGCGCCCCAAGGGACAGCTGTCAAGGCTCTGCAAAGAAAAAAAAAGAAAAAAAAATTCATGGTTATTTTCTATGACAAGTGGGTCAAAGGTATATAATGGTCTCGGAAATACTGTTTTCTTAAGTTCATGTACGGATATAACGGATGTAGATAACTGCGCAGTGTACGGGCTTGAATATATTGGGTATCTTCAGTTTTAAATTGTATTCATTAAGAAAAATACATTGCACCATTGGCTGCAAAATTTTGCGTTTGCTGTTTTTCATTTTCAATAGCAGCCACACATTCGCCTACTTAACTCCTCCCTCTGCATGAAGCCAGGGTCCCTGATATGGTGCATGCGCTTTGAATATAAGCATGGCGTGAATCACGATGCCTTTATGTCTTGCAATTCAAGCCAAAGCATTTTAAAATAAGGAATTTTCTCACGGCCTCTTAGAAAGGCACTATTTCAGCAAAGTGAGCGTTTCTGTACTTGTTACCACTCCTCGTCCAGCATTCCCATTATATCACAATGACTTTAAACAGCCAAGCAACACAATGGGTGCTTACCTCTAGCCGAGGTAACCGACTCCACCGTATCCAGCTCCGCCAGCACCTCCATAGGCCGACTTGCCGAAGCCACCCTGGAATCCACCAGCACCGCCTCCGAAGCCAGCTGAACCCTGCTTGAGGCCGGTGCCGAAGGTCTTGCTGTCGCTGGCCGAGAAGCCAGAGGTGTGGCTGTAGCCCTGGTTGTTGTTGTAGGCGTTCACGTTCTTGGCAGCGGCACCACCGGCGAAGCCTGCAGATCCCTGGCTGAGCCCTGAAGCGCCGCCCTGGTACCCTCCCTGGTGACCACCGGCCGAAGATCCGTAGCCGGACTGGTAGCCGCCGCCATATCCTCCGAGTCCGCCTCCGTATCCAAGACCGCCCCCGTATCCAAGACCGCCCCCGTATCCAAGACCGCCCCCGTATCCAAGACCGCCTCCGTATCCGAGACCGCCTCCGAGACCCCCATAACCGATACGACCGTATCTAAGACCGCCATAGCCGAGACCACCATACCCGGCACCGCCAAATCCAAGACCGCCATATCCCAGACGACCGTATCCAAGGCCACCACTGCCAAGACCACCATATCCGAGGCCGCCTCCTCCAACAAGTCCAGTGCCAACCACTCCAGGGCCGGCGAGACCAGCTCCACCATAGCCAGCACCGTTAACCAGTCCGAGTCCACCGCCGAGTCCAGCAGCTCCGAGGCCAGCGCCTCCTAGCCCAGCGCCTCCAAGACCAGCACCAACAAGACCGGGCCCTACTCCGGCACCGTAGCCACCAACTCCGAGACCAGCGCCGAGGATGCCTCCACGACCTTCGACGTCCTTGTCCTTCTTGGCGGCATCTTCAGCGAAGACGCTGCACGCTACAAGGGCGCAGACAGCAGCAGCTGCGAAGAACTGCGAAGAATGCGAGATGTAAGGATTGTTCGATGGCGCCTTGATTAGCACTGCAGCAATAGAAGGCTTGACTTTTTGTCACAAATAGGTCTTCGGGAATGGTGCAAAAAGGAAAACTCTCGCACGCAAGGCCAGCTGATCCGGCGTCCTGGATGCCTCCTAGGGACATTGGATATATCGAGTGCAGCAGGGAATTGCGACTGTTCCCGCATACGGAAGTTTTCGGTCAAGGCAGTTGGCTCTTTAGACAAGAAAACTATTGGTATACCAAGCCTACTTGTAAGGCACTTTAGCACCAAATATCGTGTCGAACAAGTGTACGTGATGAAGAGTTGCTTTCGCAATAGAATTTGCGAAAGAGGAATTTAAATTCGCCCGCGTTCGTAGTTTGACGACATAAACAGTTTTGTGGTCATTTAATCAGGCCTCCGAGCCTGTGTCCTTTAGTCCGTAAGCGTAAAAATAGCGGGTTTCTAACAAAAATAACAGCAACCTTTCTTGCTTGCCAAGGGGCACGCATATTCTAGGAGTTTGATTGTTGTATGGTTGGGCCGACAGATGAATTAAGGTAGCGTCAAAACTAAATGACCTTCAAGTAAACAAACACCTTGAGGCCAAGAAGGTTACGGTAATATTAGCTTCGCTATTTACGAACGCTTGGAGACTGTCTCGCCCACGTTCCCTGCATATCGAGCAAGATATAAACTTTCACCGGCAAAACCTCCCTTCTTAGCGGAAGCAGTAAGAAGTGCTCAGATGCTAGGGCGCGCTGTATGCGGCTTCAAACAATTATTTGCTTCAAAATTTCTCTGTAGGCTTTAGTCGCTAATTAGTTTTTAGAATAAAATTTTTGAGAAGCGCCTGTAGTCCGGCTTCATCACTTTGCGTATTGCGCTCTTTGATCGATTGTGCATACGAATAAATACCTAATGATCTGTTGCTCAAAAGTAAAGAATCTGCGCCGAAGCTCATCTAGAATGGAACAGCACCAGTACCGAGATTTGATTAACTTTCATTGTTTTAAACCATGGCTACTACGGAAAACATGGCTCTCTGCTAGTTGTGTTGATGTGTTGCGCTTTCTCCGCTATCTTTTAACAGAAGTGTTTAAAAAAAACGAGATCCAAGTTATTTAATGGGGTCTTAAACATGAGAAACGGCCGTCGTGCGCTAGGCTTAAAACATGGTTGCTCCATTCTCAATTTCATTAAGTTGTTACTGAATTAATGTCTAATGTGACGTCAAGCTTTGGACTTTACATTTCTTTGTGCCATACTGAGGAAGCCTAAGTTGGAAATTTTTCATCTACTTTTCAAAGGAATCTTAGTAAAGCACGGGATGCAAATGCTAAGCTTTGTACATAAAAATGCGCTTTTTGTGGCGGGATACACAGAAATTACTAATGTTTCGCGACGGAATGCAACTCGAGCCTTATCTAGTTTTTTTGCGATTCTCCGTGGAGAATTGAAATGAAGATTGTTTGCTTGGCCGGCAGTATGACCGATGACGTAACAATACCTGATAGCGCATTACGGTCAATTTTTTGCTACTTCAAGCAACAAAGTAGTTTAGCATAGTAATCCACTGAACAATGACGCCTTGTTAAGGATGCTCTCACCTTCATTGTAGAGTGAATGCGTGCCTTCCGAAGTATTGCCTGTATCTCAGACTCTCGGTTCCTTGGCTGGGCAGAGCGGTCTTCGGAAGGGACTGACTCCCAAGACAGCAGTAGCTCGCTTCTTATAGGGGACTTGAGAAGGGCGCCATAGCGTCGTTAGTGAGAAGCAAAAGAACGCGGGCACTCAGGAAGTGACGCTTGGACGCCATTCGGCGAGTTGGTTGTCTTTATAACTTACCTGTCACCGGAACGCACCCCCAGAATCAAAACTAGAGATATAGAAGTACTGATCTCGGAGTCCGGGACTTTCAATGTCCACACGTTCTCTGAAAATCTCGTCACTTCCGCGTAACGCCGCTCAGCGGTTCTCCCCTTCAACGCCGGAAACCGCTGTAGGCTTCTGAGACGTAACTTCTCTTGAGACTTCTGAGACCCAGCGTACGTTATAATGCACATCCGCTTTACCCATCTTTCTCAACGCAGAGTGTATCAAGGGGTACTCTTCAAGGTTTCACTTTCGCATTTTTCCGGAAGGAATTTCATGAAGCTTACGCATTTTGAACCTTGATAATGAGAAGATGAATTAAACTCAGGAAATTGTAATTCGTCTCTGCACAATGTACAACGTTGCGACTGTCAAAAGGAATTTGGAAGTACTTAATTTTCGCTTGCATTACATTAGCGGCGAACATGCGCGTTCTGGGGCATTAGGTGATTACTCCGCTCTGATAATTTCATCAGTTATCATCATTGCACGTTCTCATCACTGTAACTGCGACCTCTCGCGGCTCGCCGCAATTAAGTGCATTCTACAGGAACAATAAACGCAAGCGAATCTGACAGAAAATTTTGCTTTGATAAACTCGCCAAATCTGCAGCATAATTCGGCCGGGAACCACGTAATGTGCTTAGTGCTCGTACTTAGATATATTTACTGCTGCGTGCATAAAGCGGGCGCTCCGGCAAGTCTTCTCGTATGACCGCTCTTTTAATGTCATGAGCCAAATTTGTCACCTCATATTATATTAGGGCTGACGTACTAATGTAATAGCAAGCTTGTATCATTATTAACTTCACTGTGGAAGGAGGCGTATAAAAGCTGTTTGAATATACTGCGTCACTGATGCAACCTTCCTGCGTTTAGAAAAAAAAAGAAAATTGAAGAATCTGTTCAATGGATGCGGAGGAAATGGGATACCATTTTTCTTTCCCTTGTCAACCTATTCCAATTCTGATTCTGTTCCAGTTCTATTCTATTTCAATCCTGATTTTGATTCGACTCTTATCGTATTAACATTCGCAATCGCTTCTTTATTCATTTTTGTTCATTCTTAGTCCATCCTCTCCCTCCATTCCGCTACAAACGGTAAGGGAGATTGCATACTGCGGCGACAGCATAATACTCTCGAGCAGTAGCGCCTACTTAGGTGCTCTGTAAATAGCTGTTTTCGTGTGTGTGTATATACACACACATATGTATATATAGGCTTTTTATACAAAACCATGTAAATAAATACCATGAAAGAAAAAAAAAGCAGTGGCCAGCGACTCTCATCTGTTCGCACAGACGCGGGTTCGAATCCCATTCGCGGCAGTATTTATTTCATTATTATTTTTTTCAATGTAAAGGTCAAGGCTTCAGCGACGGGCCGCCTTTTGCAGCTTTCGTCGAGAAGTAGAGCTTTCGGTCTAAAAATAGACACACCTACTTGAACGCCTCGATTGTTCCGGATGCAGCGAAAAAAAAAAGCGATACATATTGTAAAATTTCACTCCCCTGCCCGGTAAACCCCTGAGCGCAGCGCACACAGCTCCGCGGCATCCTCTTCTTGCGGCACTGGATGCGCGAGGTTCTTCCCCGCTAGCCAGGAAATCGCGGATAGCGTACTTCGTCCGTCCGTTGCTCGGGCGTCCGGACGCGACCGACCTACGGCGTCCTGTAATCAGTCAAGGCCGGGGAGGCTCACGTACGCACGTGACTCCTAGAGGCCGCGTGGGCACGGTTTGGAATTTGTCGTGAGAACGAGGATTTCCCCTTCTGGCACTTGTTCTTCGCTTATTTGCTTTTCTTCTGCTGAGCTCTGGTCTTTGTCTGCGTGACCTTGTTCTGCGTGAGACCACTTCTAGAACGTCTTTCTTGATAACTGTGCGGCGTCCGTCCACACATCGTGAGAATTATGCGTAGGCCCTGCGATTTTTTTTTTCTTTTGCTCCACAAAAGACGTCGTCGGAAATCGAGATCGAATTCCTGCTACTTTGCATTTCTCGCGTCGCTGTGCTAAGTACGGTGAACTGGATTCCTCAATTTGACCTCGGTTAGTGTTGTTCGCCGTAGGCGCATTTCACATCCGCAACGCGAGAGTTATGTGTTCTGCCATACTTTTAACGGCGATAATTATGCGAAGAATTTTGTGCGGGATAAGATAACCATCCGCGTCGCTGCAGGTTACCGGGACGCCGAAGCTATTTCGTGTTCTCACGTACAAAGCTAATGTAGAGGCAATGTTGCGAGCTCACACAGTGACGTTACGAAGAAAAAAGAACTTCAATGAAACAATACTACAGGCGGTGTCTATGCAGCCTATTGGTTACGCCTAGATGCGGGTTTAGCTGCAACGCCACACGAGCGCTTCATACAGCCCTGAGGAGCACTAAACACGTCCGCCGTCACGCTTAACCTCTACGCGCATGGCGTCAGTCTATACCACTGATACTGTGGGTATATCTACGAGACGGTTCGCTTTGGAGCCGTCTTGCTTCTGCGCGGTTCGCCGCGCACTATTTATTGGCCGCTTCGCCACATTACGTCAGGCCTGCGGCTGAATTCAGGGTCTGTGGTCTCGGAGGCGCGTCAGGTATGGGGTAGTTTAAGTCCGTAATAGCTCTCACTCACGGCATACAAGCAACTTTGTCGTCAACGCACTTCCGTCGTAGCTAGACACAAAGCAACAGCGGAAATGTGATTGTTTTAGGTAATGAGCAAAATCATAATTCCAGGAAGCATTTGTCATCATGACGGTGCTTTACTAGGGAATAAAACAGCTTTTGAAAGCGGCTGGCCTAGTTTTAAAGCACTGCACGGGTTCGGGCTGCTTGCTACGCCGAGCCTCGGCTCGCTTGAAGTTGCGGTCCCGGGCCGGGCTCGGGCCCGTACATACAAGCCCAACGTCCAGCTTTTGATCTATTATTTCGCGATGACGTAGTACACTCGAGGTGTTGTAAAAGCGGCAAAGATGAAACTGGGCCATGGTATCGGCTGTGAAAAAAGATTACTCAGCGCTTATTTACTTACCTTTTCGCTTCAGCAATAATTCCTTCTTTTCTTGCGCGCGAGGGGAATTACAGGCAGTACTGTTTATCTTTTTTTTATTCTTTATCTGATGCCCGGAGCGTGTACGTAACGCTGAAAATTGTGGAGATTGGTTTTTGAGGAAAGGAAATGGTGCAGTATCTGTGTCACATCCATGTGGACGCCTACCGCAATGTAAAGGAAGGGATAAAAGAGGGAGTGAAAGAAGAAAGAGAGAAAGAGGTGCCGTAGTGGCTGTTGTTGTTGTTTAAGACTTTATTTGCGCGCAAATTTAAAAGGGAAGGGTGATGGGGTCAGGCAGACGGGAGCCCTTGAGCCCCGGCGGCCTCCGCAGCCCACTTGCATGCCGCCACTTGAACGGCTGGATCTGAGCTGCGCATCAGTGCCTCCCACTGCTCCATATTTTCAATGTTGCTTTGTCGCTTGGGAATATTTGAGCAACCCCACATCATATGCGTGAGGTTGGCTAGCTGAGGGCAGAATTTACATGTGCCCGTGTACATGTCTGGGTAAATGTGCGAGTAAATTGTGGGATGAGGGTACCGAGATATGGGAGACAGATATTGTGCCGTTTCCTTTCCCGAAAACCAATTTTCAGTTTTCAAGATACCCAGGTGGTCGAAATTATCCGGAGGCCTCCACTACGGCATAATTTCGCCCACCTGGGTATCGTGAAAACTGAGAATTGGTTTTCTGGAAAGGAAATGGCGCAGTATCTGTCTCCCATATCTCGGTGCACACCCGAACCGCGCCGAAAGGGAAGAGAAAAGAGTGGGAGTGACAGAAGAAAGGACGGAAGAGGTGCCGTAGTGGAGGTCTCCGGAATAATTTCGACCACACGGGATCTTTCGCTTCCTTCGAAATGCGGCTGCCGCGTCATTCATTAAGTCTTGGCGATGCGTTGACTTGCGTCCGAGAACGCGTTAGTAGCCTCCTCGCACGTGCTTGATGTCCGCGTTCCAAGAGGCTACTAACGCGTGCTCGGACGCAAGACAACGCGTCAACAAGAATTAATGGATGACACGGATGCCGTATTTCGATGGATGCGAAAAATGCCCGGGTGGTCGAAATTATTTCTCAGACACCTCTTTCTCCTTTCAGTCCCTCCTTTATCCCTTCCCTGACGGGCGCGGTTCGGGTGTCCACCGAGATATCCGAGACATTTACTGCGTCATTTCTTTACCTCAAAACCAAAAATAATTTTCAATTTCCGCGTTCCTTCCCATCTGAGAGTTTTTGTGCGCGGTCGGCTGATCGCGTGCAGAAAATTCTAATACTCTTGTGCAAACGCAACGGGGGCTTAGGGGTGACTGTTACAACCAGCGTCCGCTTCGGCGGACGCGGTTACTGCGACGCGCGTCTTTTCTTTCTCTCTCTTGCTATCATATCTTTCGATTCTCTTCTGTCTGCACGTGGCAGCGGTGCTGGCTCAGCTGCAGCCAGTCGGCAGGCCCGTGCAGTTTTCTCGCCATCAACGCATGGCACCTTTGGGAAGGTAAAGGACATTTAAGCGGATGCTTGTGCCCAGTCGCCGAGAACAGGTGAGAATTTTGACTAGACCAGTACGCGATGTGTCATCGTTGCTGCCGCGTGGGCGCTTGCAGGTGACGTAACGAAAACGGTGCATAAATGTTTCGTTAGCGACAACCTTCCTTCCGCCATTGCTCCCGGACAGTCCGCCATTGAAAACTGAGCCTGGCAACGTTTAACGCTACAACCTTATCCCGTAAGGCTAGCCTAGCGGTGCTGTTCGAGGAACTAGCGGGTTCTAAATAGGATGTCGTATAGGCTTAGTGAGGTTACAAGGACAGTTTAGGTGTATACAGTAAGGGCGGGCATGTACTGAGCCATCGTGGATTAGCGGGAAGACGAGAACGGATTCCTCGTCAATCAGGATATAGGTTGCAACATAGAGGAGTTCTACATTACTAACGAGGGAGTCAATCCGGCTTGTTATTTTCTTTACTCGTTAGTTTAAGTAACCCCTCCGCGGTGGCTCAGTCGTTACGGCGCTCGGCTGCTGACACGAAAGACGCGGGTTCGATCCCGGCCGCGGCGGCTGAATTTCTATGAAGGCGAAATTCCAGAAGCCCGTGTATTGTGCGATGTCAGTGCACGTTAAATATCCCCAGGTGGTCGAAATTATTCCGGAGACCTCAACTACGGCGTCTCTCATAGCCTGAGTTGCTTTGGGACGTTAAACCCCAATATACCAATAGACCTAACGAGGGAGTGACAGCTATCGTAATTAGGCTTAATAAGTGGTACAAGATGAAGGTGGTGCAGGCCTACGCACCGTGTCAATCAAACCCATCTATCCCCCCCAACCCCACCAGAGAGGACTAGGAGGCGTCCCTGCTCGGCTGTCAAGACCTAAAGACCCAAAAGGCCTAGGTTCAAAGGACGCCGGCGGCGTTGCTGGCCAATGGGGCTCCGGAATAGGGGCTCCATCTAGTATTGTGGGGGTAAAGGGCTAATAGGGCCCTACCCACCCCAATCACCTCTCAGTAAAAATTTAGTAGGCAGTAAATGTTTTTCACCACCACCACCTATCTCAAGCCGTGATGAACTTGTGTATGGATGAGATCAAAACATTCTGTACCACGCCTGCATTCTTGCAGCGGGCTAATCTAGGCAGAGCACGTCCCCAATCGCAAATTTTATAGCTCTAGCGATGCGGTTCTCTGGTAAGAACTTGAGCCACTTCTGCGAATCAAGTGAGGATGCGGAAGGAGGAGGAGGGCCATATCGTCTTGCAAAAACCACCCGGTTTCTCTGCAATGTAGCTCCCTTACTGGTCATTTGGAAGTTGACATATACAGGTCGCGTGAACCCACAGGAGTCAATCATAGAGCATCATTAAGTTCCGAAGGACTCCCAAAATTTGGCTGTTAGCAGAGAGCACCGTCAAATTTGAAAATCTGAAGGAACTCCAATGTTTTGGAGTGCGCTTAACTCCAAAGCATTTACTAGGCCTACACGCAAAATGTGGTACTTGGCCCAACCACCAAAATTTTGGTGTTGGCACTGCTCCAAAAATCTCGGCAGTTGGCCCACCTTCTAAATTTGACAGTTGAATCATCTCCAAAATTTTGCGTTTCGCCCAGCTGTCAAAATTTGGCAGCTGGCCCACCTCTATAATTTGGCAATTGGTCCACCTCAGAATATAGCAGTTGGCCCGCCTCCAAAATCTGACACTTGGCTACCTCCAATATTGGGTGGTTGGCCAACCCCGCAAATATGGCAGTAGGCCCACTTGACATCGATTAATTTCGCATACGGTGGATGGATTTCCAGCTTTGGTGCGAAAGGTTGGTGTGATGTGAAAAGGGCTGAAAAATCTGGTTTCAACCGGTTATGGCGTGGAAAGGTGGCATCAGGGCCGCCGCGATGACTCAGTGGTTACCAACGTTACTAGATTGCTGGTTACAGCATTCGGCTGCTGACCCGAAAGACGCGGGTCCTATCCCGACCGCGGCGGTCGAATTTCGATGGAGGCGAAGTCTGCGATGTCAGGGCACGTTAAAGAACCCCAGGTAAATTTGTAAATTGGTTTTTGAGGAAAGGAAATGGCGCACTATCTGTCTCACATACCTCGGTGGACACCTGAACTGCGCGGTAAGGGAAGGGAGGAAGGTGGGAGTGAAAGAAAGAGAAAGTCTGTAGTGGAGACTAGTGGAGGTCTCCGGAATAATTTCGACCACCCGGGGACCTTTAACGTGCACTGACATCGCACAGCACACGGGCGCCTTTCCGTTCCGCCTCCATCGAAACGCGGCCGCCGCGGTCGGGTAAGAACCCGGGTACTCCGGCTCGGTAGACGGGCGCCTTAACCACTGAGCCACCGCGGCGAGTAAACCCCAGGTGGTCCAAATTTTCGGAGCCCTTCACTACGGTGTCCCTCATAGCCTGAGTTGCTATGGGACGTTAAACCTCAATGAACCAAATAAAGGTGCCGTCATGTCAGATTGGCGGGAAAATCTGCTTTCAAGAGGTTCATGGCGGGAAACGATAGTATATATGCTGCGGTGGGGTATACATGCTGCCAGGAGCTCACGGAAAGGGAGGCGGCATATTGTTGTCTCTCTGAAGTGGTTCTTTGTGTGTGTGCCTACATAAAATAGTGGTGGCGAGGCATACAAAATTTAATCGCTTGAAAGACATCGGAATGACAACGCAGACCTAACTGAGAACCTATATGCTAACGCTTTCCGTTCGTTAAGTAATCAATAGAAAAGCCCTTAATTTTTTACATGATACGTATAATCTCTGCTTTCTTTAGAGTCTTCTCTCTCTCCCACATGTGGAAAACTTTCTAGGAATGAACAGTGTGCACAGCAGCACGAGGCTGTCACAAAAAAGAGAGAGCATTAACAGGGCAGCCACTGTAAGAATTATTAGCCATTGCTCAACTGTTATTAGCTAGCACCTACTCCAACAATCGTTAGTTACTCGCCTGCCACCTATTGCATATACCTAATAATTCGTTGTGTGATTTATATTTTCTTATATTTCATTCCGGGTTTTGCAGCACCGGATTCGAAATGCAGGAATCTGAGAACATCATTGTGCAACTTTTTTGTCCTGTTAAATTTGTGTGTTCGAATATAGCTACCGACTGTACAGTCTTTGTCAAAAATATACAGTCCAAGGGGTTTGTTTCCAAGCCGTGTAGCGATGCTCTTGACCACATTTGACAGTCCTAACCTTGGGAGGGACGAGGAATTAAGTTCCTCCCGCTTCTTGACATTAGGGTCCCTGAGTATGCAAGACGATCCGCACTGCAAGGCTCAGCAGCAGACATCTTGGGTTGTATACTTTTGACAAAGACTGTACTTTTTCCCTCCTGGATGTAAATTTATACTGAAAACTGCGCAAAAAACGAAGACACAGAAAGCAGAGAAGGCAGAAAACGTTTTTTGCGCAGTTTTCAGTATGAATTCCTACCAACTAGCCCCAGTGTACCGTTCTTATCATGTAAATTTACTTCGCCAAAATAAAAAAAGAAAATAGGGATGGTGAAATGACAAAGGAGTATGAGCAGAATCGTATGTTTTGAATGTATTCTTCGAATAATTCTGATATCAAACGTCATTTCATGGGAAAGAAGAGGAAGCCAGCCTGCTGCTCGTGGTTAAACCCGCGTGCGGCGCAGAAGAAGAGGCGTCGCTTCTTCACGCTGCCCGCCCACCTCTAGTCCCTCCGAGCCCGGCGAAGGCAAGCGGAACATGGTCAAGGACTACTACCAAGTGCTCGGAGTAGACAGGAGCGCGGGCGACGAGGACATCAAGAGGGCCTTCCGGAGGCTGGCGCTCAAGTACCACCCCGACAAGAACAAGGCTCCGGACGCGGAGGACAAATTCAAGGAGATAAACGAGGCCTACGGTGCCTTGACTGAGCGGAAAAAGCGCGAGGCCTACTACAGATCAGGCGGCGAGGGCTACCGAAGCGGATTTCCGTCCGGCAGCGGCACTCACTTCAGACCGGAGACATTCTCCTTCAGTCACCACTTCAGCGGTGACCACCAAAGGAGGTCTGATGAGTTCTTCACCAACTTCCGTCGACGAAGCGATCCTGGCAGCGCCTACCAGCAAACGTTCGGTTCCGGCGGCACTTTCCAACAGGCTTTTGGGCCGGGCAGCAAATTCCAGCAGACGTTCGGTCCTGGAGGTACCTTTGAGCAGACATTCGGTCCTGGTGGAGCCTTTAAGCATACGTTCCGAGCCGGCGAGAGCTTTCAGCACACCTTTGGCTTCAACTGTGGAACGTTTCAGGCGACCTTTCGTTTTGGCAGTGGCTCCACAATGTTCTACCACTCCGGCAGCTCCTTCGGCAGTGCGCCTAGCGGTTCCCAGACGCGTACAACGGCGCCATCGTCTGGCCACGCTGCAAGCGGCTCATCGGAGAGTGCCTACTCTCGCCAGTCAGCAAGGTCCTCTGCAACTGGCAATTCCAACCAACGCGAGCAGCAGGGGTCCGTGGTCGAGCGGGAAATTTTCGTGACCCTGGAGGAAGTCTTCCACGGCTGCTCGAAGAAGGTTAAGATCGCTTGGAACATCGAGGCACCGGACGGCCACAGCGTAAGGCGCGATGAGAAAGTCGTCCGGCTCAACGTAAAGCCTGGAGTGCCTTCCGGTACCAGGCTTGTCTTCCAATGCCCAGGAGAAAGGACGTCAACGAGCTCGCCTCCGGCTATTGCCTTCGTGATTAGCGTAAAGGAGCACCCCCTGTTCAAGAGGGACGGAGCAGACATAAAGTACACTGCTTATCTAACACCATGGCAGGCTCGATGGAGCTCTACGATTGACGTACCTACCTTGACGGCGAGTAAGATCTCACTGCCCTTGAAAGGACCTGTGAGGTCTGGAACAGTGAGACGCATCGAGGGTCAGGGCTTGCCTTACCGTGGATACTCCAAGAAGCGTGGCGATCTCGTCGTCACATTCCAGGTGCTCTCTCCGCCCGTATAACTAAACACCAAGAGAGGCTGCAGATGTTGCGGGATCCTTGCGTATGGACTGACATGACTCAATGAAGAGAGTGCATTGGAAACGGGATTATCTTTTTTTTTTGCGACGCTCAAAGAAACGAAGACGCTGCTTATCTCCTTAGCCGGAGGGCTTGCCAAGAGGAGAGGACATTTTCTTTTTTTTTTTCGAGGAAAAAAAAACGACCAGTTCCGTGCCTGCCGCCCTTGAGTAAAGTTCACTTCCGTACCTCGTCACTAGATTGTCAATGACTTTCCTTTTTGTATGATTTTCTGGAGTATTTTAGCATCTATTGCCTGCATTTGCATGTTCCCAATGCTCTTAATGACTGTGAAGAAAATATGCAAATCGGTATTTATTTTTCCTGTAACTTGAAGAAGAACATGGAAAAATAATTCGGAATAATGTTTCGCACGAAGCTAAAGGTGTCAAGTAAGCAGAGCTATCGGGCAGAGTGAAATGCAGTGACCGCAAGCTGTTCAACGCGTACGATTAGACTAGAGCTAAAAAGCTGACGAAAAAATTAAGCAAGGAGAGGTCGTGGAGAAGGCGTTGTTGGGAAAACGAGAAATGATACAGAAGATTATTTTGGGACTAACGGTATTATGCACGCACAGAAAGATGTCTTATCACGGTCGTTATTAGCCACGAACGTGGAGGCTAACAAAGAGTGTTCAGCTTAAGGAAAGAAAAATGATAGGTAATTAGGGAGTAATTACTCATTGGCATCCACCCGAGCGCAGCCATACGGCTACAAAGGAAAGCTATGCAGCTTTCTCAGAAACTTCGTAGTTAAAGAAAAATTCGTCCTGGTCCGGGGTTCGAACCCAGGACCACCGCTTCACCGGAGCAGTCGCTCTACCAATTGAGCTAACCAGGACGGCAAGCTTATGGTAGGGCGAGAGCGAATTACAAATCTACTCCACCTTGGGGGATTCCCCTAAACATTTGACCAACACAGTTCCCACTTCGAGTTATTGATCAATTCGCTCTCGCCCTACCATAAGCTTGCCGTCCTGGTTAGCTCAATTGGTAGAGCGACTGCTCCGGTGAAGCGGTGGTCCTGGGTTCGAACCCCGGACCAGGACGAATTTTTCTTTAACTACGAAGTTTCTGAGAAAGCTGTATAGCTTTCCTTTGTAGCCGCATGGCTGCGCTCGGGTGGATGCCAATGAGTAATTACTCCCTTATTACAAATCTACTCCACCTTGGGGGATTCCCCTAAACATTTGACCAAAAATGATAGGTGTAGCGTTAAGAGATCGAAAGAGGGCTGAGCGGGGGAGGGAACAAACGCGGGTTAAGGACATCCTAGTAGAAATCAGTAGAAAGGAATGGGTTTGGACAGGGCATGTAATGCGAAGGCAAGATAACCGCTGGTCCTTAAGGGTAACGGAGTGGATTCCAAGAGAAGGCAAGTGTAGCAGGGGGCAGCAGAAAGTTAGGTGGGCGGATGAGATTAACAAGTTTGCGGGCATACGGTGGCCGCAACAGGCGAAGTACAGGGTTAACTGGTGTTGTGTGTGTTGTTGTTGTGACTGAGAGAAGGATGAAAAGGAAATTTCACGGGCCTGCCTACTGGCTCGTAGCCAAGCCACCACCGCTGCCACATGCAGATAGGGGAGAGTTAAAAGATCAGGGAAAGAGAAAAAGGAAAGAAAAGACGCGCGTCGCAGCAACAACTGCGTCCGCCGGAGCGAACGCTGCTGAAAAAACAGATAAGCGGCCGAAGCCGCGCTCGCCGAAGCGAGAACAGATACTCAACCAGGGTTCACTGGGGAGACATGGGAGAGGCATTTGCTCTGCAGTGGACGTAGTCCGGCTGATGATGATGATGATGATGATGATGACAGTACTGCTGCTATTCTTTTGCTCTTTTATGCTAAAGAAAGGGTGCTACAAGTAAGGCCTCCCTTAGATGCGTGATGCTTTTAGGTGAGATCATGCGGTGATTGAGCCTACAACCTCTGTAGGAAGGTGTGAGGCGAGCCAGCTGTAGCGGTTGCCTTTGCCAAATAAGGAGCCAAATATTCCAGTCCTATGCGTTTTACAGAACTGAATCACGCCGTGTTGTCGTATTCTGGACATGTGCGTTTTCTGCTGTTGCACTTGAGGGCCGCGCGCAGCCCGAGTGGCCTAGACAAGTGTCGGCTAGTGCTTGGTATATCAGATGGTCTGACTGACCAAGTATCAGTGCTTAGGCAGAACAGTCCGCGTGTGGCTTATGAAGCACCGCTTCGATGTAGTCAACTAAACTGAAGCGTCCCTGTAGATTGCTTTTAACACGAGCAATTCGGCGAGTTCAGAAATAAGCTTAAAACATTTGAATTTTTGTGACATACTCAGCGTCTGGACGGAGCTATCGGGAGAGCTCGCGACCACAAATAAAAACAGTTAGGTTCCTTCACTCTACTTGACGAAAAACCACAGGAAGGCTGGCACCTTTTTTGTGCCTGTTCCTTAGGTCTGCAGAACACGCTGTCTCAAATCCAGTCCACGCGGATGGATTTGAGATAGGGGGATGCATCCCCTATCCTCCCGCTGCGCCACCTGTCTTGAAACCCAAAGCCTTAATAGACGCTTCTACCCTCTCTCTCTTTTCTCCCTCCCTTCTACGGCGTCTTCGAACAAACACCTATCCCAACCTACACTGTTTACATCGCCAAGATATCAACAAAAATGGGAATGGTGCGGCGACCCCCCAACCCTAACACATATCACATGTACATGTCCCCAAAAGCTCCACCATCTAAAACCGGGCAATGCGGCCCTGGGGTCGTGGGAGGTGCAGCCGGCCACCGCACGCCTCGGCCACCAGGGAGCGCTCCTTCTCATCGCCAGAAGGTCGGCAGAAGCCTCCGGAGCCCTGGACTGAGAGCCCACCCGCATGCGCCACAATCCTCTTCGATAGACGTCTAACTTACTCACGCTGGCGAATTAAAGCGAAAGTCAAGATCCGGAGGGGACGAAGAGTGTGCGACATGTAATGGTAAGAACATTATACCCCCAGCCTTTTAGGATAACTTAGTGGACCTAGTGGAAGAACAACGTATCAAAGTGCAGATGAGAATCATGTGAGGGAATGCAGTTAGAAAATACGGGTATGGGGCGCACCCACAGCTGGCACTGAACACGATGAATTGAAGATGAATGTGAGAGGAGGCCTTCCTCTTGCAGTGGATGTAATCAGCACTGATGCTACTGGCGCTATTGAACTGCACAGCGTTTCAGCTCTTTAGGCTCAGGAGGATGTACTAAAGCATTGCCACCTCAATTAAAAAGACTGGTGAACAACACAAGAGACGTTAGGAGTCACTGAGATCTTCAAATAGACATATTACGCACTTATTTTATTACGTTCAGCACATAACACTGCGGCCGACAGGCGCCGGCCGCAGTACGTTTGCTACTGAATGAACAATGGTACAGGAAGCAGGGGCAAAAAGAAACGCAAGACATATAAAAAAGGTGACGCGATATATAAACGTTACAATTCCAAAAAGGTACAGGCAAATGTAGCGCAATGTCTGATTAAAAAAGTTCCATGAACTGAGAGCAATAACAATGATGCATGGCAATACTTCCGTACTTTGCAGCGTTAAACAACCACAGTCTTCTTTCCTGGTGAGTATTAGACAAAGTTCACAGCACAGACGTCCCGAAGGGCAAACCAGCTCATTTCTGAACCCCGAAGAGGTTTGGATGTGCGCTCAAATTGAAGGTCTTTTCTTCCTTCTGAGCAGTCCGAACGTCTGTCGGAAACACGTGTGTCGAATATCTCTCATATAATCTTTGTCGAAGGTACTTTCGTAGCTTCCATAATTGATACTGCCTTGTTTCCATAAAAAAAAATCTTTGTTTCCTTGGAATTTTCAGAGGTGCAGGAGCGATAGGGTAAGACAATTCCCCAGGTTCGCCTTGACAGTCGTCAGTAAGCGCCATGTTTCCGCCTCAACGCACAGACCGTCACTCGGATGCCCAGAAAGTATAAAAACACAGATAAGTGAGTCAGTGCAGTCGCGGCTGTAATATATGCATTGAACAGTGACCAAGCTCTTTTCATGTTAGATTGAGTCACATGGTCATTTCATCAGAAAATATGGCTTCCACGGCGTGAGCACTATATGGGAACAAGTTTCATTTGCAAATTTTTTTTAACCAAGTGTCCACCGTTCCCCCATCCGGCAAAAACAGTCTCATCATGTACTCCGTACAGACGAAGCAAGTCGCACAGCCGAATACACAACTTTCAGTAAAATCGGACAAAATCAACCCTTCGGTGCTCATTATACCATAGTTATAAAGTAGCAAATGCGGCAAAAAAGATTGCAAATAATCGTGGGAACGCGAGCGGCTACAATATTGCGAAAGCCATGCTGGTGGAGTTGAGTGAGTCAAATTTATCCACATCACTTGGAACGTTAACTGAGAAAGAAAAAGAGGAAAAAAAGTGGACTGTCTAATTCGGTACCAACTGGCCAGTGAGTGCTCTCCTGGATAAGATATCGGTAAGACAAAAGTGAAAGGGCAAGTTTCGAAAATAAGTAGGCCGTGAAGGGGGAACGGGGGGAAGCTACATTTGGCAGCGTCCCTTGACGAAACCGGGCTTCGTGCGGCAGCTGAAGGCGCCGGCGAACTCGTCCATGTTGTGCAAGGGCAGCAGGCAGTTCTCGCGGGGCGTCAGCGGGTTCGGCGTCTGGTCCTTGTTGCACAGCATCAGGCAGGCTTGCACAAAGAAGGCCCACTGGGCCTGGGGCCAGTAGGTGCTGAACACGTCGTAGTCGGGCGAGGCGGCACGGAAGCTCTCGAGCAGTGCATTGTACGCCAGCCGCATGCCCTGGGCTCGTCGGAACAGCTCGGCGTGTCGCTCCTGGGTGCTGCCGGATGCATTGTGCTTGAAACTGGAAGAAGAGGGAAACGGAATTAGAACAGATGGCATGTTGTGCGGTAAAGGAGCGCCGAACCGCGCACACCCAAACCTTAGGGTCATTCCAAAACTATCCTAAGGAAGCGGTTAAGTAATGTTTGCTTTTGCAGGTAAGAGTAATGGCTCCTGTATTTCAACTCCAGCCTGATAAACCAGTAGCCGCGATGGCTCAGGGGTTATGTTGCTCGGCTGCTGACACGAAAGACGCGGGTTCGATCCCAGTCGCGGCGGCCGAATTTAGATGGAGGCAAAATTCCAGAGGCTTATGTACTGTGTGATGTCAATGCACGTTAAAGAACCCCAGGTGGTCGAAATTTCCGGAGCCCTTCACTACGGCGTCTCACATAGCCTGAGTCGCTTTGGGTCGTTAAACCCCATAAACCAAATCGAAACCAGCCTGATAATCCGGTGTCACTAAACCATGTCCTCCACTACTACCATTTCTTCAATTATCCCATTCGCTAAGCCTCCGTGCCTGTTCTACATGTGTGTCAAAGAGGGAACGCCACTCTAAGATAATTATTAGCCTCCCCTTTGCATCGGCGTGGTGACAAATGTCACCTAGCCATTAATTCTTAGCGTGCTCATTACTGATAACACCGACAGCTACCGATAACGAGCGATATACCACGGGAAATGGGCTAACAAATTTCGTGACCCTCCTTCATCGACAGGCTGCGCTTTATAAGAGAACCAGCCAGCAGTCACGACATCAGCTCGCGCCGCGATATAAGACACCGGTCCCCGTTAAAAAGTGACGCCGCATCACGTAGAGCAAAATAACCTCGGATTCCAAGTTAGTTCTATTAGGAAGCTTGAGGTGTACTTGTCATTGAAACAGGGGAGGCGTTGAAAAGGAAATGTCCGTCTCTGGATGGAGGGCTGGGAAATTTGGATGGGATTCATCTTATCTACGACACAATACTCGTGCGTGTTTCGCTTGTGTGGGGCGTCCCTCTCGCGTTTTCGTGCTTTGGTCTTCTGAGACGATACCAACTCACGAGTCTACAGGAAAAGGAACTCAGCCAGACGAACCCAAGGTTGGCGTGCAGGTCGAGCAGGCAATACAGCATGTCCATATAGTGCTTTCCGCCGCCATGTTCAGCGAAGCGCCCTTTACGGACCAAGGTCCTTTCCGCAAGCGCAGGACCGACCCGGGCTATGCCGTGACCGTACGCGGCCGTGATCCTGGCCACTTCCCCGGACAGCAGAACACCCAGGGTGCCGTGGTTGAAGTATTCCGGTATGTACCCCTCGGCCGAGGAGTACGCGTAGGGTTCCATCTGGTAGAGACCTGGCACGAGCAAGGCGCCAGTGTCAGCCACGTAGCGGACCGAGCCCGTGTGTCCCCCGCGCGCCATCATGGTCTGCGCCTGGGATGGCGGGTGCTCGAACATTACGCCTCGGTCGTACGCCATCGCCCGGAGGTAAGTGGCCACGAAGCGCCTCATCAGCCACGTCGTATCGTTCGCGGCTGCAGCGAACGTATGCAACCAGCAGAGCTTATTCTTCATTTTTTAAACGCGCTAATAAGGGTGACTATAGGGAAGGACACGTGAGCGTGTCAGGCAAGTAGTTATATCAAGCAATACAAGCAAATCATCGCGTTGACAGTGCGCCAAAGATTCAAAATGACTATTGTCAACCTTGGCTCACTTAAACTTCTGGTCCGAACTCAGTGTGCATCCTGTGTCTTCACTGTGCTCAGTGAAATCTCTAGTGTTTTGTGTCGGATGTCCTAGTTGTGAAATGTACCTCCTTTTGAATGTGCGTTTATTCAATTTTACACTCCTTTAATAGACCTTGGTCAGCAGACCGAGGCCGTCATCACTCTACTTGTTAGGCTTAGTGATCGAAAAATGTACTTGCGTTTACTATATCCTTGACGTTACTACAACATGGACTACCACAGTACAGTAAAGTATTCCATGCATACATACAAACGCAAACTTCATGGCCCATATCCGGCCGGCACGGAATACTCTCACACCCTATGCATAGTCGCGCTCTGTATGAGTTGCGGAGAGTCGGCGGGGCATTGTGCCTTCATAGGAGGCCATCGCTGCATAAAGCAATCATCTTTTGATGAGGAGTAGGGTGCATGGAAGAAGGGATAGGGTGCATGCATGAACCTTCATGGAAGAAGTTCTGACCGCACGGTACTTGCTGAACATTATACCAGCCGGGACTGCCTGGCTACAGGAACTTGATGAACACAAGCGCGGCCCTACTATGCTATAGCGGTAAATAAGAAACTGCGAGGACACTTTGGCAACTAAAATGTTGAGAGGCGAAAGCCGAGGACACTATGCCGTGGCGACTTCCGGCAGATGTGACGGCACACCGTTGCTATAACGATACCCAAATTATCCATCTTTCGGGGATCTGAAGTGTTAATTACGCTTAATTACACATTTTTCTAATTCGACGCAAATTCGACTTTTTTCGACCATTCTGTGACAATTTTTACTATGCCGTGACGACTTCCGGTGGATGTGACGTCCCACCGTTCCCGTGGCTATATTGACGTGCGAACTATTTCGACGAAATTTCGATATTTTTACCTATAACTAATTAGATAATTAACCTGCAGTAATAAAACTTGGCTTCTAGGTTCATTTTTACCTCCTCTATGTGAAGCAACCATTCGTTTTATCCTATCTTTTTTAGTTCCCTAGTTAACACGAGTTAAACGCTGCCAAAGGTGTGACACCCTCTGCTAACGGACGACAGTATGAGCCATTAAAGGTTTTCGCCTTAATAACGGGCTTAACTCCTGGCTAAGCTATCACACTTGGGACCATACTCATGCCACTTTCGTGGAAATTCCGACCACGGGGTACTTGCTGCACGTGGTACTAGCCGGGATTGCACGGCTACAGCAACTCGTTGAACACAACCGCGGCCCCACTATGCTTGCCTGCTGTGGACGCGTTGACGGCGACGGGATCAAAGCCGCTGTAGTCGACGCCTTCTTCTATCGGAAGCCGCGCCACCAGCGATGTGTTTGCGATCGCCTGAGCGGCCTCCAATCGCTCCTCCCCGTTCAGCCAGCTGAAGACACCCAGCCCCGTCGAGGCCTTGCGCACGTAGTTGAAGACGTTCCCTACGATCTCGGCAGTGTCCAGCGGGACCGGGATGAGCTTGGAGACTAGCTGCGGCCAGATCTGGGTCAGCACGCGGGACGTCAGGTTCATGCAGAAGAAGAACGTCTGCAGGCGGTCCGTCTTGATGCGCGCCCTGAAGATCTCCACCCAGGCGACGTGTACGGCCAGATAGCTGGCCAAGTATAACGACGCCATGCGTACTCCCCGGACGGAGATCACGCGGAGAACGCTGCGAATCTGACACAATGCGAGTAGCGACGCGGGTTAGACTGCATTAACCGAAGGATTTCTGGTTATATGAACAGTGTTTCGTCATAAATTTGCAGATTCAGACGCAGAACAAAGAGCGCAACTGCTGCTAGCATACCCTGCCACAGGTCTCGCGTAGAAGTCCATGAATTCTGCGGAGGGTACATTATTCGTCTACTTGTCCCTGTCGACCTTCCTACTAGTCCAGGATAGCCTGAATGGCACAGGTAACCGAAACCTTATCTGAGTGTCAGTGTATGCAGCGAACGACATACAGGGTGACGTATACATCATCATCATCAGCAGCAGCAGCAGCAGCCTGACTACGCCCACTGCAGGACAAAGGCCTCTCCCATGTCTCTCCAGTTAACCCTGTCCTGTGCCAGTTGCTGCCGCTTTACCAAAGCGAACTTCTTATTCTCATCCACTCATCTAACTTTCTGCCGCCCCCTGCTACGCTTGCCTGCTCTTGTTACCCAGTCCGTTATCCTTAGCAACCATCGGTTACCTTTCCTTCTCATTGCGCGCCCTGCCCAAACCCATTTCTTCCTCTTGATTTCAGCTAGTATGCCATTAACTCGTTTGTTCCCTGACCCACTCTGGCTTCTTTCTGTTTTTTAGTGTTACACGTAACATGTTCCTTTCCGTAGCTCGCTGCGTTGTCCTCAAATTAAGCTGAGCCCTTTTCGTTAGCCTCCACGTTTGTGCCCCATACGCTAGTGCCGGGGAGATAGTTTTTATAGACTTATTTGAGGGATATTGGTAAACTTAAATGCATGACCTTAGAGAACCTGTCATATTTGCTCCATCCGATTCTTATTCTTCCAGTTATTTTACTATCAGGATCCGGATCTGCGATCATTGCATGCCCTAACTACATGTGTTTCCTTGCCACTTCCAGCGCCGGAGCCTGTGCAAGACAGGCAAAGATTTGGCTGCCTGTTCAAAAACTAGGCATCATCATAGGATAAGCGTCTAGCCTAAAAAGGGATACTTTGTGCATACATTGTTCGTAGAAGGGCAAAATATATTTTTCGGTGGCCACAGTACATCGAGCGAGAGCACACTTGAAATATCAACGCTGCGAGCTGTCCAACGACCAAAACGTTGAAATTGGCTGAAGGTTTGGTTGGGTTTGTTAGGGTTTAACGTCCCAAAGCGACTCAGGCCATGAGGGACGCCATGTGGATATCAAAACGGTGCCAGATTGGCGATTAGATACGTACCATGATTCGAACGGTGTAAATGCCGACCCCTAGAGGTGTGGTTGTTCGTATTAAGTACTGTAAATATGGTTTATCGGGGTTTAACGGGCCAAAGCGACTCAGGCTATGAGAGACGCCGTAGAGGAGGGCTCCGGAAATTTCGACCACCTGGGGTTCTTTAACGTTCACTGACATCGCACAGTACACGGGCCTCTAGAATTTCGCCTCCATCGAAATTCAGTCGCCGCGGCCGGGATCGAACCCGCGTCTTTCGGGTCAGCAGCCGAGCGCCATAACCACTGAGCCACCGCGGCGGGCTAAATTGGCTGAAGGCTCTCACATTAAGGAGCACAGCTGACCTTCCTCAAACCGCCTACAGTGACCTCTAGCGTTTTCCTATGGTCTATCCTATCATGTTGAAGCTTGCAAATCGGCGGTTGCCAGGCTGCCTGACGTTATTCGCCATGTAGCCTGTGCATGTTAAGCGTTAAGCATTCATATGAAGCCTAGAGGCCAATTTTAACCACCTCGCCAGGATACCAAAGCGTAAAAAGACGCTGAACTCAGCCCCGCTCCAGCTTGGACGTAACCAACAAGGCTTGTTATTAAAAATACTGACGAAGGCGAATTCGCTACTCCAGCAAAGCGGAAAGTTGGGCAAGTTGGATAACGTTCATGATGTAAAAAATAGCGCACAGGGAACACACGGGACGGAAAGTAAACGACGCAGACAAGCGCTAACTCGCAACTGAGGTTTATTGCTGACGCGCGCAATATAAGGTAGTCACTTTAAAAACATAAAACAAAAACAACCACAAACAGTCCCTCCTGTCTGCGTCGTTTACTTTCCGTCCCGTGTGTTCCCTGTGCGCTATTTTTTACATCATGAATTCGCTACTCTTCTGGAAAGTACTGGGCAGCTCGGCTCACAAACAGTATCTTTCAAGCAAAATTTTTTTCTCGCTTGAGAAAGTATTGGTTGAATAGACGGCATCCTTATGATGCCGTGCTGAGCAGAGGACGTAAAGAACATTCCCAGACGCTGTTCAAATTCCCTCAGGAATTACATCGTAGCCGTTATCTTCACTGTGTGCCACGCGGTGCTCTTCTTTTTTCCTTCAAAGCATCACGTTCTTTACGGCTTCGCTACCATCTTTCGACCGTTGCGCCGGTGCTTACACGCATTCTATACTACGCCTCAGAGCTACGCAGTGGATTTGAAGCAAGCTCGAGGCGAGAGCTTCCAGACCTGCCTCTCTAACGTGGTTGTGGCTTGCGCAGCTTGCTCCCATTCTGTTGCGAACAAACTACGAGACCGAATTTGTGGCACAGTATAAATGGTGCCAGCTTTTGTTCGTTTGTAAAGCTGCCGCCTTAATTACCTCAGTAAGTCCTGACGTCATCACAGGCTCGGACCCGTTGAGCTGCCTAGATGGCGGCAGGTACTCGTTCACGTAGTCCACCCACTCCTGGACGCTGACTCCTTCCAAGGTATTGTTCAGCACTTCCGGAAACGAAACTTTGGTTTGCGGAGGCTCCAGGACAGCGTCCACGATTCTAGATACGGCAAAGTCCATCTGGTCTATATCCAGCGCTTCTGCTGCGGCGCGATCTCCATGCCCGAAGAAACTCAACACATGTATCAGTGTGGCAACCATTTCTCTCTTTTGGCGCAAGGTGGTGAACCTCTTCATTAAGGACTTGCCCCTGGACAGGTAGAGCAGCGCTTCCTTCTGGTGACGGATCATGTCCGTTTGAACGACGGTAGCCAAGCCTATCTTCATGGATGCCCTGAAAATACAAGAGACGTCGGCGTCCAGAATCTGTTAACTGCGTGGGATTTCAATGTTTTATAACTTGACTACATAAGCTGACATAAGTAAGCAATCATGCATCATGCATTGAGCTGTGCATTTGTTTTTCGGCTATGAGGTGTCCACGGCTTCAAATGGGCGTTTGTAACTCTTGTAGGCCATGGTTTTTGCGACGAATAATAAAAATGTATACAACAGCTGTATACTACCGGTACTCGCCTATGGGGCAGAAACGTGGAGGCTAACAAAGAGGGTTCAGCTTAAGTTAAGAACAACGCAGCGAGCTATGGAAAGGAAAATGATAGGTGTAACGTTAAGAGATCGGAAAAGGGCGGAGTGGGTGAGGGAACAAACGCGGGTTAATGGCATCCTAGTTGAAATCAAGAGTAAGAAATGGGCTTGGGCAGGGCATGTAATGCGAAGGCAAGATAACCGCTGGTCCTTAAGGGTAACGGAGTGGATTCCAAGAGAAAGCAAACGTAGCAGAGGACGGCAGAAAGTTAGGTGGGCGGATGAGATTAAGAAGTTTGCGAGGATACAGTGGCGGCAGCTTACAAAGGACAGGGTTAATTGGAGAGACATGGGAGAGGCCTTTGCCCTGCAGTGGGTGTAGTCAGGCTGATGATAATGATGAATAAAAAAATCGACACACTTTTAATGCGAAAGCACTACTACAGACGTACCAGCCCCGAGCTTGAATCACGTCTTGTGCGATCGGAATAAAGGAATGCAGTCGGAATGCACTGTAACGGGGCTTCTTCTTATCGTGTGGGCACAGCGTTCTGACTAGAGACCCCTAAGAAGAAAGCCTGTTTGTCAAAACATTGGTTACAGGACCCAGACTCTCCTTCTGCCCTCTCTTCAAGCCAGCGCTGTCAAGGATTTTGCATCTGAACTTTCTTGTTTCCACCGTTGATGCACCGTTGATGCACCAGTGACCTCACCTGAGGAGTGAGCGTACGATCTCCCCAAACGTGGGCGCCTTAGCCATAGACAAGAGGAAGAGTTGCTCGTCGGCTTCGGCGAGCATCGCCTCCAGGCTCCACCCTCCACCGGCCACGTACTGCTCGCAGGCGGCGTGCACGTGTAGGAGCACGCCCATGCCTTGTCTGTCATCCACGGGACTGCGCGCCGGCGCGCTCAGGGCTCTGGAAAGCGCGGATAGGGAGCGGTTCACGGTGTCGGCGTAGAAGCTGCCGCCTTCCAGTAGCCACGCGTTGCAAACGTAGCCGTAGAAGTCGTGGCACGGGTCCGCGTGGGGATCGACGACAGCACGCAGACCGTCCATCACTGCCGTGCATCTGGCCGACCTGCGGGAACACACACACTTTCTAAGACGCACTTAATGTTTGTAAACAGTCTTCAGGAGCGGTGGCTATTCCTCCCCTTTTCGTCTCTTTTTCTTTTACCGGATTTCTCTAGATAATCACAGTTTTGCCATTCTTTCAAGTTTGCGCATGTGTGTCTTTGCTCGAGAAGGGATGTGTCTTTCGTTTATCGATTTCATTCAGTTGTAAGTAAAATGTAGCCACGTCCTGTCATCATCTTTCTGTGTCCTGTTTCAACGCTACGTTTGTTCGTTCAGATTATGTATGACCAACTGGCCCCACAGTGTACTCTGTTAAACGCACACACATTCAGGGTATACCACAGTTTTTTCGCCAGGTACTGCTTCCATGTTTCATTCGTATTTGGAGATCTTTGCATTGCATTTACTATCAGTGCTACCTCTTCCTGCGTACTGCTAAGATTCAGAGAGCATGTGTTGATGCTCTTAACTCTTATCCCCAATTGTTCCCAATCCAGGCCTTGGAATACCTCCTGTAAACAGGCGGTGAATAGCATTGGCGAGATCGATCGTGTCTCCCTGCCTGACACCCGTCCTTATTGAAGTTTTACTGCTGATTTTATGAAGGACAGTGGTAGCTGTGCACCCGCTATATACCAGGTGTCCCAGCTAAATATAACCAAGCTTTTAAAAAACACGGGGTGTCGTAGCCGTCTGAAACCAAATGAGGGTTGTTTAGAGTCGCGTGACCTAGTCTGCAGTATTTTTTTCGTTCTTCAAGGTTGACTAGTTACTTAAGCTTAATTAGCTAACTTTTTCATTATTGACTTGAGGAACAAAGTGTCAACGGAAAAGTTGTAGATTACTTTGAGGAACAGCTTACTGAGACATTTGCAGCTAAGTAATATTTACGTAAAGTAGTTTTTTTACCGGCCTTTAATCATAACCCGCACAATAAGAAAAAGCTTCCCCATGATAGCTGTGCCACTTCAACGTCCCAAGACGCGCCTTGAAGAATAAAATCAGTTTTTTCCTGAAGCCCTCTCCTCGATGAGACTTTGGGTGCACATTGGGGCAGAGAAGTGAGCGAGCAGCTGGTCACGTGACAACTTTCTTTTAAGGCCAATAAATGAAGCTACGTAAATCATAACTCGACGGAAACAGCACTACTAGCGGTTTTTCGGGGTGATCTAAAACTTTTGCATTGACACTTTCTCCCTGAAGTCAATAATTAAAAAGTTATCTAATTAAACTTAACTAATGAATGAACTTTGAAGGGCGAAAAAAATACTCAAGACTAGGCCACGCGACTATGAACAACCCTGAGTTGGTTTCACTGGACTAGGACACTTCGCCTATTTTAAAAGTTTGGTTACATTTAGCTGGGACACCCGGTATATACTAGGGTAATATATTTTTCTGAGCCCGTTCACATTATCTCCACTTGTCCCAGTTTTGGGTCGCCTCGATCTCAGCTTGAGCTGTTCGTTTCATCTCCTTGTCTCCTCAAGCCAGTTCCTCCTTAGCTTAATCTTCACCATATTCTCCGTCTCTTTCTGCAGCAGTTTATTCACTCTGGCTTCTTCCGGCAGTCTATTTCTTTTGTTTCAGAAAAGTGAGGCGCCTGGTCTTTTTTCGCAGATAAAACGCATTCTTAGCCTATAAACATCCTTCTCCCACTAAATTATCAGTCCTGAGCATTTGGCTTCATTTATTTTAGTTACCTCCAGCACCAGCAAGCATTTCTGGTACTCGCTTCCTCGTGGTCAAATGTTTAGGGGAATCGCCCAAGGCAGAGTAGATTTGTGATATGGGAGTAATTACTCCCTTATTACTAATCTACTCCACCTTGGGTGATTCCCCTAAATATTTGACCAACACTGTTCCCACTTCGAGTTATTGATGAATTCTCTCTCACCCTACCATAAGCTTGCAGTCCAAGTTAGCTCAGATGGTAGAGCTACTGCTCCCGTGAAGCGATGGTCCCGGGCTCGAACCCCGGACCAGGACGAATTTTTTTATAACTACGAAGTTTCTGAGAAAGCTTTGCAGCTTTCCTTTGTAGCCGTATGGCTACACTTGAGTGGATGCAAATGAGTAATTGCTCTTTATCACGCTTTGTTATACCTTCGTTAACGTTTCGTAATTCTCTCTCTTCCGTGGTCACCCTTACAGGGCAACTGGACCACTTTATGAGAATTCTCTGATATCGAAGAATTCAAATCTATACAGGCTGTAGTTAAACCGCGCGAAGTTTTTTGATAGTCATCTTTTAAGACGATATCGTAGCAGACGATTAATGCTCATGCTTCTCCTTTCGGCGTAGGAGAAGTGTGGAGAAGCTCGCTGATGACTTCACGGGCGGTGAGATTTGAATTTCAAAAGAAAAACATAAATAGAAGAGACAAGACACCTCCTCGTCCGGCATCGCTGTCGCCATCCATCGGTCATCCATCTAAGCAGCCCAGGAAATTGGCCCAATACTGGAAACGCATTGGACCAGTCTGAAACCATCCATTTGCAATATTGCATCTATTAGCTGTGCTGCCTGGCATGTAATATCGATTTTTTGTGAAGCACAAAAACTTTAGTACGCGGTTATTTTCGCATTCCACCTCCATTAAAATCTGTCTTAATCACTCTAGAGGGCGTTTTGGTATCAAGAACTCAAATTCGTTCTTTCAGTTTCAGCCACGGGATCAGGAAGCCTCTGTTTTATGGGGAACGTGGAGAATTTATGTCTTGATGTATTTAATTGTTTTAGCATACTAAAATTATTTTATGACCATTCACAAAATTTCACTGTTTCATCTTTAGAAAATTTTATGTTTCTAAACATTCTTCCTCTATGTGAAAAGGCTGCAGAGATAAGAAAATGTGGCAGTAGGCTGGTTCAACATTATTTGCGCATCTACTAGCGCGCTGCAGCTGTAGATTTTGGAAGTTGTTTTTTTACTGCGAAGCAATACTGCTTTCACTTTCAGCTCCGCGCGTGGCGAGGCCGCGGTAGCTACCATTGACCTTGAGCGGCGCGCCCAGCGGTGTGACGTCACAGCTGCAAGAGCAGGGCTCCAACTTGTGCCGTCGCGAGGCGAGGCCGCGCGTGGTGGCTGCTGCCTAACTCCTGCGCCCGCCGCGCGCGGCGCGGATTGGATTGGATTGAATTGGATTAGATAAGATTAGATTAGATTGCATTGGATTGGATTGGATTGTATAACCGATGCATCACCACAAGTCTAACCACAAGCACCACCACCAGCTACACTACCAGCTGAACCATGGCGTAGCTACGGATATTGCTTTCGCAATTACCGGGCTTAACCAAGCGAAGCCACAGCCATTTTTTTTCTTCCAAAACATAAACATGGGTTTTCAGTTTTTGCAACGCAGTACCCGTTGGCATATCTAGAGTGAGAAGCTCACGAATTTGATAAAGAATGTCTTGACCTGCACTATGTTCCTTGGACTATAAGAAAACGAAGGAGGCCAAAATAGATGAAACAGTCGTGACTAAATCTGAAGTCGTGAGGGAACTGCGAAAAAATTAGCAGGGCTTTAACTCTTCTAAACCTTGTCAGACAGAGCAAAAGCTGCCTTACACTTGGCTACGCTTGATCAGACGCTTGAAACGCTTCGCAGGCGTTTCAGGCGCAATATCAGCCGCGCTCTGATCCATGGCAAAACTGGATGCGAGAGCCGCGTCGCCTCCTTAAGCGAACGCCGAGTCACGTGCATAATCACATGACCACCTCTGGCGAAGCGTCGGTCGGCGCACCGCTGTCGGAGCAGTGACGCGGCGTCACTCCACCTGCTCAAGGTCAAATTGCAACACCCGATGACCTTGGCGAAACATGGCGTAGTAGAGCTATCGCTCCAAAACGCCCATTGTCCCAGAGTTTCCCCGCAATGCAGCGCCGCCACGCTTCACGAAACGATTTCTTTAGAGAACTTCTCGGCTGATTTTAGCTATGAAACTTCGGGACAGCCTAAAAAAGAGGCATATAAGCGGATACAACAGTTTAAAACAATGTTTTGTTTTTTTTTTTTTGGGGGGGGGGCATTTCAAAGCCGCGTCCCCCTTACCTTCCTTAACTACAAAACGCTTTATGGGCTCTATTAGCAGCGAAAAGCTCTGCGTATTCACCTGCACGCGACAAGTGCGGCTGGGTCACTGCGAGTGATGACAAGCAGGATGATGGAGGCCAGCACAGAGATAAGGACCGCCCCGAACGCCACACCGAACATGAACAGCTTGCTGTGCTCCTGGGGCACCATCGACCGCAGGCTGCTGTCCAGGACAACGGCTGCAAAGTAAGCGTGACACGGTAACGGAAAGAGAGCGCTCAAGAGACCTGCACTAGGTGGAGGCCACGACTACACATCTTGTGATTTGTGAGACGCTAAACGGCAGCTGCAGAACTAATAGAATTAGACGATCTTAAAGGAGTTGAATGCGCCAACCGTGGAGGTCAAACATGCGAAGTTTTTTTCGGTTAGCATTTGAAATGATAACGCAGTCGCCGATTGAAACCGCGATGGGTTTTAGGCTTCTTCGCAGCGCGCACCCCAATATTAGGGGAAGGAAGGGGGAGGGGGGGGGGGAGGGGGTTGCAGATGCCCTTGCTTTGAAGGCGACGCTACCAAAGGCAACGCCCACGGAGTGTTGCTTCACGACATCCAGTTATGCGCGGTACAGTTTTCGCTAAGGCACAAAAAATTTAAAATTTCCCTCTCCATGACGTCAACACTGATCTTTTCGGCTTTATGCTGTGTGGAGAAGCATGAACATTATTTTGTGATTACGTCACCGTATTGAAAGCTAGCTCAGAAAACGTTGCATGTTTCACCAACAGGCTGCATAGATTTGAATCCTTGAATATCGCCTAATACTCTAAAGGCGTTGCAGTGGCCTTTGAAGAGACCCTTAACAAGTACACGCGAGTGGACGATACACGCGTAAGTGTGCGAGTGTAACTACAGTTGTCTTTATTGGAAGTTCTTTATATTTTTCTGTAACTTTTTTATGTTTTGTTCTCTTTTGCTGTATTCAATTTTACTCTTAGTGTACTTAAGCCCTACAATAATGCCTCTCAAGGCGCTGTAGGTAGCTTTAATAAATAAATAAAAAAAAATGCAGAGCAAGTCAGACACGCAGCGAAGTATTCTCAACGTCTTTACCTAAGTAGAACGTCCTGCATCCAAGAGAGATAATAAACTCAACTTTTGCTCTCAGAAGGTCTTCCCACGTATTAATCCTGTTCGTAGTGCGCTACATACAGTGGTACGTGTCACGTGAACCTGTAGGATATGTAGGCGTTGCTATACTACGCTTGTATACAGTTATCTCGGTGCGATGCAGGGATTGTGGTGTTTCGGTGCAAGCAATATACTGTTAGTCATGGTGCTATGTAATCATGCTGGCGCGGGAGATTTTTAGATATGCTGGTTAACCTGGTGTAGCTATGATGGTGACGCGCCACCACTTGTTCCTGCACTCTAAAGAGAGATTAAAAGAAGAAGTAAGCTGTCCTCTAGCGCACACCCCTCTTTTAATATAGGGGAGTGCGCTAGAGGATCCACTTACTCCCTTTTTTACTCCCATATAGGCGTATTTGCGTTTAGAGTGTGATGGAAAGGTTGGAAAGAAAAAGACATCGGGGGTCCATCGTCGATCTAGTCTCCGTGGCGCGCACGAGCAGTTGTGACTGAGCACTTCACCGAGGAAGGATGCGTGGTTTTCAACTCTATGAAATGGAATGTATGAATAGAAGCCACGATGAAGACGTCCTCAAGCTCTAACTTTTGCGAGTTCATTCGTAACTACGAAGCACATTGCTGTTTATCTGTCCAGCCTCCACCACCAAACGAGAATCGACTGTTGTTTTTTTGTACCATATGCATGCAGTTCAAACTTTAAAACAGATGCTTGGGCAAGTTGGTAACTCATTTTCACCGGAACAGCGCGCACTAAGACACGGACAAGAAGGGAGACACGACACACACGAGTTGAAAGTCAGCGCTCGTGTGTGTCGTGTCTCCCTTCTTGTCCGTGTCTTAGTGCGCGCTGTTCCAGTTCAAACTTTGCTATGTTTGCCAGCAGGCCACGGCCAACACCGCTGCAATTGTATGCGACCAGCGTTCCAGGGTGGTCAGAACGATGAGCTACTCATCGCCCTGCTAGAGACGTGGCTCACAAATGTATGTTGCGATAGGATGAAAACTGAAAAAAAAAAGTATCATAGCCATAGCCTCTGGCTTACAGCTAAAACCAGTTGCCTGAGCCCAACACAAGATGGACTCTACGTAATGGCAACGATCTAGGCCAAAGCAGTAACAGGGAAGTGAATTCAGCAAAATTTTTACGAATTTTTGGTCATGCAGCACCTGTTTGCGTCTGTTTTAGTGCTGAATACAAAAATTGCCGAAAACGTTTGAAATAGAGTTTGTTGCTAAATTAATTTTTCAAGACCGAACTGCATGCATAGAAAATTCATGAAGCCCCGAACACCGAAGTTAAGCAGCGATCTTTAATTACCTCAAATTAGTAAGTCATAGACCAAACCAAGAATTCATGTAACAAAACATGCCATTAGCACAATGATAAGCCTCACAGTATATTAGCCACAGCAAAGGAGGAGGAGGAAGAACATTTATTTCCACCGAATATGGCGCGGCAGCCACTAAAACCTCCACAGTAAGCGTTGAATCGAATTCACATTTTCAGTGAAATATTGAAAGATAAACGACGAACTCACTTGTTTCTTCGACCAGCTTCTGGCATCATAAAATTTAATTCCCATTGCCAAATCCTACTCAATTTCAGCATTGAAATTCCGTTTACTGACACGGCGAAGGCTATCAGACAACGCCTATACCACACGTCAATGTTTGTCGGTATAACACGACTTCAATGATTTCCAAGGCGCCTGGCATGGCGATGATAAAACTCCGACCGCCTAATTCATCGCAAAAGACCTGCAAGACATCTCACTCACATCTTACGGACATCCTACGAGCCCTTCTGGAGGCCAACGAACTCTGAGTGTTCGCCGTCGCATAGCTCTCTTCTCTCTCCGGCTCGCCCTTGAAAGAAGCTCTACTCGGCCGCTTTCCTGCCCTGCCCGCCGTCCCGGCCGCAGGACTACCTTCATCTTCGTCACGCTTCCCATCGCACGGCCGAATGGACACCCTGGAAGCCTTGCGCTTTAACATTCCTCGAAGCGCGGACTTCGGTGCCACCGGGCTTGTTACGCCCGTAGCATCAGGCTGGGCGATGACGGGTGTCGCCCCCTTGACGTCACTGATGTTCTGCGCTTGAAGAACTGGGCTATGGTACTCTGTAGCAGAGAGCGTTGCAGTCTGTCCTTGAGCTTCTGGTGTCGTGACGGTTGAGAAGAAGTTCACCTCCCCAGGACTTCCCGGAGAGATGGGTTCCACGGCGCCAGCGTCCTTTTCGGGTACTGCTTCTGTCTTACTGGTCTGGATCGAAGTGGTCCTTCGAGGGCTTGTTCGTCTCTCATCTTTCTTGTGGCTCCTGACAGTGCTTCTTCTCTGGCCGGCTCGGGATTTTGTAGCGGTATCGACTTCCACCTCGGGTGACTTGCTGATGGTTGCATCCGCAGTAGATGTATCTCTTTGCGTTGGAGATACGGCAGCTATAGATGGTGAGGGAAGACTGCTGGTATCGCTGAATAGTGGAGACAGAGTGGCCTTAGAAGCGTCTGCGGGTGGTGGCGTTGAGAAGACGACATCGCTCAGGAGAGCAGGACTCATGGCGTCTTTGCTCTCGGGTGAGATAACAGACTGCGATTGCGGTGACCTGTAACGAGTTCACGTAGCGACCATGAATATATTTTCTGCTCTACTAATCTGCAACTTCTTACAGAGCAGAACCAGGCGAGGGTAAGCAGGCAACGAACAGGAAGTACACAGGAAAGGTTCTTTATATCATTGTGAACTACTGCTCAGTCGCAAGACAATTCGGAACTTGCCTGCATGCCGTTTTAATTATCTCCTAATTCGCCTTTGGCGCCATCAGTGTCGACCTATATAACCAGTAATCTCAAGCTCGAAAGGCGGAAAATTAGTATGAGTATGTACAGTTAGGTGCTGCGCCCCCCGCGTCGCGCTCAGACCGCTGGTCACGACTCGCTCCGTGTGCAGCTCTCGTCAATGATGTTGGCACCAGCCTCTCAGCGCGCGCAGCCAAATAAAAGATCAATTTTAAGCCTAACACTGTCGGGAATGGTTCTTCGTCACCGTAGTTCCAACGGGGGCATGAGAAAGAGGGGCTTTCGAGAAAATGGCCAACTGTAAGAGGGAAAATATACTGGCAATATACCTAAAGGGCAGTGAAATTACCGGCGAGCCCGCTGAAGACTAGAAAGAGAAGGTTATTTTTATCTGCGCTGGCTTTCAGAGAGAAATTTATTGCTCTTGAAATGTAGTGTGGCCTATGCATGGTTACTTATTTAAACTGTATCCAACGCGGCTGATCCCCTGAAAACAAATGAGATCGTCTGATAGGTGGCAACAAACCCATTGTGTATAGTTGGATACAACATATTTCTGCAGTGAAGCTCCACCCACAATCAGGAGTGCCGCACAGAATTCCTCCACGACAAAAAAGTAGTTCGTTGTTGAAACTTTTCTTCTATACCTAAATAAGAACCTTATGACAAGAAAAAATGATAGGCTCTACAGTTCCGATACCTGGCTTGTTTAAGACAAACATTAAAAGGCTGACCTTGTTTACTCTTACGATCGGCCAGCGGAGTAATACAGGACGCCGCGGTCCGTGGCCCAGTGTTAGGAACTGCTGTTTTTTAAAGCTGTATCCTACTATAGTTAAACTTGATCTCCATCCAACAAACAAACAAAAAAACGCCGACTAGAGGCGAGGGGGAAAATCTTCTCTCCAAGTTTAAGTGAGAGGAAAGAGGGGGGGGGGGGGGGGGGGGCAACTGCGAAAGAGAAAGAGAGAGCCGACGAATGGGTTGCCAAGGATGGCCAGATCAGATTCCCCTGCATGAGCACGGCTATGGTTTCTCTTAAGGCTGACAGTGCAGACTCCACGGCCTAATGCCGGGGTCAATGGCTGAAACAAAGCTATAAAGGCTTTCACTGATTAAAACGCTAAGCCAGTAAGGTTATAGGTGTACTTTCGTACATTGGCCAATTCTGCACCCTTGCAGGCTAAATCGCTTTAACCACGTTTTGTTAATCTCCATTTGCGTAAAAATTAATCCCTTGGCTGACCCGGAATACCGAACAATCCAGGTAGGATCTGTACGATAGCCTAATGTAATGGGAACTCGAGAGTCTTGCGCTGTATTACTATAGGCTCTGTCTTTTCCCCCCTTCGGCTACAGCCGCAGAAAATACTAACATGGCGCGAAATTTTAGGTCCGAGGTTAGCGCATTATGGTGTACAATGCGGTCCCGTCATCGCAATTACATTCAGCAAACGACTAAACAGCCAACCACCTACTTCAAGCCTCAAAAGGCAATTTTTTTTTAATTCTTAAAAGTGCGATGACAGTAATGGCCGCCGAGGTGGCTCAGTGGTTATGGTGCTCGACTGCTGACCCGAAAGACGCCGGTTCGATCCCGACCGCCGCTGTCGCATTTCGATGGAGGCGATATGCTAGAGGCCCGTGTATTGTGCGATGTCACTTAAAGAACCCCAGGTGGTCAAAATTTCTGGAGCCCTTCACTACGGCTTCCCTCATAGCCTGCGTCACTCTGGGACGTTAAACTAATTGATCTTTAAGTAGTACCAATATTTCGGGTTTATTTGCACAGTGGCAGCTAAAGCCGCTTTGTGCGAAACACAGCTGCTTGTTCATTACAATTAGCTATCGTCAAAAGTTTAGTGCTCAATTTCATGACATTTAAGATCAGTACAAGAGACATGACGAGGTGGAACTCCGATGCAAAATTATTCGAAACACCACTAAAGTGTTTTACGAACGGCAGCGATTTGAATGAGCTCAAAAGTTTGCTTATGAAGGACCAGTAGCTAATTGCCGGTTAATATCGAGCTGTGAAAGGGGATGCGTTTTCTGTAAATATCGTCAAAACAGCAACGTCGCTTTTGATGAAGTCGAAGAGTACATTTCCACACCTTGTTTAAACCGTTTTCTTATCAAACATGAACATAGCCTTGTCGGTAATTAGAATAGGATCTGTCTCTTCCCTCCTTCGCGTTCAGCCTCGGAAATTATCATGGCGCGAAATGTTAGGATCGCATTTAGCGCGTAATGATGTAAAATGCTGCTGCGTCATCATACCATAAGCAAAACGGGTAAAGATTCAGCCTCAGGCGTCCTTCCCTAGCCTCAAAAGCAAATATATATTTTAATACTGAAAACACCATAGCAGTAGTAGTATTCGAGGTTTATTGGCCCAGAGGTAACTGAAGCCACTTTGGGCGAAACATAGGTGGTTATTCATTGCAGTTACGTATCGTCGAAAGTTTAGTACTCAACTTTACGAGCTTTATTGCGAGAGACTTCATTAAGTGGAACGTCGATCCCAAATTATTCGATATACAACAAAAGCGCTTTATGAACGGCAAAGATTTAAAGGAGCTGTACGGCGGCATTTAGCACACTTGTAGCCGTCAGAAACGCAGGAGTGATTTTCTGATTTCGGAGCTCGTAGTCTGCCGGGCGGACACACTTCTCGTCTTCTTCTACGTCTAGCCGTTCGGCGCAGCTTCTGCACTACACAGATTAAAAGTTGGCTTCTGAAGGACCAGTGGCTAATTTCCTATTAATATCGATAAGAGAAAGAGGATTCGTCGTCTATAAATGTCGCCAAAATAGCAACTTCGCTTGGGGTGACATGTCAAAGTAAAAGAGGACATCCCCACACCACGTTTAACCCGTTCTTTATCACATCTGAACATAGCCTTGTCGCTAGAATATATCTGTGGCTGTTAACCCTGTAGAAAAAACTCAGGGGGCACTTTGTGTCTCTAAAGTGCTGCAAGGCGAAAGCGTTTCCAGCCGCAGTTTGTTTTTATTTATTTATTATTTTTCATATTTTATTTTTTGCTCTCTTTCTTATTTTATTTTTATCTTTATTTTCATTTCTTAATATTGTTTTGTTTTTATTTTTGTTTATGGTCTTACTTTTATTTTTATTTTTCCTTTCCTTCACTTTATTCCTTTTATTTTATTTATGAAACCCATGCATTCACTAGATGCGCCTTTATTCATGCTCGAACCTTGAGCCTTCGTGGCTGAGTGGTAGTGTCTCCGCTTCAAATGCCAAAGGCTCTGGTTCGATTCCCACCCTCGGCGCAGTTTCTTTTTAAGCAGTGGCGCCGAAAGGCGCACAAATCTGCCGAAAGCGTCTGTCGACACGGCTGCCGACAGCGTCTGCTAACGACAGTATGAGGCATTAAAGGCTTTCGCCTTAATACTTACCTGGGACTATGAGTGTCATCTGCCGGTGGAGTAGAGCTGAGGTTTCTTCGCTGCTGCTTAGCGGAGTCCTCGTGCCGTTGCTTGGCGGTGGAGCTCCTCTTGCGCTTCGACCTGGACCTGGACATCTCCTTACTGTGCTGCTCTCTGGTGTCGTCCCTGTCCGCTGGAGCAGAGCTTGCCAAGGTCGCGGAGGATCCCACTCTTCGAGGCGACTTGGCGGAAGCCCTTCGCTGGCTGCCAGCGTGCAATGAAAAAAAAAAATTCCTTCGGAACTGACTAGCTTTTGTTGACATCATATATTGCTGCATGCGAGCGGAGTGAACAATGCGATGAAAGCTGCTGCTGAATCGCACGAGTCGAGCTCGAGAAAATGTTAATTGCTCTGTAACGGCAGTATCGGACGTTCTGTGAAGCGGCTTATCGGCCGAACAGATTAGCCCCGGCGTTCCAATGTCCGCGGTTCATGCACCATGGACAGGATGACCTTAACGTTTCTTTTCTCAATTTTCTCCCTCATCCCTTTCAACCATGTGCAGAATAGCGAACCCGGTTCTATACCTGCTTAGTCTCCCAGACTCTAATCAGTTCCCTCTCTTTCTTAATGGCTAACGTTGATAGCCTGAATTACAAACAAGGCTTCTTGCTTAGCTGTGTGTAACACATCGCCAACCGCTGTGTCATCACGAAGCATGACCTATGGCTATCTCCAGTGAGTTCATAGTCACCGGATTTAGACAAGGACGTACGTTTGTTACAACTCACGATGGGAAGCATTAAACGTGTAAGATATCCCGTCTATGAGAACATGTTCATTTAGGAGGTTTCCCTCATGCCCAGCAGTTGTTGCTCTACAAAGGAGTTCCGCTTGAATAAATATGCATTGGTAAAGGTGCTCTCGTCTGCAAGGTGACTCACCGCCCTTAGAAAACAGCGAGCTAGCAATAGCACAATGCAAGAAAACGGCGAAGATGATTCATAGACAGAGGGACCCGAACTGCTCGGGTTCGATCCCGGTCACGGCGGTCGAATTTCGATGGCGTCGAAATCCTCGAGACCCGTGTACAAGAAGCCTAAGTGGTCGAAATTTTTGGAGCCCTCCACTACGGCGTCCCTCACAGCCTGAGTCGCTTTGGGTCGTTACACCCACATAAACCATAAACCAAAGCGTCATCGACAGAACAGCAACATATCCTTACGCTGTCCCCATTGTGAATAGAAGCCGTCACTTATGGCGCAAATCACCTTGCTTCCAGTCCTAAGGCTGAAGACGCGAAAGAAGGAAAGTAGATGGAAAGGAAAGTAGTGTGCAAGTGGAAGCGAGTGACGATGTATGAATGAGACCACTGCGTGTTAAGTGATCATCACGATCGCGTACAACTGGCGTTTGGCTGTCAACAGCGAATGCATGGTTCTTTACAAGCAAATTCTATTAGATGGTTCGGTTCGCTCACTCGAAGGCTTTAGGCAGCTCGCATGTTGACGCCTACCCTACTTACAGAATTCCTGGTCATGGTCGCCATATTTAGAGGGTGCGCACACACCTATCTACATGGCCCTTATCACCAGGCGCTCTGGAAAATTTGAAAGATGTGATGGCGCCGCCATTTACGTCGCAGAATGTGTCGTAGGCCTATCCCTGCAAAAGGCGAAACTCCAGTAGTGCATCACGATACGCTTTGTTCCACAACTCTGACATCCGCTACTGTGGCCCGGGAAAATTTTAAAAAGGGTTGAGAATTGGGCGAGCTTGTACGAATTCATACTGCTGTGGCACCACAAGGACAGGGCCTGAGACAGGAGTGACAACAACACAAGTGCTCACTAACAACTGACAAAATTTATTAAAAGCACAAAATATAGAGACAAAACCAATGGTTACATGCACAGTCATAACACAGTTACAAAGGTTACAGGCAAGAACACACGTTAAATCACGACGAATCTGCCTGTTATCATAGTTAAGTGTTCTTTGAAGATAATCAACCTCGGCGTCAAGCAGCAGCAAGGATGGCAAACTCACGCATACATCAGGAAACGCGCGTTCTCTGGAAGCATAAAGATAAGACTTCCCGGTAGATTATGGAGGGCTTCCGTATAAGGAAGTCGGCAGATGTATGCTTGAGTTTGCCATCCTTGCTGCTGCTTGACGCCGAGGTTGATTATCTTCAGAGAACACTAAACTATGATAACAGGCAGATTCGTCGTGATTTAACGTGTGTTCTTGCCTGCAACCTTTGTAACCGTGTTATGACTGTGCATGTAACCATTGGTTTTGTCGATATATTTTGTGCTTTTAATAAATTTTGTCAGTTGTTAGTGAGCACTTGTGTTGTTGTCACTCCTGTATCAGTCCCTGTCCTTGTTGTGCCACAGCAGTATGAAATATTGAAATGCGCCCCGAGCTTTCGCAACGAGACCGTGTTCAGTTGAAGCACTCTTTAAATGACATGTTTCCCGCACTCACCTTCCACGCCTTGAGATGTGGCTGGGAGGGGTCTTCGGGTCGGGTGAGACGACGCCTTGTGCGGATGCTCTCAACGGCGATCCGCCTTGACCGACACCGGACCCAGCAGGAGCGGTCGCGGTATCCAGGTCCTCGTCGGCGCCTTTCTTACCTTCGCCGTCATGGCCGTCCTGCGCTGTCCCCTCTGGAGTGTTTGACTCCATGCCCGCGGGCAAAGAAGTCCCTGGATGCGCTAGAAGTTCACCGAAGACGGAGAGATCGGAGGCCGCAGTTCGGAAGACGTTCGATCTTCTAATCGGATCCTCTTCTTCTGCTCTCGCGGTGGCTCGAGACTGTTCAGCTGCTTCTTTTTTTTTATTCACACTTTCACCTTCGTGTTCGACAAAACATTCCAAAACTTCTTTAGTCCCATATTCTGACTGGTTAGTAGCGTGTTCATTTGATCGGTGGGCTCAAAAAATTCGGCAAGCAGTAACACGGTGACAAAAATGCAACAAAAACGAAGTACAGATATAAGAACATCCATATTCCAATTCTAGAGAGGGTAACAGTTATTTAAAGGTGACGATTTATCCAATTATACTGCTTACATAGTGAACAAAAAGTGCTTCATATACACTGAACAATTGCGCGCTTTTTTCACGTCAGTCGGTATAGAGTTCCAAATTAGAGCGCCGTGAAACCCTATTAACCTTCGACCGTAAGAATTTCTGGCAACCGGTACATTGAAGCAGTCGCTCGCTTCAGCTGTTGCGGAGCGCGCTGGTAACGTAAAGGAGATTAATGGCAGTTTTCAGCACTATTTTCTTTGAGATAACAGTTATCGGCGGGACCTCGCTTCGACGCCCGAGCAGCATTGCCATGTTAATCTTGAAATATACATATTGATCATATTGAAAACACTTCGAAATTCAACCGGTTGTTCCAATAGGGTGTCAGAATTTATTCACTGCTTGTTTGGCAACCCATGGAATCGTCTTAGTATGGTGCGCCTGTCCGTCTTTGTATAACCCCCTACGAAATTTTTATAGACAGCCTATAGACTGTCTATAGACATCTGTCTATAAAGTCTATAGACTCTATAGAAAAATCCTAGAGAACTGTATATAGGCAAAACAAATGCTATAGACAATCTATAGATTGATGGCCATACACTTTTGGTAGACTTTTGTCTGTAGACAGTCTATAGACTATGAATAGACAAAAATAAATATCTACAGGAAGGCAATAGAGTCGATAAGAAGTCTATAGACTGCCTATAGATTATTTTTCTAAGCGACGGCTTGCATTGTAGCCATTCTCAAAGGGACTTCTAAACATTGGTTCGCCACGTAGTTCTCAGTGTGACGTGAACTCTGAAAAGCCATGAACAGATATATCGGCGTGATGGGTCTCATATTTGAGGAATGCGAGAATTTTGTGTTTCTATATCCCGTATGTTCCAGACATCGCAAAATACCAGGAACAGTGCGATACTCCCTAAGCTTCTTCATTTTCAAGCCATTCTGGCGGATCTTTCAAACAAACCAGTCGGAGCCAGTCTTGAAAAAGGCGAACTTGCCCTCAGAGTTCCGAGCGCAGAAAGCTGCACAGTCTCTCAACGTGCCCCACGATGGCTTCACTGGGGCCGAAGAGCGCACTTACATCATCAGGAACAAGCCCCTTCCTGATGCAAAAAGCACAGCGTCTTGCCCGACATATAGCGTCCATGATGCGACTTAGTGGAAGGTCAGAATTAGACATTTTAGTAGGCGTGGTTTCATCCATAATGTTTTGATGGCATCAGAGGTCAGTTTCCTGCGGGTGCTACAGATGTTCACTGATGATGATGATAGCGATTTTTTATGGCGCAAGGGCATCTGCGGCAAAAGAACGCCATGGCGCAAGGCATTTTTATCCATGCTAGCAGCTCACTAAGCACGAGGCACAAGAGCAAGAAGTACGACGGGACGAGGAGCTGAACTATCAACTTTTATCTTGAAAGACGAGGCGGACCAGTACTTGGTAAGTGCCGTATCAGGCCGCAAGGTCATGAAAAAAAATTGAAAACCAAACGAAAGATGACAAAAACTTCAAGTACGAGGAAACGAGGGCGGGACCTCGCGTGACTAAGAAGGAAATTACAGAATCAGAACAAGGCAAAATATAAGACATCTTCTTACAAATGAAACCAACTATGGTAAAAAATTTTGCGCAACCGAAACTTATGCAACAAGGTCAACCAAGCACAAAAGCCAAACCTAGAGCACCTGAAGGGAAAAACAAATCGCTAAAACTATGACATTACGCATGAAGAAAAACTTGATGATTAATGAAAAGCCAACACTAACACGGCAAAAAAAAAGCTTGAACGCGAGACAGAGGAAGTAAAAACGCTAAAAACTCTGCCAATATTTAACACAGCAAGAAAGGGAAGTAAAAAAACTATATAATTCATGACGGTGAACTTGAAAAAGCCAACAAACGACCCGCAAAATAAAAAAAAAAACGCCAAAGGTGAAAACATTGATGTGAAGAAAAATAAAAACAAGAAACTTTAAAAATGGGGTCAGTATATAAAAAGGCTAAATCTTTATCGGTGAAAGAAACTGAAGGTTTGCTGACACACTGATCATTCGAGCAGATTATGTTGGAAGCTTCTATTATCTCACGTTTCAGCTTATTTCCGTGCTTGCCTATCACTGTTTTTTTTTTGTTTTTTTTAAGTTAGGGTGCCAGGCCGCTCCTTAGTGGGATGAGAATTCTGGGCAAGAGCGGTGATACCATCGAACGCGAACTGATGAAAGCCAATATCACAAAGAAGAATGGGCGTGACTGTATCAGTGATTCTTCTGTTGAGCTGTGTGACACTGCAATGCCTTTCTTGATAAGACGCCGCAAGATTCGGCCTTCGCGTCTGTAGAATGTAATATGCGCAGTTTGTCAGTGCACGTGCCTGGTTTGTTTCTGTTCCCCTTAAAGAGTGCGCGTTCTACGAATCAAATTAGTTGTTAGTGCGCGCTCGTCATATGCCCTGTCTCGTGTGTGCGTGTTTTTGCGCAACTTTACCATGTCAGGAGTTTTAAAAGAGAAGGATAGCCGAAAAATAAAGTTCATCTGTAGAGTGGTGGTTGTGGCCCTGGCATAACGCCTAATTAGATTCGATAAGTACTTCGAACATCTATTTAGATTCATTCACCGGAGCGTCACATGGTAGTTTTTACGGCCAATGAGTGAACTCGGACAGTTCAGTATACGTTTGAAGGTAGCGCAATGATGGTCGACAATGGCTGACTACTAAGAAGCATATAACAAAAGAGACTATGTTTACGGCTGCTCCAGCAGCATCGTATCATTAATTTTCTGATTCCTGCGTGCTTAGGAAAGACGCAGTTGATGAAAATGTATTCGAAACCACAATTATACACTGTAAATCGTGTCACGCACTGTTGATTTGGTGCGTACAGTTTCTTTAACCCATTATATTCGATCCAGTATCTCCTCTTGATGGATTGAGCACAAAAACATCCGCGAACAACGTATTCAGTTTGAGAACACAGGATTTTGGTTCTAAACGACCACACCCCGCTTCGATGTCGTCCTTGTGAAAAAAAACGAGAAAGGCCTTTTCAAAAGCTGATAAGATCTCAGATTGGACAATTTTTATTTCGTACGAGTAAGAGTAAAAAGTACGTACAATTGTCATATCTAAAACGCCTTTTAAATATGTACGATATAGCCACTCGAATCTGTAAATTGCGGCCTCTTACTTTTATCAGAGCCCTCAACAGCAATATGAGACCACAATTTTCTTGACCGAGATTTGTTACAAAATAAGGAAACAGGATTATTACACAATGAAATTTTCACTTTGTCGAGTAAAGCGGGGAAGCCTTTAGCGACAATTGTCAAAGCAGCGAAAGAGAAAAGCAGCACACTGGGACGATGTTGTTGCAACATGTCGGGAAAACAAATGCATAGAACAGGTTTCGAATGCGTCACCTAAGATAGCTTTCTTTTTCGAAACGTGCTTACTAGGAATGGTTTTGTCATCACATGCAGTAAAACCGTCGTCAGAGAAAGATCAATAGCTTCACCGGATATTCAGCGTAGTCTTTTCGTACTGAATCACATATCCGGTCAAACGAAACAATGTTGTTAAGCCACAACGATCGGTTGAATTATGCAGACAAGAGCGCAGATAAAAAAACGGCGACCGCCGTATTTCTCAAGAATCAGAAATCTTTTCACGCTAAGATTCAACTTCCAACAATATACTGCGTATCGCTCCGGATTGCACTGGGGTGGACAAAGTTTGCGAGAATGTTGCACGTTCGAATGCAGGTGCAGTTTTTAGCACAGATGAGTCTGCAAGCTCTGATGACACTGGGTTGTCAGAACTGCTCACCTCCCGAAGATCTCGCATCGTCAGCACAGGTAACTGAGCGGGAGCTGGCTGAAGGCAGCGGAAAGCACTTAGGGGCCCGATCGTTAAACCGAGAGTCTCCTCCTGCGATATCATTTCCTGCTTCTGAAGGTGAACTAAATATCCTTGTTCCAGGGGATATGTCACCATGGCTGCCAAACCTGACTGCTGCGTCGACGGTCACTCATCCGATACTGTCAATTCTTCTTGGACTGACTCAGGTTCTACCGTAGCCTTAAACTGGAATCCAGGCACGTCTCTTGGAGGTAGCGCTTCCTGTCTGATGCTGAGTCGTCCGTATCTGGCGCATTGGATATTTTAGTTCTCCGGGAATCGGTGTTTCTAGCTCCTGCACCGTGTCTCACCACATTTGTGAATATATGTTTTGTGGCACTACTTCCGATGGTTGCATTTCAATCACTGGAAACTGCTCGAACTCTGACATTCCGACAAGTGGGCACAGCTCTCCAGATGCAGAACTTTGCACCCTTTCTGGTTGCGGAAGACCGGTAGCATCGTGCAGTGCCAAAGTTCTCGGCGAATCGTCCAAACTTCGTCCTGAAAATCTTTCTGAACAATATTCCTTCGGTGCAGGCGCTGAAGCCCTTATTTTCCTTGCCTCCGACTGGTCCTCCAACCCGAGTTGGCCTTCCTGGAGCTCTGCCGATGAGTCACGCATTCGTTTCCCAGAACGAAGCAAATCTTCGGGTCTCGAAGTTAACCTTTCACATGCCTCCGCCGATTGCCTTGCAGGACAAGCTGAAACTTCAGATACAGAAATAAGTGCCTTTTGGTCAGATCCTGGTTCTTCCGTCGGAAAGTTTTGCTGCGTGCCTGCAAAGTTCAGTTCTTCCAAGTCTTCATTGGTTAGTTGTGGCAATGCGTCTGTGCTCTTCTTTTTAAGTAGTCCTATTAATATGCCTGAAAGGGCTGAATCACAACTCACGCGTCGCGTTGACTCTGAAACAGGGGTTTGCGGTAGAAGGCCTTGAGCTTGCTGCTGACCGCCCTGCACTCGCACATCTTCAACTTGGTAGACTTGCGCTCGTTGAAATTCTTGCGATTGCCGTTGAAAGGTTATCGCCTGTTGTTGAATGCTTCGCCCGTGCTGTGAATGTTTTTGTACTTCCTGTGCAAAGCCTTGCAATTGCTGATGGGACCCTTGTCTTTGCTCTTGTTGAAACCCTTGCCGTTGCTCTTGTAGAAACCCTTGCCGTTGCTCTTGTTGAAACCCTTGCGATTGATGCTGCGGAAGCCATTGAAATCGCTGTTGTTGAAAGCCTTGCGATTGCTTCTGCGGAAGCCCTTGAAATCGCTGTTGTTGAAAGCCTTGCGATTGCTGCCGCGGAAGCCCTTGCAATCGCTGTTGTAGAATGCTTTGCGATTGCTGCTGCGGAAGACCTTGCAATCGCTGTTGTATAACACCTTGCGACTGCTGCTGCGGAAGCCCTTGCAATCGCTGTTGTAGAATGCTTTGCGATTGCTGCTGCGGAAGACCTTGCAATCGCTGTTGTATAACACCTTGCGACTGCTGCTGCGGAAGCCCTTGCAATCGCTGTTGTAGAAAGCCTTGCGATTGCTGCTGCGGAAGCCCTTGCGATTGCTGTTGTAGAAAACCTTGCGACTGCTGCTGCGGAAGATCTTGCAATCGCTGTTGTAGAAAGCCTTGCGATTGCTGCTGCGGAAGCCCTTGCAATCGCTGCTCTAGAAAACCTTGCGACTGCTGCTGCGGAAGCCCTTGCAATCGCTGCTGTAGAAAACCTTGCTCTTGGTTTCGAAAGCCTTGCGGTTGAAGCGAAGAGCCATGCGTTTGAAGCTGAGAGCCATGCGGTTGAAGCGGAAAGGCCTGGCGTTGTTGCGGAAAGCCCTGCGCTTGCAGTTGAAGGCCTCGCGTTTCCTGGGGAAAGTCTCGGGCTTGCCTTAAATTCCAGTTTGCAGTAGGCTGTGCAGCATGGCTTTGAGACTGCCCCCAAGCAGTGTGCAGTGAACTGTGAATGTCTCGTTCTGAAGGTAAGTTAAGCAGAAGTTCTTCCTGCAGAGGCGGCTCGCATGTCAAGCCAATGGTGGTCACATGGGACTCCAAAGTATGCCTTGGCGTTGTGAAAGCTGTTGACGCAATAGGTGCTGTGCTCTGCACTGCGAGGCTGTGTTCATTGAACGAATGCGATTCCCACGATGAATCTTGAAATGAAGGAGGTACTTGCTTTTTGGAGTCATGGGCACCGCTGTTGGCGGCATCCGAGGATCCTTGAACGGCCGCGTCAGGAAGAACCGGAATCATTTTCAAAGAATATTGCAGTAACTCATTGGCTGAACGAGTACGCTTCGTATTTTGACATGAGGTGCTCTGTTCCTCTAAAAAGGGCACATTTGTGACAGAGTCACCTCTTGCTTCGTACGCGGGCATAATGAGTTCATCTGAATGCGTTTGTTCGTACCCTTGAGCGCTTGATAAACTGTAAGGTTCAGAACTTGCCTGCGATCCTGGCTGCGCGCCGGAAGCGACCATGGATTGTTGGCAGGGCGCCCGATCTTGCAGTAAAGGTGGAAGTTCACTTCCTATTCCTGCAGTTCCACTTTCGAAAGGAGGGTCAAACACTGGACCCGAAGCTTGTGTGCACCCTTCTTGTAGAAGAGACTGCGGCACTTGACCAAAGGACGAGGGGAGTGCTGTTGCATTTCTTAGATGCTGGCCTTCGGACGACGGCAGTGATGATGAATGTTGGTGCCACATCTTCGGGGATTGTCGCTGAAACCTTTCTACCTCCGGAAGATGGACGCCTTTCTGTTATCCGCGGTACAAACTTTGCTTTATGCGCCTGGCAATGGGCGGTCTTGGAAAAAAAGACTTTCTAGCTTGCGTGCGGCATATGTTCAAAAATCGCACGGTCGGGATTTCCAGCCGCATTACGCGTTTGTCCAGAGCTATACTGCGGGCGATATGCTCGCCGCAGGCCTTCAGTCTATGGCGGTCGTTCAGTTACGAGATCGCAGCTAAAATTTTCCACGCTCAACTAGCGAACTGCTCGGCCAACCAAAGACGTCAGCATCGGTAATCAAATCAGACAGACGATATCTGGCGGGAGTTTGTGCAATCAGTTCTGTACACGGCTTCTCCCGATTCTTTCGCTATCGCAAAGAGTTAATGGCAGCTCGAGAATTCTGTTACTCACGGTCAGACAGAGCCTCGTTCCTTTTCAGCAAAGGAGGGTTTGATAAGGAGCTCAAAGAACGTTTTTTTTTACAACGAAGAAACCATGCTGCGCTGAGCGCCTTATATGTCAGGCTTTCTTCGATCGTACAAGTCAGCAGCAATTAATGCAAATTAGTAGTATGGCACTGCTTCGCTTAATTTAGCGCATAGGTTGCACGGAATAACAACAGTCTATTTCTCCGTGATCGTTGTATTCGTTGAAGATACGCTGTTAGCCAAATTGAGTAAGCACTCCTCCAAGAAATGCGTAAGAAGGAAGCTGTAGTTATTACATTCAAAGCCATGGAGTGTTGAAAAATCGGGCGGAATTACAGCGAAACTGTAACAGTATCAGTACTGGGACCTGAAATACTTCTCTCAGAGAAGCACAGATGCTTTGTGTTGCCCGTTAATGAGATAAGAGAACTTGTAAAGACACATGAAAAACTCATCAAGATGAAAGGAAAGCTTGCGCAACACGGATATAATGAAGCACGCAGGTCAATGCGTGTGCAAGAAATAGGACGTAATGCAGGGAATGTGTAAAAATGTAATCGTTCTAAGGATGACATTTGCGAACGCGTTCCTGTACTTGAAATCAGATTTGCTACAAAGGCTAGACGTTACGGCAAAAACAGCTGACAGATTGCCTCTAGGAGCCCATCAGTCAATGAACGAAGCTTTAGAGAGCGATATTGGTCAATAGTCCTTTGATGCACGGTCAAGCATCGTTTGAGGAGAGCCTAAGAAGTGACTAAGAAAAATGGATGATAAGTGGGCGGCCAGAGTAGTAAAGTACAAGTAAAAACGGGGACAGATAATGAAGAACAGGAGCTAGAAGGTAACACAGAGTATAAAGAGGCAACAATAAGAGAAAAGGAAACTATCAATGCCATCAAAAAAAGCCCGCGTTACTAATACTACAAACCGAAGTGCGAAAATGAAAGAAAAGCAATCATTGCCTGAAAACCGGGCTGTAAAGAACGAAATACAGTAGGAAAAGCTGTATGATAGTTAGAGAGGCAGTGCACTAATTTTTAAGGCCAGATTAGGCTGCCTTAAAACGACTCAATATAGAAGCAAACAACTGCACGGAGACAATATGTGGGTAACCGGCGGGAGCAGTGTAGAAAAAAATTAAATATCTTATCAAAGATTGCAAAGTTATGCACCCAGATTGCAATGAGCCCATATTCAGCAATATAGAGGTCTGGATTCTAAATGATGGGAAAAGAAAAATTAACACACCTGCATTGGAGGCGAGCAAAAGAAGATTAGAGCCCTAGTGGCATAAAAAAGGAACAGGAAAATGCGAACCATCTCAGAAATTAAAAAAAAATGTCCTAAGAACAAAGACAATTTGGCAGAGACAGTTAAGACTTCTCACGTGTGGGTATGCGAAAGAATTACTATCCCATGCTGCATTGTGTCCGCATTATGTTTGAGCATGCGTTCAAGTATTTTATGCGAAGCATATTAACGTAGGTTTTGGGCCTTCGCGCGACGCCCGGCGGTGGCCACCATTGACCTTGAAGTGACCTTCAAGTAGGTCACGTGACATGACGTCACGTGATGACGTCACACCGGCTGCAGATCGGGCCTCATATCGCGCCGTCGGACGTCGCCCGAAGGAGGCCTCCACCTGCCTCCACGCTTCGGTTCGCGCCGTCGCGCGCGACGCGGCGGCGGCGCCACCATCGCTGCATCACGTGATATGTGACGTCACGCCAGGGATGAGGCGGCGCGCGCCCGCCGTCGCGTCAGCAGTGGTGCCACGGCTGCTGATTTATCAGTAGATCTACTGATTTTAAAATGTTCTGCTGATTCAGTGATAAAGCACTTGAATCTACTGATTTTCTTGCTTTTCTACTGAAACAAAAGCAAAAGATGCTACTTTTTTTTAGTCTCCGGCAAAGCCTTGCAATCTTTGGATGCCGAATGGCGATATTTAAGAAACGCTCATATCCCTACAAGCGAAGATACCTCGTTGCACGAGTTCTGGGCAGTCGTGTTTTCTCAAAAACATTGTGATGGAAGCGCTGCTTTTCCTGCATTGACCGAGTTTGTGACGGCTATACTGTGCTTACCGCATTCCAGTGCAGCAGTTGAGCGGGCATTTTCTGCTGTAAACAACCTGAAGACAAAGCTGCGGAACAAGCTTAGCACGGAGACTATCTGTGGCTTTCTGCACATGAAACGCCTGATGACGTCTTCAGCATGTCACATCTTCAACATTGACAGGCCACTGATAAGGAGAATGGACGACTGGCACAAGGATAAGCATGAGTGTATTTAATGCGGCTTTGCTGGCACAGCCACTTGTGGAATTTCACAGCATATCTAGTCATATACATGGCCATTTTGAAGTTGCCTGTTCACGCGCAATAAAGTTTATTTGCGTAAGCTATAAGGAACTCATGTTTTCTTATTTTTGGGTCGTCATCATCTTGATCAACCTATATTTATGTCCACTGCAGCACGGAGGCCTCTCCCAGCGATCTCTGCAATCACCCCTGTCTGGAAGATACTATAATCTAAAGATTTCGGGTACTAACTACCATCTGACGCCTTTGAATATGCCATCAGAGGGCTTCACTGTTTTTCACTTCGTGCTTGACAATAGCTCTCTGGATCCCCGGGTTTTTCAAAAGTATCGCCAAGAATCTCGTGGCCAATTTTTGTACTATTTCTTAGAAGCTACAATACAACAGCAGAGTACTAATATAAGCGCTGAATTCGTGGGCTCATAAACTGAGTACAGAAATTGAAATTAAAAGTCTACTGATTTCTACAGATTTTTCGCGAAAAAATTTACTACTATTTTTTTATGTGTCGTGGCAACACTGCGCGTCAGTCTCTGTGTCCGCAACCGCGCCAGCGTCTTTGCGCCGGGCGTGTATGCGGTCAAGATGCCTCCAAACGCTAAGGACATGCTTCGCATCCACTGGGCTTAACCTTGATAAGCCTCCAATTTTTTTTTCTACGAGTTTATGCAGAACGGAATGTTGAATGATGGACGGTCGCATCACAATTTTGGTAAGTTATTCTGGGAAGGCATACAATTGAAAATGCATATGTCGTCGGTTCGAATCCCTGTCGCAAGCTAGGCTCCAACTTGACCAGCACGTGTAAGCTATATACAACGATAAATCGTATGACACCAACCGAAACGCTGTACGACGAACTGTTGCGTCACAACTTTGATACGCATGCCGTCACATGTATGACGCCACATGGAGGTCGGCTTGTGGAAAGCATATATATATACGAACGACATGTATAGGATTGTCGGAAGTGGCTCTGCTCGGTTTGCTGTGTGCGCCATACATACGGACGCTTGATGACGTCACCCTATTTTCTCGCCGTCGCTGGGATTTTCTGTACCATTTGTGAGTACGCACACACAAGCCACCAGCTTTTCTCGTGAACGGATTAGTAGCGCTTTCAGATTTAAAGAACCTCGCATAGAATGGCATTGAACCAAAACAGGATTTAAACAAGTGCGAAATGAATAATATCTGTCGTTAAAATTCCTATACAAAAGAGGCGTTAACCACAGCATCAATAAAACAAGGATCCCAATAAAATATATCCATCTTTTCATTCCAGTACTTAGCCTTTGAAAGAACGCAATTGGGATCGGCAGTGCTTATCAAGGAAAGCATGACGCCCTTTCCCTTGTCGTGAATTTCCCGATGACTAGCCAGACGTCTTATGCTGTCCCGTTCAAACATGTATCTAATCGCAATGCCACTGTGGGCACTTCAGGCGCTAAGATATGGTTAATGGTTAAGAATATGTGTCCGCGCACATCAACCTTCTGAACACGCTTTGTTCATTCTCACGATGTAGAAAACGCCCCAAGATTATGCGCTGTTAGCAATACGGAATAGGCTAGGGCTCGTAGCTCATGCGATAGCTTACGTACGCTTGCAACCTGGCTGCCAGTTAGCGGCCGCCGATATTAGCTATACCGGTTCCAACAACGATCACAGAAGCCCGCATCACTTGCCTGATAGAAGCGTGAACACCGTCATGGTCTGCAATATTTCGATGTCATCTGTTTGTGGGCGAACGAAAACGTTACAAAAGCAGCTTACGTCACGAAAATCTGAGATGACGAATTTGGTATCTTGTGTTTTGAGGACAGCTGCTTTGTGTCAGCAACAGCTCAGTGCCAACGTCTGCTTCGCCGTCCGGGAAGAACAGCTGTCCAGATGCGCCCAAGAAGACACCGGTACCAGCGGACTTAATTACTGCAGTTGACTAGTAAGTTTGTCTTTTTGCCGTCGGATTTCTATTAACTCTAGCTCACGCTGTATTGAATCCATCTGTATTATTGAGAATGCTTGTGCGAGCAGCTTGCTTTTTTACTGATCCGAGTCGACAGCCCTGGTCATTGGGCAAAGATGCAGTGCGCAGTGCGTTACCCTTGATACGCACGGGTTTTGTCACTGTCGAAAAGCGAGAAGTATGGTCTTTAAAGCAAGTAGCTTTGGTTTCAAATGTAGTGAATCGCTAGCGATATACTCATTCGTTTCTTTCGAGGAGTCCACGGTTATTAAAGCGAACCTTATAAGAGGGGCTCTCTTCTCGACAGAAGTCATCGCAGTTGGCTTCGTACGATATCCTAACAATTCCAACTTTCACCTGCCGTGTAAAGGAAACGAATGCTTTTAAGTGATAAAAAAGGTGTGGTCCTTGGAACATCCAGAGGATGTCATGGTTTCCAGACGAGCCTAGGAGCGTGTGCGCTAATTGGGCAGTGGAGCAGGGCGGGGCGTGCTTAGCTACCTCTTTTCCAAGTTCCCATCCGGAAAGGAGTCAAGTGCTTATATGTCTCAGGAGCAGAAGTTGAGGGGACAGGGTAAGCAGAAAATCTGAAAAAAAAAATCAATTTTTAGTTTGTTTCTAAATATTAAAGTACAGGTGCAGTCAAAAGTAAATGGAAGGCGCGACAGCGTGGCAAACCATGTCGCAGCGCTTTCTAACTGCTTTCTAACGCCGGCTCTGGAAACTGCTTAGCTCGGTCTCCAGGAAGCCGCGCGCGCTATCAGCAGACCCTTGTATCGAGCGTACGGCCATCACTTTCGGCGGCTCGAACGGATGCTTGTTGCTTTTCAAATGTGACACCACGGGTTTCACGGGCGCTGCCTGCGATTAGTTTGAAGAGCGATTTGCGCCGTTTGAAAATAGTCAGCAGCTGGCCCGTGCTCCTTGTGGCGGCGAGCAGACGCCGCTATCATCGGCGTGTTTTGATTGCTTAGTGATGATGACGCATTTAGCGGCAGACAGCGCCCGTGAAATCCGTGGTGTCACATTTGAAAAGCAACAAGCATCCGTTCGAGCCGCCGAAAGTGATGACCGTACGCTCGAGACAAGGGTCTGCTGATAGCGCGAGCGGCTTCCTGGCGACCGAGCTAATCAGTTTCCAGAGCCGGCATTAGAAAGCGCTGCGACATTGTTTGCCACGCTGTCGCGTGGCAAACCATGTCGTTCACACTAATCAGTGTGAACGATTGTAATCCAATCAGCTGGGACAAAATCTTTCTTTTGATGCTTGTTGACATGATTGAAAAACTGCTGCTTAACTCCGTTTTTTTGGTGATTTATGTTATGAGGTGAAGCTTATATATGTGTGTTCATCACAATAAAACTTCAGTTGACAGTTTGCGCACGAAGTTTGTGTCGTCCCTGTTTTGTCCCGTCTTTTCTAAAGCGCAATTATGATTGACCTTAGTTAGAGCTTGTCTTAAAAAATGAAATTTTTCTAATGAGGTATCTTCCCCAGAATTTAGTAGTAGTAAAGACTTGCGGCGCCACCTAGCGGATCCCCCAGAACTGAAAAGCTGGCTTTACGAACCGCGCCCGTTTGCCAGTCAGAACAGTATGGCAGACATAGCTGCTAGATAACCACGACTGCTAACAGGCAATGCTCATGACGGAATCGATGGTCTTAGTGCACAGCTAAGACGCGAGACGCAAGAAGTCAGATACAAGCGTTGTTGCTGGTGCCGCTGTTTTCAACGGGAATGAATTTCTGTTGCTTCTGTATCTGTAGTCTGTTGTACTTACATGCCTTCATTGAAGGCGTTGATCACTACCACTGATCAGGCTACGCAGACGACAACACTGCGTTAGTGACAGCTTGCTATGAGAAGTTTAATGGCCTTCCGTTATGCGATCTTGCCTTGAAACGTAGTCCTTTCTCTCTTTTTTTTTTGCTCTTTCGTTAAGTTCTCGGTTTTAAAAAGATGTTCCGATTTCCCCTCAACTATTCTGACACGTGCAACGCTTTCTGCGGCATTCAAGATGACTGCCAATGCTCCAGGCACCTTATCTCGGAAGTTCGTCATCACGTATCAGTTCAGCATAGAGGACAACTATGGGCATTTTTATCTTTAAGCACACTCACTGCTATCATCACCGCCGAGATTTTTGCTTAGGGGCAGCAACTGCTCAGATTAAAGGTTCATGACTATCCATTCTTTCGACTACCAACTATTCCTGCGTCCATACTGTTGTGCATCTACTTCGCAGTGTGTTGCTTCAATTTTACGGGTCGCATGGCGCTTTTCTAGAGTTCCTTAGTAGAAGGAACTTTTCGCAAGCTTTTAGGAATGTTTCGTCAGTCTTGAGAACGTTTTTCATTCATAGACTTGAAAATGAACGCTTATTTAATGCCGCCATTCCACTATGACATAAGCTATTTGCGATTCGAAGTGTTTCACGAACTTCTTCGTACTATTATCCGCACCATACGTACAAAAAACATCGTTACTCGCCGATTGTTCAGTCCGCGAAGCCATGTGCGCATATAGAAATTCTTTTTGATAATGAAGATCTATAAGTTTGGGAAAAGGAAATGCCCTGACGAAAAGCAATGGACGCAGATAGTTTCCTTGACAAAGGACTTTTTCTTATTTTCTACGTCCCACAGAAGTATGCGGTACTCTTAAGGGTACTGTGCTGTATCTGGCACGATATACTACAGCGTCCAAAGTTTTGCAAGTAGAAAATGTGTACGAAAACACTATTTTGTCTTCGGCAAAATGCAGTTTAGTCCGCTGTTTAGGGTGCGCATGAGGTGGCAAAGAAATTTAGAGTAAGATACGGTAGTAAGCGACCTCGTAGCAAATTTTTGCTCTTGGAATAATTTCACCTGTGTACCGTTCGAAGGCGCTCGGTTTTCAGTGAACTTAAGTTACCTTCAGCTAAGTTCTATCATTCTTAAGTTTAATATATAAAACAACAACCGAATTTAAAATGAAAAAATGCACTCTCTTTCAAGGTCGAGAGTTTACTTAAGCATGAAATGTTCTACACTACCGGCGTAGCACATTTAAAGACTGAACACTGAAACTCGTTCCAAGGCAAGGTCTCGCCTCCGCCAAACAGAACTAACCATCCGCGAAGTCGCTCAGGCGGTGGGCAACGATTCTAACGAAACCGTGGCGCCATCAATCGGCATGGCGCGGAAAGCTTAAACGATGAGAGCAGCGAACGGTATCGCCCGCGGGCGCGCGGATTGCGCATGTCAATCTCAATGGCGTGGTGTTACCGGGCGCGCAGTAGCAAGTCTGGACCTAGCCGTGGCATCCGTGCTTCCTTTAAGTGATACTGAGAAAACGAGTGGCCGCTGAGATTTTCATATCAGTCATAAAAATGCAGGGAGTAAAAAATTGTCCGCAAATGGGAAGTCGCACGTTTGTCATGGCCAGACCTTACGTGTGCAAGTTCCAAAACGAGTGGCAGGGCAAAAAGATGGTCTCGCTTTGGATAAGATGGCGCTACTCTTTAATATTCGACTCCGTGCACCATTCCGATCCACTGCACTTCAAGGCTGCCATCCAATCTTCCATTAGTGACACATTCAGCCCATCCCTCATGTAATACCCCATTCCTGGGGCATTTGAGGTATTGATAATAAATAAAAATAAATAAATATATAGCAACGCGCAGGAGCGGCCGCTCATAGATCGAGATAAATCACACTGGTTATGACATGACATCAGTAAAAATCTTGAAAAGCGAATTTTCGTTTTCAAGTTTTTTAATAAGGCCACTTTCTGCGGCTGCAGGAAGATCACCGATATTTTCCTCGTGTAGACTGTCTGATGCAGCGAGTGATTGGCAAGGGGTTCTCTGAACAGCAGTTATACCTTTCTTTCAAGGTCACGTGTAAAACACTGTCTTCGCACAATGTTTTTAAGTATTCCACGCAGCCTTGAAAAATTATTAATTACCTGTCCCAGTGGCACAGCGACAGACACACTGTTGCCCTTATTCTTGATTTCTCTCCGTTCAGGTAGGCATCGGGTGGTCAGGATTAAGCGACTACTCGAAGCTCTCCATTCTACTTCCAGCGAAGCCTTGTGAAAGAGCAACCAAAGGTGCAACTGTTTCACCATGTACAAGACCCTGCCATCAAAAAAAGCGCGGCTGAGGGCCGAACAAACACGATCCAGTGCTTCAGAGTCCCAGTCTTCTTCCGATGCGACTGCTGCCGTAGATGGCAAAAACGTGAGAACGTCGTTGTCACAGCCTTCTTCCGTGATCACCAGCCCCACGACTGAACCGTCTACTGCGATACATGAAAGTCTTGCTCACAGTGGTACTTTGGAGCACACAAGTATGACTGCCCTTGGTCTGTTTTTCTCTCGGGAAGTTCCTACTTCAAGTACTCTCGAACAAAAAGACTCCACTCGCCTTCACCAAGACGTGCCTATTTCAGGTTCGCCACCTTACCCTCCCATTCCCGGGCACAGGCGACCGACTCATGTTTGTGACGAATCCACGCCTGCATCCCCGGAAGTTTCAGGTGCAGTAATCCGTAGCCTATTTCGGAAAAGCGCGATTACGTCCGAAGGTCCCCGCCGCACAAGTGCAAGTCCAGTCCTACATCAAGGTGCGATGCTGAGCCCCGAACGATCAAAAGTAGCCTCCAGAACAACCACTCGGCGCAGCAGGCGCCGTCCAGTTTACCAACAAGGCGTTCTGCTTGAAGCTACCGCTGCCCCGCAGGAGATCTGTCTTGCTGCTTTAACGGAACGCCCTACTCAGAGTGAGAAATTCGGCATGCTGGAAAGGTCTAAAAGCAATCAGACTGCGCCCACATCTGAGTTTGCTAATAAGGGACCCGTCGAGCTGACCGCAAGCTCTGCTTCTATTTGCCCACGTCGTCAACAAACTAGCGACACTCGTGAAGACTTCGTAGTCTCAGTAAAGTTGTCTAAACAATCCAGAATACCTGGTTTTCCAAGACCCCGTTCAGAAGAGGCGAGCACGCAACCAACGAGTTCAAGCAGGCTAAGAACGAGCTCTAGCACACTGAGGGCAGGCGCAGGGCCGTTCCACGTACACGAAAGCATTGCCAGCGAGTATGTTACTGACGGCGGGCTTCAAAGTCCTCAGCTCTGTACGTCCACGGGTTTAGTGCCTCCTCCATTAAAGGCGCCCGTCAAAACCTTTCACGCTCAATCTGAAGCAGGCTCCAGCACGGAATCCAACGATAGCTTTAAAACAGCATCATACACAAGATCACGTAGTAGCTTGCTTATTGGCTCCGACACAGCCTTTCACCCGGCCCACCATGACCACTCCAAAGCTCCCTATGATACCGCCTCCCTCAGTAGCTCCTACCTTAACTCTCAAACTGGATCCCATACTGGCTCTTACTCAGTCTCTCTCGCAAGCTATCCAGCAAGCTCCGTTACAGGCTCTCACACCAGCCCTAACTCTGTATCGTGCATTGAATGTCACACGAGTTTTCCTTCTGGACCCCCCTCTAGCATCGGCACTGTAGTTTCCACTGGGTCGCGCACTTTTCTCACCAGCACCTACCCTCCTTCCCCTGAGGAATCCCACAGTGGATTGCGCACAAGATCCCTCGCCGGCTACCATGCCAATTCCAATATCGTGTCCCCCAGTGTATCGCGCACGAGCTCTCCTGCTACCTCCGACTCAAGCTTCCACACTGGAGCCAAGATTAGCTCGCGCACTTCCCTCAACAGCTTCTACCCTCGTTCTCCTGCGGAATCCCACAGTGGATCGCACACAAGCTCTCCTGCTACCTCCGACTCAAGCTTCGACACTGAATCCCAGATTAGGTCGCACATCTCCCTCACCAGCACCTACCCTCCTTCCCCTGAGGAATCCCACAGTGGATTGCGCACAAGATCCCTCGCCGGCTACCATGCCAATTCCAATACCGTGTCCCCCAGTGTATCGCGCACGAGCTCTCCTGCTACCTCCGACTCAAGCTTCGACACTGAATCCCAGATTAGGTCGCACATCTCCCTCACCAGCACCTACCCTCCTTCCCCTGAGGAATCCCACAGTGGATTGCGCACAAGATCCCTCGCCGGCTACCATGCCAATTCCAATACCGTGTCCCCCAGTGTATCGCGCACGAGCTCTCCTGCTACCTCCGACTCAAGCTTCCACACTGGAGCCAAGATTAGCTCGGGCACTTCCCTCAACAGCTTCTACCCTCGTTCCCCTGCGGAATCCCACAGTGGATCGCACACAAGCTCTCCTGCTACCTCCGACTCAAGCTTCGACACTGAATCCCAGATTAGGTCGCACATCTCCCTCACCACATCCTACCCTCCTTCCCCTGAGGAATCCCACAGTGGATTGCGCACAAGATCCCTCGCCGGCTACCATGCCAATTCCAATACCGTGTCCCCCAGTGTATCGCGCACGAGCTCTCCTGCTACCTCCGACTCAAGCATCCACACTGGAGCCAAGATTAGCTCGCGCACTTCCCTCAACAGCTTCTACCCTCGTTCCCCTGCGGAATCCTACAGTGGATCGCACACAAGCTCTCCTGCTACCTCCGTCTCAAGCTTCGACACTGAATCCCAGATTAGGTCGCACATCTCCCTCACCAGATCCTACCCACTTTCCCCTGCGGAATCCCAAAGTGGACTACGAGCAAGATCCCTCCCCGGCTGCGATGCCGTTTCCAATACCGTGTCCTCCCCCAGTGTATCGCACTCAAGCTCTCCTGCTACCTCCGACTCCAGCTTCGACAATGGAGCCCAGATTAGCTCGCACACCTCCCTCACCAGATCCTGCCGGCCTTCCCCTGCGGAATCCCACAGTGGATTGCGCGCAAGATCCCTCCCTGGCTACCATGCCAATTCCAATACCGTATCCCCCAGTGTATCGCACACACGGTCTCCTGCTACCTCCGACTCAAGCTTCGATACTGGAGCCCATATTTTCTCTCACACCTCCCTCACCAGATGCTACCCTCCTTCCCCTGTGGAATCCCACAATGGATTGCGCGCAAGATCCCTCCCCGGCTACCATGCCAATTCCAATAGCGTATCCGCCAGTGTATCGCACACGAGCTCTCCTGCCAGCTGCGGCTCAAGCTTTGACGCTGGAGCCAAGATTGGCTCGCGCACTTCCCTCAACAGCTTCTACCCTCGTTCCCCTGCGGAATCCCACAGTGGATCGCACACAAGCTCTCCTGCTACCTCCGACTCAAGCTTCGACTCTGGAGCCCGGATTAGATCGCGCCCCTCCCTTACCTGCTCCTGCCCTCCTTCCCCTGCGGAACCCCACAATAGATTGCGCTCTAGATCTCTCCCCGGCTGCCACGCCATTTCTAATACCGTATCCCCCAGTGGATCGCCCACAAGCTCTCCGGCTACCTTCGACTCAAGCTTCGACACTGGAGCCTAGGTTAGCTCGCGCGCCCCCCTCACCAGCCCCTGTCCTGGGTTCCCCACGGAACCCCACACTGCACTGCGCACATGCTCCCACGTCATTTTTAACACCATATCCTTCAGCGGATCGTGTACATGGTCTCGTGCTTTCTTTTACTCAAGCTTCGGCACTGCGTCAGACAGGATCGGACGCCTCCCTCACCAGCACCTACCCTGGTTTTCCCACGGAACCCCAGATTGGAATGTACTCAAGCTCCCTCTCAGGCACCCACACTATTTCCAACGCAATATCTTCAAGTCAATCGCATACAAGATCTCCTCATACCTCTTACTCAAGCTTCGACACTGCAGCCCAGATAGGCTCGCGCGACTCCGTCACCAGCTCCTAGTCTGGCACTCGAACTGGTTCCCCCCCGAGCTTGTGCACAAGCTCCCACGCAGGCTTCCACAGCAGCTCTGACAACAGTCCTTGCAAATCAGCTCTCACCACCTATCCCGCTGACTTGCACTTAAGCTTCAACAACGCCGCCTCCTATAGCTCACACTCTGGCTCCCAGGCTGACGGAATGAAAGACAGCCGCGAGTCTACCTCTGGAAGTACCCTGAGGTACTTTCTCACGCGAGGGCATGAGAGCGCTCCCGAAAACCAAGACACGTCCGTTTATTCAGCAGAGAAGTCTCACAACGCTGTCTCCTCAGGATCACACTCTGGTTCCCAGGATGATGGAATCAGAGATAGCCGCAAGTCTAGCTCTAGAAGCATCCTGAGGAACAGCCACGAGTCCAGCTGTAGGGGCATCCTGAGGAACTCGCTCATGCCAAAGCGTGTGAACGCTCCAGAAAACCAAGACACGACTGTTCATTCAGTAGAGGAGTCGCACGCCAAAATCTACTTTCGACCGGAGGAGGTTCAACCTACCCGATCATCGACTCTTGCAAACCCTCGCGCAATGTCGTTTAGCCCTCGTTTTAAAGGTGAACGTGGACAGCAGCTAAACCTCCGGAGTAGCGAAAGCGAGGTCGCATTGGACCGAGACAGAACCCTTATGCCCCCTCCTCCTGTCCTACAGGCCAAGCGACGGAAGAGTAGTCCGCAAAAGGATAGGCGCTATGCTGGACAGCAGATACCACCGATGCAGCTTTCTTCCCCAGTGTCTTCCAGCGCAGAACACTTCATCCAGCATCTGTAAGGAGACAATCATGAATCAAACCTGACCGGATCGTTACGTTATGAAGAACCTTCTCGCTGGAAACGTCCTGTGCACCGATCATTATCAGAGCCAACTTCTGGGGTAGTTGCTGGTAGACGCCAGTGCGTGCACCAAAGGGGTATCCTTAATCTGCATCGTCCGGCTCCACTAAATGCAGTGTCACAACATTATCCATCGTACCTTTCTCGCCATCAACACCCCATCAGTGCTCATGTCCACGCACAGCATGGTGTTCATGTCCACGCACAGAGGGAGACACCAACTGCACCATGAGGTTCGCATTGCTTCAACGAACCAGTCGGCTCTTTATTCTGTACCACAAGCAGAGAACGGAGGGTTGAACGCTTCGGACTTCAGGGAAATGCGACAAAATGTGCCGGGAGCAACAACACGGACGCATGATGGGGTGTCCCCTGACAGTACTGCAGCCCAGGCAGTGGTCCCGGTAACCTCTGCAGATATGCATTCGAGTATGGATATCCAAAAGCCGATTTATGCTAGACGACCCGTCAGCAGGCACCGACGTCCATTACGCTGCCAGAAAACAACCCACGTTAGGCCAGCTAGCGCAAATGGACATGACAGACAATGCAGGGTCTGCCGTCAAAACCGCTGCTGAAGCAAGTCTGAACGGCGACGCTTCAGTACTCGCGTCCGGAGCAGCAGAGGAGAACGTCACATAGACGACGACCACTGATTTTTCCACTCTACCGCAAATTTGGCTATGAAAGCCACGCAGACAGTTCATTTTTCGTTGAGCGTTCAGTGGGGGCTTTTGTGCTAGTAAGAAACCGCAGCACTTTAAATGACAGGTTAACAATTTACGGTCTTACCGAATAAATGTGCTCGCATTACGTACTTTTCGGAATATTAAGATCCTTGTGTCGAGCGCTGGAAGACTTAATGCATTGTCGATGAATGACTGTTCTGTGTCTTCCTGTTTGGCAGAAGACTAGAAGAAATCTTGTTTGCGACAACAAGGATGCTGAATACAGAAGGCTTTCAATTGGTTGCTACCTGTGGTAAAGCTCGACGACCAGCAACGGATTGCGAAGGGAACGAACTAGCATGGCTCGCAAGGCAGTATTTCAAGCAAGACAGATACTGATAAGCAAAGAGAAAAAAGCCTCACGGCTTCATTATATTCAAGATGCACGCACCGGCGTCTTTAAGCCTAATCGTTCGGTGCATGCATTTATCAAGCATGCAGGGCTTCTGTAAATGTCTTTTAAGGCTCACAATTGTCCCAATCTGAGTATATCTACATCGGTGCCCGGAGTAATCTTTATCTTACATTTCTGACACGTGACACGTTGTCGCATTACTTTTTATCGCAATAAAGAAGTGTTTCTTCAAATACGTGCCTGATTTGTTCCTCAGCACTACACCACGCTCATCGCCTTACTGTTTTCAAAGTCTTACAGCTGGCTACGTGGACCTGATGCACGGGGGGAAAACTTCGCAGAGTTTACATCATCCAATAGGGCAGAGGAATTAAAACAAAAATGCACCTCTGTTTTCACGAAAGTTCTTACCGCTTAGTACAAAGGACAACTCTGCCATGAATCGGAATTTCTCTAGAGCCTCCTGTCCTCTTTTACTCTTACTCTATAGACTTGTCAATATAATGTATAAATTTTAAATGGACAAATTTTATAGTCTATCTACAGCCTATACAATTACTATGACGCCTCATAGGCAATCGCTGCATTTATGACCTTACACTTTTAGTGGTCCTTTGTCTATAGACTATCAATAGACGAAATGAAATATCTATAAGAAGCAATATATCTTTAAGAAGTCTATAGAAAGTCTACAGACCACTTTTATATGGGCTCGGCCGACATAATCATTGTGGCTGCGGCCAGGCGCATGAAATTATGATAGGCCAGAGCAAGGGGAGTAAGACAAGATCGCGAACACGAGCGTGCCGCAAGGCAGGTACCGATAGCGCAAAGCTGACGTAATGGGCTCAGCATTTCCCTCTGCTCTCGGCCTGCACTAGTATTCTCCCGCCGACGCACCTTTTTCCAGGGTTTTTAAACTTCATTCTCCTTCTCACAAACATGATCAGGTCGACGCAACATCGGTCTGCATTGTTGCGAAACTAAATGCAGCGCCAATCTCCCGCCGGGCAGGAGGGTCTGGTATATCGGAACCTCTGACTGCGTAGCGACACTATCTTTCCAATCCACCACGAAGCACCCCTCCCCCACCCCCTCCCAAAAACGCACCATTCTCTAGCACTTTTCAATAGAGCTGGCTCTCCAGCTTCATTTGTTCCCTGGATCAAAGAGTGGACGCAGGGTGGCGCCCGACACGACGGACGGAGACAGAGTCTGGACGACTCCTTTCTTTCACAGCGGCGTCACTGCCTTTCGCTTATGCTACACCCCAGTTCAGCAGAGAAAGTAATGAGGGGCTGGTTACCACAATGGTGATAACACCATTTTGCACAGTAGGAACTTTTTCCCGATTAAACCTCTGTTTAAATCTCGGTGCAGAATTCCGGTAGTGCTGCTTGACCAAGGCAAAAGAGGCGGCCCTGGTTGCATCACATGGGTCAAGAAATAAACTTAGCCTGAAAGATGTCGTACCTTATTTGTGCCAACATGCCTGGAAGTCCGTATTTGCGTAATGGTTTCAGTTGAAATTACAAATTCGCAGAGGACGTATACCCTGTCGTCATACCATGATCGCGCCTTCCATATTGTGGGCGCGGCGGAACCAGCGTAGGCATGTGGTCTCACAAGCTTCTCTTCTGCCTTGTGCAGGTTTTCTTGCCCAGTTCTGCCGCATCAACGACTGCAGTAAATGGATCAGCAACCGACACGTGTTCTCTGGCTGCACCGTCACCTTTGGAGCCTCTTCCTTTTGATTGTCCATTCCCGCGTGACATCAAGCCTGAAACGCCACCTAGCCACCACGTGACCTTGTCCGAATCGCCTTTAAAAGAACGTCAACAAGAATTTGTCTTCAGTGGGCGCGGCGGAACCAGCGTAGGCATGTGGTCTCACAAGCTTCTCTTCTGCCTTGTGCAGGTTAGTACCGATTACTGTTCTGTTAAAAGTGATTGCCGCTGTCTTCTGGTCCTGCCGTGCCCACAGCAGTTCGTTGAAATTGCCTACAATGCTTTTTGTATGTGCAAACTGCTCCTATGTGGAGACGTTGAAACTAATCCCGGTCCGGATACTAGTGAAATGCTGAAAGAATTACTTAAAGGGCAAAAAGGCCTAGCCACTGAAGTAACTGCTTTGAGAGAGCAACAGAGCAATATGGAAAAACTCATGAATGATATGAGACTAAGGTTTAAAGCCTTGGAGAAGCAGATAAACAGGATTGACACTCTAGAACAAACAATATATGAACTCCAGGCGAAAATAACTGATTTAGAAGACAGGAGCCGCCGCTCAAACCTTATTGTTTTTGGAGTAAAAGAGGAACCCGGGGAATCTGAGGCTGACTTGAAAAAGAAGGTTCTAACTGAAGTTTTTGCAGAAAAGCTTAATGTATCTTGCAGTTCTGTGGGCAGAATACACAGGCTGGGCAAAAAGGCAACAAACCGCCCTGTAATTGTGTTCTTCCAGGACTATAACGAAAAGCAAGAACTCTTTAAAAACTGCTCGAAACTAAAAGGCAGTAATGTTTCAATACAGAACGATTATTCACGAAACAAACTTAGGAAGCGTAAATTACTGTGGGACAGCGCGAAAACAGAAAGGGATGAAGGAAAAAAAGTTACCTTGATAAATGACAAGCTGCGAATCGAAAAAATGCTTTACACCTGGGATGACAGCGATAACAGCAGAGTTCAACTCGCTGATAAAAACAGTTATCAAAGCAGAGACTGACATTCTCAACCTCGTGTTAAGGAATTTCGCTTACTTAATATCAATGCACGTAGTATTGTAAATAAATCGGAGGCTTTGGAGGCTATCTTGTTGATTCACAATCCACACGCCGTAGTTATAACTGAGACTTGGCTGAGAGATGATATTGATGATGAAACTGTTTTCCCCCGCTCTTATCAAGTTTTTCGCCGTGATAGAGCAACACGTGGAGGGGGAGTAGCGGTCCTGGTGAATCAAAACACAGAGGCACACTCGTTGCAGCAAATAGCTAACCATGAAAGTGTGACTTTAAAACTGTCGTACGGGGGTAGATCGTTTGTGCTTTTTGCTGTATACAGACCACCTGATTCACCACCTCAATATTTATGTGATCTGGCCGATCACATCTCTAAATTTCGCCGTGATAAAATATACCTTGTCGGTGATTTTAATCTCCCAAATATTGACTGGAATAGTCCCTTCCCTAGTACAAACAATGACATAAATGCCTCATACATGTGTGATATTATGCTGACTCATAATTTGCAACAGGGAGTTAAGCACCCAACGCGCATACACGGTGAAGCTGCATCTATTCTCGACCTCGTCTTTCTCAGCCAAGAAACAGAACGTTTTACTGTTTCAGTTGAAACTGGGTTATCTGATCACTGCATGGTGGTTTTTACTTGTCCCATTCAACAATATGTCGACAGTGAACCTGCAAAAATTATTTCCGTGAAAAACTTCTCCAGAGCTAATGATGAAAGTGTGTTAGACTACTTCAGCTTACACCTTGACATGTTTCGAGGAACTAATGTTGATGAACTCTGGAATAAATTTAAAGAAATCTGTACGTACTGCATTGATAACTACATTCCTAATAGAACAAAGAAAACGTGTAAAAAAACTCCTTGGATCACGCGAGAAATAATACATTTGAAAAGAAAAATCAAACGTCTGAAGCATGGGGGTGCCTGTCGAAATATAGTTAAAATACATCAGGCTAACTTCACAAGCGCTTTGCGCCAGGCTAAACAAAATTACTTTCAGCATAGCCTGCCAAATTTTCTTCGTGACTCACCAGATAAGTTCTGGAAATTTTTATCGAAAAAGAAAAAAGCAATTACGCGCATTTCATGTCAAGGTGTGCAGCTTGCTGATAAATCGCAAATCTCTGAGGCATTCAATAAGTATTTTCAGAGTGTGTTTTCCCATCATAGTTTATTTGTTCAACCCAGTACCATGTCTCCCAACTCGACCCCCGACATTGTTTCTTCATCTGGCGTGTTCTCCATGCTACTTAACCTCAAACCTAAAGCGTCCGCTGGACCTGACGGGATACCAAATATTTTTTTGCGCCGTTATGCAGAAGCCATCACAGAGTTCCTGGTTGTTATTTTCCGCAAATCATTAGAAACAGGAAACATTCCTTCCGACTGGAGGAAAGCGCGGATTGTGCCCGTGCTGAAAAAGGGTGATCCTGCCTTGATTGCTAATTATCGTCCCATATCAATAACTTCCACATGTTGCAAACTTGCTTAGCATATCATAGCTAACTACATTACTACATTTCTAAACGATAACAAGGTACTTACCTCCCATCAGCACGGGTTTCGAAAAGGCTTTTCCACTGTCACTCAGCTAACTTCTGTCATTCATGCTTTTGCAAGTGTACTAAATAGCGCTGGTCAAATGGATGTTATATTTTTAGACTTCAGCAAAGCCTTTGATGTTATTTCTCATGCCAAACTAATTTACAAACTTGAACTTATTGGTCTCCCTAATTTCATAATTCGTTGGATTTCCTCATACCTTTCTCACCGCACACAATTTGTTTGTATTGATGATTGCTATTCAAACCACCTGCCGGTCACTTCAGGCGTCCCACAGGGAAGTGTCCTCGGACCTCTCCTCTTTTTAATATATATCAATGACATTATTAACGTTATAACTACCCCTGTTGAAATTAGATTATTTGCAGATGACTGCGTTTTATTTCACCAAATTACTTGCCAAGATGATCAAGTTTTACTAAACTCCAATCTTCAGAACATACATACATGGTGTAATAAATGGGACATGAAGCTAAATTTAGAGAAAACAGTATACATGACGATAACTAACAAAAAGGCTTCCTTCTCATTTCCTTACAATATTTCATCTCACCTTCTGACCGAAGTGAGCGAGTACAAGTATCTAGGAGTTACAATAACAAAAAACCTTAGCTGGAATAAACATGTATCAAACGTATGCTCCTCAGCATTTCGTAAACTCTGCTTTCTTAGACATAAACTAAAACTTGCCCCACCTGAACTTAAAAAATTAACCTACTTTTCGATAATAAGACCATCACTAGAATATGCGTGCACCGTCTGGGATCCCTACACTAAACGTAACATCGAGGCCCTTGAAATGATTCAACGCAAAGCCGTCCGTTTTATTTTTTCAAAGTATCGTGTAACTGACTCACCAACGACCCTCATGCGAACTCACGGTATTGAAACATTACAGCTGCGGCGGAAAATTCAAAGACTGAAACTACTTTTCTTACTAAAAAACCATAAACTGTCTATGAATGCAGACCCCTTCCTCAAACCTAACACTACGCGCCAAACACGAAATCATCATACACAATCATTAACCCCTTACAGTGCTAGGATTAACGCCTTTAAATACTCATTTTTTCCACGCACCATTGAGGGGTGGAACAGGTGTCCGCCAGATCTCTTAACCACAGCTGATTCTTTTGACTCTATGTTTTCTTCACAGCATTTAATTTGAGAGCCATTTATTTCTACGTTTACTTTTTGTATTTTGCATCTGAGCCTTGTATTTATTGCTGTATTTTGTGTTACAACTTGTATTTAACATTTTTCAATTTTGCTAAACCTGTTCTTTTTTGCATATATTATGTATTCGCCCCTCCTGCTTGGGCCTACTGTAGGCCTGCAGTATGTTCTAAATAAATAAATAAAATAAATAAATAAATATTGTCACGCTGTTCTATAACCTTGGTGAAAACCTTGAAATGGATACTTAATGCTACTCGGTGGCTCTTGTCAAAAGCTCAAGCTGAGACTTTTTTAGGCGTTTTCAAACCGTTCCAAGCTATTTCTGATTTGGACACTTCGACTGGCTTTCAGCTATCCTCGCTGTCTTCCGAATACTCGGGCTCCAGCTCAACTCCGTAAAGTGTCATTACGGCCGCCGTCAGCTCACAATCCTTGGCCATCTCATCGACGTCTGGAGAGTACGACCGTATCACGCTAAAACATGCGCTCTCGAAGGCTTCCCTATACTCGTATCGCCGATCACGACAACCACTCGGTCGCCTCTGTGTGGTTACGGACGCAAAAAAAAAAAAAATTGGCGATGGTTTAGCTCTGGTTAAACCTGGAGGATTACGAAAGCAACTAGGAGAAAGAGAGAGGCGATGGAGAGCGCGCGGCAGCGGCGGCGGCCCCGGCACGCTAGCTATGCGCCGCTACTGCGCATGCGTAACTGGCTAGCGTGGCGGTGGCCCCTGAGTCACCCGCGCAGCGACGGCGGTGGCACGCCGCTGTGCGTCGTGTGACGTCACTGCTCCTCGCGTATTCGCAGTGTGGCCTTTCGTCAGCTCCGCGAGATGGCTCGGCGACTGACTCGCGTAGTGTTGCTTTCGCAACAAAGCGCAGTGAACTGTCGGCGGACCAAGAGGACGCACAAGGGCCACTGGCCTTGTCACTTCGCATACACAGATACCAAGCACCTAGTATAGAATTCTGCTCTTAACCGCCGCGGTGGCTCAGTGGTATGGCGCTCGGCTTCTGGCCCGAAACACGCGGGTTCGATACCGGGAAAGATTTCGACCACCTGAGGTTCTTTAGGCGAAATGCTAGAGGCCCGTGTACTGTGCAATGTCAGTGCACGTTAAACAACCCCAGGTGGTCAAAATTTTTGGAGCCCTTCACAACGGCGTCCTTCATGGCCTGAGTTAAACCCCCATAAACCACTCCGTTCTGTCCGCTTGCCACAGGATAACAAAAATTCGAGAGATTTTTGAAGAACAACGAGTGAATTTTTTTAATTTCGATAGTATAGACTAGCGCTGTTGGGCACTTACGATGGGCTAGAGGCATCTCAATAATTAAGGAGCCTAACAGTAATAGTTAAAAACATTACTGTTCAATATTAGTTAAGCAGCCTGCTAGTTAGCACATGTTTGCTGTATTGCGATATAATACACCGCTGACAACGCTATGCCGAAAAAAGCGCTCGTCTAAATCAAAAAGCCGATTTCTAATAATTGTGTGAAGTGTAAGGTGAAACACCCTGTATAATTTTTTCTTGGGGGATATTGGTAAACGGCCATTCATGATCTGAGAAAACCTACCAAATGCGCTCCACCCTATTCGTATTCTCCTAGTCATTTCATTTTCGTTATCCGAATCCGCTGTCACTACCTGCCCTAAGTCGTATTCCCTAACCACTTCCACAGCCTCGCTGCCAATTTTACATTGCTGTTGCCTTACGAGACTGTTGAACATTGCTTTGGTTTTCTGCATATTATTTTTAGACCCACCGCTCAGCTCTGCCTCTTTACGACATTGATCATGGTTTGCAATTCATCCCCTGAGGGACTTAGCAAGGCAATTTCATTAGTCAATCGCAAATTACTAAGGTATGCTCCATTAACTCTCATCCCCAATTACTCCCTATCCAGGCCTCTGAACACGTTGTTATGATTCAGCTTGCGACCGCTGTTTGACCACCCGACGACCCCAAAGAAGGATGCCGCGCTGAGAAAGCGATTGAGGGATTTTCTCACGCCTCGCTGGGTGGGAATAACCTTCCTGGAGAAGGACGCCCGGGGACAGCGACCTACGACGGACGGGACCAAGGGCGCCCGTTGAGGGGAATAATGGGATCGCGCCACCGGCGTCATCTGTTGGAAACTTCAAAAAAAAAAGTGAACTTGTACTTGTTATCAATTCAGATATGATTTTTTGCCTTGAAAGTGCAGCATGCTTTCACTGTTTCTGTTATTTATTGCATGTACGTACCTTCCATTTTCAGTGTACGTATATACTTATGTAGTTTGCTTACCGCGTGTTGCTTGAGTGTTTTGTGTATTCGGAAAGGGGACTCACAATTAGGCATTCGTTGCCTTTTTTTCAGCCTCCTCGACAGACTTTCTTTGTATATATGTAAAATAAACATTCATTCATTAATTGGTTCATTCATTCAAAAAGGTAATTACCCGTTTCCGTCAGGAGCCGGCCCCACCGTAGGGAGCTCACCGCATTTGAGGGCCGCGGCGTCTCAAGGACCACATGTGTTTTCGGTAACACGAAGCCGCTTGCACCATTGTTGCTGCACTACAGGAATTAGCAGCGGACTTGCAATTTCTCCTCTCCCGTTCCCAGGGATTGACTCTGCAACGAGTGGCTCTGCCTGCTATATGGTGTTGTGGAACTTTGATTGGTGTCCATCTCGGGGAAATGTGCCTTGCGTTGGATTGGCCTCCGCCTGATGGAGGGGCGGAGCCCTAGGGGATTTAAGGACGGCTCTGAGTGCGAAAGGACGCTCTGGGACCTGGCGAAAAGGCTCATCCAGTCGCTCGACGCTATGAATTCTGAATTATTGACTCTATCTCATTTCATTATGTACATAAGTTTCGTAAAAGTGTCATTACGCCCGCTTGTTTTCGTTTTCCCGAATATCGAAGCTTCAGTCTTTCCTCCGCCCGAGGACGCAGACACGCTGCCAACGGAGCCCGGGTTCGAGATAGCCTGTGCGCCAGGACAACGTCCTGTAAACAGTAGGTGAATAGCATTGGCAAGATCCCGCCTCCCTTCCTGACACCCTTCCTTATTAGAATTTTATTGCTGACTTTATGGAGGAGCAAGGTGGCTGTGCAGCCGTTATAGATATCTTTCAATATCTTTACTTTTGGCTCATCTACGCCCGGATTCCGTAATGCCTGCATGACTGCTGAGGTTTCGACTGAGTCAAATACTTTATTGTAATCTCTGAGGGCTATATATATGGTTGTTTATATTCTGCGCGTTTGTCTACCACCTGATTGATATTGTGAATGTGGTCTATTGTCGAGCATCCTTTCCGAAAGCCTGCCTGATCATTTGGTTGATTGAAGTCTATCGTTGTCCTGATTCCATCAGCGATTACCTTAGTAAATATCTTATCGGCAACGAACAGCAAGCTGATCGGCCTACAATTTTTTAGTCCTTGACGCCGCCTTTCTTATGGATTAAGATGATGTTCCTTCTTCCAAGCTTCTGGTACGCTGAATGTCATAAGGCGTTGCACTTACAGCGTGGCTAGTTTTTCCAGCACAATATTCCCACCATCATTCAACAGGTCTGCTGTTACCTGTTCATCACCGGCTGCTTTCCTTCTTTGCATTGACGATGATGATGATGATATCCTCACGCTTAATGGCGCATACCCACGGCAGGGGATTGGCCAGGGTGCATAGCGGATGCATTGCTTGTAAGGCTTTCTTTTCTTCCTATTTCGTTAATTGTTGTATGCCCCACTGCTGTGCGCTACTGGCTCTCTCATTAACAACATAGCAAAGCAGTATGTTGTGTCCTGAATTTTTTATGAATGGAAAATAAATTGAAGATGACAGGACGCCGTCACATTACTTTAGGACTGAATGATTTCAACACACTGTTGTCGCTAGGCCACTAGGCCTAACAAATTCCATCCTCGGTCGCCACTGCAGAGTAAGCCTGGTGAAGAAAGGTTCGCTCATCTAATGAAGTCGAGGAGTGAACGATGATGTGGTCCCTACGCCCAAGCGGTAAAAGAATCATGATTGCTCTGCGAGAGACGCGCTGCCGCCAGGTGCCGAATCCTTTATGCCCATTTTATGCCCTAAGGAAATAAACGTCTCTTCTAAGAAAAAAAGACCTGGGCGGGCGTAAGTAAAGACTCAGCGCTACATGACGAGTCACCAATTTGTTCAAAGTGGGGTGGGTTTATATAAGATAACCACCACGTAATAACATCCAATAGCCAGTACACACACATAGATTAGCATAAATCCAATCCGATAAACAGAAACCGAAACTATAACTCCGGACGCAGCAAAGGTGTTTTCATATTTCTTCTTCTTTGCGCGTGCACGCGTGTGCGTGCATGGCGCTACTTTTACTTCTTCATAACAAGTATCAGCCTTCATCTGCGTCTTCTTTCACGTGAGCGCGCTCCACGCGTGCGCTTCAGACAGAAGAAGCAGCTTTGGTTCATCGTCCCCGCCGCCCTGCATTGCTGTACTTGTGAGGATGGCGGAAGAACAAGAGACGAAGAATTTATCCCTCGGGAGCGTTGACGAGGTCAGCAGCACCACGATGGTGTCGAGGCGCAGCTCCTTGGAGAAACGCCGACATAGCGGAAGTCGGTCTCGTCGTAAACGGCGCCGGCGCCCTCCGAAGAACGAAGACATCCCGGAGGTGGAGACTCAGAAGCACGATGGCAGAAGACAGACGTCGGAATCGCCTCATCCTCCCTCTGAGACCTCAGCCGTGACGACGACGCACGCTAATGGTGGTGGTGGTTCTAATACTGCAGATGCATCGCCTGCACCGCCTCCAGAAGTAGAGACGCCAGACACTGGTCCTTCCATCACTCGCACTGGGACAAGCGATGGCAGAGGACAGACGTCGGACTCGCCTCGTCCTGTCGATGGCTCAGCCTTGATGGCGACCCCCACCAAAAGCGACGGCAGTTCCGTAGCGCCTGACGCGTCAGCGACACGAGAAGATATAGAGGCATCAGGTGCTTGTACATCCGGTATCCGCACTAAGACTCGCGGCGGCAGAAGACGAACGTCGGACTCACACCGTCGTGCTAAGGTCTCGGCCACGACGCCCACACGCACTGGGAACGAAGGCAGTTCCGTATCGCCCGACAGGTCGCCGAAACCACGACAGGATGCGAAGGCGCCAGGAACTGGAACGTCCGGCACCTGCCCTGGCACTCGCGACAGCAAAGGACAGACGTCGGAATCACCTCGTCATGCCGAGGGCTCATCTGCGTCAACAATCGCTAAGGGCCATTCAGGTCCCGTCCTACTACATGCGTCTTCAACGGTGCGGCCCGATGCGGAGGCACCAGACGCAGGTGCGGCCATCATAAACGTTTTTCCGCTTGTGGCTCTACTTTATAGTACAGCCCAAATGGCGTCGATGTCAGTACGAAGCCTAGCTGTCTGGTAGATTGAGTGCTTTTACGCCGCCATGGAGAAGCATTGGATGTTTTTGATTCCCAGCTGCATCTTACGCTTTTCTAAAAAAATCTCTGCCTCTCCCGTAACCGAGAGTAGAGTAAGCATGAAATGTTTACGGGCATAACACATTGGTTGTAGATGGTATTAGTCAAAATCTTGAAATGGGTGTAGTGTTCAACACACCACACATACTGTGCACTGGTTCATGTGGAAGCAATCGTTTCCTGTGAGTGTATGGGTAATCTCTTCCGCACTGCCTCGTCAGCGTTATTCAGTTTCTGTCAGGCTCTATTGCTAGGCTTAAGCAGCTGTGACGGTGGCGGCATTGAAATGCAGGACGATGGAGAAGCGTACGCGGACACGACGACAAGTGTATATGCAGCGCGTTCGAATACTCCGCGAGCGTGTATACATCTGCCTGCTAAAGGGGGAAACGTCATGAGCTGAAGGCCCAGTGGCCGGTCTTTTACATGCGTGAGTGTTGGACGGCGGCGCCATCCCTGGGGACGGCATGGAAGCAATTATTCCGCCCAAAGCCCTTCTCCCCTGGAGCTCCCGCTTGCTCTAAGCGGCCCTCTCTCTTAGAGCGTCTCGTTAAATATAGTACGGTGCCCGGATACTCTTGTTTCAGTTCCCGGATGTGTGGAATTCAGTGCACGGATGAGTGCAATTCAGTGCCCGGATGTTGGCTCTCGGTCTCGGCGTGACGTCACCACACTGCCGGCAACGGGAGCTAAAAGCATTTTATGCTTAATACGTTCTCTATGCGAATTCATCTCTTTATGTAAGCACACTCTGACCGCTGTAAGAACCACAGGGTGCACAATATAAAGATTTCCGATCATAGTCACTCTTCGGCCCATCTGTTCCAATGGCTAGTAAGAGTATTGACGCCTAAATATTCCAATGCACTCACTCCCCACCTCCCGTGGTCACTTGAGGTAGCCCCTCTATAGAGAACATGAGTGGGATATGCTGCATATGAAATAACATGGCCGTACTGGGAGTCTCTTTAGAGCACACATTTTCTCCTGTATCATTACAACACACACAAAGTCCCACAACACCAAAACACGTCTCGGAAAACATCTAAAGACGCATTCTCGTGAACATCCGTTTCCACGTAAACTGCAGCTGATACCATTCTTTTACTCCAACATGTCAAAACAGAAGTTTTCTGTTGCAAAGTTTGAAGGGAATGACGACACCAGCTCTATCAGTGCGGAAGGAAGGGCAGTGTACAACTGTCACTCGAGAACAGAGGCAGTTTTTTATGTGCGCGAGGCATGGTAGCGTACCCCGTTTCCCATGAGCATATTCCCGGTTGTCTGTCTTTACAGGAGGCAGTGACAGCAAGAAGGCGCCTTCAGCCGACAATGGCCTTCCCATCCAGGACAAGACTGGGCCCCCAGGTGCGGTTCCCGAACCAGTACCTGCGGGATGCTCTCCACCAACACTCATGACACCGAGTCTGGACGACTTTGGGTCACCAGTACGCGCTGTTCGAGACTTTGAAGGCGCCCAGCATCGCAAGGTGAGCACAACAGCTGCGTACTCGAGGTCTTTATTTGCTGTTGTCCATCTGTGTCCCCTACTTTCTCTTAGTGTCCCACCGCAGGTAGTCGACCCAGTATTGTAAATGTACTGACAAAGGCCGGTCCAGCAAAGGCCCAGAGTGAAACCACCCATTTGCAATACTGGGCCGATTAAATGTGCTGCTTGGGATGTTTTGCAGTCATGCACACACGGTTCGGTTCGTGTTGTGTCGCTCATTACGTAACATATGGGAAGAGGGCAACATATCCTAGCAGGAATTGCGGAGAAGTAATAGGGTATTTAATGAGAATGGAAGATAGCGAATGGTTCCTTACGGCCACGGAGTAGATCTTCAGAGAGGGCGATCATAGTAGGGGGCAGAAGAGTCAAGTGGGCGGTGAGGATTAGGAAGTTTTCATGTAAAACATGGCCGTTCATGGCACAGGACAGGGGACAGGGTAAAGGTGATGAAGCATCAGTGAGTGGAAACCTGGGTAGTAAAGAGCACTTACGTTAATTTGCTATATATTGCCGTTCTTTATGATATCTGTGGAAAAATGCGTTATGTTTCAAAGAAATTCCGTTTGTTTCGCTGCTTCTGTCAGTTCTCCGTAGGCTACTTCCCCGTGACGAAATGTCTTAACAGACACCTTTAGCATACCGTGTAGCGTGTTACCGTTAGCGCAGTACCGAAAGCCCGCCTACCGCCGCTGAGCACGCGCTGATTGGTCCCGATGCTGGAGGCGCGCGCGTAGCTGCCGGATACGTGGCGCCATCTGGCGACATCTAGGAGATTTGCGCATGCTCATTGGCTGCGCGCGGGCTCCCGATACTCCGGTACCGGTAACGATAACACTGTACACGGTATGCTAATGGTGTCTAGTGTTCCATGCGGTCAACGCGAGAGATTTCTCACTAAGCATGCGCTGCCTGTATGCGCATTTAAATGGCGGCGCGTCGAGCTTGTGTAAGGTGAACAGCCGCATCAGCAGCCAGTTGCATTTGTCTTCTCGCACTTTTCACTTTCCGCTTGTTGTACTTTGTCCTGTAGATTTTCTTCCAGGTTGATTATTTTGACCCTTCACTAATCGTAGCAGCCATCTTGTCGTCCTGGTTAGTAGCTAGCAAATCGAGCCTGTCGTCAGCTCAGGGACTGAATAACTAGTTAGCGGTGGTTGAGGGGCAGAAAAGAAATCACTGAACTCGCACACCTCCTGCTCTCCCTACATTGAAGGGGTTACAGTGAAAGGTCAGCCATGGTCCCTACCCCCCACCCCCCCCCCCCCTCCTCGCCTCATGTCTCTGGTGGTTTTGAAATTCAAGCCAGCGCTGAAATATGGGACGTAGCGCATGCATATACTTCCCATTCCCAGAGCTAGGCCTCTTCTAGCGGATTCTGTCTCCATTCAGTCCCTTATTTCAACGCTCTTTTCCATTTCTCCGCAATGCACCCAACCTGCGAAAGTAAACAGTCATTTCTCTTAACGCTTGTTGCTGTCAGCCGGCCCCAGATAGCGCTCACTATTTAAAACGTCGAAACCGCCGCATTGTTAGTATGGGCAGAGTGAGAAGTGACACGATATATTTTTCTCATGCAGCCGGACCACATAGCATCATCGCCGCGTTCTCGGGCGGACTGTAACCTGTCAGCACCGAATGGTTCGAAGACACTAGTGCGATGTAAGTGCAAGCTTACGTTCACATTTGTAATTCTTTGCTGCGCTTCCATCACGCACAACTCGCCTGTCGCGCAACTCCTTGCAAGATTTCAGTAATTCATGTAAGCTTCAGCTCGTAGAAAAAAGTGCTGATAATAGGTCTGCACGCTAGCAGGCAACCCCTCATTAGCGATGCTGTTTCACTTTGTTACCATCATCTGGAGGTTAATAAGTCCAGGGCGGACATGTTCCGGCGAATCAAATTAACTGTCATACAGACGCAAAGCGCCAGAAACGTCCCAAATCGAAACTTCTGTTGAATCCGCAGCATCAGGAGGTAGCGTCCGTAGGCTAGACAACAAATGCGCTTTAGACAATGATGATAAGGCATCCGCATGGTGTGTAGTAGATAAGAGACGCCATAAGGGAGGGCTTCGGTTTTATTTCGACAACGTATGGTCCCATAACGCGCACTGAAATCGCACACTATATACAGTCTTTGTCAAAAATATACAGCCCAAGGTGTTCGCTTCCAAGATGTGTAGTGGGGCTCTTTAGCTTATTTCACAGTACTAAGCTTGGGAGAGTTGAGGAGTTGAGTTCCTCCATCCTTCGTGAGATTAAGGTCCCTGAGTATGCAGGAGAAGCCGCGCTGCGGGGATCAGAAGCAGACCCCATGGACTGTGTACTTTTGACAAAGACAGTACATGTTCTTCATATACATTTTGCCGCTATTTTAACGCGGCCACCGTATCCGGGATTCCATCCCGTGACCTTTAGCACAGTATAGCTGAACCCCGAAGATAGCCAAAGCGTCAGGTCCTGCGTTCTCCCAGCACATCTCCCAGATCGTATGGTTTGAGGATGCAGAAGCGTCAAGCCCTTACAAAAAAGCTTTAGACAGTCTATAGAGTGTCTATAGACTTCTCTCTATAAAGTCTATAGACTGTCTGCAGACAAAAGTCTTTAGGCAATACAAATGTCATATACAGTCTATAGACAATCTTTAGATTTATGGCCATACACTTTAAGTAGACTTTTGTCTATAGACAGTCTATAGACTATGAATAGACAAAAAGCAATATCTATAGGAAGTGAATAGAGTCAATAAGAAGTCTATAGACTGTGTATAGACCATTTTTATAAGGGCGTATGCAATACTTTACGAAGGAAAGATCGCGGGCAGTCCACGTCCGTGCAGCTGCTGCCGATTCTTACCGCGTCACTCCCGCCTTCCCTGGCGCAGTCGGAGCGACAACACTCCGCGAGTTCGTCGCACTCACTACGCTCACCGAGAAAGTGGCGCGTTCCCCGAGACTGTACGGCACACTGGGCGCTCTCGTTTCCTTGGCCTTCGTCTACGTGGCGGTCACGCTGTGGACCAGGGATTCGAGGCAGCGACGCAGCGAGTGCACCAATGCAGAGTGCCGCGATGCCCACGCCTACCTGGACTCCCTCCTGGATGAGGACGTCGAGCCGTGCAGCGACTTCTATCGGCACGTCTGCCGCAAATGGCGCGTGCAGAACACGGACGGAGCCACGGTGGCCGACAAAGCCGCTAAGGACCTGGTTGGCGCTCTTCACAGGGCGCTCCTCGAAAGAGCGAGACGTCATCGTCGAAGTGAGCGCTTCTTCGAACCAGAGCGACTTAAATCATGTTTACCACACCGTGTGCATTCTCAGTTTATTATAATGCGCGTAGAACTTCCGGTACTGATCTATGGCGGAGACATGGAGGCTAAAGAAAAGTCTTGAAATTAATTTGCGCAAAGCTCATCACGCAATGCAAATAAATGTTACATGTGTAACGTTCACAAATATAAAGAGAACAAGCTCATCACGCAATGCTAATAAATGTTACATGTGTAACGTTCACAAATATAAAGCGAACTTGTGATATTCTGAGCAAGGTTTGGTTTGGTATGGTTTGTGGCGTTTAACGTCCTAAAGCAACACAGGCTATGAGGGACGCCATAGTGGAGGACTCAGGATAATTTCGACCACCTGGGTTCTTTTAGCGTGCACTGACATCGCACAGTACACGGGCCTCTAGAATTTCGCCTCCATCGAAATGCCAGCGCCGCAGTCGCGATCGAACCCGCGTCTTTCGGGTCAGCAACCGAGCGCGATAACCACTGAGCCACGGCGGCGGCTGATATTCTGATCAAACCAAGAGGAAATTAGTATGTACGAGTTGTGTGATGCGTAGACAACCAATAGTTCCTTTGGGTAATGGTGTGGATTCCAGGAAAAGGAAAACGGAGCAGCGTGCTGCAGTGTCAGGTGAGAGGATGAGATTTAATTAGCCTATATATGAGTAAAAAGTGCGCATGTTCAGCACTAGAGCACTCCCTGTTAGGCGCAGAGTATACTGCCGAATCCCTGGGGTAGATTTCCATCACTAAAAGTACGGAATACTTATGGCTGGTTACGGAAACAAATGCCCTCTTCAGAACATGCGAATTCTAGGAGTTAACGAAGATTTTAATCAAGGTTTCCTTGTTCTCTGCTTGCTTACCACAAGACTTCCGGTGCCACGTTTGAAAGCCTTCTCCCATTGCTAAGTACATCAAGTTACTGTGTTTTGAAGGGGGAATATGCCTCTGTTGGCAAGGGTAAGCGTTCCGTATATTTAGTGATTAAATCTACTCCGGGACTTGGGTACCATACCTGCCTGTAAAAGCGAGTGCGTTAGTGGCCAGCTTCCTTTCATTTTGCTCCCATATACGCTAATTCGCGTTTGGAGTGTAGTTACTATGCAGGGATAGGGTGACCGCTGATGGCGCAGGAAAGGCATATTTGGAGGTCAGTAGAAGCAGCTTTCGTCTGGCACGGGGTGTTGCTAGGCTGGTCATAACGCTGACGTAAGTGGCAACGCCAGTTCCCACATAGAAACCCTAATATGCACTTATAACCTCAGAGGGGAATTATTCTGCTCGACCGGGCCATCGCCTGGAGAAATGCGTTATATTTTCCATCCAAGCATTAAGCATTCAGGAAATGTCATCACCATCAGCCTGAAGCCGCCGCGGTGGCTCAGTGGCTATGGTGCTCGGCTGCTGACCCGAAAGACGCGGGTTCGATCCCGGCCGCGGCGGCTGGAATTTTTTTGGAGGAGAAATTCTAGAGGCCCGTGTACTGTGCGATGTCAGTGCACGTTAAAGAACCCCAGGTGGTCGAAATTTCCGGAGCCCTTCACTACGGCGTCTCTCATAGCCTTAGTCGCTTTGGGACGTTAAACCCCATAAACCAAACCAAACCATCAGCCTGACTGTGCCCGGTGCAAAACAAAAGCCTTTCCCATATTTCGGCAATTGCCCCGGTCCTGTACATGCTGCGACCAACTTATCCCCTCCAACTTCCTACCAACTCTCTGTCACTCCCTGATACGCCTACCATTTCTTGGTATGGAGTCCATTACCCCTAACGACCATCGTCTATCTTGCCTTCGCATTGCATGACCTGTCCTCGCCCATTTCTCCTTGATTTCGATCAGGACGTCATTAACTTGGCTGGCTTTCTAAAGGTCACTCTACACTACAAAGTGGTAGAGAAATGCGTAGCATATAACCAAATCCTATGTATAGCCTTCATAGATTACATGAAAGCATTTGTGTTGGAACATCAGCAGTCATGCAGACCTTACGGAATCGGGGTGTGCTGCTTCAGTGGCTTTCATTCCTCTTTCGTTGCTTGCGGGATGTCCAATAACTCTGCACGACTTCATCTCTCATTATCGTCCTGTTACATCGGCTACTGTATACATCTGTGTGCAACTCCTCGGCTACATTAACAATCTTATCTAAATTGGTAATCACATAACTCTCCTTGTCTCTTAGCGCATACATCTGATTTTTGTCCATGCCTAGTTTCCTCTTGACCGATTTAAGCTGCCTTTGTCCTTTAGAGCATGCTCGATAATCTACGTGATATGCTTCCTTATGTCGGTTACTTTACGCTCATTGACACTGATAGCTCTGTTGGATAGTTCTATTCTGTCTGTTGGGTTAGACTGTTTCATACTTTGGCGTTCCTTAATCTGATCTTTCATCTCCTGAGAGACTTCACCAATGTCCTGTCTTAACTTTCCTACAGCCTATTTCTACTGCGCACTGCGTAATGACATTTGTGAGGTTATTGTACATTGCGTGAACGCTACGGTCGACGTCCTAGGTTAAAGCCGAATATCTGTTCTGCCGCGAGGTCCTGAACTCCTATATTTCCCCTTCTACCACTGGCTGTTGATGGGCTTCTTTTTCACTAGCTTTCCCTCAAGTCTAGCCTTCTTCGAGACCTTACCATCTTGTCATCACTACATCGCACCTTGTCGAGCACAGCACATCTAAACGGTGCCAAGGTTCATTTTTAATCTTTACCATTCAGGCTCTTTTTCCGTTTTTCCCGTTTTCGGAAGAAGTTATTCATGATCCGTAAATTATTTCGTTCTGCAAACTCCATTAACTGCACCCCCTCCCCCGTCGTAATTCCTAGAACTTACGCGGCCTCCAGTCTGCTGCTTGCCTACCTTAGCATTTAAGTCGCCCATGAGTACAGTATACTGTACTCAATTTACTTTACTGCTTGCCGATTGCACATTTTCATAGAAGCTTTCAACTATCTGGTCATCGTGTTTGGATGTAGGCGCGTAGGCCTGTACCATCTTTCAATTCGTGCCTCTTATTAAGACCAATTACAATGCCTGTCACCCTCTCGCTAATGCTGTAGAATTCGTCTTGTTGGCAGCTACATCAGTACTGATAAGGAATCCCACACCCAGTTCTCATTTGCCCGCTAAACCACGATGGCATAAAAGGTCCCCGCCGTTTAGCCCTATACGAGTATATGCTTCGTTTGTCATCCTAAACTCAATAAGCCCGGTGACATCCCATTTAATAACCACCAGTTCCTCTAACAGTATTGCTAGCCTATTCTTCCCAGTTTAGGTTCCTACCTAGTCTTCCTGTATAACGTTTCCAGGTTCAGTTTCCAATGGCTGTTTGTCCGGAGCCAGGTATTCTTAGCCTCCTCCGCTGCGTCACAGGTCTGACCGCCGCCTTATCTGCTCCAGGACTGAGGTTTGATGGTTAATTAGTGCATTCATATATGAAGTGGTCGCCAAGTACCACAACAGGGTGATCAGATCCTGTTCTAGTGACGGAGTACGTTGGTGCCTCTGGTCACTGTGATCAGGCCGCATCTTAGGCCTGCATATGCATTTCCATCTGCACGCAGATTTTTTTTTAGTATCCGGTGGATAATTGCACAACACCGAGATTCGAACCACGGTCCCCTTGCACGCGAGGCGGATGCTGCTGCTCTACAACATGGATGCATTTTAAGGAAATAGCTAATAGTATGCATCAGTGCATAAAGACCGGAATAAAAAGAGAAAAGTGAAGTGTGCGTGCACATATTTTGTGCTGGCAACGATAAGAAGGGTAACAGGTGTAAGAAGGGTAACAGGTGACGGGGAAAAAACGTTGCCCGGCTATCCTGCCCCAAGAATATTAGTATTCCAAGCATATATTAGCGGTATAAGCGTAGGGTACCTCCTCCTGTTCATACTGGGAAATAAGTTGACTTTTTTTTTATTCATTGCTCCTAGATTCGCACGCCGAAGATCTCCTGGTTCACTTCTACGTGGCTTGCAGTGAATTTGCGGCCTCGACACGCATCATCATAGGACGGCCATTAGCGGGCGTTTACCAAAGTCACGTCGACGTTCTTCGCCTGCCGGACACCGCGGCCACTCTGCGTCGGGTCATTCAGCTCTCGCTGTGCCGAGGCATTTCCACCCTGTTCAGCGTCAGGATCGTGAGACTCAGTGATGAGGTCATCGCCCTCTACATCTCGCCGGGCCAGACCCTAGCCGAGAAGTTTTCAGATGTCGCCACCAGTTCGACGCTGACAGCGTACATCAGGGAAGCACTCGAGCAGGCAAATATGACTGAAGCCAGCGTGCAAAAGTCGAACATCGACAACACCATATACGAGCTGCTCAAGTTCGACAATGAAATCGTTCCGCAAGAAGTCACCCTAGCCGTTGCGGAGACAGTTAACGCGTCGCACTTTGCCGAGATTATCCAGCAAGGACACCCTAGACTCTGGTTGGAGTTTATCAACTCGCTTCTTCCCGCGAATTCCAAGCTGAGCGAACAGTCACCAGTCATGAGCCATCATCTGGGCCTTGTTAGGGAAGCAGTTCGGTATCTTTCAAAGAACCACCAAATCGGTCTCCTTTACATTTTCCTCCACACATTAGCGGACGTTGGCCGATTCTACTACAGCAACAGATTTGCCAACGAAGCCGAAGTAATGTGCCTGACTGCTAGCCAAGAAGTAATGGGGCCCGGTTGGTTCAACGTTTTCGCCAGCCTGATACGTGAGCTTATGCCTAAACCGTCGCGCATGAAGGACATCTTCTCCGGCGTCCGCGACTTATCATCGCGGCACGTGCTAGAGTCCGGCTTGGACGATGCGGCCAAGATGGACCTGCGAGCAGCCATGGACGGCGTGACGCTCATAGCGGATTACGAGTCGCTACGTCCGGTGTCAACCTTCAACGGGTCTTCCCCGTACAACTCCAACCACACGGCCGGCTTTGCCAGCCACTACACGTCCCTGAAGGCTCTAGAAGCAGAGAGGCGTCTGCAGGACCCGCCTTCTCTCAAAGAAGTTCTACTCTCCGATTCTTTCTTCTCGGGAGACACGACCTACACCCGTTTCCTTAACGCTGTCTTGCTCCCGCCATCCGTGCGGCGGCCACCTCTAATGTACTCCACCAGAGTCCCGCTGGAGTTCGATGCAGGCACAGTCGGCGTCCTCTTGTCGACAGGGGTCTTCCAAGCCGGTGTGCCCCCTCCGGCAAGCGCCGAGTCCTGGTACGCACAGAACGTGAAGAAGTTCATCGACTGCGTTCAACAGTCCACGGGCTCGGCCACTGTGACTGTTAGCCAGGGTCTCGAGCTCTTCGCGTGGGCTCGCGCCTTGAGGATTGCGTATGACGTCATGAAGGACGCTTATAACGTTACCAGGAACCAGAAGGGATTAGAGCACCTGTGGACCTCGGCACAACAGACGTTCTTCCGAAGGTTTTGTCTGATGACTTGCAGCGTCGGCAACGTGGGGCTGGAGTCCCGGCTTCGGTGTCTCGTACCAGTCCTGACCATGGTGGAATTTGCCGACGCCTTTCAGTGCCAAGCGTCCGCAGTGGTGGGCTTGCGACCGTGCCTGCCATACTTCGCTTACAATCAAAGTGCAGCCTAAAGCACAACGGTTCAATTCTAAAGTCGGCAATGTAACACGTGGACGTCTTCTAATGGTTGAAGGGAAACTTACGCAAACATCACAGGCGATGGTCTACTGCTATGGCTGTGCTGTTAGTGCCGTTTGAATTTAATCCGCGACAGTTCCATTCTATGTGGGCTTCCCAGCGCGGTTTAGTTTGTTCTTTATGATTGTCGATTATGGCACGATGCAATGATGTGTATCTGCTTAGTCGAGCCCATATTTTGGGCATGTGTGTGTCGGCGTGTGCCTTTCTATGTCAGTGACTCTGTACCTCAAGATTTGTTTCTCATTTTTCGAACCTCTTCTTGTTACCTGCTGCTTATAACGATTATCGGCGGCGTCGAGGCACACAATGCTTGTGGGAAAGACAAGCTTGAAACATCGAAAATGATTGTGAATTTGTCTTCCACGCAAGCTGTTTACTGTTCAATAGTAGTTATGGTTTACAGACACTTGATGTTCTTGTTGCTTGACAAAAATGTATTATGGTGCCTTTGTACACTTCGCTGACCTTCCTGATCAGCCCGAGCAAAAATTGGGTGGTCTAATATAACGGTTTTATTTCAATTACATTTCATTTCGTTTCTCCTTGTCATTTGTGACGGGCCCAAGCTACAACCCTCACTCGGAGGAATCATCTTTTAACGCGGTGTAGACTGAATAAAAGCCAGGGCTGTGTGAATATTCAGTTTCGGAATACAGAGTAGAATATACTCCTAGTCGATGCGCTGGACAAATCAAATAATGCAGATTTCAAATTATTGGAAACCATTCAAGGATTTTCGTTAGCTTTCCAATACTCTTCAAATATTTGGCATGTAGAAACGCCGTAGTTTTTTCGAAACTTTTTTGCCACAACCCCCGCTCCGACTCCGTCCAGCATGCTACCGCTGTGGGTTTGCGCGGGAAAGATTATTTAAGAGTGACGCGGTCCATTCGTGTTGGAACGCTCGTAATAGTCATGCACGGCCTCCGAGACTTTGCTACGGGATTGGCCAAGTGTAGCAACAGAGCCCTGAACGAGCACAGCGAATGAGATTTTTATCTTTCATAAAATTTTTTGATTGACAATAATTTTTCTGATTCGTCTTCCTAACAGTCGCTTTTTGACGGTACTCTCGTAATGAAATTTTCGTGAGAGACTATGTATCGTAGCGTCCGATTAAAAGCAGTTTCTAGAGGACTGGCTGAACAGTATATGAAACTCATCGCGGAGGCAATACCGAAAGGACACCATCGTAAGAGAAGCAGCGCCTGCAGCAATGCTCGCGGTGTCTGTTACTTGCCCAAAATCCGGCAGCGGTGGACGCAGGCGACAGGCGATAAAATTTAACATGAGAGCTATGTAAACGGACAACAACAAAAAAATGGCTCCTCGGTCCTTCACACTGGAGCGGTTTGTTGGACTGTGGCCGTCCGAGTGTCCTACCACAGCGCGATGTGCTCGACCACTGGGGTGTCCTACTCGACCACTGCCAATGCGCGCTTCCCTTTTGTCGCGACCGTCCACAGCAGAGTAGCCCAACGCCACACTAGAAATTTATCAAGCGTGACAAGCACCCGCGCGAGAGCGAGGGAATAGTGAGGGTACTAGTGTTCTTTTCCTTCCTCCATGGCGAGAAAGCGAGAACTAGAGAGAACGAGATAAAAGCGCCTCTGTGCGGCGCCGCAGCCGCTCTGCTGCTCTGAGCGGTGGTCCTTTTACTTTCGCGGCCGATAGTACGTGGGTCACCGCGTTATATTCGCCTAAGACAGCTAAACAATATACAACTGAATTGCTTCTCAACTACTGAACAACGGCTGAGGCGGCTGCGACGTCAAAGATGGGTGTAGGTCACGCGAGGTATCGGGACTAACTACAGCGCAGTTGTATCCGGCTACAGTCGAAAACGGCGCACCTCGAGCACATTTGACTATACGTCATCTCTCTTTTGTTGTCCTCTTCGCGCTCTTCACGTCGACATGCTATTTATTCTTTATAGCACAGGGGCTTGCATGTATTTGTTATGTGGGTTTAGATTGGATTCAACTCGTGGTGTCCCGTTTGTCTGTTCCGTTTATTGGCAGTGAAAGCTGCATCATTGTCAACAAAGCCAACATTCGAAACACGCGCCAAATTTGCTTGTCACGTGGCTTGAGTGATGATTGCGATGCGGTTCCTAGTAGGTTAGCAGGCCAGTGGAAAAAAAAGAAAGTTCGAATTTGGTGTTACTTGTTGAATGCAAATATGAGAACAAATTCCGCAATATTTATTTGAAGTAGAGTTAGTAAAGGTGTAGAGTAGGGTAACAAAACACTTTCCGAGTCGCAATAGACACGACCACGTGATTGCGGACGATACGAAACTGCGACTCGTGTTTCCGCTTTCGATCCGGCTGACATCCACGCCACTTGCCATCTTTGCCAGGCGGCTTGCGCGGTGCGGTCGGCTGCTAGGCGCCATACGAGCAGCGGCGAGCTGCTGCAGTGACGACGGTCATGTCGAATTACATAAACAACTACGGTTGCGCGAACGGAGTCAACGGCAACAGTACGATACCTCACAGCATGTCCTGGTCTCCGGCTGAACCCAAAAGCCGGGCCACCGTCGTCTTAGGCGCACAGTGGGGAGACGAAGGCAAGGGTAAAATCGTCGATCTCCTGGCGAGCGACACCCAGATCGTGTGCCGGTGTCAGGTGAGCTCACGTTCACGTCATCTTTCCCACTTGTCGTAACCACGTTCAGCTACGCACGTGGTCGTCTTCGCGCGGTATGTTTTCGCGATCGTTTATGTGTGCCTTCGTCGTGAATTATTTCACTTCGTTTTGGGCGCCGTAGCTGCCGGCTCTTGGGAGCTCGTCGCGCGCTTTTTTGCCGGCGAAGACACAAACCAAAGCGACGGTGACAGTCCTTCTGCTTTGTCCGTCACTGTTTGTGGCCAGTTAAAACCTGCCTCATTCTGTGGCTTCTGTACTTCATATAAGCTTGCTTCGACTAGTATCGAGGTTTGAGGATGCTCTCTTGGCGCGCGCGCGCTGCCGCGGAACTTGCTGGGAAGCCCTCCCGTTCGGAGGTCGTTTTTTCGTGGCGCTCGAACTTGAGGCCGTTAACGGTCAAGCATTTCGGTCGTAGTTGATCCCTGAAATGGTTTGGTAGTCTTTCGTGGGAGAAACAAAGGTTTGTTCCTGCTCAGTTTCCTTGCCGAAAATCACCCGGCGCTCGAATAAACTGCTGTCGCGGCTCGTGACTTCAGAGGTCTTCACGTGACCTTGATTTTATGCGCTGAGCGCCAGTTCGCTAGCTGGCTGGCTCGCGAGGGGGGCTTTGTGTGCTTGGGGCCGTTATCGAGTTTCTACGGCCGGGCCGCTCAAGCCGTTCGTTTTGGCTTCTCTCGAGGAAGAAAGGTGGGAACTACAGCGCGTGAAGCGCGCGGGCAGATAGATGATGGTCCAGCTTTGGACAACATACAGAACGCGCGGTGTCCGTTGATAAGCCGACGTTTTCTCGGGATTGGGCGATATGGAAGCGATAAATTGTACGGCACTAAGTGCCACAGTTGTGCTCGAAGTAGATAGGATTTGTTTTGAAATTCGCCAGCATAAGTTTGCCCGTGAGGGACCTTTGCAAGGTTCGAAAGTTCGAGCGTGACAGTTTGTGAACCTTCTAAGTGTGCCTTTAAACTACTGACTGGTATTGGTGATAGGCAGATGTCATTAACGAATTGTTCTTTATAATTAATTTCGATTAAGCCGATGCATTGAGAACGTGCCTTGTTTGTGGCCTTGTTAAATTGCTCCTTGATACCTCTGTGAATTTTCCCCTAATCGTGCGACAAATCGGTAACAGTTCTTATTTCATAGATGCAAGTTACCTGTGTGAGCTTAGAATTCGTTATTTCCTGGGTGTACTAGTTTGACCTCCAAAGAAATAAAGCAAAATAGGTGCCAGGAAGAAGCAGGTTGAAGCGCAAATCTGTACGGTTAGGATTGAAGTATGATAGCTTGTCGCATACTAGCAAAACCTGTATTCCATGTGCACCCTTCTCCAAATGTCGGCAGTTTGTTCATACAGCAGGTGCTTGGTGTAGAAATTGCATCCGGTTTCCGGTACTCAGCATGGAATAATTTTTTTGTTATTGACACTGCAGTCACATTGTGGGGATTTCTGGGAAACATATATAGGAACAGCGTGGTGAAAGCCAGGTTCGCAGGGAACGTTAAAAGTAATCTACAGGTGTACAGAGGTTAGTGTCAAGTCTGGTCGCTAAAACAGTGCAGTTAGCCCAGTTATTCCCGTCAGTTATGGTTTGGAGGGAAGAAAAAAAGAGTGCGTTAAATTGTAATGAAGCATGCGGAAGGATGTCATATTTTTTAAAATCGCTGTCTAATTTCTTGAAAGTGGTCTCGAAAATGGCAGATACCCGCTGCGGTGGCGTCTGTGTTTGGCCGTGGATCCCAAGTTTACAGGATAGAAAACCGACCGCCTTTTGATGGAGGTGAAATGTCCTGTGACCTGTGTCCTCTGTGATGTCAGTTCACATTAAAAAAAACCCTGGGTGGTCGAACTCAATCCGGAGCCCTCCACTGAGGAGTCCATCAAAGCTCACTTGTAGCTTCGAAGCATTATACCCCTGTATATTTATTTATTTATTGATACTGCAGGCCAAAAAACTGGCCCTAGCAGGAGGAGCAATACAGTAAAAGATGTGACAATGCAACAACAATAAACACAAACGAAAAATAACACTGGGTGTAGCAGTGTTACTCAGACAAGTACATTCTGGCACCAGCACAATAACTAACAAAACATGAAGAGCCGCACATGTGAAATTACAGACAGGTGGGCAATTTTTACTCTAAACAACAGAACTGTTTTTGGGGAAAAAAAGGCATCACAGAGTGAAGAAATTAGGAAAACATAGTAAATTGCGAACACTGCTTGTGTTTCAGTTAGTTTATAGAAGAAAAGTGATTTTCCAGCTCTTCTGCAAAGTTTTGTGACTGCAATACCTCGACAAGTATGGAATTCCAATCGTGTATAGTACATGGAAAAAACTATTCATGTGGGATTTTGTTTTAGAAAATATTGGTGTAAGTGAAAGGTTATGTCTGTGTCTTGTTTGTCGGAACTTAGAGGTTTTACGCAATGTAATGTGAAAATTGGAGATGATTTGCTTTACGCCTGTTTTCCAGCGTACTGATTTTATTTGTAAGCATTATTCAAGATGGGGAATCCTCCCTTTTATATTTACCAAAGATGAATCATCACAAAACGGGAGTTGACTTTCCTGTGGCATGCGCTCAATTTAACTCAGCTTACCATGGTTGCAGTGTGCGCGTTTCGGACTAATTTCACTTCTTGGGCTGACATCCCCATGCAGTGTTATTGTACGAAGGTCAGTTAACTTTAGCTTGTACTAGAAGCCCCTGAAAGCTTGCATGCAACTTAAAGGTGCACTGAAGAGGAATCTGAACTCGCCTTTTTGCCGCGGGAACTCGTTCTACACGTTCCGAGCATTCTTAGAAACTTTGACTTATTGCCCTGTGTGGCCGATTTCTCTAATTAAATCGAATTAACGTCCGGCTCCCGCCTCTATTTTTGAATTCTCTCTCGTACGGTGGGCGGAGTCGACCAACGCGTGGAGTGCCCTTCAGCCAGCTCCGTGGAGGCTTTGCTTTCGCTTTATGTTGTTTTTTAGGTTTCTGTGAATGAATAGTATCATTCGCAGATAATATAGCTTCAAAATAAGCCCGCAGAAATAAAAATACGCGCGGACTATTTGCTTCTGCGGATTACTACGTATTACTCCGCCGATGGCAGAGCGGCAAGCCGCCACGGGACTGGGTGAAAGGGACTCCGCGCGTTGGTCGACTCCGCCCACCGTACGAGGGAGAATTAAAAAAGAAAGGCGGGAGCCGGACATTAATTTGATTTAATTAGGGAAATCGGCCACACAGGTTAATAAATCGCAGTTTCTAAGAATGCTCAGATCGTGCAGATTGAGTTCCTGCGGCAAAAAGACGAGTTCAGATTCCTCTTCAGTGCACCTTTAAGGACGTTGAGATCCACACGCCATTAAATGTAGAGCTGTGAACTGCAGCTGACAAGTGGTGAAGTTGTGGGCGGTACTGTTATGACAGCACGGCAGAATTGATAGGGCAACTGTCTATTTCATACTAAGGCGTTGTGATGGAATTTAAAAAATAACAATATCCATTGATGGGTGTTGTTTTTTGTTATCTTTATTGTTTCAAGCATTTGCTTGCCCTTCTGCTGTATGATTCATATTGGACTACAGAAGCAGTACTTAGGTTCTTAATAACATTAAAGAAAATTTACACATTTTTGTGAACTTTTACCCCTTTTTTCTTTGTTATTAAATTGGGAGTTATTTCCTTTTTAGAGTCAGGTCATGGCATTGTATCAAGAAAAATAAAAAATGCAGACTTTCATGGGTGAATGAACTAATGCCGTTTTTCAGTTTGCTCTGCTATTGAAGATGGTCACTGTGTGCTACGCGTTTGTGCCAGCATAGGGTGATTCCACGCCAAACATCAAAGACGTTGTGGTCGACCATTTCCAGTTTGTTAAAAAATCTTGTGGAAGCTTGTCGCGTAATGTAAGCCTCAAATATTTTGGCTGAAAACAATTTAGTTATGAGGTGAATGCAGTTTGAACGTTTCGAAAAGTCGTGAAAGCAGGCACCACTGGATAATTGATGAAAAAAAATTTAGAAAACAGTCCAAAGATTTTTTTAATGACGTTTGCGCAGATTTATTTTTGTGTGGCATACTTATATTTTAGAGGTAAATAATACCATTTTGTGATTTCAAAAATATATTGACTTTCTCCAGATTTAGAGAATAGCCGTTTTGCTTCCCTAGATGTCAATTACCTATAAATAAATGTCACAGCTCATGAAACTGAATCCTTGAATGAAAGCAAAAAAAAGAATACTCAATTTCCTGAAAAGCCGCTGCGGTGGCTCAGTGGCTATGGAGCTCGGCTGCTGACCTGAAAGACGCGGGTTCGATTCCGGCCGCGGCGGCTGGAATTTCTTTGGAGGAGAAATTCTAGAGGCCCATGTACTGTGTGATGTCAGTGCACGTTAAAGAACCCCAGGTGGTCGAAATTTCCGGAGCCCTCCACTATGGCGTCTCTCATAGCCTTAGTCGCTTTGGGACGTTAAACCCCATAAACCAAACCAATTTCCTTAAACACTTCACCGTTAGGGGGTCCAGGTTTAGTAGAACAGATTATTACATTGCATTTCTGAAGTTTAATCTAGATGATTTTGGTTAAAAACGAGAAAAAAAAATTTAAAGTTGAGCGTTTGTGCCCTCAGTTGCGTTGTCCCTTAACGCTTCTTCACCACAGAGCACTGCACCTGGCATAACAAGGAGTCTGCCTTCACTCGGAGTCTTGCATCTTTAGGGCTGGAGCTAATGCAGATATCGCATGACATTTGAGGGGTGGTATGCGATAGGCGAGATCGTTTTCCGTTTCCAAGTTCAAGGGGGCCCGTTCTGGTACCAGGCAGTCGATAGCAGAAAAACAATGGTATTCATTTTGCTGCCTCGCGTGAATCTAGAGAGAAGCACGAGCCGGCACGGCAACCATAACACCAGTTCTTTATTTATGTACGAATAAGATTGTGCGCCTCGGAGCTCACGTGATGTGACGTGACGGAGCGAAGCTGCTTCGAGTAACGCGAGACACGCTGGCGGAGAGCACGGCGATCACCATGAACACACTGAAAAACAATCTTACTTGTGCATGGGGCAGATACGTGGAGGCTAACAAAGAGGGTTCAGCTTGAGTTAAGGACAACGCAGCGAGCTATGGAAAGGAAAATGATAGGTGTGACGCTAAGAGATCGGAAGCGGGTGGAGTGGGTGAGGGAACAAACGGGGATTAATGACATCCTAATATAAATGAAGAGGAAGAAATGGGCTTGGGCAGGGCATGTAATGCGAAGACAAGATAACCGCTGGTCCTTAAGGGTAACGGAGTGGATTCCAAGAGAAAGCAAGCGCAGCAGGGGACGGCAGAAAGTTAGGTGGGCAGGTGAGATTAAGAAGTTTTTCGGGGATGCAGTGGCGGCAACTGACAAAGGACAGGGTTAACTGGAGAGACGTGGGAGAGGCCTTTGCCCTGCAGTGGGTGTAGTCAGGCTGATGATGATGATGACTTGTGCATGTGCCCCCCTTCCCCACCTTCCGATTGTGGCCGCATCCAATGTGGGAAAGCCAAATTAAAAGAAATTTCAGGAGCGTGTATTTAAGATTAATAAATGGAACCGTGACCCTGGGCTCGCTTTTAGTGTTAATGGCCATCAATTTTGCAACATAATCTTGCGCCATACAACAACAAGCACTAAAAAAGGGCTATTATTTAATTTTACCAATTATTTTTAATTGCACTTTGTCATGGACAGAGTGCCGTTCTTATCATAAATCTACCTGCACAGACCACCTGTGCTGACGTATCCTTCATGGCTTAAAAGAAAAATGTCTGGGTTGGGGGATCAACACCTGCCATCGGTCATTGATGAGTATGTTTACGAGAGATGCAAAGGTAATGGGTTGGTATGTTTCCAGTGGCATGCGGTTGTCTTTTATACTGCTTTGTGTTAAATTAATTATCTTTCACTTAAAAAGATGGTTACAACTCTTAATATAGGCCAGTGATGAACGATACAAAAGAACATACCATTATGCTCCCCTTGGCCTCATATATCTATAATCTGCTTCAAACGCCACTTTTCTCCTGCAAAGTGCACTTTCGGCTGCTCCAAAGTGACTTTAGCCAATCACATCACTGTATACAGACTAGCTGCTCCAAAGTGTCTTTAGCCAATCACATCACTGTATACAGACTAGCTGCTCCAAAGTGTCTTTAGCCAATCACATCACTGTATACATACTAGCTGCTCCAAAGTGACCTCAGCCAATCACATCCCTGTATACAGACTAGCTGCTCCAAAGTGTCTTTAGCCAATCACATCACTGTATACAGACTAGCTGCTCCAAAGTGTCTTTAGCCAATCACATCACTGTATACATACTAGCTGCTCCAAAGTGACCTCAGCCAATCACATCCCTGTATACAACCTGTCCATGAGCATGCTTTCGAAAGTGTTTTATGAAATACAGCACTCTAATGAGTAATTAGTCACTAGTCGTGGTGCATGGAATGATGCACGTCAGTGTTGGCTGTGGCCTTAAGAGGGACAGCAGAGTTAAGATAGAATTTCGAAACGGATCTTTACGAGGCATGAATCGAGACCCACTGAGTCAGAGGAATTGCGCCGCAAACAAAGAATGTCTCATGGCTCCTTTCCAGCAGCTGCCAAGGAAATGCAGATCCCTGATGCCACCTGCCTTGTGTTGTGTGCAGTGCACAATGAATCTACACTTTTGGTAATGCTTCTCAGCTCACGTCTCGAACAGATGTGTCTATGTACTGCTGCTAGCACAAATATAGCATGGAAATCTTCTTGCCTTACATCAGTTTCACGCACATCTGTGCCATGGTGGCTATGCCGCTTGCGTGACCATCTTCAGCATTTTTTACGTGCTTGCGTTAAGCTGAGAAGGTGGCGAGCCACCCTAGTTTTACGTCGTGTATTTTCATGCATTGTTTTGTTGTCAGAGCCAGGAACTAATAGTGTTCCTTTTTAACTGCATAGTGAGAAAAATACGAAGAATATATTAATGAGTTGATAGAACAAGGTGGTGCTGATACCGCCGTTCAGTTTCTACAGCTGTTCATGCATGTTTTGTGCACGTGCTTTTGTCTGGCTTCACATGACAGCAAGCATTCAGCTTCCATTCAGAAGTCAAGGTTAGCCCCGCAGGTGTCTCTGGCTCTGTTGGTTCGCTTTGCTTTGCTGGGTTGTCGGCGCATGTGTCGAAGATGTTAGTTCAATAGTTGTATTAGTTGAAGACAATGGTGTGCAACGCACAGCGTGCGAGAATGCTTATATTAGTGCAATATGTAGCAGTATTAGTTGATAAAGACATGCAGTGCACAGCACGATAGTCTGTTGAGTTACACGAGGTGTGATTGGCTGCTGCAATATCATAGTGCTCTCGTGTGGTGGCCAGTGAAGCGGATCCCTTGCGGCCCCGGGGGTTCGAATCCAAGTCGTGGCAGTGTTTATTTTTATTTATTTATTTTGGCTCTGTTATACCCGTGCCACATGCGCACAAGAAATGGCAGTAAATGCTTAAGGCCTTAAGTTTGTTAATGCCATTATTTTCGGAGTTGGTGCTACACGTCCACTTTTAATGCCAGTATCGAAAGTGACGATGGCGATAACGCTTGCAAGGTAGTCAAATGTTTCATCTTAATATAAACATTCCTAATGAGCAGAATATATCGGGAATGATGTTTAAATGTAATGTAAAAACGATTTTCCAGAAAATACGGCTGTTCCTGCTTTACAAGTCGAAAAAGTAGCCATAAACTCGCATGTCAGCACATAAGTCGAGAGCACCAGTCAATAAGGCTGGTTAAAATGGCGCGCTTCGCATCGAAAATGTGGTTTAGGTGCCTCATCTGGCTGAAAGTTAAGAATTAACCATTTTATAGTGGGCTAGGCAGGTGTAACTGACAAAGCTGCATGCTTTTCTGCGTGTGGAATGGGAACGAGATTACACATTGCACGGGCGAATGAGTTGTGGCGAACTCAGTAGGTCGCGAATGGCAGTAAGACTAATGCCATTAAATTTATGCGTGTGGCACCACACGAATGCCATTAAAACTTAAGGCAGTAAGCACTTAATGGCATTAAATCTGTCCGTGTGGCACGGGTATTACACCGACGGTGTCAACGCAGCTCAGCTCACAAACAGGCGCTTAACAGTTGCGCGCCTAAAATAAACTGTCGTGCGCAGTATCCACACGTGTGTTGTTTTATAGGTGCTTGCGGGAAACAGATTGGCATCTGTTGATGCCGTGTGGCAAGTAGGATGGAGGCTCGATGTCGCATTTATGAATGTGCCACTGGGAGGGGCAGGCTGTGTGACAGTATGCACTAAGCGCTCCTAACACTTGAAACCTTACTCACAACATTAGTCGCAACCTTGCACTGGCCTTCTTGGCTGATGGGAACAATTGGCATATCTGATTTAGTTGGGCTTGGTGCAGGAATAATGCAGAGGTGGCAGTGTGGCAAGTAGGCAAGGTTTTCTTCCAGCGTGTCCACTTACTCCGATGTCGGCTCACTGGTTCTTAAAAATGTTCCTCTTAGAAGTTCCCAACATATGTGAACAAAAAAACATCACCATCCCGTGCACAACATTGTGCGATTAGAAGTTAACATGATCTTGTTCGTTCTGACCATGATTGTAAATGGCTGGGAGCCTCTTGCTTCGAATGTGTTTGCTCATAAGCTTGAAGATTGTATAGCTGTGCTTATTTACTGGACCACCTAGCTTTATTTTTTTTTTTCTCTCTTGCATTATACTGACCACGGGAGTGGTTCCAGTTTGCAATACCGCAGTGACTCTAGGTTAGTTCTGAAGTCAAACTTTGGTTGTCATTTCTTTACAAAAATATTAGTGAGGGAGCGCTCTTATTCTTTCTTGGAAGGAAACGAGCCAGTTGTGGCATTTTTTTTAGGGGTGTGTCTTGTGGTATACTCATGTTGGGAAAAGCCGGTATAGTTAGTCGCAAATATTAAGGTTAGATGAGATGTGTAGTATCACAGGAGCAAAAAAGACGGCGTAAGGGAAAGCACAGGAGAGATACACAGTCGCTGAGCGTAGTTTTGTTTTAACAAATAAAAAATTCATTCTGTTGTAATTAAGACAGTCAAGCAGCAAAATAGTGAAGTGCCAGGGATAGTTGAAGTCGAGTGGATGGCATCGATTGCAACTTTTTCTCGATTTGCTGCGGCGAAGTTTCTAGCTGGCCGGCGTTGTTGCGCCACATGTGGTTTTGCACCTCTGCCCCCGCCAGCTGCGTTTATCAACAAATACGTTGCGTTATCTCGGATGCTCCTCCACTCTTGCCCCCCAGATAGGCCACAGCTGTCTGCATTCAAAGCATTGCTCTCGCAGCCACGCATTTTGCTTACGCGTGCCGTTGGGGTGTTTCCCGAGCTCTTTTCTGTTCCCCCACTTGGAACCTTTCCAGAGCAGTGTGGAAACGTCCTGCACGTGTGTCTGGCACAAACCGGGTCGTGGGCTCCGTTTGTTGGATGCTCAGTGCCGCGTCACGGTTTTGAGCGCACGCGCTTTGTTGAGCTTTGCTTCTGTGCAGTCGGGTTGGGTAATTGTGTCTTTGTGCAGCTTGGTTGGTCAGCCCTGTTCGGCCCTTGCTGGCAGGGAATTTTGGCAATGCGTTGCCAAGGACGTACGTCTGCCGAGGTCGCTGTGTTTTGCTGTTCAACACTTTCGTACTGTTGCCTCTGTGCATCTAGTAGTCAGCGCAGTACTTCAGCGGCAAAAAAAATAAAAGTAGTTATATCTCATTCAGTCTCGGCTTGTGTCAAGCAGTTTTAATAAAAGTCGGGCTATAAAAACTGTGTGACCTGTCAGGGTAGTCAACCATAACCTCTGTTGTAGAATGCAGATGGAGGTTCTGATTGTGCAGTGTTGACAGCAGATTTTCATTCGAAGCTTCAGAAGATTTTATCTGCACATCTGATTACAAGACAGGCACACTTTTTTACAGAAACTTTTATGCACGGCATATTGAAAAAATATAAAGCTGTAAGTCTGTTTCAGTCTGTGGCTATACACTAGGAATAATTTTCCGCAGAGTAGTTCTTTTTCATGTTGTTTGCACGAATAATTGAAATTAATTTTACTGTTTTAAACTACCTCGTATTGCATTCGTTTAATTCAATTCTGAAATTGGAGGGCAAAGCTCAAGGCCGGTGTCCCCTCTTAAAAGGTGAACTTAGCTTCTGACGGCCTTCTGCATGACATTCTTGTTAACTGCAGGTTAATTGTGGATGCAAGTTTTATTCAAGTCATCAAGTTTTTGTTGTACTCTGATTTGTAGAACACTGCACCAGGACTTCAACATGGTGAAAACTTTTCCTTAATTTTTCCCGAGTGTCTTTTTGCCTCATTATCTGACCCCCTCACTATTAGTTTGCTCAGCGCATTTCGTGAAACCGCATGATACAGTCCCGGTATAGTGAATGGAAAAAAGAGGTAATTCTGTCCTCACTAGTCAAAAGTACGAATTGACTTGGTAAAAATTGTACATTTCTTACTTCACTTTTGTTAGCAACTTTATACTGAGTACATGCCACCCTTTGCTTATCTCGTCTCTTAAGGAATAATTATTATTCGCAGTTATTTTTAATGCTTTGTGTAGGGCATTTGAGCTTGACGCAGGAAAATGTGTATCTGTCATTCAGCGGTTAACTGCTTGTCAAGCAGTTACTGCCTCCTTGCGACCTCTGCGTTTTTTCAACAATGCCAGAACGATGCATTGACGCGTGGCCTGTTGTTGCAGGTGACAGGCGTCCATTGTCTGTCTGTTGTTAGGCACAGCTCATTTCTGACCTGTCAGATTTGGTTACTTCAAAAATTTGTGTGGGGTTGTTGTTGAGGATTGCTCTTCTGTTGGGTATTCTTCTTTTATTTTGAAAGTGATGCTCAGAGAATGCTATGGTCTGGTCCAGTTTGTTCATTTCTGCTTTCCAAGGCTGCTTTTTGAGGAACGATGAATTAGTTGGATGGCATTCCCGGTAAGTGTCATATGTATTCCTTGTTTGTCCGTATCTTTTTTTTTGCGAAAGTACATTTTCTGTTAGGATTTATGCTTTGAAGCCCTTTCTTGAAAACCATTGAATGATGAATTGCCTTACTCTTGATGGAGCCTTTTGTTAAAGGTGCGCTGAAGAGGAATCTGAACTCGTCTTTTTGCCGCGGGAACTCGATCTACACATCCCCAGTGTTCTTAGAAACTTCGATTTATTGCCCTGTGCGGCCGATTTCCCTAATTAAACAGTTGGCTCCAGTCTTTTTTTTTTTGAATTCCCCGCATAAGGTGGGAAGAGACAACCGACGCGTGGAGTGCCTTTCAGGTAGTCGCGTGGCGGCTTTGCTTTCGCTTTTATTTTGTTTCGTTTAGGCTTCCGTGAATAAATAGGTTTAGTCAGAGACAGCATAGCTGCAAATGTAGGCACACGGAAATAAAAATATGCATGGACTGTTTGCTTTCGCCGATCACGACGTATCACTCCGCCGATGGCAGAGCGGGAAGCCGCCCCGGGACTGGGTGAAAGGTTGGTCGACTCCTCCCACCATTTGCAGGGAATTAAAGAAAGAAGGCGGGAGCCCGGCGTTAATCCGATCTAAATTAGGGAAATAGGCCGCACAGGGCAATAATTCGAAGTTTCCAAGAATGCTCAGGACGTGTAGATTGAGTTCCAGCGGTAAAAATGTGAGTTCAGATTCCTCTTCAGCGCACCTTTAAGGCATCTCGTACCTTCAGATTTGCTGCTGTTTGAGGCTGGTTGCGTGAGGAGGTCTTTTGAGCTTTGCTTATGCTAGAGGAATGTCTCTGCTGAGTTATCGCGGAGGGGCTTCTCTGAACGTGTGTAATGAATGCCCTCAAACTTGCAATCGACAATGCAGTCTTAGTTGTGAGGTGACCGGTGACGCAGTTAGGGGAGTTCCCGGCCAGATTGCGGTGGCTGCAACCGCTTTCTTATCAGGTAGTGTTACAACTCATTGTTGCTGCCTCTTGCGTTATCGTCCAAGTGCGCTGCTCTCGAGACCAGACAATTGAGCACCATTTGTGCTGTGTAGTGATGCTTGTTTCAGGAGCTGATCTGTCTAGATGGCGCGTGCCAGGAAGCTGCTGTATTTGCGAGGTTGCAGTCGGGGTCTGAGTCTAGTGTAGCCGTCTGGACGTCGTAAACAGGATGTGGTATTCTTGCTTAGTTAACTTCTTAGTTGGTTTTTTCTTGTGGATGTTTGTTTTGTTATTGGAGAGCTTGTCTTATGAAGACTAAGCAGATGTTCTTTGGTAAAAAGAATGGTCCTGTTTACTTAGATCACTTATAAGAGGTCCTGCTGAGGATTATTACAGTCTTAATAATCTCCATAACGTTTCGCCCTGATTGGCAAATCTGACATTAGTTGTCATGTGGTTATGTTGTTCCTGATGATAATATTGATGCCTTTGCTGTTATGATTACTATTACAGTAATAGATGTAGCTTTTATATAATAGTAGTAGTACAGAATGTTCTTGTCTTTCTCAGGCTTCTGTGAGGTATTGGTTTGCTTGCAGTTATTATGTTCACCTCTAAAGTTGTAGTTGCAAATCATTCAGTCATTCTCAATGTTTTATTAAAGGGAAGCTGAAGAGATTTTCGAATTCATTAAGATGCTCACGTATGGATGCGGGAACCTTAAAAATCATGCGGGGGAAATTTTTTTCCAGATTAATCACTTAGGAGCGACGTAATCACCGTTTAAAATTGCGCGGTAGCTCCGCCCCTCGCTGCCCGCCGAGCGCTGCTGATGACACTGGCGATGCGAGCCCAAACCGGAAACCGTGGGGTGGTGACGTAAACATTGGTGTTCCGCCGCCTCGCAGCCTCCGCGACCGTGCTTGTCTCTGCGTGCGTGCCATCGTAAGCTGCTTCGATCTGCCGTGTGTTCCTGTATTTGTGCGTTTTTATGTTTGTGGTGACGTACAGAAACGTGTGCAGCATCGAGTGAAGCGGTGGACCACCATGCCGGCGTTCTGCGCAGCCTTCGGCTGCACTAACACCAGCGGCCGCGACGATGTGGTCTTTCATTATTTCCCGCAAAATAAGGAGCTTTCAGCGAGGTGGGTCGCTGCTGTGAAGCGAAGGGATTTCAAGCCCTCAAAGACTACAGTGCCATGCTCTGACCACTTTCGTGATGAAGACTATAACCAGAGCCTGTCGATAATACGTTCATTGGGCCTGTCAACAAAGTCAGCTCGACTGAAACCCGGCGCAATACCGCCTGTCTTCGCGCACAGGAGCTCGTCACCGCCACCGAGGCCAGCTTTCGCGAAAAGGAGGAAGCTCGAGGTAAGAATTTGTGTATTAACTCTATGAGAATTTGACTGCGCGAACCGGGGTTCTGTGTAGTGTATGGCGCGTAATTTCGTGGATGCAAGACTTTCGGTAGTAGTAAGATGAACGGCGCTTGAATGAGAACGTCAGGACGGCAGCAAACTGCAGCTTACAAAATCAGTGCTTTGCAGTTAAGCTTGCAGGAATGCATCATGCATCTCGTACAGCATTACTCATATCAGACCTCGGCCCTAAATTTTTTGGCTGTATAAAAATCTTAAACTGCTACTAATACTGCAAGAGGTGGAGCGACGCGAAGTGCGCCTCACAACCGGAGACTGCGCGCCGCGCGTGAGCAGAGAACTTCGTTCGGTGAGCGAGCTCGTGGAAAGACGTTATATGCAGCCTCTTTAATTAATTATGTTGGAGCTCAGATATTCTGGGATTCATGCGTAGCCCTTAGTGGCGAGAACATAGGGAGTAGTACGCGGCACATTTTTCTTCGTGCTCGGCGCGCCGAGAAAACTCTTTGCAGATGTTTCTGGTATACGGGCGCGTGGCGTTTCGTTTTCAGTTTGGTTTCGACTGGGGCCTCGCTGATAGCCGCCTCGTCAGCGCCCAATGTGCGCAGTCATGGCGCTTGCAGTCTGGCCCCAAAGCGTACACTTTCTTTTTTTTTTTTTGAGCGATCTACGTCGGACGCGCCCGCTGGCGCTGTGTTAGCGCGTGAAGTTGCCTGTCAGGGTGTAAGTTTTTAATGAGATTTTTTTTTTTTGGCTACAGTATTTGCAGGAGGTGCTCCAAATCTGCAAATACAACATAATATGAAAATAAAAATTTAATTAAGATATGCAGTTTAGTGAACTAATGGAAACCTTCTGCCTATTACTGGTGTATGCCATATCCCTCAATATAGCCCCAGGGATAAAATTAATACAAGGTTAGTTACCCATTTTTTAAAACAAATTTTGGACCTTCTAAAGAAACACCTGGTATATAATAAATGATCTCACTTTCCACAGAGCTCGCCAATCAACAAAATAGTTTGCGAAATAAACCAGAAGATTTTACTCATACTGAAGGACACTTTTGTTCTGTTTGCAACAATAACATCATATGGCTTATGCCTTTCAGGTCCTTGCCGAACTGCTGCAAGATCAAGACTGCACACCAGACGATAGTGCAAATCAAGACTGCATGGAAAATGACATCACACCTGGAGGCTGCGCACCAGACAGTCAAGAATGCACACCAAACAGCAGTACAAATCAGGACTGTGCAACAAGTCGAATGCCACTGGCAGATGCTGCTGAGGACCCTGCATCGAACTTTTCTAAAAGTGATGACAAGGCTGACAAGTCTGTTCAAGTTCTAATGCAGCCAATACCAGTAAAGTGTTCTGCCAGGAATACATTTATGATAACACATTTAGTCGTAAAAAATTGCCGAGTGCAGCATGGCTTCATACATTAATAATAGTAGTATATAATTGTACGCCACGTGTGCTACAGCCAGCCTTGCGACTCGGCCTGCTCGGTTGCAGCACGAGGCCATCGAGTTAGTGAAAAAAATCACTGGTCGCTTGATCTGAGAACAGCACGATAAAGGCGGGCGCAAACGGATGGAGATATTCCTACAAGGGCTTGCAGTATGAAGCAACTCGCCTAAACAAGGATTTCAATTTACTGCCAGATCCCATCTTGGCACGCAGAACGGGAGGCACACGTTTGTCACCTCGACAAGTTCTGCCGCAAAGCGCCGCGAACTTCTGTTTTACGCGTGCATTATGAACCGAGCCGGCACGCAGCGACCATGAAGCGATGCCAGCATAAAATTTGCGTGCAAAAAGAGCCTGATAACTTCTTGCGCATGTCAATGGTCTGTGAGAATTACAAGCAGATTTGCGGCAGCACCGACAAGCGGCAAGACAACAATGCCGACGATCGCATCCCGCTTACATTGCGTTAGGAAAATTTTGTGGAGCAGTGCTATACTACATTTGCTCGCTTAAAAATTAATTTATTGTATCTCTGAATGAAGTTTGGCTAGAAAAGTGTGCTTACTAAAAGACATTTCCAACACGTGGAGATGCTGACACTTCGCTTTCGTTCAAGCCAAAAGCGCTGCTTGCGCCAGCATCGTTGCTTCCTTGGAGCGGTTTGCTCTTTGCGATTGGTTCGTAAGCACATGTAGGGGATGACGCCAAGATCCTCCTGGTAATCTTCGATGTGTTCCATCGTGACATAAGCATCAAACCAACTGCCCGAACCACCGCGCGCCGCGCTTCTTGTACTACATCGGCGGCGACCGAGCCGGGCTCACCGAGCCAACGCCAGTGTTCACGTCACGAGGCGCCCAACCATTCACAGGCGGCAACGAGGCGCGCGAGCTGGCTCGAGGCTGCTGCTGCACTTTTCGCCAAAATAAAATAGGTTTGCGCTTTCCTTTGCCTAATTTGGATGAGAAATTCGAATTCCGAGGGTGGAAAACTGTAATGTGCATCTCTTCACTCAATTTTTTTGGGAAACCTTTCAGCATCCCTTTAAGTAAAATTGGTCGTGAGGAAGGTGGATGTGGTATTCTTGCCTAGTTAACTTCTTCGTTTCTTTGTCTTGCGCATGTTTGTTTTGTTGTTGGACAGCTTGTCTTGTGAAGGCTAAGCAGATGTTCTCTGGTAAAAAGATTGGCTCTGTTTACTTATAGTGTATTGATAAATGGTCGTGGTGAGAATTATTAGTCTTAATACATAACGTCGCACCTTGATTGCAAATCTTGCATTAGTTGTCATGTGGTTGTGTTGTTCCTGATGATAATATTAATGCCTTTGCTGTTATGATTGCTATTACAGTAATAGGTGTGACTTTTATATAATAGTAGTAGTACAGAATGTTCTTGTCTTTCTCAGGCTTCTGTGAGGTATTGGTTTGCTTGCAGTTATTATCTTCACCTCTAAAGTAGTAGTTGGAAATCATTCAGTCATTCTCGATCTTTTGTTAAGTAAAATTGGTTGTGAAAAAGCTGAAGGCATAGTAACTTTATTACTTTATTTGTGGACATCTCAACCACGCCAAGGGGTAAGGAATGAAAGAGTGAGTGAAAGGGGGAAGAGAGAGCAAGGTGCCATAGTGTCGAGATTTGCATGAATTTCAACCACTTGGGGTTAAGACAAGATTTGATTGCACATTGTCGTGCTCTGCAACTGAACGCTGCAATGATTAAGCCATTGTGGTAGGACTATTGATGCTATGAGAGTGGTGGATTCTGTGCCTTCCTATCTTCCGCTTTACTTTGTGAGGAAGGTGTGTTTCCCATTGGATCATGAATAAGGTGTGGCGACCCTACGTGTTAGGGACTGCCCAAAGACAGCTGCTTTAATGTGGTCAGCATCAAGTTCCAATTAAATTTAAAGCACTTTAATTAAGAGGAAGCAATGCAGGTTTTTCTTGATTGATTTTGCACACTTGTGCACTGCATGCACACTAAGCTTAAGCTTAAGCACTAAGGTGGTTAAGATAAGAACGGGAGACTGCATAACTGCAGGGATCCATGCAGCTTTCCAAGCTTTATTTTTTTTATTTATACCTTCAAGATTGCATGTAGTATTAGATAGGATGGGCCTAATAGGTCGCAGTACATAATAGGTCCAAGTTTGACGTCGCAGGTGGACAGCTGAATATAAGTGCTTCAAGTTTAATTTTAAGTATTTCAAAAAGGTATTAACTTATGAATTCACTTTTTTTTTTTCATGCTGGAACACTTGTGCTTTTACATACCAAAGTGTACACTTAGGTGTGTGTTATTTCCTGTAGAAAAGTACGCATGTTAAACGTGTGTACATGCAGTAATGTGCGACAAGTCTTATAATAGCCGTTGACCCCTTGATACCCTGCGCCCTTTGACATTTGCCAGGACCAGCTCCTTGAACTCTTGAAGAGGGGAAAAAAACTTGAACTTTCCCATGATGTGCCTTTCCTTTTTCTTCGTCTTGTCGGCTTCCCGGAGGTTTACACAGAACTAACGTCATATCAGAAGTGTGGGTGCCAACTGATTGCTTTGCACTGGAGAGCTCTTAGCGGATGATAAGGACGGGGGGGTAAAAAATGGGTCTGCGTGGTTTATCGGAAGTGCTTGACAGGAAATGTAGCCTCTGATGGATTACACCGTTTCAGTTGACTCTGTGATATCACTTCGTGCCAGGAAACGGCCCTTCTGTTTTGCGACGCAAAGTGAGATATCTTGCAACATTCAGCGAGAGACGAAAAAGCAAAACTTTGCAGAAGTGCAGCGTTATGGCTGTACCAGATGTCAAAGCGAGGAAACCTGTTGCTTTGGGTTTGGTATTGCAAGCTTTAATTGTAGGCATTGCGGGTGTTAAGAGGGTTCACCAGTGGCAGTGTCCATAGGAAATACATGGGAACTTTCAGAAGCTATACCGTGTCTAAACATGGCTCGATTTTCATGAGGTTTGTGGCAGCGTTTTCGTCTTTAGTGAATAGAGGAAATGTTGCGGACAGATTTTATTGTTTAAGTTTCATTTTTTTACCAATTAGACGCAAAGTTCCAGAAAAATGGTGCTTTTAGATATGTCGAACTTTCATGTCATCTTGGGAAAAAACTAAGCCAAATATCAAAATTTCGTCCGCAACATTTCCTCCGTTTTTCTTTCTTGATTGTTAAGCCGCAATTTTTATCCATATCGAACCAAGTGTTTGTATTTTACAGGCTCTGAAAGTTGTGTATGTATTTTCAGCGGGGATTTGAATTTCGTGCTAAAATTTTACTAGTGCGATGTGGCTCCACCTGGCGACAAATTATTTTGTCGCTACTACACTCTGCCACCAACTTCTTGCTTGTCTGTGTTCGTGCGCACACTTTTTTTTTTTACAACCTGGACGAACTTGATTTCTTTCTTTCCTTTTTTTCTTGCTTGGGCTGTATTTCGAAAGGATTCTTCTTTTCTTTTTTTGTCGAGCTTGTGGTGCGAAAAGGAAGCGGGATGCAAAGCCACACCCAAAAGCACCTCACCCCCCACCCACCCCTCCCGCAGCACACACAGTAAGGCATTGTTCGCACCAAAGCACACGTGAGTCGAGTTATCGGGTCAAAAACCAGTTACTGGGTTCACGTAAACGCGCCGTGTCGAGTCAAGAGTCAAGGGATCGGGGGTTGACTTATCTCCACCCTGCCCTGATGTGCTTGTGAACGCTGCCGGGCCGAAAAAACGGAGGGGAGAGGATAAATGCAAACTTGTTTTTCACTTGCGCTGTCGCACCTCTGAAGCAGCGGTGGTGTGCCTCAATCTTGGCAGTGTTGTAGGCGTTACCGAAAAAAAGTTACTAAATACGTTACTCGTTACACTAAAAAAAAAGAACGCGTTACCGCCCTACGTTACCCACAAAAAACGGTAACGCGTTACCGTTACCGAAAAAAACTATCGCACGTTACTTTGCTGTTACTCCATGGCAATAAATTTTATTGAGTGCGTCTTCGCTGTAAGAACTGAAGATAACAATTTTATAAAGCTCACACTTCATTTAATTCCAACTTCACAAAGAAAACATAGCTGAACTCAACAACTCTACAGTAATTTTGGTGTGCTTCTGCTTACGAAATTACGCGGAGATTGTGTAGCAATAAAGAAATGCTTACATGTCATAGTTCCGGAAAAAATATATTAGCGCACATAAAATTTTTTTTTTTACTTGAACCTGCATAATTACCGCAAAAATGTGAGTGTTTACGTCAAGGTGTTCGAGGTCAGCTTCGCTCGCTTAGGAACTCAATAACCTGAAACGTAGCCGCAATTGCAGATAGAAACAGCAGGTTGACTGCAATCCCCTTTTCTGTGCTGTACCATTGTATTCTTTCGACGGCTCTCTTGGGGCCATCCTGAAGTAAACTGGCGACATTCATGAGTTTGCTCAGAAGAGGGAATGCGAGTGTGTCGCGTGGGAACGAGACCTTTTGGCTGGAAAACAAGCTTACGCAGAAACTGACTTACAGATTTCTACAAATGTTCCATTGATGGCTCGGCATGCATCCACTCTTTAGAGTTGTGGATGTGAGTGGTTTGGGGGTGAAGACAAGTGTGTGACTGCGTGTTCGTGCTTTTTTTTTTAGTTGAGTGCGTCGTCAAGGGCAGGTGTTTTTTGCCATGCATGCGAGCCGCAACAATGGTCGTCGAGAACACCGGTACATTTTGTTTATTTGCAACATCATTTTCGGCGTTTGTTTTTCTTTAATAAGGGGCGGAGGGGGACAATTTAAATAAAAAAGTAACTAGTAACGTGACACTTCACGTTACCGAAAAATGTTAACGTAAGTACGTGACCCGTTACAGTTCCCAAATGGTAACTATAGTACGTCACTAAGTTACCGAAAAAAGTAACGCGTTACCGACAACGCTGAATCTTGGATGCTACCACTGCTCGCTCGCAATGCGGTGCTGGACGCTTGGTGTCACTGCTTATGAACCGGTCTCGACTAGCTAAAATCGAGTTGATGTATATACGCGTCGGTCGAGTTGGATTGACTTCCCTCAGCCCGACCCCCGACTCAACCTGGCGTTACTGGTTCATGTAAACAGAGCTAAGCAAGCACTCGCTTATGCAATGCCAAAGTTTCCGTTCAGTCACCATGCATAGCTACACGACGCTCTCGGTGCTTTTGCAAACCCCACTTCTCGTCCTTTTAAGTTTCATCCAATTTTGATTTGCGTGGTGCCTTGTTGGTGCTGAGAAGCGGAAGATGGGTGTTCGGCGCTGGGAAACCTCGTACGAGACTAGGCAAAGTAAGCTACAGGCTGTCACTACAACCGAGGACATGCTTCTGTAGCTATGTAAGGAAGGCTACGCGGGAATGGGAAGAAAACCAGTTATAAGGCCTTGTGCTAGGAGCTCGATCCTTTCTTTCCTTTTATTTAGAGACTGACTACATAGGTGTTAAACACAATGGAACCTTTTCCGGGTAATGTCCTGCGGATGCACCAAGCCTCTCTTCCGCCATTTTAACTGACCACACCTGTCTGCTCGGGCGAAACCAGTAACCCCACCCTAACATTGTAAAAGAATTTTCGCAGAAAAGACTCAAGGAAGCTTAGGCAACCCAAACCGGAAACGCTACATTGGTGGGTTACTGGGAAATGGTCCATTGTATGACCCCCCACATCCTTCTGTGCTCAATGGCTTGATATGGGTTAACTTTTTTGTGCTTCGGTCCCCAGAACCTTGGCCGCATACCTACAGAAAATTCTGGGTCTACTTTTTGTACGCGGAAGAACGAATACTTTCGTGTCGCGGTCAAGGGTCGCGGTGTAGTTTACACACCTGGAGGGGCAATAGAACTTCCCTCCTTTTTGGGGTACTCAGGTGCTGCCATCTATCGACAGAAAAAGTTCAAATCTGAGTTGCCTTGTAGCTGGTGAGCCCTCTTAAGGGCAAATGGGAAGTTCTCTTTGGTAAGAGAGGTTTAGCTTTCTCAATGTGCTGGTTTGTCCTAGTTATGTGCCCTGTCTCAGAGCACCTTTACAGTGATGAGTGCATTGTTATCTCTGGAGGCTTTGAATCGTTATAATGGGCTTTCTACTAAATCATTTATATATTCTAGAGGCCCGTGTGCTGTGCGATGCCAGAACACATTAAAGAACCCCAGGTGGTCGAAATTTCCGGAGCCCTTCACTGCGGCGTCCCTCATAGCCTGAGTCGCTTTGGGACGTTAAACCCCAATAAACCAACCAACCATTCATATACTCAGGTACTTTCTGCCTTTCCTTGGCACCAGGAAAATGCCTGTGCTCCAAAGTAAAAGGTGTTTTGCTTCAGTGACATTGAAACATTGTTTTCAAATTGGCGTTTGAAAGCGTTGCTGGTGTAGAACTAAGATTATCGTGAATTTTTATGACGCAAGGTAATCTGAGGCATAAGAGCACCATGGCACGAGATATTTTAGTCTTCTCAAGGCGGGGTCAAAGACCCATTTCCCAAGCATTTCACCCTATAGAAGCCGACCACCAGACCAGAGGAAAAGTTGAGAATTAAATAGGATTTTTTTCTGTCGTTCTGAAGTAGCTTACCATTGCGTAGATTCTTTCTTGCAAATCAATGTTTGAACCATCCCAGAGGTACTGTAGCCTTTTTTATTTTTTAAGAATTTGTAGAGATGAAAATACAAGCTTGCTCGTCTCCGTGCGTTCATGAGCGACAAACACAGTTGCCTAGAGCCAGTACACATTTCTTGTTGTTCCTTTCGCTCGCTGAGCTGTTCATTAGTTTTCCGTGAAGGTAAAGTTAACGAACTAGGTTCGCAGACAAAGCGAACTAATTATACGGAAGAAGTTTTGCTTTTTCCTGTTTGTGCGTTTGTCCCTGCATGCCTGAGCGAATTAAACAAAAAACTTGAAACGAGATTCTCAGCCCGGCAAGCTGCATAGTCCTGGCCGGTGGCCTGCCCCGATTTTGCGACACAACCCGCTACTACATTCAGCGTATCGTGGGTCGGCACACGCACACACACATCTGGCCGTGGCATCCGAGGGGGTTTATTCTTGTCTCTGGGGGGGGGGGGGGGGGGGGGGGGGGGGGTATTCAAGAGGTGCTGCGGTTGGCGGGAAGAAGACTCCGAGTGGGCGTGTGCGTACGATCTCCTGCCACTCATTGTGGCCCTGACTCTACGCCATTCCTGCTTTCTATTCCGAGACCCGGGTGTCCTTTGTTGTTTCTGGGCGTGTTTGTTTTTGTCTTTTTTTTTCCTTTCTCTGTGCGTTTGTTCTGTTCGCTTGTGCCGCAACCTTAGGGACTGCCGGCCTTTCATGGTCGTGGCGAGCGACGCGGGAAAGGGGTCGATTTGGTTTAATGTCGTTAAGGGATCAACTCGTTTTTGTAGTGTTAGCTGGTATAGTTAGACATCAGCCCCCTCTGAGATATTGTGTTCGTGGTCTCCATGAAATGATGTCCGAGTTTGTTGTGGCGTTGACCCACGCTGCAACTTGTGTCACGTTACGTTAACCTTTTGAGTGCCAGGTATATCGGGAGAACCTGCACTCTGCGGGCCGTTTTTTTTTTCTCCCCTATTTTGAAATACCCATTTTGGACTAAATGCACAACTCGAGGGTTTATAGGGAATGGTGGATAATGTAGGGCCTGTTTCTTACCTTAACACAGCATTTGTTCCCAAGAAAACATACACTGATAAATGAGAAATATAATATTTCATTTTCGAAAGATACGTCAACACATATAATGCTATGACAGGTTACAAGCAAAAAAGAGGACACAAAGACTGAAGACACGGCAGGACGAGCGCAAACGCTAGCCCATCAACAACTCTTGCTGACGTGTACACATTTTTAGGTTTACATTTACCGAGTTGTGAGCAATGAAGAGCCGTAGTTGTGCGTGCTTGAGCAATTTGCTAGGGCGGTATTGTTCAGAACAGGGAACAACGCATAGCAATACGTTTTAGGTCAAACATGGAGAGTGTGCTGTGAACTGCACCGCAGCGAATACAAGAGCCAAACATGCCGTCTATCTATGATGCTTCATGTGAACTTGATTTTTAACAAATGGTGAACAGGTGGCAGGTCATATCCGATATTGTTTTTTGAACCCAAGTAAACCCTGGACTTGTAACGAGTGAGTGCAAGATGAAACAAGTATTCTCAATTGTTGCTAGGGGTGTTGCATAGGGTTTGCATCCCTTCAGCTTTTTTTTTTTACTCAGCTTATGAGTTGACTGTGATTTTATTTGGGCATTTATAAGTGCAGCAAAATGGTACTGGAAGAGCTAATGTCACTGTGAGTGTGCAAATATTACAGCTGAAAAATATAGCCACACCTTCCATTGATTTTTGACAACCTAGACCACAATTCCATCCAAGTCGTTCAGGGCTGCATTGAGCTGATAACACTTCTCGCTTGTTTGTGGCCCAGTTAGTGCATTGTTTAGCTGTGCAGGTTGGTAGCTCATTATTGCGCATTTTAGAAATGGTAATTTCAAGCAGTAAATTAATCATTTTTAAATGTGCATTCTAGGTTGATTAACGGTGTGCAAAGTCATATTTGTAACTGCTGTATTGAAGATTTGCTGGTGTTACGCTACTGTAATAGCAAGCTGCTCGAAAAAACTTTAGGGCACCTGGTTATTGGACAGGGAGTGTGGTTAACCATTGTCTAAGGGATAATGGAGGCATCTCTACCAAATTTTCGTTAGTAAAAATCAATTTCTTGGCCCTTCATGGCTATGCCGATGTTTGTGCAGTAGCCACATGGGCTTGTTGCTGAGCAAATTTGATATGAGAATGGAACATCTTGATATCCCGCTATTAGGCTCAATCTCACGATGTCTGTATCACAAAAGGGCTCTGTGTTCACTTCTTTTGAAGTGAATTGTGAAGTAAATTGCGAATTTAATTGTGGCGCAGCCTTGCCTCAACGGTGCTCTACCGAAAGAAAGTTTCCGGCCATGGGGGTCGCATTTCAATGCCGGCTAAATGCTAGAGACCCACGCACTGTGCAATGTCAGGGCACACTAAAGAACTCCAGGAGGTCGAAATTATCCACAGCCCGAGTCACTTTGGGATTTTAAACCCCATTTATCTAAACTGAAAAAAGCATTGACACCATTGCAGTTTGTTATGAAAATGGCAAGCGACGGTTATGCCTGTACTTTTATTTCTGTCATTTGCTAGCCTATAAAAGCTCCATTTTCAGTGAAAGTGGTCTCTTTGTCATTGCAATCCAGCAATCTATTGATGTAGGACTACCTCAGTTTGAACTCACTGTGCCTCAAGGAGAGCATGGCTAGTGTGCAACTCTTAAGGAAACTTAGTCTCTGGAGTTCCTGTCGAGTTACTCTGGAGTTCCGGGATGATAGGGCTGGAGAGGATTGCATCCACGCCTGAAATTCGGGTGATAAGAGAGCTGCTTTCAGAAAAAAAGCTTAGCTTCTGTGCTGCATATCTGAACCTCCCCTGCTTGTTCAGCATTTGCCTGCCTGACAGGCTGTTTTTGTCAATAAGGCAGCAGAAAGCTCGGTCACTTTCTGGTCGTTTCCGTTCCTCTCCATGCCTTGTAAGGTTTAAGCTTGTTCCCCGTACAGCTGCTGCCTGTTGTTGCTAGGTTGTTGTCTTTCAAAGATCGTCACCTCCGCAAGTTTGTTGGCTCCGGCGCAACTTTGTCGAACAAAAACTTGGCACGTTTCTCAGAGCCCAGCTGTGGGGCACCTGTCAATTGCCATTTGTTTAGCTGCGTTCGTTTTTTGTTTTTATATGTTGGCGTGTGACGTCTCTCCTTGCCAGGTGATGCAAGACCTGAAGGTTCTTGCATCATTTGTTTATGCAACGCGGTGTATTGACGGCTGGCAGCTTCGCCTCTGAGGGCTGCCTTGAATGGGCTGTGTCGGAAAGGTTGTTGGCATAAAGGTCATGTTGCCTCTGTCCGTGCCGATATTCTCCGGCCAAAGCGCATTTTAGCTTGACAAGGGGACATTTGTGTATACTCTGTTTCATACATAGCAGACAACGCTGCGGAGGTTGCTGAAGTAGTGCGTCCGTGAAACCATATTACTCTGCCACATATCATTCGTTTTTCTCGAAACTCCGGTCATTGTTTGGACAAATACAAAGAGCAGTATAAAACGATGTGGCAACATTGAAAGTCACGGTCGAAGCTGTGAGGCGCTCAATGTTCAGGCTCTCTGGCCATAATTTTCACGGAGAGTGAACTACTTTTTGGGAGCGGATTTAGCAGAAGCGATTCGCCCTACCAACCGCGTATCATACCGCCACGTGTACTTTTTGCTTCTCGAAGTCTCGACGAGACGCAGGACGAAAATGTGGTAAGAGGTAAAACGAAGTCCAGGAGGTGCCAGTCACGGCACTTAAGATTTGTCGCTATGAAATATGTTTGTGTTCGCTTTGGCTGTATGGTGAACTACTTTTCGCTTGCGGACCTAGCCTGTGCGAACAGGCGCACTAGCTTTGGCAGCGTTGCCTGCTGTGTATGAAACGGAGTATAGAGTCTAGAAGATCACTCCACTTTAAACTTCTTGGCCTCGGAAAATTGTCAGATCTGAGTGAATCAGTACAGGCGTTTTCATGTTGCGGATACCAGTTTACTAACATTCTTCAAGTTTAAAGCATATAATAAGAGTTGTATCAGTAGTTCTTAGGTATGAGGCTTTGTCTTGAAGGCTAACGATTAAACTAAGGGCTGTGCATTAAGGTACACAAAGGAAGTGAGATCAGGATACTGAAAGAGCAGTGTAGATTGTGGAGTGAACTTTAGTTAAATTGTATCGCGACCGAAATGCAGTAGATGAGACATACTTGTCCGAATTGTAACACAAGGAAAGGGGAATCTCGTTATTTTTTAGGTTAACAGACTAGGTTCTAAGGGAAAGGAAGCACATTTGTGGGCAGCAGGTGTTCGATGCAAACGCTCGAGAAATATTGCCGCGAGGGTTGGGGCAAGTTAACAGTTCTTAAGCTCATTTCACGCACTTGGAACAACAGACAAAAGTTGTGCGTTTGGAGAAGCCAGAGGCGAGGGATCAAAAGGTTGCTGGCAACATTGTGTCGGCAGTGCGGTCTCATTATCTTCATTTGTCGCTATCTCCGCAGGGTGGCAACAATGCGGGGCACACGGTTGTCGTGGAGAGTGTCTGCTATGACTTCCACCTGTTGCCGAGCGGGCTGACCAACACCAAATGCACGGGTGTTGTTGGTGAGTTCAACCGCATCAGTGTCGTCTTGTTCTGCAAAGAGTTAGCCTGTGGAAAGACACGGGAGGCTCGTCTACCACTGGAAGCTGCACTGTCCGGCTGTTAAAAACTGTGATTTAAAATTAACTAAAAACCTGGTTGACAGTTAACATATGCAATTGAACCACTCTATAACAGACAAGTACTGGAGAGGAGTTTTTGTCAGTTATATGAGAGGTCTTTTGTGAGCAGGGTTTCGTGTTTTCATTACTTACCAATCTCTCGCCATGTTTGTGTTGTTGTCCAGTTGCTAGGAGTTCCACAATAGCTTGTTCGCAGTAGTTTCACTTAGCGGAAAATGCGACTGTTCACTTCCGTCTGATTGGCATGTGTCAATGCGCCTTCTAATGCACTGAAGCTGCACTTGCTGGCAATCTGTGTTGACAGCGTTTTTTTGCAGAACAGTAGTACACTTAGCCCTCGGTAACTTGAAGTTGTAAATATGGAAAATTTCAAGATAAGTGGAGTTCAGGGATATGAAAAGTACCAAAATGTTTTTGATTTGCTGATTGGGAATTGTAAAAATTTAAGCCTTCTGTGCAGTGTTATTTTGTAGAGAAAGCTCTTTTACGCAAAACGGGCAATTAATTATATAAGGAGACCCATGTAGCGGCACTGTAGTGCACGAAGCACAACTGATTAAGAGCGCACCTGCTTTGAGTGCGTGATCACATTGCAGTCATTCCTCGTCAAAACGCCAAAGTGGGGGAGATAGGGTGGCCAATAAAGTGAGTGACAAGTCTCACTTATTTCCGATTGTCTATTACCTCCTTGTTTCTTGTAACGGGGTTTAGCTGTATATACCCAGTGTTCTCTCGTTTGCTTAGTGTGGATTGCATTTAGCTCCTATTGTTGTCATTCGCTTTCAAAACTGATTTGAAACTTTGCATCAAAACTTCTTTCAAAGTCTAGCCTCAAAGCAGCATCGGATCAGCTCATTCGCACACTTGACCTGGCAGAATAGCTATCTTTTAAACGCTGATAAGCGTTGATGCGTGCTTTTATCAAGGGACTGAGAGGCCCACACTACTTCAGCATGTGCCTGGGTGCACTGCACAGTTCCGAGCTGCCGGCTCAGTTTGTGCGCTAGTTCTGTGATAAAATACGTTTTTATTTTTCTAGTTTAAAAAAAAAGGATGTTTGCAAAAATTGCTGGTTTCTCGTTGCATGCTGATGGCTGTGCATTTTGTGAAAATGCTGCGATGCTTGGGATGCAGGCAATGGTGTGGTCATCAACGTTCCGCAGCTCTTCGACGAGATCAAGGCCAACGAGCAGAAAGGTCTCCAGATCTCATCGCGGCTACTAATATCGGACCGGTCGCACATAGGTTTGTAGAGCTTTTGCCTCTGTTTCTTTTACGACATCAAACCTTCAACTCCTGGTTAGGTGAATATGAACACTGAAAGAAATGGCTTCACCTCAGTGCAATTCTAGAGTGGCTTTAGCAAAGCAAGAGAAGAGTGGTGATCAAGGAATATTCGTGAAACTGCAGCAGTTGGGATATCGTGATCTTCATAGTGATAAATCACAAAGTAACTAACATGTCGGATACATGTGATCGATGAAGGCGAAATTCTAGAGGCCCGTGTGCTGTGCGATGTCGGTGCACGTTAAAGAACCCCAGGTGGTCGAAATTATTCTGGAGACCTCCACTACGGCGTCCCTCATAGCCTGAGTTGCTTCGCGACGTTAAACCCCAATAAACCAAGCCAAACATGTGATTTTGTGCCTTAGTATGTGTGTGTGCACGTGTTGGCGTATATCATGGATGAGTTAAGAACAACACAGTCAGAACTTGCTGATCACGCCCCCATATGACTGATTGTTTTTGAGCACTTGTTTTTTCTTTGGTAGTTGGGGAGACAGTACAACCATCTGTTTTACAAGTAATGCAGAATTTATGCTTCTGTTGATGTAATAAATGATGGGAGTCGTAACTGGAAGAGAGAGAATGCATTAGGCTTAGAGCGAATAGTAATCATGTTGGGGAACATTTGTGCCTGGAGATATGAAAGTTAGTGGCGCATGTTGAGCTGCGTAGGCAAAAGTGATACTGCCTGGTAATGGAGCTGACTTCCATTTACTGAGAATTTTTTTTTTTCTTTGTGCAGTTTTTGACTTCCACCAAGCTGTGGATGGCCTTCAAGAAATTGAAAAGGGCTCCAAGAGGTAAGTTTTTCGTTTGAGATTTATTTTTCCTAGAGTCAAAAAAAAAAAAAGGAACACTCTTTTGAAGGTATGCTGTCTGATACGATATGAAGGCTGACTTCACTTATCTTCCGACTTAGCAAGTTAGGATCTTCGCTACGTACATTCTCGCCACATACAATCTTAAGAGTCAAGTCCTTTCTTGGTTTCATTTCTGGTTTAACACTTCCTTCTGGTTGCTACAGCCTTAGTTATGTTTGTATTAAGCTTGAACTTAGTAAGCTTCATCATAAGGTTTGTTTCACAGTGTAAACTTTTCATGCTTCAAGCCTATGTGATGCAAAACAGAATGCCTCTTTTTACAATCCTAGTACTAGCAGTAGAATCTCGATGATACGAATCTCATGGGGTAGCGAAAACATACAAATGATCCAAAATGTCACGTCATCCAAAATGAACAAAATACTTATGCAGAAGCACGGCAAATACATTCACACAGATCTTTTTACAGCTGACAGGGTTTATTTATCTCCACTATTCGTAGTGAGCACAGTGTTACTGGCGACCGCAATGTCTGGGATATGTGGACCGTATGCTGCTGCACGCTGCTTGCACTGCATACCGCACGATTAGCGATCACTCTATCAGCGACATGCATGCAACACTTAGTGTTCATATCACCTGTTCTATCACCATGCACATTCGTATCACCTGTGGTGTCATGCAAGAGCGTTAGGAGCATTTGGAATTCTGCTCGTTGTACACAATGCACTCCGGCCTTGGGGTATTTAATGAATTGATGTCCCAAGATTTGTATCAACAGTTTTGGTATCATCGAGATTCTACTTTACTGTTTCTGAGTAATGCATGAAAATTTTATGCGGTGAATAGTTTTGCAGAGTTATAACAGCTGTGGAGGTTGACCTCGAACAAAAGACACAGGAAAGTAAGAATCAGATCTGGGTGCTTGGCTGTGTCTACTTGTTAGCAGCTGTTCGTCAGGCTAGTAGCTGGGAAAGACTGCATAGAGTTGTTTGTCGTTGGTGCTCTTTTGTACGGACGACAGTTGACAGGAGATGTGCAATAAAACCTCGTTGATTCGGACTTCAAGGAAGTGGAAAAAAAAACGCCCGCATTATCTAAATGTCGAATTATTGAATGGCCTTCAAAACTGCCAAAACTGTTCGCTTGAAGGCGAAATTTATGCGGTGGGAATCTGGGCAATTGTTATCTCCTTTTAAGACTGAAATGCGTGACAACAGCGATTTCTCACAGTTTGGTCAAATGCTTTGTTGGCGCATGTTATCAGGAGTGTCAGAAGTAGAACTACTTCGCAATGATAAGGGTCTCTATGGCTTCTTACAGTATGCGATACGGTAGCACAGGAGCTTCTTCACATGTGGCATCGCATGTGAGGAAGCTTCACTGCATGAATGGTGAGTAGCGCATGATGAGCGCGGAGTTTCGGCTCACTAGAAGAACGGAAAGACAGTAGCGAGGGAAGCATGCATTGCCGCTGGAGCAGCAAAAAGCAAGCAAACAAAAAAGGTTAGAGACAAGGAAGTTGTACCAAGTTGTGTGTGGTTCGGCTGGCTTGCTGATATGTACAGGCAGCTGATAGCCACTGTCGCTGCAGGCGGACTGCAAAGCTCCAAAAACGGAATTATGCGGCCGGACTCTTTCTTGGCCTACCTACCTTTGCGCGCACATCAGAGGGGCTTGGAAGACAGTGTGCAGTTTGGGCTATGGAGAGATATCTGGACTGTTGTCTGTCGAGCTTATCATACCTCGACTCAACGCCCTTTCAGTGGCTTGTCTGAATTAACTGATGTGAGCCCCTTGGTGTTCGAATAAATGAGCTTCTGATGCCAAGTACTTGCATGCGTGTTTGGCGGGACTCCGGTGGCATTCCAAATTTTCGAATTAACGGAGGCCAAATTAACAAGGTTTTACAATAGGTAAGGTACCAAACAGGCTTTTGAAGTAAGAAAAATAGCTCAAGTCTGCATATAAACTGTGTAACAGCATTGAGTGAAGCCACAGGGGTCCCGGTCATTATTTCAAATTTCCTCAAGGCTCCTACTCTACACAACGTTATTGAGGATGCAGTTCTAAAGTGATACGAAGTAAATCTGATAGTTCTTTCGTTATTTTTGGCATAAAGGTGTTGCAAAAAAAATTGCGAATGTTGACAAAATAATTGGCAGTAATACACATAGTCGAGGAGACTAGTCACGTAAAGTGCCCAAATCTTCGCTGGGCCTCTTTGAAAGATTGGATGTGTTTCTGACTTCGGTGCTCCTATCTTTGTTGCAGCCTTGGTACCACAAAAAAGGGCATCGGTCCCACCTATGCATGCAAGGTGAGTGGAAGCTTTATTTTGATCAGCACTGCGTGTTGCTGCATCTATTAATGGTTCTAAAGCAGCTCTTGAAGATTCTCCTAGATTGATTGATTGATTCAGCAGGTGCAAGACATTGAGTGTGCTCATTCAGGCCCAACAATTTGAGCACCATTTTACAGTGTTTGGTTGTGTTTGCTGGAATTAGATTGACTGACAAGCCATCTAGCATTTTTGTTTTTTCGAATTCGACACTTCATTGCTCTGTAATCTAGTGGACTGCATTGTTTATCACTCATTCAGAGATTTATTTCAACATCTAGCTTTTTGGCAATATGAACCTTAGCCGCCATGCATTTTTTAACTAGAGGCAGAAGAAAGTCTGCTTTCGGATATCTTCTGTGCTTTCCAGTAGGCGCTGCCATTTCCTCTAATAATTCGGTTTAAGTGATGTGCGACAGAGCACATTGTTGAGTTGTTTTTTTTCGTTCTGGCTTCAAACCCTTTTCAGGAAACCTGACGGTATCGGTTGCTTGTTCAGCCAGCACCTTTCAGAATAGTTAGCTTGTTTGAAATGGATTTCAGTTACTTCGTGCTTTGCATTTCCTGAGTATAGTTGAGCATTGTGACATGTAGCTGGTTAGTGGGCACTGCAAAAGTACCTGTCGTGACCCTCTTCTAGTGCTTCATGAAAATTTCACCTGACCTCAGTCTGCTAACAGCTTTTGATAATATAAAAGGTTGTGTTCAGCTATTTACTTGTATGTTTGTTTCTTTTTCACCATTTGTCTAACGCACTGTGTGTATGGTCAATGCAGGCTTCGAGGACGGGCCTAAGGATGGCGGATCTGGTTGGCGACTTTGCGGTGTTTGAGCAGAGGCAAGTCTAGCACCTGTCCAACTTTTGAGATTGATCTCACGATCGTTGGCACGCTCGGGGAACATATAGGGTCCTTAGGGAACGCATCAGATTCGTTCGAAAACCTTCCCGCCCATTGCTGCTCTTGCATTGATGAAAATAAAAAGCCCTGTACACCACGACTTGAAGAGATTAAAATTCTAACCAGAAGTAAGGATAGATTAGCTCGCGAACTGGCAGAAGCCTTTTTTATCAAAGAGAGGGGTGGCATGTGCGTCAGCACCACTTCTATCTCCCTACGAGGAAGTGAGCACAGATTGTTAAAAAACACGCGATTATGAGAAGTTTTCGTCCGTGTGTGTGTGGGTGTTGTTTCCATGTGGGAAATGCGCATGCGTTCACCTTCTTCGGGCTATATATATGCTACATGTGGCTTTCAATAAACTTAGTTGGAGTCAGCGCCCGTCCTGTCCGTCTTTCTGTGTGGTTTGTGTAGAATTTAGCGCTGTTTTTTCTTTCCTGAACACAATGTCACACCAACTAGCCCAGCAAAAGGTACTGTTAAACATTAGACTCTTCAGACCCTATGAGCTGGGGAAGGTGTTCCTTTTAACGGTGTCAGGCCGAGGATGCGGATGCATTGTGTATTGTCTGGCTGGCTGCACGCGCATGCTTGGCGATAAGGCTGGACGCGTGTCTGTCGCACGTCGTAAGAGACGGGCACCCTGCTGCTATTGCGCAACAGAAGGCACACACACTCTCTTATCTCATGTATGCGCTGGTTATCTCGTTGCAATTGCAGTGGCAAGCTCGCCGAGGGACGTTGTCGGAGCTTCTCCGTCGGTGTCGACAGAGTAATAGCGGCCACAGTGCGCAGTTTGTTTTTATGGACGTTAATGGGGGCAGAGAGTCGTGCGGCACTGCTGTGCGCTGACAGCATTGCAGGGGAGCACTGTAGGGAATTGGTTCGTTTATGACCACTTTGGCCCGCATCTGTGGGTCTGTCGTTATGGAGGTGAAGCATGAGGTGAAGGCGAGTCTCGTTCTGCAAGTTTGTGCTTCTGTTTTTAAGCATGATGCTTACGGTGTTTTGTTTGTTTTCATGGGAGACTGTTGATCCTGTTCTTCACGCAGCCATGATATGACCGCTAGTAAGGGAAGCATTTCTACACTGGCTGCTGTGCATTGACCTTGTTAAGGTCATGTCGGTAAACTTCACTAGCATTGTAGTTGCACGATGTGAAGTGTGCAGTTGGGCCATTTTTCTAATCTGACGTGTCTGAGGGAGCTTCAAATGAATGAGGTTCTAGAGTATACTTCAAAGTATGCTGCATCTTATGCTCACAAAAAGTGCTCCTGTCTTTGTAGATTCCAAGTATATTGCCTTACACACTGTATGCAAGTAAAGTGGTCAACGTATCCAAAGAATGTCAGGAAGCAATTTCTCAACTACCGTATTTACTCGAATCTAGGCCGGCCACGATTCTAAGCCGAGACCTGAAAGTTGAAGGCCACAGAAAAAAAAAAAAAAATTACCTCGATTGTAGGCCGGCCGAAAAAACAACTGCCTACAACACTGTTTATACCTCATTATCACAATTGTTTTTATGACGTGACACGACTGTTCTTACGTCGCCGCGCACGTGAAAGTGCGTGGCGCGAAACGACTGCACCATGTGTCTGCGCATGGGCGACTTGGTGTAGAGAGAGGAACTCGAGTGAGACACAGCGGGAAGCATCGCGCCTGCATGCTCTGCCGAAGCGCGATTGGTGGCCCCGAGAGGGACCGTTGAAAAAAAAAAGCTGCCAAAGCAGCTTTGAGAGAACGGGAGGAGGAGAGGCGGCGTTGGGCGAAGAGACGTATGCTACGCCAGCCCGGGATCAGCCCCCGCTCATTCGTCATCATCATCGCTGACTTCTTTATCACTGGCCTCCTCGAACAGTGCACTATCTTCACTGCCATCAAGTGCATTAGAGATGCAGCACTTGCGGAATGAGCGCACAACCAAGCTTTCTGGGATGTCATCCCAGGCTGCAGCTATCCAAGTGGCTACAACTCCCAGCGAGGCGCGATTTATTCGGCCTGTTGGTGTAAGCTCGCGCCGCTCTTCACTAAGCCAGTCCACGTAGTACTTGCGCAGCCGATTCTTGAAAGGCTTATTGAGGCACACATCAAGAGGCTGCAGCTGGCCTGTCATGCCGCCGGGTATGATGGCGACGTCGGTACCGGCTTCGGAAATCGCAGCTTTTACGCCATCAGTGAGGTGTCCACGGTAAGAGTCCAGGACGAGGAGGGAACGTTTGGCCAAGAGGGCCCCTGGACGCCGCTGCCAAACCATTCTGATCCACTCCTCAACCATATCGCTCGCCATCCTTCCATTTTCGTTGGCGCGGACGATCACATTTCTTGGAAACACTTCCCGAGCTGGAAGAGTCTTCCTCTTAAAAATTATATACGCCGGCAGCTTGTGGCCATCCGCCGTGCAGGCCAGCATTACAGTCATGCGCTGCTTCTCGTATCCGGCCGAGCGCACTTTCACTTCCTTGGCACCTTTTTCGTTCACGGTGCACGCCACTGGCATGTCAAACCATACCGGCGTCTGGTCAGCGTTTCCCATTTGTCCTACGGCGTAGCCGTGCTCCATCCTCTTCCTTATTACGAATCGCTGAAATGAGATCAGCTTCTCTTCGAAGTCGCCCGGCAGCTTCTGACAAATGGACGTGCGACGTCGGAGGCTGAAGCCAAAGTGCTTCATGAACTTCTGCAACCAGCCCCGGCTGGCTTTGAACAGTTCCTGGGGGACGCCTCGCTCTCTCGCCAGCTCTCTTGCTTTGGCTTGCAGCACTTCCGTGGTCACTGGAAGTGCCGCTGACCTCTGCGTCTTCACAAACTCGGCCAGAGCTACCTCCACTTCTGGATGGCGGCCTTTCTTGGGGCCCGTGAAAGCCGTTCTCGTTGCCGCGCAAGCAAAAATTTCGTTATGCTGCCCCCTCCAACGGCGAACATTCTTCTCATCCACGCCAAAGTCCCGCCCGGCTTGAAGATTTGACGACTGCTCTGCAGCGAGTATAACTTTCCGCTTGAAGGCGGCACTATAATGGCACCGCCTGTTTGGTGCCATGGTGTTGGTGATAAAAACCACGCACGAAAACTTCACTGCTGCGAATGTGCTCACGCCACCGCACAAGAACAGAACAAGGCCAAAATGGCAGCCAGTGCTCATGTGTGCTTTGATCAGTATCGGCTACGGATAGCAACGGCTACAGTGCTGTCTTTCGTTGGCGTTTTGTGGGGGCGCCACCTGCGTGCTACATTTATTCGTATTTTACGAATACGAAACCTCGAAACGAAATCCTCGAATCTAAGCCGACATAAGAGTTCTACATCTCGTTTTTTTGAAAAAACTATCGGCCTAGATTCGAATAAATACGGTATATTTAAGAACCTTTGCGGTACGCACAGTACAAGAAAACAAGCATTTGCGCACAAGCCTAGTCTTTACCATGCTGAGGTGCCTAAAGTCATTTCGTCCAGACTATCTGCTTCTAGTTTTTTGTCATTAGCTTTCACAGCATTGACTGGTTGTTAAGATTAGGAGTATGCTTGCTGACTCCTGCGCTCCATGAGTTCAACTTGTCTGAGTGGAATGTTTATCTCCCCCCCACCCCCTTTCAGATTCCGAAGTCTAGTGTCCACTTACCATCGGCTATTTCCAGGCCTGGAGGTCGATCTAGGTGCGGAGCTTGCCAAGTACAAGGTATGTATGTATGTATTCACACCTGCTTTCAGTTCTCTAGCACCAGCAATACTTGTAAGACATGATTTTGTTTCACTTTGTAATGTGTTGCATGTAACATATCATTCAGACTGCAGAAGTGTGAGTAGTTTTCATTGCTGTTTGCAGAAGTAAATCAGTTCGTTTCATTATTGTGTAGGTGGCCTTCTTCAGCATGCATATCAAACCAAGGTTTAAATGTCGGCTTTCGGAGATGCAGGAACCCTGCTAAAAGTGACGCACTGCAAAACCGACCCTAGTCGCTGAAAAATGGAAAAATAGGCCTAAAACATCAGACCTAGTTACAGACAGTGCCGTGGGGGGGCGCTGTATACCTTGTAGTTGCAAGAATAAACACAGGAGGGCGCTATATACCTTGTAGTTGCAAGAATAAACACAGGAGGGCGCTAGGTGCAGGATGGCATAGGGAAGGCCCATTAGGACGAAAGGGCAAATGAATGAAAGTTGTCGATGTGGCAACCACGTGTGTTGGAGTTGTGCGTTCTGCCACTGACAGAGAGTGAGGACTACTAAATTTACTACTTCTGCTGAATTGCTCATAACCCTGCAAATTGAAAACGTGACAACACAAGGCCAGCTTGTCAGTGCTGTTCACTGTGTTTTGGTGGTAGACTCTTCTGGCGTGTGAACTCCAATGTCTTCCCGTTTCAACTGCCTCATTCGCATTCCAGGAGCTGGCGACCAAGCTGCGGCCGTTTGTCATTGACACTGTGTCCTACCTACACGAAGCCCTGCACCAGGGCAAGAATGTCCTCGTAGAGGGCGCCAACGCTTGCCTGCTGGACATCGACTTTGGTGAGCATCGACAAATGTGAATTAGAGGGTATGTCTGAGCATGGCATTGGGAGGAAGTACCCTCTTCTCTTACCTTTATGACTGCTGCACCACAGTGGAATCTTGTGAAGGGGACACTGAGGAGATAATGAGCTTGGCCTATATTGGCAGATCACAGCATCCTAGATACAAAAAAAAAAAGATTTCTGTCAGTGAAAACTGAGATTTTGTAACCCATAAAAAGACTTAAAAATGAAATTCAGCAGGTATCTCTGCCACTGGCAATTTTCGCGAGCAATCTGCGACGGTATTTGCGTTTTTTTTTTTCTTTTTGCTGGTCTCTGAGGCTAGGTTAACGCTGTCATTCATTCCCAGGCAGTGATCACGGAGCCCTTTTTTGATCTTGATGTAACGAGTTTGAAATGAGCTGCAGAAAGAAAAAAACAATTTCTTATTTAAAACAAATTTTTCCAGTGATAAGTATGTCTTTGGCTGATGTGGCTGCAGAGAGTAAATTGGATGAACAATAATTAGATGAAGTTGCCCTCAGTGTCCTCTTAATTCAAACTGCCAGTTTACTTGACCTCAATGGCCTCATCAACATGAGTAGTATTGAAAAGGCTGGTACTTCTGATGTTGCGAGCCTTACGTTACTACTCCTACTACTAAAGGTAGCTGTCATGCATATTGCTGTCATGGATAAATGTTCTGGTAGTTACTGTCGCTGCGACATTAGGTTAACAAAGCGAGCAAAAACGATTTCTTTCAAGGTTTTGTTGCATGTTTGGGTGCTCCCAGGGGCTGAAATTAATTTGGTATGGTGTTTGATTTTTATGGTGTATGGTGTGTGGTTTTTATGGTGGTATGGTGTTTGAGCGACTTAGGTGGTATTAACATAAAGCCTGGTGATATTAACTGAAAACCTAATTGGTGACTTCTTGCTCGTATATTATGAGTTTGAAAAAATTCATGTTACAGTTGAGCAAATTCAGTATTTATTAAGAAAGGAAACAATCGTCAGAAGTCCTCAGTATGCCGCCGCGGTGGCTCAGTGGTTATGGCGCTTGGCCGCTGACTCGAAAGACGCGGGTTCGGTCTTGGCCACGGCGGGGAAATTTCGATGAAGGCGAAATTCTAGAGGCCCGTGTACTGTGCGATGTCAGTGCACATTAAAGAATCCCAGATGGTAGAAATTTCTGATGCCCTCCACTACGGCGCGCCTCATAGCCTGAGTCGCTTTCGAACATTAAACCCTAGTAAACCAAACCAGTAAACCATAAGTCCTGAGTGCCGTCACTTTTGCACATGAACATTGATCAATCAGTCAATCAACCCAAGAAACAAATTGCATTTCTTCCCTGCCATTCATTTTTCTGCTACCACTACCTGGTATTTCTTTCCTGTTGTCTGCGCTTGTGTCAGCTGTTGCCTCCTTTTTCTTCCCATCATTCCCAGGGACGTACCCATTCGTCACATCTTCAAACTGCACGGTGGGTGGCGTCTGCACGGGCCTGGGTATTCCCCCATGCGCCATCGGCCATGTTTACGGCGTGGTCAAGGCGTACACGACACGCGTCGGTGACGGCCCCTTCCCCACCGAACAGAAAAACGTGAGTGAACGGCACCGGTCTCATTCTCCGAATTTGTTGGTGCCAAAATGGTATGCCTGTAACTACCAGCATTCTATTGGGAGCATTGGGCCTTATTTGTTTGGGCTCACTTTGATTTGTAGCAGTGTAACTGCTAACAATGCCTAGTAGCATCCCCCAACAGCACAGTATGTAACATAGTAAAGCCACCATGAATGCAAAGTCATTGGGACTGCAAAAAAATATTCAGATTAACATGCGCCGATGCTGCTAGAGGTGTGGGGATGCTTCGAGGCCAGTGCCTCTGCTAGACTTTGACTTGAGGAACCACCGACGTTGCTTTTCGGCGTTGTCTCATAGCTCCAATAGACCGGCGCTTCACCGTGTTCATGGTGAAATCTGGATCAGGCATTCCCACGTAGCACCCCAGGTCTTAGAATTAACCAGGTTGGGACAGGCCACTACTACGAATTATCCGGTAAAATTTACATTCAATTCATTTATTTCATCCTTAAAGACCCGAGGGCATTACATAAGGAGGGTCTACAATCAGTATAAAATAAGCATCAAAAAATGCACGCACAATGAACACACACTACAAACTTCAAAAGTTAAAGAGGGAAAAAAATAAAGAAAAAGGATTAAGGGTTTACATGTGCAGTGAAGGCATACAAAGAAAAAATATTCGCTTGAAATTACAGGGCTGCATAAATTGTTCTAATTGTACAGGAATTCGAATTAACCAAGTTTGAATTATCAAGGTTCTGCTGTAGCTATATTGGCCTGCACTCAGCTGTGGGGAAGAAACTTGGGGGCTTACAAACAGGCTTTGAAATTTAATTGAGGGCATTGAGATATGGAAAGAAAAAATGGTAGGAGCAGCATCAAGAGACGGGACGAAAGCAGGGTGGGTCTGGCAACAGGCGCGAGTGAACGATATCCTTGTTGAAATCGAGAGGAAGAAATGGGCACGGGCGGGCCATGTAATGCAAGGGCAAGATAGCCAGTGAGCATTGTAATGTATTGGAGTTGATTTCAAGAGCAGGCGAGCATAGCAGGAGGCGACAGAAAATCAGGTGGATGGTCGAGATTAAGTTCGCAGGGCTAAAGTGGCTGCAGCTGGCACAGCTTCGGCTTAAATGGAGAGATAAGGGAAAGGCCTTCGTTGAATTCTTGTGGTGGTAACTCAAGAAGGAAAGGAGTTTGGATCATGTAAATGCCTCATGTGATGGTAGACACACACACTGAGCTCTTTCTTTGCGCTGTGTAGGAAATTGGCGAGCGCCTCCAGACCATTGGCGGCGAGATTGGCGTTACGACCAAGCGGAAGCGACGTTGCGGCTGGCTTGATGTTGTGCTGCTCCGTTACTCCAACATGATCAACGGATACACGGCGTATGTAATCCTCCGTTTCCTCGGCTCTGCAACTGGCAGTTTGTATCTGCCCGTTAGTCTCTGCTTGCCGGCTTTCATTCATGTAGTATTTGTAAAGCTATTACCAATGTATCTGCACCTGAATGCTGTGTTTACCCATGTAATGAACGCACGTAATGAACCTGCCCCTCACTTTTGTCGTTGAGGATTCATTTTTTTTTTAAGTGTTAGCAGATTCCTTAGATTCGCGCTGTTCACAGTGCAGACATTGGCAGTGCACCAAGATGCTGCGTGCCGATGACATCATGGTGTGTTTATCTTTTGACAAGTGCTCCAATTGACTTAGAAGTTATTGGTTAACCATGGAGTCGTAATGAACTGAATGTTTTGCTGAGATGTGTGTATTTTTCTTTTTTTAAACTCTAGGCTAGCTCTGACCAAGCTTGACATCCTGGACACATTTGAGGAGATTAAGATTGGTACGGCGTATCGGATAGGTGGCAAGGTGTACAAGTACCCACCAGGTAAGAGCAAAAATAACAATTTTATTCACTGCCGTCGTGGCTCAGGGGTTTTGATGCCCAGTCGCGACGGCCCAGTTGCGGCGGTCGCATTTCGATGGAGGGCAAACATAATCAAAGCTGCCACTTCCAATCGCTGATTTAGCCAATCGGCACGCACTCGATAGAATTTGTGACAGTATCCGGGACGTTGGTTGGTCCATTGCGACGCCATCATTTGTTGAAAACCCAGTTTTCGTATCTGTTTCCTGGTGTTTGCTCTTTTACAGTACTTCTACTCTAGTTTTTTCAAATTACCGGAAATTCCATGGTGAACGTCAATCCCATCCCTCTTTCTCTGAAACCCTTTAGCACGTTTACAGCTGCACAAGGAACGTCAAGGTCTTTGGCAACAACTAGATAGTTGTCCACAAATCACACACTTCAATGTGATCTAGAAGGTTGTGTCTTTTTTTGAAATGAATTTAAGCGCTCAAGAACACGCACACATGAGGAGGAAACTCACAGGACAGGCGCTGTCCTGTGTGTTTCCTCTTCTCGTGTGCGTGTTCTTGTGCGCTTAAAATCATTTCAAAAAATCTATGCACCATCTGGCCCGAACAGAAGTTTTGTTAAATTAATCTAGAAGGTTATGTCGCGCATGTATTTCGATTTGTGAATTCGCTGGACGCTTACCTTTCAAGGTCGCGCCCACATGAAATGAAAAACAGTTTTTTAATGCAAGCATTGTGTCTCTGCAATGCTGGTTTCTGTGTGCTACTCAAGAAACCCCGTTTGCGCACCCAGCGGATGGAGCAAGTTGCCCGGAAAAGAAACTAGCGGCTATTCCGTACGTACACAAGTTGGCTCATGGGTTAAAGAACATTGATTCTCGGTTTGATTTTAGGGTTGCCACAGTGCTGCTAATAAACTGTAATGTGTTTGTTCAGTTGTGCAAAGAAAAGTTCGAAATGAGAGAGTGTGAAAAACCTGGGTGTGGTGTGTGGCACACCTAGTACGAGCATGCTCAGTGCAAGGTTGGTGCCGTTCATGTTATTCCATTATTTTACGACAAGGTGTACGTAGGCCAAACTAGCCTGTGTTTGAATGTGCGCTTGTGGAAACAGAGAGGCCCATGGAAATAGGGTACTGCTCAAAATTGACTGAGCACTGTTGAGAGTGTGAAGTGAAAGAGATTACCGTATTTACCCAATTCCAACGCGCCCCCGATTCCAACGCGCACCCAATTTACGGCACCAAAAAAAAAAAAAAAATTCAAGCCCCGATTCTAACGCGCGCCCGATATTGGTAATGAAAAAAAAAAAAACTACAAGCCCCGCTTCTAACGTGCATGTGACTTCCACGAATGAAAATAATTTGCAACCGTTTTTATATTTTAAGGGGAGATGCGGGTGAAAAAACCGCGATTTTTTTCGATAAAGTCGATTTTGTATTTTCTTGCGTTTTGTATTCCCCCAAGCCTCTTCTTTTATGTGTAAAAAAATCAAAGCCGATAATCAATGGGAAGTTAGTAAAAAATACAATTAAAGCACTCGCGGTGGCTCGCGAAAGTGCGAATTTGACCGAATTTCGGGAACGCGGCATTTCGCTCCACGGCATCGCCCGCTCTTGAATATTCGCGGGGAAGTAGGCCTACCCATCGTCTACGAGAAGCCACTTAGGCAGCGGCGCATTCTTGATAAAAATACGAAAAAAAAGATCGTTTCCCGCCCGAGTCGAGCGTCGCGACTGGCCCTTCAAATCACGTGGTACGATCGGAGCCCTTCCATTGGCTACGAGCATTCCACCGCACGGTCGGGCGCAGACGCTCTTTCTTCGTTCTGCCGCCACCGAGACGTGAACCAACGCTTCTGCCCGGGTTTTTCTCCTATCTCCGCTATGGATGTGACTGAGAAACGAGATTTTCGCTCACGCAATTTCCTGACAAAGCATCAGTATAAAGGAAGACGCCCCAAGCGCAAGCGGAGAGCTCCGGTTACGGGAGGTTCGTCTGCTGCTAGGCGTAACTGCGGCAACGGCGATGCTTCTTGCGGAGCATCCATGACTTCGTCAGTGCGTCTGAGCGAAAGATAAAGATCTTCGACTGTAAAAACGAGCGCGGGAGCGCTGTTATCTGTGAGATCGGCATGATGCACGACCTCGTCAGCGGCAAGGCGTGCCCCGCCTGCGGACGATGTAATCTCTGTCAGAGAGTCGGCCGCAAAACAGAAAGGAGTCTCATCGTTTTTGGAACTTTACCGCCGAAATGACGTGTTTCCGACAACCGTTGTTTCATCAACATATTCTTCGATCTGCGTATCTTGATCGTGCAACGGCAGTGATAAGGCGTCCGCCCGCGGCAGTGCACGGGATACCGTCGCCGTGAACGCGGTCCGTGGTCGCTGAGCACGCGACCAATGACAAGCGCCACACCGGTTGAAAACGGCTCCTGCGACGCAGAAAACGACGAGCAAACGTGCTCCCATGTTTCCAGCAGTTAGTGAGCTCCCACATCGTATAATGGCGATGACGATGGGCAGCTATGGGGCAGTTTCGGTTTGCACTCGAATCCAACGCGCATGCGATTTTGAGACGTATTTTCCCCGAAAAAAGGTGCGCGTTGGAATTGGGTAAATACGGTACTCACCTAGGTTGCAAGACGCGCGTTGTCTACGAGCACTGGGTTCGATACTCTGCAAAATTCTGGAACCGTTCCACATCAAAAAAAAAATTGGGTGGGCAATGCATCAATAAACCTTCGATTGTACTGCTTGAGAAAAAAACTTGCATATCTTTGCTGCCGTGTCACTTGTGAGTTGTTTTAATCCTATGAGCTCATTTTCTTGGTTTTTTATGATGCGTGGGTATGCGCAGTGTAACATTTGAAAAACGCCACTGCAGGAGACGAAGACAAAACAACAAAGACGAGCGCCATGAGCGCTGCAGTGTTATTCAAACCATGAACCAAAAAGCCCAAAAAAGCAACGTTACCGTGTAACATGTTTTTTTTTTTTTTTTTGATGCCATTCTTCCTAATAAAATTTCCAATTGCTAGTCAGTGCTCGTTGTGTCTTCTCTTCGTTTGTCGTTTTTCACGCTGTTATCCACTCAAACATGTCAAAAAAACTCCCAGAGTTGCTCTTTAATTGCAGGCTGCTTGACACAATGGACGCCTGTTTAATTCATCCTCAGACTTGTCAGGTGGGAGTCGCACACGCCATGGTCTACCATAAATGGTTATTCGCATGTCGTCACCAACCTCGCTTCAACACCATATCAGGGTGTTAGCGTAGTGGTTGGTGTTGCTGCAGTAACTGTTGAAGGATTTTAGAGCGAATGCTCTACCCCTCGAGGTACAACTTCAGATTTTGATGTTGATGAGGCAATGACCTTTAATGCCTCACAAGGTCAAATGGAACTTAACTGCATGGTAGTATGGCCCAAGCTATGGTAATATGACCACATTATCATGAGACTAGTATGACCATTGGGTACCTGGCCTTGACCTTGAAATTTGATTTGAGACAGTGGGCACCACATCAACAATGTCTTTCAATGCCTCACAAGGTCAAACTGAACTTAACTGCATGGTGGTATGGTCCAAGCAATGGTAGTATGTCCTTGTGATCATGTGACTGTGATCATTGGGTACCTGGCTTTGACCTTGACGTCGACATTTGATTTGAGACGGCGTCACGTGGTTATGATGTCGGTGTGTCACGTGATGCTGGCTGCTGTATAAAATCCCGCATCCCGCTGCTATGCTGCCACAGTCCCTATGGATGAGCACGCTGATGTGTCTAGGGCTACATTGGAGACGTCGGGCTTAATCAAGCCATAACAAGATGGTGATGAACCCTTTGATGCACAATAATAAAACATTCAAACCAAGCAAACCGTGCCTCACCGTGCTTGAAAGAGCTTTTGCTCTTATAACTATATTCAAGCCACATTGAACCCCAGCCATATTTTGTAGCCATTTGCACTCATTCAAGCCGCCGCGGTGGCTCAGCGGTTATGGTGCTCGGCTGCTGACCCGAAAGGCGCGGGTTCGATCCCGGCCGTGGCGGCTGGAATTTCTTTGGAGGAGAAATTCTAGAGGCCCGTGCACTGTGCGATGTCAGTGCACGTTAAAGAACCCCAGGTGGTCGAAATTTCCAGAGCCCTTCACTACGGCGTCTCTCATAGCCTGAGTCGCTTTGGGACGTTAAACCCCATAAACCAAACCAGCACTCATTCAAGCACACTTTTCAAGGATCTTCACAAATCAGGTTTCTTTTTTTTTTTCCTTCAGTTACAATCTGAGATGCGTTGATATACGTGAATATGTTGCCTTACCACAGAATCGTCTAACTCACCATCTGTGGCCTACAGCAGCCCCTTGTTGCAGAAGCTTTCTCTCTCTCTGCTACTCTCTTGCAGCAAGCGCAGATGAGATGTACAAGGCTGAGGTAGACTACCTCGTCCTGCCAGGCTGGAAGAAGTCAACGTCCGAGTGCCGGAAGTATGCGGACCTGCCCGCCGAAGCCCGCCGATATGTTGAGACGGTGCAGGAGCTGCTTGCAGTTCCCTGTGAGTTTGCACTTTAGTGATGTGTTCTAGGCATGTATTTGAATGGGGAGCCAACGACTGACCCCGTTCGGGGTCACCTTCTACTTTCTCTAATGTACGATACAGGAACCGAGGCCTTAAAATGCATCAGGTGAAGACTTTTCATGCATATATGCTGTATCAAATCACTCTGTGCCTTGTGGGGCAGCTATACTTGTACTAAAGGAAAACTGAAGTCTAGTTTTGGAGGTGGTAGTGTATTTCTAGTGTGCACTGTTTCTAGGGGTGGAACTGTTTGGTTTAAACAGAAAATAGAAAAATTTAGTAAAAGTACTATATAGAACTTCATTTTTGAAATTCAGTTTTAACCGCGAAAAGCAGGTATCCATGACACGCCACAGCTAGCGGTCAGTTTAGTAGGAGTTGTACTTTTAAAGGCCATTTGCAAAGACACTTTGGCTAGAAAGCTTCTTAGCATGTTGGGTATGTTCTACGCTTCTTAGAGAAAATTCTGTTGTTGTAGACATTTAAATGGCTCTGTAGGAGACGATGCAGGCAACTGGTGGTGTATCGTGCAGTTAGGCAATTTACCGGACATGACGTAAGTACTGACCTCCAAGAACCCTCTCAAGCCGGACCCATTGGGAATGAACGGGTTATGGATTTTGTGGATTCAAAGGCTGGTGGCTGAAATGCATCTTGTCTGACAGTCTGTGGTACTGTTGTAAAGCTGTTTGGAAGTTTTAGGTGAGATTATAATGCCTAAGTGCTGTGTAGCATCGGGGTTAGGAACACACATGCTACACTTTAAAGGTGCATGCCACGTGCGTTTCTGAAGTACGGCAGACAGCGGGCTTTTTAAAAGCAGCCCACGTCGGCGTGTTTTCTTTCACGCGACACTGGTCTGGTCCTTGTCTGGTTTGGTCAGAATTAATCAACTTCGTACCGGCTGTGGCTATTATCGGCAAAAACAATTTTCGCAAAAGCTCAGCTAGCAGCGAAATCTCTCGACGTTGACCAAAGGAAGGAAGCGAGATGAAAAGTGGTCTTGGTTGGTGAGCATTCATTTGCTGTGCTATAAATCCATATGTTAGTTGCTTGTGTTGTTCACTGTACACGATTATAACACGGTACTGTCCCGCTGCGGTTTCTGTGGACCTCGAGCCACCATAACGCCGCAGCTACTGTGCCCGAGTTTTTTCAGAGTGGAACTCATTTGTGCGTCATTTTCAGCTCTTGGTAGTGGCTGCTGTTTTTTTCAGTTTCGGTATAAAAAACAAGTTTTTTAGAGCAATTCACGATGTACTTGCTGCCATAATGAATGCCATCTTTTGTTTTTACTACTCTCTTTTGATGGACTACTAGAAAAAAGTTCTTTTACGGGACAAAATGTTTGTTGTAGTTGGCCTTTAAAGGAGAAAATTTAAACAGTACGAGAGGCCGGTGTTGTGGGGCGGTGGTATTGTTCGTTTAATTGGTGCAGTCACACATTTACAGGTATTGTTCCTCTGTTACATGCTTCGGCAGACGGGGAGCCTCAAACTCCTCGCCAAAAATCCGCCGCGGTGGCTCAGTGGCTATGGTGCTCGGCTGCTGACCCGAAAGACGCGGGTTCGATCCCGGCCGCGGCGGCCGAATTTCGATGGAGGCAAAATTCTAGAGGCCCGTGTACTGTGCGATGTCAGTGCACGTTAAAGAACCCCAAGTGGTCGAAATTTCCGGAGCCCTCCACTACGGCGTCCCTCATAGCCTCAGTTGCTTTGGGACGTTAAACACCAATAAACCAAACTCCTCGCCAAACGTTGTCTGCTATAGTCTGATGCAACTCGAGAACGAAGCGGCAAATTTCCCTCAATGGAGTCTTCCAGCCAATGACTGACTTTACTTTGCCAACCTGTTACGATGTCAGGCTACTAGTTACAAGGGGATAAGCTACGATGTAGTGAAAATAAGTTGGTGTTATTATCTGGAGAGGTTCTTTTCAGGGGGATTTCCCACTTTGTTCTTAAGTTGTATCCAACTACTGGGTAGCGCTCTTCACTGTCATCTACAGCCTAGTTCAGTTACAGTTGCAGATGTCAACATGGGGCATAATTAGCTCTAACCGAGCTTGTTATAACTGATATTATGCTGCACTTCTTCACTGTGTGAGATGACTCAACTGATCACCTTTGTTCATAACGACAATATGTTTGCAGTTTCTTCAGACATGCTTACTTACTGATAGTTGCGTGGGTACTTTTTTAACTAATCAAGTGGAAACTGCCATCTTCTGTAAAGCCATTTTCTTTTTGCATGGTGACAGCGTTAGTGTACTGAGCCTATGGACAGAGATTTATGTTTGGGTAAAAATTTTTAAATGCTATATTACTTGCATAATGTGTGTATTCACGTAATGAATGCACTTGCTAAATTGGTTTTTACCTTGCGTAATGTACGCACCATCTTCAAGGTTGTGTTGCAAGTTTGTTCTACCAAATTGCTTATTATGGAAGCAAATGTTGACGATGTCTTGACATTGTCATCAGTATTGTTGTTGTGTATCTTGGCCTATGGCATGAACTAGGGAAGTGATGACGTGTACCACAAGCTGAAGGCATCGTACACTGAATGTCATTTTTCTGTGCCTGTATGGTAGAGCTAATTTTGGCAGCCGTACAGACCCCCACTTTATCATTTTGCATCACAAGAACCATTTTCCCATGACAGGTGGAACAGTGTAACAATGGAAACTTGAACTGTTTGTTAAAAGGTGTTGAACAATGGTTGAGATGTTGCACAGACACTAAAAAAAAAGAAAAGAAAATGGAATTTCATTAACTGTTGTGCACAATCTTACTCGTTTCAGTCAAGTGGATTGGCGTTGGAAAGTCTCGTGCGGCTATCATCACAATTCCCTGATGAACGGACAAGAGACGAAGAAGGCAGTGGTTTTGGGAAGAACTGTGTACACTTGCACAGCAAGCTGTATTTTTGTTTTTCCTTTGTTGGTTTTAATTGATTGTTGTTTTAAACGATAAGGAACGTCCACCCATTGTCCTCCAGTCCTCATCACTGAGGAGCGAAGGCTTGCCACTTCCGATTTGTGGCCAATCTGTTGGCGGCATCGCCAACAAATGGTGTAATACCATTTGTGTCTGCCATATTGGAAGAAATGGACACACAGGTGTTGTCACATGATGTTCAGCCAAGTGGCGAATGCTGATGCCAAGCATAGAGGAGAGTTGACAAAAAAAAATTTTGGAGCTTTCGCACATAGCAAGAATCGAGTTGTCTTGACACGAGGATTTTCGTTGTTGAATATTTTCGAATGTTGGTTGTTAGAAACATTTTTTGGTAAACAGTGTAAACGGGATTGACGAAAGTGCAGGCTTCATGCCACAGTTTAAGGGGCCGCTGAGGACAACATTGTCAGGTTTTTTTTTCAGAAAAATCTGATAGATGGGCCCTTTACGACTATGTTGGCAGTTGGTTTGCCGTGAGAAGGGCATTCATTGCTTAAAAGCTGAGCGAAAATTGGAATAGTTTTTCTTACGACTCAGATTTGAGTGCATGACTTTGGTGTGGATATTGGGTGCGATGGGTCTGCGTAGTTTATTTTTTGCATTTAGTTTTTGTTCTCCACTTTCCTTGCATGATAAAATTGCCCGAGTGTCAACGGTGCTAAAGTTGCCTGTAGTGACATGTAATCCTTCATTTTGTGTTCTATTACACATAAACTCTCCTGTCCTCGCCACAGTGTAAATACAGGAACGGCCAGTCATGGTGACACCCATCTTTTTTTTCCCGGTTTTCTTGCTTGCAATAGCTCTCTCTTTTATGCTGAAGTGGCTTGTTTATAATTTGACATCGGTAATTCATTGATCAAAGCCAGCCTTAATTTGTTCTCAGTGGGCCTATAAATGAAATTTTTTTTTTAAATTTTGTCATATAATGGCAGTTCCGTATACTCCAGAAATGCCTAAATTGTGTTTTTTCCAATTGTTAAATGTCTAGTGAATGTGCATTTTATAAACAGATAGCATTTACTTGTTGGGTTCAGAAATGGAATTGTCATCTTTTTTCGAACGTTCTTCCAGTGCGGAGCTGGACCCATGTAACTTACAAGTTACTAGATCTCTGAAGTTGTACTTTGTTACCTCGTGCTGTGGTTTAAAGTGTTGCACAGGGCTATTCACCTTAGTCCATGGTGTAGGGTTTTTAAGTGACTGGCTTGGTGCAGAGCGAAAAGCAGTGAGAAAGCTGTGGTACTACAGGTGAGCCGGGATATATGGAGCCCGAATATTTCACATTATTGGCAGTATCAAACACACAGTATTTCGAACAATTCTGCCAGTCTTTTGATATATCGAATGGCACACCATGCCTCAGTGGTTCTGCTCGTATCAGCGCTCTTCGAACACCTCGTGCACGGAGATGGGTCGACAGCGTGGCCTTGGGCACCTGTTGTCAGCGTTAGCCCTGGGAAACTGCATGAAGAGGTGATCGTGGGGCGTGTTTGAGGGTGGCCTTCGATCTCTTGTATTCATTTTTCACGCTGTTTCGCTGTCATGCAGTGAAGCCAGCCTAACTAAAGCTTAGCGGTAGCCCTCATCTTTTCATTTCATTGATTGTACCCCTCAGGGCCAGGGGCATTACAGAGGGGGAGTGGCAAAACACAAGAATAAGATTAGAAAATACAGCAAAGAGACAAATTTAAGTAACACCTGAGTATACAATGCTAGCTATAGCTTCGCGGAACATCTCATGATTATTGATGTTGGCAGTATCTGTGGGAAGGTGATTCCAGTCACGCGAGGTACACAGCAAAAATGACTGAGAAATATTTGGTGTTAGAACAAACTAAACCGACTTTTGATTATGGTCAGTATGATGGGACACATAAAATGGCTGTGGGATAAGGCGATCGCGCAGTACAGGATGATAGTACAACTTGTGAAATAATGCAATATGAGGCTCTTCGACGAAGTGACAGCGATGGAAGAGAAAGGCTAGACTTCATAGTAGTTATGCTTGCAGTGCGATAGTAATTAGTGATGACGAAACGCGCAGAGTTATTTTGAACCATCTCAAGAGCAGTAATATGACTGTCATAAGGAAGGTCCCAGACTGATGATGCATACTCCAGTTTGGAACGAATTAGTGTGTTATATAGCAAAAGTCTCGCAGAGGAAGGAACGTTGAAAAAGTGGCGACTTAAGTAACCTAGCATGCGATTAGCATTGTTGATTATGTGCTCGATATGAAGAGACCAGCTAAGGTTAGAAGTGATATAAACGCCAAGGTATTTATATGATGTTACAGACTCTAAAGACACGTTATCAATATAATACGAAAGCGAGGCAGTAGATTTTCTTGAAACACGCATTACTTTGCATTTCATGATGTTTAGTTGCATTGATCATTTATTGCACCAGTTAGCTACAGTGGTAAGGTCAGTCTGAAGTAGACAGCTGTCATTAGTATCGGTTATTTCTCTGAAAATAACGCAATCGTCCGCAAAAAAGGAGGATATGAAAGTTAACAGGAGATGGAAGATATTGATGTACGAGGGGGTACCCAAAAGAAACCGGACTTATTTTTGTTTGAACTGATTTTTTCATATTTTAAGCACAGACCTTCAATCTCCTTCAAAGTATTCCCCACTTGCAATGATACGCTTGTCGAATCTTTCATTCCATTTTTCAAAACATTGTTCAAATGCATCTTTTGTGATGCTTGACAGTGCCTCCGTCGTTTTTTTCTTCACCTCAGCAACATCAGTGAAACGCTTTCCATTCACCTATTTTTTAATTCTAGGAAACAAAGGAAGTAGCACGGGGCAAGGTCGGGAGAGTATGAGGGTTGAGGAATAGGGGTCATGCCATTTTTGGTCCAAAATTGTCTTAGAGACCGGGCTGTGTGAGCAGGGGCATTGCCATGATGGAAAAACCAGTCACCCGACCGCCACAAATCTGGCCGCTTCCACCGCACACTGTTGCCCAATATTTTCAAAACATCCAAGTAGAAAGCCTGGCTAACTGTCTGACCCTGCGGAACAACTTCTGAATTTACGACTCCTCTCACGTCGAAAAAACAAATCAGCATTGTTTTGAAGTTTGGTTTCACCTGGCGAGCTTTCTTGAGGCGAGGTGAATTTGAAGTTTTCCATTCGAATGATTGTTGCTTTGATTCAGGATTCGATTCAGGAACACTTGAGTTGTCCCCATACCATCGTCTTTGTACGTCTTATTTCAAGAGTTTCCATTCAACTTTTTCCGATCAAAAATCAGAATTTCACCGGCGCACGCTGTTCACGAAAATCAGCCATTGCAAAAACGACATTCACACGAAACAGTCGTCACTCTAAAATTCTGCCTAAACTAGCCTGACCTCCTTCAACGACGGCACTCGGCTTACTGACTCTGGAATGTTCGTTCTATGCGCTCCTAGTCGCAAAACGCGGTACCACAGAAGCTTTGCCGACAAAAAAATTTAGTCCGGTTTCTTTTGGGTACCCCCTCGTACATTAAAAATAAGAGGTCCAAGGACTGAGCCTTGGGGAATGTCTGATTGCACTCCTGTAAAACTGGAATTAAAACCATTGGCAGTTACAAACTGGGCGATTAAGAAGAAAACACTCAATCCATTTCAGTAGATTAGGGTCAATATTAAGGTTGTTTAGTTTTAATAATAGAAGTCTGTGACATACCTTGTCAAAAGCTTTACTAAAATCTAAGAATATACAGTCAGCTATTGATGATTGGTCAAGGATACAGTGTAATGCATATGTAAAACATAATAGTTGAGTCTCGCATGAATAAAATTTCCGAAAACCATGTGCTGATGAGAAGAAGGTGTTTGATTCCAGAAAACAGTTAAGGGGAGATGTTTTGCTGCCCAACTTGTACACTCGAATCACCTTCCCAATTTTCCACTCTTTTTTTTGGTAGCATAGATTGGTCATAAGATTGTTGGAAATTTTTTGTTAGCATGACAGAAACAGGCTGAAGTGTTTTTCGAAAACTTAGCATTAATAAGATCACAACCTTCACTGCCGAAGGTGTCGCAGAATGCAACTGTACCTTAATTTTAATCAACAATTGTTGTACTTAAAGTGCAGTGGCTAGTTCAACTGCAATGCAAAGTTGCTGAGGCATAGCAACGCCTCGCAAGCAGTGTGCTGCCAGTATGCTGCTGGGCTTTTTGTCACTAAGAAGTGCGTCACTAGTGTGGGTGCAATGTATTCTTCCTTCTAGGTTACAGGTGAACTTATCTATTTCTATCTTTTATATATCGATGTATTGAACTGTTTCACGATTCCCTTCGAGTTCGAAATATCCGGGTTCGTCTGTGTGGATGGAGCTTATGAAGACACCGAGGGAAACACGCACACCTTTATATATTTTTGTTCTAGATGCCCCGCCACTAGCATGTGTTGGTGGAGGAGCTGTGGATATGTTTTGCCGCCATTTTTCGGGGGTGCTTTGGTCAGTGTCGTGTCCATGAGCCGTCGCCAACGTAGTTGGCTTATGTTGGAGTCCGAAGAGAATGGAGCACTCCTGATGGATCCCGTGGTGGTTCATGTCAGACACGACTGCACTGACACAGTATAACCGGTTGCCGAATTATTACAACCATGTAAACAAGGTTTCCCACTTTGTGTTGTCCGTTTTAGGTGTTGTTAATTGTTATCAAAGAGAGGGAAAAAAAGTTTGCCATGCTACTGTGATGTCATTAATTGCAGTAAGAAACCACCTAGAGCCTGCCCTGCAGGTGACATTGTCCTTGTGCTGTTCATTTCTTACTGTCCTTAATTTTTTTTGCTTCTTCATGTTAAGTCGTCTGCACCAGGGGTTCTCAGTCATTTTTGACCCTGGGAAATCGGAGGAACCCTGTGTAAAGGTGATGAGGAACCCCATGCATCTTGGCTTCCATCCTTTCCTGCCCTATTCAGATTGTCGGCCCCTCTTAAAATGCTCCAGTTCAGTGACTAATGACTGGCTGTGTACCGTAGCAGTTTGCCATAAGCAATTGCACTATGATTAATTAGTCTTAAAATAAATTGTATGAAGGAAAGGTTGGGGTTGAATCACGAATGGATTTTTGTGCTAGGGGAATCCGTGGAACCCAGTTGAGAACCCCTGGTGTGCGCTATGCTTTTAAATGCTTAGCATGCACCGTGTGGCCAGAAACCTGAAGGCAGTCTGCTCTCATTTCAGAAAACGACTGTCCACTGTGCTACCTTGTGAACAGTTTATGCAATGCATGTTGTCATTGTAGCTGCCTCGAAAAGGAGCTCGCGAAATAGCTGTGATGGTTGCCTTCTCTGATGTCCTCGTCCCATACAAATGACCCAAGGTTTTCAATGTCTCATGCTTATTTTTTGTGTTGTGAATCTAGGAGTGGGCGCACCACGTATGCTGTGGGTCTTTTTGAGGGAAATGTTCTGTGAAGCCTTGGTCATGGCGCACATGGAAAGAAGAAAGTGTATATAAAGACTGTTCTTTTATTCCTTGATGTCTGCAGCGTGTTGTACTTGGCTCTTGAATGGTACAGGTGGCTTCCGCTGCACAGCAATGAGCTCTGACATAGAGGCACATAGAACATCTGCCCCGTGTGTGAGAGGACTGAAGTTTATATTTCAGTGGTGCCAGAGTGGTCCACCTTCTATGAACAAACCAATTAACCCTCGGCCGACAGGGTTAAATGGACAGACATGGGAGAGGCCTTTGCCCTGCAGTGGGTGTAGTCAGGCTGATGATGATGATTATATGTGTCCGCCTCGCATTCGGGAGGTGCTGGGTTCGATCTCCAGTGCCGCCGGGTACCCACCGGTTTCTTTAATGGGTACAAGATTTCCCCTGGCCTGGTGCTCGGCTCTTCTAGGGTGAAATGCTTGGGAAAATGGTCTTAGACCAAAAAAAAAAAAAGGGCCACAAATTGGGCTTATGCCGCACGAGGCGGACTTATGGTTGCTTGGCGGGGGAACTTATCACTCATCCATCAAGGCAACTGTTAATGGGATTGAATAATTAGGCCTATTGTGCGTCCTGACTGAGATAACCAGAACTGACAGTGCAATCTCTCACTAGACGAGAATTTGGCTACTTTGGTGTAGCAGTACGTTGCCACTATCTCCTATATTCTTTTCCGTACTACGGCCTTCGTCTTGCTGATGAGTCTGTGAACAGCGTCATACACACAGCATGCAAGGCTGCCCTCGGACTTCCTAAATACGCAAGCACTGAGCACCCCCAAAGTCATTTTGGGGAAGAGTTCTTGCGCAACTGTGGCTTTGAACACTTGGTGGAAATGGTATTGGTCCAAGCAGATTCGAGTAATGTGGGTAATGAGGCAAATCGCATAGCCTGAGGTTTGACAAATCGGGAGGTAGGCCCCTCAGAGCTGGTTTCCTTGAACGAGGCACTGACCACATACCGCGATATAACCAGCTACTATAAAGGCAGACAGCCAATATACCCGCCTCCGCACATAGACCTCGATGAAACATGCAGCGATTTTGAGTTGGAGCCAAACCCGATCCATTCTAAACCCCTAGATATTATCCTTCTAGAGGCCCGTGTGTACTGTGTAATGTCAGTGCACGTTAAAGACCCTCAGGTGGTAGAAATTTCCGGCGCCCTTCACTACGGCGTCCCTCATAGCACGAGTTGCTTCAGGATGTTAAACCCCCTAAACCTTAATCACAAATGATTTGGAAGGCAACCCCCCATCCTGTATGCTCTTGCCAGCCCCTCCTCCGAGGAAAGCTGGAACTAACTGCTGATGTAGCAGGAACAGACAACACAGGAAGCTTTCGTTAGCGGAGCCTTGCAGGTCACCCCTGTATGAGGGTCACACTGAGGCCCAACCACGTATGATCAAGTTCTTTTCAATAAATCTTTCTCTCGGCAGCCACGTGGCGTGCTTTGCTGACCAAACCAGTTGCGTGTTGCGTGCCCAATAGTCGTGCAGACAGTACAGTGCGTTCTGCCAATACCACCCAGAGGTATTGGTTCTGCACACACAGGCATTGCGCTGGCTCCATCGCTGCATCCTTCATCCAGGATCGTCGACAAGGCCGACCTGCCACCAGATGCCGTGAACGCTTGCATCGCTCTATTACATACGGGTAGGATTCTTCGTTTTCGGGTAAAGGCCAATTTTTTCTGATTTTTGCGCACCAAACATGTACCTGAAAAATCGGGTAAAACCCGAATTTTCCCCGATTTCTTGAACAACTATGGTCCCGGAACTACTCTGCCCCCAGTTGGCGCACGGGTGGTAGGCGGCCGACAGACAAAGCCGAAAACCAGTTGACGTTTTGAAAAAATTGGGAGCCTTGCGGGGTGCATTCCATAAGCGGCTGCTGATTCGGTCTTTTGATGACTACCGACCTGTGTATTTCCGTGACCGACGATGTAGACTTGCTTCGCAAGGAGTTTAAGCAGTACTTGCTGGAAGCAAGTACCGCTAATACAGGTGTTGAAGTCGTGCACTTTTGACACGCACAACGAAACTTTGCGCTGCCACGGGCTAGCCAATGCCGCGTTGAAAATGTCATGCCAGCTGATGACTGTTGCGGTGTTGAGAGTGGTCTCTCAGCCGGAATATCTGCGAAGACCGGACAGGCCTGTCGTATGGAAACCGACATGCTGCGCATGCAGATATCATTAGGTATGTTCACAAGGACAGTCAAAAAATCTATGACCAGCTTCTGTAAATAAAATGTTTCGTGTCCCAAAACTGATCGAGACTCTTTACTGCCAGTAAATATTAAACAGCAAAGGAACGCCAAATTGAGGAATGTTTTGTTGAGAACTACAAGTTTTCTCAGCTTACCAGCCTGAAACATAGCCTAATTGTCCTCTGATTTAAAACAAAAACGAATAAATACTTGCAATTTGTAAATGTAGCCCAAAAAATCCGGAATTTCGGAATGTTTCCACGGAAAACACGATTTCTCTATTATCAAGTTGAAAATAGCGCGTCTCTCTCTTGCCGGGTGGCAGGCGGCTTCCGAGAGATCTGGAGAGGAAATTGCAGTGACGCCGGTTATCCCATCTTTGCCATCAGTCGCGACCCTTCGAAGATCCGCATGGCACGCTTCCGTTTACAGTCGGCCGGTTCCTTTCGTGGAGTTTTCTGAAGTTCGCTTCAAGTTGGCCTTGTGGTTCGGCATTAAGCGCTACTTTGGGGTCGTCGCTTTTCGAAGTCTACGCTCACCTGGATTTGAGTTCGGCAGGTGCTAAAAGCCTTTCACACTCAAAGAATGTTAGCTCCCGTAGAAGAGGAGACAAAGGCTTTCACGTTTTTGTTCATGTTTTATTTGACTTCCGAGCGATTATACCTTCGTACAACTTTTTGTGGCTCTGCAGCGGTAGCTAGGCAGGAAAGGGAACAAGACGGGCCACGGAGAATGGTTTGTTTGCTGTTCGGGCTACGGGTGCGGATTTGTGAAGCGGGAGATACGATGCGTGGTCGCTGGGTCTAAGGTACACCACTTACCACAGCACGAGGACAAATGTCTGCCTTCCCTATCCTATGCAGCCTTGGATGCAGAATCACAGAAAGTTGCCCGAGGAGTGTATATTAGGGTACAACTCAAGAAGGCCGTGGCAAATGCGCCTCTGTGGAGGTCCTCCAGCCTATTGTAGGATACAACTTCAAAAAAAAAAAAACAGTTGCTAACATTAGGCCGCGGTCCACGGCATCCTGTATTACTCCGCTGGCCAATCGCAACAGAAAATGAAATCAGCTTTTTAATGTTTGACTGTATCAAAACAATCCACGCATCAAAATTTTAGAGCTCAATCTTTTTCTTGTGATAAGCAATTGTAACCAGAGCAGTCGCTGCTACGGTGAAGCGGTGGTCTCCGGTTCGAACCACGGACCAGGACGAATTTTTCTTTAACTACGAAGATTCTGAGAAAGCTGTATAGCTTTCCTTTGTAGCCGTACGGCTGCGCTCGGGTGTACGTCAATGAGTAATTACTCATCATCATCAGCCTGACTACACCCACTGCAGGGCAAAGGCCTCTCCCATGTCTCTCTAACCCTGTCCTTTGTCAGTTGCCGCCACTGTATCCCCGCAAACTTCTTAATCTCATCCGCCCACCTAAATTTCTGCCGTCCCCTGCTACGTTTGCTTTCTCTTGGAATCCGTTACCCTTAAGGACCAGCGGTTATCAGTTCTTGCCTTCGCATTACATGCCCTGCCCAAGCCCATTTCTTCCTCTTGATTTCAACTAAGATGTCATTAACCCGCGTTTGTTCCCTCACCCACTCCGCCCTCTTCCGATCTCTTAACGTTACACCTATAATTTTCCTTTCCATAGCTCGCTGCGTTGTTCTTAACTTAAGCTGAACCCCCTTTGTTAGCCTCCACGTTTCTGCACCATAGGTGAGTACCGGTACGATATATCTGTTGTATACTTTTCTCTTCAGGGATATTGGTAAGCTACCCTTCATGATCTGAGGTAGTAATTACTCATGATCTTCATGAGTAATTACTACCTTATTACAAATCTACTCCACCTTGGGGGACTCACCTAAACATTTGGCCAACACTGTTCCTACTTCTATTGATGAAATCCCTCTCGACCTACCATAAGCTTGCCGTCCCGGTTCGCTCAATTGGAAGACTGACTGCTCCGATGAAGCGGTGGTCCCGGGTTCGAGCCCCGGACCAAGACGAATTTTTCTTTAACTACGAAGTTTCTGAGAAAGCTGTATAGCTTTCCTTTGTAGCCGTACGGCTGCGCTCGGGTGGACGTCAATGAGTAATTACTACCTTTTTGCACTGATATTAGGGCACAACTGTAGAAGGCAGCAGCAAATATCCCTCTGTGGAGGCCCTTTAGCCTAGGCATTGACCGGTTGTCATAGCGCCGCGGTTAATCCCACTTTACGGAGGGTGTTGCCAGATTTCTGCGATTTCACGCTGTACTCTCGAACTTTTTGACAATGCAGCAGAGGCTAGGCAGGAAAAGGAAGAAGTTTGTCCTTTGTCCCCGTGCAGTGGGCAGTGGGTTCCTCAGCAATAGCGACGCTTCGCCCTCTCTCCAACTTCTTGCCTTGACCCCTCCCCCGCATCCCTTGTCCGAACAAAGATCTCTCTCCACAGTGCACGGGGGCAAAGGACCTTCTTCGCTTCCCTACCTAACCTTCTGCTGCATTTCAGCCGCGACGACTTGAGAACCGGTCGACGGGTTCGGCTGGAGGCCATCTTTGGTGAGCATTCTCCACTGACGTGTTACTTTTATCCTAGTAAAGAAATATGATGTCGCGTCCATCTTCCTACATAGATCGTTCGTTCATTCATTCATTCGATCATTCATTTATTCATTCATTCATAATTTCATTTACGCATTCATCTTTTCGTTAGTTCATTCATTCTCATTGTCTCCTTCTGAAAAAACGGTTCTTCATTTACGCCTTTCTGGCGTTCCATCTAAGAACAAGTAATCATCACGGAAGGAGGAAGAAACCGTTTAAAAAGCGTATTGAAATTAAATATATTTCTCGCCATTAAGAGAAAGTTCTTGGCAACTTAGTGTTCATACTTCAAAACTATCTTTAGAATTAAGGTTCACTAGTCACTGTGCATGATAAAAAAATGTCTTTTCGGCAGCGCTAAAGCTGCTTGGTTAACACGGAAGCAAATAGAGAATTCTCCGGAGATCTCAAATTCGCTGGAACATTTAAAGCTTAATGCAATTCATCTTGGCTTTCAAATCACTGCAGTTCATTTTTCTGTTCTCCACGTCATGCTGTTATTCGCAGGGACAACACTGCATTTTCGCTAGCATGCCGGTGCCGCATCGAGAATCGTACCGCCCGTCCTGTTCTGGCCTAACGTGCCGTAATACAGGTGCTCTGTGAGAAGGTACTGTCTGAAAGATGGGCCGCAATACTGATCAAAATTGTCCCACTGTAAGCGAGTTGCCATCACGCAGGCTGCTCCGGGTGGTGGCGAAGTGGACACTCCGCGTATTGCACTCAAGTCGTTCCGCGCTTTGAGCGTTGCCGTGCTGCTGGTCGCGAGGAACACAACGCGATTGTGCGTTGGTCCTGCTGTCCCGAGGACAGCGAAATGCACGACACAGGATCCCCTGATGCTGTCGTCCCTGCAGAAGGATGTCGTGTTGCAGTGTTCATCGATGGATGATGCAAATATGCCGGCCCCAGGGATCACAGAACCCGTTCTCACATCCGAAGTGGCATATGTAGTGAGTAGTGCCATGTCTTCAATAATGCAGAGCTGGTCGAGGCTGACCCGCGGGGAGTTCAGAGCGTACCGTTGAATGTCCGCGTGGATGGCATCAGTGACGCTGGAGCAGTACGCAGGCGAAAAAACAGGGTCAGGGGGCAGAAACCTGTGCTTCCCGGGGAAAAAGTAGTCAACTACGTCAGCGACGTCATCCACGAGAGGGTCGTAGCGTCGTAATAACGGAAACATGAAGGACACGATGTTCTGACGCATTCCGTATTGGTTAAAAGATCCGCGGAGTGTGCGCAATAGAAGAGCCAGAACGCGGTTGTCATCGTTGCTACCGCAGCCCATACTTGGCTGCCCCCAGTCTACGTTTACCCCGTCCAGGCGGTAGTCTGTCATGGCATCTGTGACGCTCCGCATTAGGCGCTGCATCGTAGAAGAGTCCCGACCTAGCCTCAAGAAATGCGGGGCGTCTTGCTGGTAACCGCCTAGTGTCAGCAGGATCTTGATATTCGGAAATCCTAGGCGGTTCGTGATGTTACGCAGCTGGTGAAGGCCGTACCGCTGGTCGAAGCCGGGAATTCGGCTGTTGAGAGATCCGTTGACAACACCCACAGACCAGTACACGATATGAGGGCAGAGGGCGAACGGCAGCGTTTCGAACAGAAAGTGGTATGGAGCAGCACGGGTGCTTATTACAGCTCGGTTGTCGTAGGCGCAAAAGAAAGGTCTTGTAGGTGGAGGCGGCGGTGTGCCGTTGTAGTGAATGCCTACTCGGAGATTTGCCGAGGTCGATATTGGGGCGGGTGGAATTAGACAGTGTTGAGGGACCCCGTTCCAGACATCAACGGTGGTCGCAGGTGGGGTCGCCGTTGTCGTCCTTGAAAATGACGGCGAAGGGTGTGTTGGCATCGTGATTGTTGACACCGGAAACGTTGACGAGGGATATGGTGGCAGCGTGAACCCTCGTCCAGTTCCAGGCAGAATGGCTCCACTGCTTCGCGCCAGGTACGGGACCAGCAGGAGCCACGAAGAGAGCACCAGTGGGAATGTCAGGGCGGCGCACAACACCCAGGCTTGGATGCACAGTCGTTCGTCCTGAGCGGTTTCTTCATCGCGATCCTGAAATCTGCGCTCTGGCGAAGTCGCAGTTTCCTGCTCTGGACTGGACTGGGGAACCACGGCCGGATGCGCAGCGCTGGGGTTGAGTACGACGATGACTTCTGGCGCCTCTGGCATTGCTCCATGCTGCAGTTGGGCTGCCGGCGCTCTACCAATCGGGATGTACACAGGGATGTTGGTGTTGAGCTCGTCGGATATCGGTGGCAGGCTGCCGGTGTTCAGTGGTGGCCTGGGATGCCTGTCGGTTGTCGTAGGATTATTGCCGATAGGATTGGCCGCGTTAGACATCTTGCCGGTGCAGCAACAGGACAAGCGCCGGCTTTTTCGAGTTCTTCTTTCTTCTTTATCGCGTGCGTGCGCGAGGATTGGTGATGATGATGCTGATGTCCTCTTGTTTAATGGCTCATACCCACGGCGGGGGTTTGGCCAGGGTGCACAGCGGATATAAACGCAGTTACGTAGAAGGGGTGGTCTATTTGGATAATTTTGTGTCATAGATTAGAAATTTCACCCCCTATGTAGTTGTCAATACCTTTCGACGCCGACTGTCCCGATGCTATCAGGCATCCATCTCGTGCCTGCCCGCCTGCCTGTCTGCAGGCCGCCCAATTCCTCTTTATCTTCTCTTCGATACCAAAATAACTTAGAAGTCGAAAAAATTGAATGAAAAATTTCGTGGGGAGAAAATAAAGTTATGCATGATTTTTGCTGATCGGTCTGTAATTTTTCGAGCCTTCACATCTTCTTTCTTATGTATTAGGATGACAGCGTTTTTCCAAGCTTCTGATACGCTCGAGGTCGTAAGAGATTACGTATACAGGGTGTTATAGCACAATATTCCCTGCGTCCTCCAACAGATTTGCTGTTACCTGATTCTCACCATCGCTTTGCCCCTTTTGTGTACTTTTGTCCTTACAAGGAGCAGCCGAATACTGTTTAACCAGCTAAACGAAGTTGAAGGGGCCGGCGATTACTTCGTTATAGTCGTAGCTTCGTTCAAATTTCTACCGGGGCGCTTAATTTTGCCCACCGGATAGGGTTGCGGATTGGTGAAGCGGTAGATACGACCCAGGGTCGCTGGAGCTAAGGTACCACTTATCACAGTTCGAGGACACATGTCAGTCTTCTTCCCTATCCTGCCCTGCCTTGGATGCAAAGACACAGAAAATTGCCTGGGGAGTGTATATTAGGGCAGCGCACTGCACGGCATCGGACCGGCCCGAAAGCCCGGGCTCTGCCCGCGGGCCGGGCCAGGACATGATTTGTTTTGCCGGCCCTCGGCCTGAAGTTGCGGGCCCGGGCCGGGCTCGGGCTTAAAGCTGCTGACCCGAGTCGGGCTTGGGTCTGTACAGAAACGGCTGGTGTCCGACTATTCATTCACTATTGCAGAGTGAAGTACACAACTGCGGCATTGGAGCACGACACGGAGTTATACTACGCACTGAGAAAAAAACTAAGCTTTATTCATTGAACTATTTAATTCCTTTTTTCCACTCCGTGGTGGATTAGTGGTCAAGGCGCTTGATTACTGAGCCGGGGAACCAGGGTTTTCTCCTTGCCTCGGAGGCTGCATTTCTGTTTAGGCGGCAAGCATGACAGCCATGTACTTTGCAGTGTCATTGCTCGTTGAAGAAACCCAGGTGGTCGAAATGATCCGGAGCCCTCTCCTTCGGTGTCTCTCACATCCTGACTCCCCTTGGACCCTTAAGCCCCAAAAACTTAGCTTTTAATTTATAGCTATATTTTTCTCATGTGAGAAAACTCACAAATTAAAGCGCGTTTGGTTTTTTCTTTTTGATCAGATGACAGAAACGTCTCGTAAATGAAATAGCCACAAAAGCTCGCGAGAGTTTGTGAATCTCATCTCATAACCACGTCTATCCCTCCTCGCTTCTACAGCCTGGTGCCAAGTGTTTTGCCCTGTAAGTTATCACGTGGTTCGCGCGTTATCTTCTGCTCCACCAGTAAGACTAAAATTCAATCGGTCTTAATTGGCCATTGATCGTTCGTCATCCCAAAACATACCTATGCAACAATTAGAAATGCATTCGGGAAGAGCGTATTGGTTTAGGACGCTTATAGTCTTCAAAACACACACCGTGAAATACTGAATTAATGCTTATACTTCCGGGCGAGAAAATATATCTGATTAAAGTTTTGGGGGAATGCAAAGTAGTCTATCACGCGCGTATGCAGCCCTTTTCATTTGGCTCTTGGAGCTTCCGAGTTTATCTTTGCGCACCTACTCGAGATCAGTCAAAAAGACGGGCCTGGCGAGCACTACTCTTAATCAGTTCCTTCTCGGTTAAAAAGAACGAACTTTCTGCAATCCAAACTGTGGTTTCAGAACCTTTGTCGGCCAGTTTCGTATCGGTCTAGTATATGGTATGGCTCTGGCTGTCCATTTCTAGTTACATGTCTAGGCTTCCCTATCTAACAATTTTCCGCCTCTTTGTTTAGACTGCCTTGGCCTGCCTATCATCCATTGACGCCAACAAAGAAAGTAGCCTGTCATGGTGACAACTTGCGTTTAGCGTTAACGGTTACCCCACTTGTTATGATGATCGCCCCATTCCTAGTAAACATAAACTCGCCAACGTTTGAATTAAAATGACGCAACGTTTCTGGGTCCTGTACGAGCCCTTTAATCACACATAGCGTTGAATGTGACTGCGATGGAACTTAAGTGCAAGGTTGAAAACAATATTTGTCGGTTTCAATTTAATTCACGCAACCGGATGACGCAGGAGCAGGAATGGTATCTCTTAACTTTGCAACGCACTTCTCAAGACGAGTTATTCAATCTTGGAAACGTTGAGAAACCGTCTATTTCTTTTTCTTTCCCTGCCGTAAGAAGGGCAGCTTTTTTCATAAAGAAAACGAGGATACCAAAAGCGCTCGTTGTCTTCGAATGTGAACTCATATCCTTTGGGCATATGAATAGAATAAGACACTGACGAAATCGCACTGAATAAGCGCAGCGCAAAATTCAGAAAACACGGACAGAAAGCACAGAGGTTACAAAGACATGCGATAAATTAAGCTGTATGGGCGTAACGGCTTGAGGTAAGTGGACAAAGGATTTATGATGCTGAAAACATTTTAATAGCAACTAAAACTGGGGGCTGGTCTCCCTATTCCGGGAATCCATTGAATCTTTCAACCGCTTCAGCCCTTTCGGCCAGCTCCTGCTGAACTTTACGGTGTGAGCTGGACAGCATTTCAGTGGATATAGCGAATAAAGAAGAAATAACAAAAGCTCGAATTTTGACGCGCGCCAAGGTAAGAGGATAAAGAAGAAGTAAGATTAACCGACGCCCCGGTTCGTATGCCTCGCCGCTATGATTCCTAAGGAAGCGGATTGCACCAGCAAGGAATCGACGGCAACCGAAAGTAATACACAGGTGACTTCTAATCACGACCACGTGCCACCGGCATTAGATGAAATCGGCGCCGCCCTCCCTGTACGCCCAGTTCCCAGCGATGCACCCAGCAGCAACCCCACCGCTTTCCCGGAGGCACCTCGAGTCGTCGTCGTACTGCGCCCCAATACAGCGAATTCACCCCAGGTCCCCTGGCCGAATCCAGAACTGGAAACAACAGCATCTCCTGAGGGCCGCTTTCAGAGCCTCCATGAAGAGACGGCCCAAGACGAACGCTTCTGCGTCCGGATCTGGGTGCTGTGCGGCGCCTTCACATTTCCACTAGTGTTTTCTTTGTGGATCATGCTGGTCCCTTACCTGGTGCGCACAAGCCAAACGATTTTTCCTGGAGTCGGGCCAGGATTTGCGGCGCCGACACTTCCTTCACCGTCGCCCTCAACACTTCTGACAACACAGACATCACCTGCAACTACGACTGATGTCTGGAGCGGAGTGCCGCCCACTTGTCTAACGCCACCTGTCTCCCCAACGCTCCCTGCAACATTTCAATTTGGCCCTCGCTACAACACCACAGTGCCAGCTCCATCCGTGAGGCCCTTCTTTTGCGCCTACGACAACCGGCACACAGCGCTCTCCGACACTCCGTGGAACTTCATGTTCGAGACGCTACCGTTCGCGCTCTGCCCTAACGTCGTGTACTGGTCGGTAGGAATCGTCGACGGATCTTTAACAAGCCGGGCTCCCAGCTTCGACCAGCAGCACGGCCTTCACCAGCTTCGTAACATCACGGACCGCCTGGGATACCCGAACATCAGGATCCTATTGGCGCTGGGCGGCTACAAAGAAGACGCGCCTCATTTCTCGAGGTTAGGCCGGGACGACGCAGCCATGCAGCGGCTTCTGCAAAGCGTAACACAGGGCATGAGGGATTACCACTTGAACGGAGTCACCGTGGATTGGCAGATGCCGGCTCCAGGCTGCGGTGGCAGCGATGACAAGGGTGTGCTCGCTGCACTTATGCGCAGACTCCGGCAATATTTCAACCAGCATGGCATGAGCCAGACTATACTGTCGTTGAGCCTAGATGCTGACAGTGGCTACGAGGCTGTCGCAGACCGCGTCGCTGACGTTGTAAACTACTTTTTTATTGCTAAGGATATTACAACCCTTCCGGGCCCTACGAATACGCCTGATTTCTGCTCTAATATCACCCATGTAGTCCATGCTGTGATTGCAAATTACGTGCGGAACATGCAACGGGTCAGCCTTGACCAGCTCTGCATCGTAGAAGACCTAACACCCTTGGCAACTATCGTGAACGTCTCTTCGGCAACGGGTTCCATCGCCACTTTGCCGAATTTGTATGGGCCGCCCTTCTACACGTTCTGTAACACGCCGAGTTTTTGCAGAAACGATAGCAGCAGAGGATCGTGCGTCTCTCACTTTTTTTACGCCGATCCACCAGGTCAGCCTCACCGCCTCGCTGCGCATGTCGCGACCAGCAACGTCACGACACTTCAAGCACGGGCCGACCTCAGCGTGATACGCGGACCTTCAACTTCAACCGCCTCTGGACAGGGCTGCGTGCTGGCGGTAAACTTGCACGCCGACAACTTTGCGGGGGAATGTGGCCCGCCCTACAGGCAGTACCTTCTGACTGAACACCTCTATTACGGAACGATTGGTCAGAACGCCCCCAGTGCTTCGATTCTGAATGCGGCGCCGCAGTGCTAGGAAAAGGGGAGAGCCATGATGAAGATAAGAAATGTAGCCAGTCGAAACTCATCTTCATTGTGGTGAACAATGGCGTTATAGGTCGCTGTTTTGTCAGTTGTTATAAACGGTTCACGTGGGTCCAGTTTTTGCTAAACTTAACCAGGCTAGATTGTTTGCTTCTCAGTTCATTATTGAAGCTATTATGCCAGCCGCTGTTTGGTAAGGAGAACCCATGTCTTCACCCAAGAACTTTTTGAAGTTTTGGGAAACCGTAAGGGCTGTACTATTCGAATGAGAAGCAAACCATACAGCCTAGTTACTTTTGGCAAAGGCTGTACATACAGCTCTTACAAAAACTATTTGCTTTCCTGATCTAGGAGCCCTGGTGCTTGTATTTTGTCACTTTTCGCTCTCTAACCGAAAAAAAAACTTCGAAAGCGGAACGAAGAACTGAGTGTCGGGTGTGAATGCTGAAAGTTGGTGTTAATGATTTATTGATGGCTAAGCAAATTGCAAGTATGCTATTAACCAGTGACACGCCTTACAGACTCATTACTGAATGCACAGTTGTGTATGCACAAGCTATATCTGTATGCTCTCACGCGTAGCTTATTGCACTTCCATATTAAATACCTTCCCCTTTAGTGGAAGTAGTCTAGATTGTGTTAGTCTTATCACTTCCATACCGTAAATTCAACCTAAACCTTACAAGTGTGCGATAAGCCACATAGATGGGAGTTGAGGTTTTCTGTATAGAAGTGTTCTATATAGAAGCCGCACAACTGTGTCAATACAATGGTTTTCAGCTTACCATGTCCTTTATCTAAATGATTCCTTGTTTGAGTTGACCGTTTAGTACTGCGGCACTAGGCTATAACTCCGCCGAAAAGCCGTGGTCTGTCTAAAGCCTGCTTCTCGCAGGTGGTGCACTTTCCACAATGGGCAGGTAACAACCTTCCCACAGTTATCTCTCTGTCTATAGTCTTTTCGCCTCCTGGACGAGCTGGATGTCAACCAGCTGGGCGACAAGTTGGCCACCTAGGTCACGCGACTTTTTGACGTCATCACAAACTGCTCGCCATGGCAGGTGGCAGTTCAATTGATGATTGTGGTGTGGTGGCCTTCCCCACCACCGTTTGTGCTGTGGTCGCGTGAAGGCCTGTGTACAACATTATTTGTGTGGAAAGTCGGGGTGAGGGCCTCGGCGAGGCATGGTCGAGCTATTCATTACCCCGTTCAATCGGCACCATGCGTACTGTGAGCAAGGAAGGCTGGTGTATGTATCGCCTAGGGGAAGAGGAAAAATTTATTTCCAAAAGTGCCCTCGAACGTTCGTTCGGATGGGCAATAAAAATATGCAAAACCAATTGGAGGCGACACACAATCTCTGCCTTAAAGGCATGACGTGGTAGCTAAGGGGTTATATTGCCTATGTATGCAGAAATGGTGTTCCTCTACTTAACATTCATATATCCTTGTGAGCCCTCAGAGAAGCAACGTAGGAAGGAGGTAGGCCACCTAGGTCACATGACCTTGTAGCGTCATCACAACCTGCCCATCATGTCAGGTGCCAGTTAATGATTAGTTCCTTAGGAAGAACAACATGGGTTGCACAAGGCCCACCGGTGGCAGCACCTGTCATCGCAGGGCAGTGGCGCATTAACCGCTGCACCACTGCGCCAGGATTGGCATGAGGACTGACATCGCACAGCACACGGGTGCCTTTTGCGTTCCGCCTCCATCGAAACCCGACCGCGGCTGCGGCGTTTCGGTGGAGACGGAGCGCAAAAAGGCGCCCGAGTGCTGTGCGATGTCAGTGCACGTTGAAGGTCCTCAGGTGGTCGAAATTATTCCGGAGACCACCTCTACGACACCTCTTTCTCTCTTTTCTATTTCACTCCCACCTTCCTCCCTTCGCTTGCGGCGCAGTTCAGGTGTCCACCGAAATTGCCAGACAGATATTGCGCCATTTCCTTACCCTAAAAGCAATTGATCAATTTACCAATTTTTTTACTCTCATGGATGTATGAATTTAGAAAGTGACCAAGTCTGCATATATGGGAATTAACCCATTACGCTATCGCGACATACTCTTCAAGCGCAGCTTAAGTGTCACCTCCATTTTATGCGAAGCATACTACTTTAGCTACCACTTCAGCCATTCACCGTGGTTATGCGCCTCCAAATGACGTGATACATGAGTCACACCACGTGACACGATGACGTCACGACAGTAGAGAAACGGGGGCCCACCTCGCGCCGTCGCTGTGGTTGTGCGCCTCCAAATCACGTGATACATGACGTCACACCACGTGACACGATGACGTCAGAACAGTGGAGAAACGGGGGCCCACCTCGCGCCGTCGCTGTGGTTGTGCGCCTCCAAATTATGCGACACGATGATGCCACACCACGTGACACGATGACGTCACGACAGTGGAGAAACGGGGGCCCACCTCGCGCCGTCGCTGTGGTTGTGCGCCTCCAAATTACGCGACACGATGATGCCACACCACGTGACACGATGACGTCACGACAGATCGCCGTCACGCGCTGGGAGAGGGAGAACGATGCCATCGCACAGACGCCGGAATGTCCTCGAGCGGCATTCCCGCGCATTTCGAACGCGCGTTCACACTCGGTGTAGTTGAAACGCTCGCTCCACCGGGCAGGCGGACGCGGCTTCCGTGGCAATCCAGGCGCTCACCCAACGCGCGTCTCGGGGTTAGTCGGCGTTCCGCTGTAGCCATGCCGTTGTCTTCCCCCACGACGAAGGCTTCTAGTGGCTGTATTAAAATGACCAAGTATTCAACCAAGGAAAGCCATGTATTACCAAGCCTAGCCATCAATATGCTTCGCATCTGACTAGGCTTAACCTTAGCTAAGCCTCAGCCATTTTTTTCTAACCAGAGGCTTCATGGAGGTAATATAGTTTTTATATAGGTTGAAGGCGACCGGAGGTGGGTCAGAGATGATGGATGGAAGGGCTGTATGGGTGCGGTGGAAAGGTGTCTGGTGTGTGGTGATTGCTGTGTGCAGCTGTATTTAAATACATTAGCTTCCAACCTGTTTCGTCTAATTTCATTAGGCGACCTTCATGTGATATTTTACTCTGCTTCCCTTGCTTCGAACCACGCTCAGCCCGTATCCGCCTGTACTGCCTCGTTTGTGGTTTTGCCGGGGGCGCCTAATGCTAATCTTCCAACAACTCTGATTTATTTCTGGTCTCGACTAAGCTTCTGCCCTTATGCACCAAAACCGCATTCGCGAAAGTAAGCCAGTAAGGTAAGTAAGCCATTATTCCTTTCCAAATACCTCTGAGTATTTGTTACTTGTTGTAACCCCATAATGTCATATGTTTCATTATCGCGGCATCGATTCGTCCTTCTCTAAAAGTCTGCTCGTGCTTTTTCCTGTATACCTATCCTTCATTTACTTAAAGCCCGAGATACTTGTATTCTGCCATCTAGGTATTTCATGGCCATGTATTGCAAGCACCTTAATAGTTTGAATGGCTGAAAATCACCAGACCTGACTTAATTGCGCCTAAAGTAAACTCTAGAGCGTCTCCTTTGTCTCCGCAGTAAATAACTAGGGTTTCCAAATCTTCCCTGCAATCTGTTAGCAGCACTATACCGTCCGCATATATTAAATCAGCGAGCCGCTGCTTGACGACCTTCCCGCTATATTTGTACGACAGATCAAAACTTAGATACTTTCTTGCAGCTTCCTTTCTATGTTTGTAACACAAAGCATGAGCAGCAGCGGTGATAGAGGCGACCGTGTTTTAATCCTTTGCTTACCCAGACATTTGTCGTACTTCTTATCCCTTGCAATGTAATAATTTTTCCTTGGTATATTTGCTGTAGAAAATAAATTATCTTATGACTGACACCCTCCTCTTTCAGCATGATCCAGAGGAGTTACCTGTTCACGCTACGGTAGTACAAGGGTGTGTTTTGCACCCTGGCTATTTCTATGCATTGCGTGAGCACAGACAGGCTGTCGCGTAAGCTGCTACCACTTCTGAACCCGTTCTGAAGTTCCCCGAATATATTAACTATTACTTTCTATCCATGACTGCATTTCAGTTTCACCCTCTACATTGCAAACGTGTCTATAACATACGGTATTGTAATTGGTCTGAAAGATTTTATGTGCAACCCATCTCCTTTCCATTTATAGACGATTTCCCTTTATAGGTTAAACTGAAGTATGAAGCGACAGCCAGCTCCACGAGAAGTGCAGGTATACGCGGTCTTGTGTTATGCATTCTTTTAAGACATCACCTGCTTCTTGTTAGCCAACATCACCACCATCATCATCATCAGCCTGACTACGCCCACTGCAGGGCAAAGGGCTCTCCCATGTCTCTCCAATTAACCCTGTCCTTTGCCAGTTGCGGCCACCGTATTCCCACAAACTTCTTAATCTCATCCGCCCACCTAACTTTCTGCCGCTCCCTGCTACGTTTGCCTTATCTTCGTATCCACTCCGTTACCCTTAAGGACCAGCGGTTATCTTGCCTTCGCATTACATGCCCTGCCCAAGCCCATTTCTTCTTGTTCATTTCAACTAGAATGTCATTAACCCGCGTTCTTTACCTTTCCTAAAAGCATAAGTAAGCAGTGAGCCAGTCACAACCTCGCCCTGCATCCTTCGACTCGGCTATTCGCACCGACTTTTTGTTTCGTTCAAAAGTGCAGCTACATTGAAAGGTGGGCGACCTACCGTTCGCATTTTCAAAAAGCGCGCCCTGCTTTGCACTTCGCGAACCACAACGGAGGCGCCCACGAGTGAAAACGATCGCAGAATGTGGAGTGTGACACAAATGCAAGAAAAAATTGGCGGGGGCTTAGCTTTGATTAAGCCGGGTAGGTTGGGAAAGCATGGATGGATGGATGGATGGATAGGAGCGCCCCCTTTGAAACGGGGTGGTGGCAATTGCCACCATGCTCAGCTTTTCTTTATTTATTATTTTTTTTGTTTACTGTGTTGGCAATTCTCATTAAGATTCTCCATCAACTTTGCCTACGGTTTCCTACTATTCTAACCTTATGCCACATCTCTGCTTTTCAACCACCAATCCTCCAATCGCTTTTTGCTGACTTCCACTGCAGATTTATTTACATGACCATTGTTATCTTTAAACCCTAGGGCCTCAGAAAGAGTGACTGTGCCTTCATCGACATCCGGATGGATACCATCACATTTGATTATGAGGTGTTCAATTGTTTCCACAGATCTACCACACACTGCACATGTGTCATCTTCTTCGTTAAATTTCTTTTTGTAGCTGCGCGTTCTAAGACACCCTGATCTAGCTTCAAAAAGTAGGGCACTGCCTCTTGAGCAGGTGTTTTATACCAGCGCCTCTGGTGAGAAGAGCGCGGCGGGCCGTTCCAAGCGGCCGCCGTTACCCGACGAGCCGAGTTGGTAGCCCGTCTCTCGCTCCTAGTATGACGTCACGCTGTGACGTCACTAGGCATGGTTTGACGTCAGGGGTCATTCTAAAGGTCAAACATGCCAAGTGGCCGCCGCTACGCGAAAGGCCGTTCTTGGGAGTAGTATTGCTTTCGCAATAAAATCCATAAGACCACTAGCGTTAAGAACGGAAACGACGCAAACTTTTTCTTTACTCTTCACGATCCACCGCTGTCGAGTGAAAGCGCTCGAACGTCACCTGAGAGCGTTCCTGGAGGGTTTTGTAAGGTTTCTAGCCGCCAAGTACGCTGATGTTCATTTACCTTACTGAAGGCTCACGTGAAGGCAGACTCGTAACTAGTCAATTATTCACGTGGCGTAAGCTATCAGAATACAAGCGCATAGATACGGACGGAGAAAGCGGCAGAAGCGGCCCGCGTACCCTTCGCGGTATTGACGACAGGTGGCGCAGACATAGGCATGTGCACGGAGCATAAAGCCACCGGTTAAGTTTGCTCTTTAGTTATAATAAACGTTAAAAGGACACACAAAAAAGACAAAATGCAGTTTGACACAAACTTTTACATAGTCAGGAAACAATGTCTGGTAAATAATGAAGACAAAAATAAAAAGGACACAAAGGTTTACTAAAGTTTTTTAGTGAAAACGAAAAAATACGCCAACAAGTAAAAAATCTTAAAACAGATGTTAACTTAAAATTTGTGGCAAGCCACGAGCCAGATAATTTCTCCGCTATCCAGCAAAACTATTTATACACAGAGATATGGCCAAGGCGACTTTTTTAATAACCTCTGTCCAGAAACGTGATCAAACTGCAGCATTGGTGCAGGTGTTACTGCATCCGCCTGATAAGGGCTAAGCTTGGGATTCAGTCCCTACTGCCGCGGGTACCTCATGACCTTCTACTCTGCACATTTATTTATTCAGTTACCCTAAAGGCCCGTGTGGGCATTACATGGGGGGGGGGGGGGGGGGGTAATATAAATGTTTAGAACGCGGAGAAAATACACAAACAGGCGGGTGCACACAAAATTCGAACATGAAGCAAATACGTCGTTGCAGGTAGATATATTCGGTTCATACAATATTCACAGCCTGAGGAAGCACTTCAGACTGTCGATAAATGTGACGTAGTCAGTGATGGAAGCCACGTTTTCCGGGAGCTGATTCCAGTTGCGAATGGCAAGAAGAAGCGGTGGCATGCCTTTCCTTGGACTGATGTACGGCTCCTCTGGGGTGAAATGCTCGTAAACATTCATCCAGCAAGAAGTTCTAAATTCATCTTTGACTTCGCCCCGCGGAAAACAAACACGTTGGACTTGGTGCGTAGTTGCCCCCTGATACATTAAAACGGAATTTCCACAAGGAACACAATTGACAGGACGAAATGAGCAGTTAACTCTGACAACAAAAAAGTTCTCTCAACTCTTTCCGTTGTACAAGAAAAGGGGGAATTTCTTAACATGCTCAATTAATAGCGACCTCGCTCTTTTAGATCCCAACGGTAATAGGATACGCCATAAATGACTGCGTCGTATATTTTATCGAAAGCCTCGCCAATCGTAGCGCGACAGTTTATCTTGAGGACCTGAGCAAAGGTTCCTCGACGAGCAGAGGACGAGTCCATTTTGATCGAAAATTCTGTACAATGTCCGCCCATGGTCTAAAGCAAAGTTCGCAGAGCTCGCGAAAACGCGTTATGCAAACGTATGAAATTCCGTGCAGTATCAATAAAAGTTATAATAATTATGAAAGAAGCTACTGAATTCCTAAAGCAACGTTACTGGTTAGTGTACAGGAAACAATAAGTCAATGAGCACAATTTTTTCATGACCCTCTTGTGAACAGATTGCCTGTGGTCTTAGTACTGTAACTGTAATAATCGTATCAGGATTCTAAGTAAATGACAAAGATACAGAATAAGCAGCAAGTCACGAAGGTGAAATGATAAGACTTGCTGGAAAATGTCCAGGACGGCATTCACCTAAAACAGTCCCTGAGGGGCAACATTCTATTGCGACCTCTGCACGCGAAGGCCTGGTGGAATTCGGGCATCTTGGCAACACCGAAGTTGCAGCCCGCATGCGCAGCGGAGTGACTCAAGTCGTTGGGGCCCGGCGTCGCGTTCACGGAACCACAGAGAGGCAAGCAGGCCCTTTTGAAGAACAGCGCGTTTGTGGCCGTTGAGCGTCGCGGATCTTTCTTGACGGCATCCGAATCATACTCGATCTTTATGTTTCTGGCGGCCTCTATGGCGTCTATCACGGAGAACGCGTCGTCAAACTGCTCCTCAGTGAGCGGGCTACCGGGGATTTTGTATCGGTCGGCGAGGCAGTGGGCAAGGTCCGCGTACCCAGTGGCGGATTTCTCTCTCCAAGAAGACGATGAGGTGGTGTGTTGGCCAGGGACGCTTTCTTGTCGGTCGTTGGCAAGGCGGGCAAATCTTCTCAGCACCAGAGTGGTCACGGTAGCGATGTTGATAAAGTCCTCCTCGACTGATGTGTAGTATATCGGTTCCGTGCCCAAGAACTGTGGAAGCACTATGATCTTTTTGTTATGGATGACCGAAATTGCTGTGCCCATCAAATCCTTGCTGTGCTTGAGCACGAGTGACTTGGATGAACTGAGGAGGCAGGACGGGGGTGTTTCGAGCTTGTAAATGTCGACATAGTTTTCGATGAAACTATTTGACACGAGAAGACGGCCTTGTCCGAAGCGGTTGCACTGAAGCTCGGGCACTGTCATCACGCTGCTCGGAAACAGGACGACGGTGAAATTGGCAATCTTGCGCTTGGATGTTGTCATGTCCTCGGGGTCCATCCAGGACCGGGAAGCGATGATAGGGAGCAGCCTGGTCTCGAAATCGGTGTAGCTCTTGAACCTATCTATGACGGGTCTTTTGATGGCAAACATCATAGACATCGCACGCAGCCACATTTCCTTGAAGACCGACATGCCAGATTTCAAGCAGGTAGAGCGGAGCGTGTCGTTGGTTCGTGACCCAATGAGCTTGAAGTCGGACGAAAGGACATGGGCCGCCAGGACAGCTACCAGGTGCATGGATCTCGCAACCGGCGTCGAATTCACGAGTGCAACCTCCAGATCTGCGCAGACCTTGCCGAAATCTGGTGCCTTCACCATTGTCTCAGCGCTGCCACCGTGCTCCATGAAATGCTTCGTCCAAAGGGCTGCTGTGAATGGCCCGCAGGAAAGATCTCCGATCTTCTTTGGTGCAAGAGGCGCTCCCTTTATACCCTGACGGTTTTTCCACGCCTCATCGTGTTTCACGACTTCGGAAATGACTTCGTCACCAGGGCCGTGATCGCCGATGCTGGAGAGGACTCGTCGAAGGTACCGGGTCGTCTCGTTAGTCGGATCATCTTTACCCATGCTCATGTGAAAGCTCCAGGCCCTCTTGATGACGAAGTGCGTTCCCTCAGACGCCGTCGTGTAGCGGTTAATCTTGAAGAAGTTGTGGAAGTGGTTGAGGTACGACAAGTTGAAGCTGTACGCGAACAGTTCCTCCCAAGTGTTTTGCACCAGCCACTGCCGGAGCGGTATATCCAGCTCCTGCACGGACGTACGTGAATAGCATATGATTTGAATACGCAACAGACTTTTAGTAAAAGATAGTCCCTGTTTAGACTTTTTTAATTGAGATTATGGTACCAAGCGTTTGACACAGGCGCAACTATGTTGGCGCACTGATCTAGCGAGGTCCCCTTTGTTGTCCCATGCCTTCCCCAGTTTTGTATGTTTATTGAGCACGGTGTACGTACAACGGAAGAACACTGAACTTTTTTAAGCAAGCCCCTTTTTGGTTGCCTACGTTCACATTTAGTTCCCCACGTCCGATCACACCAAGAAACTCCGGAAAAGCGCAGTTTTTCACTGGGAAATTGTTTACGAACGCAATTTTTTGTGGGTGTACCGTAAGGTTCTAGCATAACAATAGATATATTCACAAATCTTTCCGCGGTACGCTGGCAGTTTTCTGCTATTTGTCGTCGAAAACGCCACCCTTTGGTTTTCTATGGCATTCTTAAAAACTCGGTGTGACCGCGAAGTAAACTTTAATAGCAAGATTTTACTGTTTTCGGAGACTACACCATTTTAATCAATGTATAATATCTTACAATATCTTAACATCATAATATCTTACAGCAGGATGCGTTGAAATTAAAAGTCACAACCAAGAAAGACGGACTTGTGCTTTTGTCAAGTATTACGGTATGGCAAGAGAAAAGGAAAACAAAATCATCATCATCATCACCCAGACTACGGCCATCTGCAGGGCAAAGGCTTCTCCCATGTCTCTTCAATTAACCCTGTCCTTTGCCAGCTGCGGCCACCGTATCCCCGCAAACTTCTCAATATCCTCCGCCCATGCACCTAACTTTCTGCCGCCGTCTACTACACTTGCCTTCTCTTGTAATCAACTCCGTTACCCGTAAGGACTAGCGATTATCTTGCCTTCCCATTACATGCCCCGCCCAAGCCCATTTATTTCTCGTGATTTCGACTAGGATGTCATTAAAACGCGTTTGTTCCCTCACCCACTCCGCCCGCTTCCGGTCTCTTTAGCGTTACACCTTTCTCTCCAAAAATCTTACACCGATTTCTTTCTTACACGCATCGCTCATTGTCACGCAGGTCGTATACTCACAGCCACCACTTCTCGCACTGCCTTCTTGATGTCTACCGGGGCTTCGAAGGTCTTCAGGCAGGTCACGTAGTACGCTCGCGCCGTCTCAAGCACTTGGATGTTGGGCTCGTTTGATTCGGTGCCAGCCGAGAGAAGCTCGTGTCGCTTCTCCAGGAACATGCCGGCGGCGTCCCGCATGAATGTGGAGGGACCGTGCTTTTCGCGAAGCCAGTGGCCGCACACGTGGGAGTAGAAGTCGTCGCAGGGGTCCACCGTGTGGTCTGCGTAGCTGGAGACCAGCCGGCTAGCCTGCAGGCGCACATGCAATCATACCCAACAGTTCTGGACAAATGCATTTAAGGCGAAAGCCTTTAATGGCTCATACTGTCGTCCGTTAACAAAGCGTGTCACACGGTTTAACTCGAAAACTAAAAGGATAGAAGAAAACCAATAGTTGCTTCAGAAAGAGGAGGAAAAAGTGAACCCAGAAGCTAAGTTTGGAGACTATAGGTTAATTAGTTAATTATAGGCAAAAATGCCGAAATCGCTTCGAAATGGCGCGGACGTCGATATAGCCACGGCAACGGTGTGACGTCACTTCCACCGGAAGTTGTCACGACATAGTGAAAATTGTCAGAGTGGTCGGAAAAAAGTCGGATTTGTGTAATTAAGCTTAATTAACACTAAGATGCCCGAGAGATGTATAATTTGGGTATCGATATAGCCACGGGAACGATATGACGTCACATCCACCGGAAGTCGCCACGGCATGGCCTCTTCGGCTTTTTCCTCTCAACACTTTAGTTGCCAAAGTGTCCACGCAATTTTTTTTGATCGGCAATCTGTTTATGAACGCAATTTTTTCGTATAATGCAAGATTTCACTATAACATTCAATATATCCGCAGGTCACCCGAGGGCAGTCTTGTATTTTTTTTCTATTCAAGTTTTTGCTCTCGTCAAAAGCGTTTCCCATCGATTTACTAAGGCAGTTTTAACAGTTCGATGTAATCGATGGAAGAAAGATTGTGCTACATATCAGAAGATTGGACCATTACCTTCGATATTTCCATAACAATGTCATGGAGTTTTCCAATTTTTCCATAACAATGTCTTACACTTTTTCGAATTTTCAAAATTTTTGTCCCAGAATGTTGGGCATGCTCTTGACACATTTGCTCGACATCGAAAGAATTAAAAATACAACATATTTCTTCCTGCTACTGAACAGAAATTGTTAACGTCAGTGACAAAAATTGCACTTCGACTGCCGGCCAGCAACGAGGACTGGTTCTCAGGGCCAACGCTTCGATGCAGGCGAATGGGCTGCCGGAATAGGCGGACCACACAAGGCTCCGATAAATGCCATTGTTTAAATTAAGTTTTCAATCAATCAATGAATCAATCAATCAATCAATCAATCAATCGACTACCGAGTCTAAGTAGATGGCGAAGTGGTTAAATTTAGATACACATGTCAGCGACAAAGAAGAAAACCAGTGACGTGAACGCTCTTACCTTGCGAGAACTTTTTGGAAAGCTGCCTTTTCAGCAATGGTTGCCTCATTGTCACCACAGCGTATTAATCAACTGATGAACACCAAGGTAACGGTGTCCTTAGCGCCCCTTTAAACCTCGAAGTTAAGCTCCCAAAATTCGCTTTATTCCTTAAATAGGTGCAGCATCAAGAACGTGCGCCGTATCACGAGCGTCCTCACCTCTCGACACTTGGCTGTTGTGCACTCGTAGTTCACCTTGGCAGTGTGGATGGTTCGCCAGAGGGTGAAGACGAACGTAGCACCAGCGAGGGCAAACGCTGCTGCTCCAGCCAGCACCGTCTTCCGGGAACTGGTGACGGATGCAACTGCGATTTTACGGGCCCACTGGTACACGCAAATTCAAGAGAGGGACCGTAGTTAAGCGCGTATTAAGCACCCAAAGAGCTAAATAAAAGAAAAAAATTACCGAAGACACTTTGGAAATTCAAAAGTGTGCTTGGCGAAAGCCTTGTGGTCAACCCACTGCCGCTTCTCCGAACCGCTTGGCGCGGAATCTCTGGTCACTGGGCCGCTTCGGAGCCATGCGTCTCGCTCACTCGACTGCAACGAGACGTCTGGCGAAGAAGCGGCGGTGCAGCTGCCACCGCCGACGCGCGCGCACTCGTTCTACCGCTTCTGTGTGACGTCACGGTTGCTATGCAGAGCAGCGCTCCCCCACCGGCACACCGGCTGCTAAGGAGGGGAGAAGGTTGCGCCGCTGCGCGGAGGAGAGGCCACAGTTGGCACGATTCCAGCGCACGGACGGACACCGCGAGCATGAGCCATTAAAGGCTTTCGCCTTAAAATGATAAAAAAATGAGAGGATTGCGCTTAAGTCTGCTTAAGAGCGGAAATGCCAAAGCCTTTCCCTGTGCTCTTTTTCTCCCTTCATTTGTTTCTTTAGTATTGCTCTTGTTTTCATCTTGTATTGTTTTTATTTTTGCTATGAGTTTGTCTTATTTTTAGTTTGTATTTTACTATCTTTTTCTATTTCTTCTAGTTTTATTCATTCTTTTTTTTTAAGCAGTAATTAGTGAGCCAATGTATGGATTGTTATGTGGCTAGTGTTGTAATGGCTATTGATCTGTCTTATCGGACGAACGCCACTGATGAGCCAAGAAATGCTTTCGCATCAAAGTCACGTGTTCATGGCGATGCGCATCATTGTTTGGACATTATGGTCGTGTTTACATAGTCAAGAGAAGGACGGTGAAAAGACGAACAGGGGCATTAAGCTTCACTGTTTAACGAGACGCGAGCCACACAGCTGAACCGAGCCCAGAAAATCTGTACAAATGCTTCTAGTTCCCGCCGATACCATCGCATGTGTCATGGCGCAGAGTATAAAAATATCGCCGCAATTTCGAATGTTTGGCACATGCAACGCACTGATTTCCTGCGCACGTCAGAACAAGTCGCTGGGAACACGGGAAGCCATTCATAGGTCAGATTCTGCAGAGTGCGAGAAGCTACGTTACGCGCTTTTTGTCAGGGCTCGAAAGCAATCCATATGAGCCGAATACTTGAAACAAAGACCGCGCGTGACGTCTATTTCAAAATGTTTTAGAAATGCACGCTGTATCACACGTATTTCGTTTTACAAAGTACCGGGTGGCGCTGCGCACAATGGTACAGAAAGAATTAGCGAGCGACACCTGGTAGCACAAGAATCACTATCTCGCCTTTGTGTCATCCGAGGCACAGGCTACATACACCGGGGCATAAAAAATAGCTTCACATGTTAACCTTGGTAAATCTCTTTATTCAGCATACTTAATACTGTCGTCGTAACTTCGCAGCTCGACGGGCTGCTACGACGGGTTGTTCGTAGTCTTTCATCGCGCTGCATATGGCCTAGGGCGCTAGGCGCTTCTTCTTATATTCGCAAATTATGACGTCATCAGTAACGTGGATCACGTCGTGTCACGCATACGATGACGTCACATATCACACGACCAACCTCCTTTGACCTTGTTTTTATTTCAGAGGTACTGCCAGCCTTCACAGAAGGCCTTTGGCAGGAGTGAGCACACATTGTGAAGAAAAAAAAAAGCGCGACAAGACATGATAATGATAAAAGTGGTGTCATTCGCCTGCTTGAGCAGGTTAACACCGAGAAGAAAAGAACAAATAAGAAATAAAAATGCTTTGTACAAGCTCGCTCTGTTCAGGCATATAGAAGCAACACTGGCACATAACACAAGAACACTGGCATCAATAGCACGCTTTAGGAGATAAACAATAACGGTAGACATACGCTGATCCGTCAGCAATCACAAGAATGCCAACCACAAAGTAATATCAATAGCGGGAACCATAAACGCTTAGGTTGATTTAACTTATGCACTTCAATTTTGATAAGAAAGATTGGGTACTATGGGGTAATGGGGTAGCACACCATAGTAACACCATAAGCTCTTCATGGTTTGACCTCTGGCTCGCTTCAAGGTCAGAGCTGAAAGCACGGCGACCTTGGCTTTGCATGGCCTAATGAAGCTGTCGCTTCAAAATGATCTGCACATGACGCGCCTCCCGGTCTCAGGAATGAGGATGATAAGAAAATAGAGAAGCTTTTTCTTACTTGGAGAATTGCCTTTTTGTGGTGAGCTCTGTGAAAATCGAGTCGCTGAGTACATTGGCGTTCGTGCTGGAGACTTTGGGAGGGGAGCTATTCGCGGCACTGCAAATGGAAAGCGAAGTGCCATATGGTACCCATAACCCCGTTTGGGACACAAACTGGAAGAGATCAGCGGATGGCGTTACAATCAAAGGTAATGTAAGCAGATGGGACAGAATAAATCAACCCGTAAACCTATGTCAAGAAACAGCCAACCTTTCTTCCTTCCGTTATTCACAGGGGCGTTCGTCCCTGGTCGCCATGCTCAGGATACATTCATGATGGATATGGATTTCTCAGCACTAATGTGCAGGTAATGACGAAATGCTTATTGGGCAAACAATTCCTGTTTTCGCGCTTACAACTGCCTACGTTTGTTTAGGTTTTACTCATATGTTGAATGAATAGCACAAGGCAGCAATGAACGCAGCGGCGCTGGAAATGTTCGAGTCAATTTTTCTTGTATTTCAATCACATTGATAACGCTGAACGGACCATTTCCTGTTGCGGCATCTCCTGAAAATGGAATATAAAGCACGCACCAGAAAGCATATTTGTTTAGTGCTGGTATACCTTGCTCTATACACTTGGATAAGAATCGTGTCGCTCTTGGTGTCTCTACCGCAATTCTCGTATACTATCCTGCGGCAACAGATCGGAATAATCCCCCACCCGAGCTTGGTAGAACCCTGGACGACCATTGCTCAGTGTGGTTTTCTTCCGTTTTAAGATCAATAACAGTAATACTTTCACCGAAGTTATTAACAAAAAAATAAAGGCGAGGCCTACCAGAATTACAGGGGGTTTGTTTGGTGCGCTTTTATTCTGTTTAAACCAAGATTTCAGCTTGGACAAGGCCGCCAAGGTGGTTCAGTGGTTATGGTGCTCGGCTGCTGACCCGAAAGACGCGGGTTCGATCCCGGCGGTGGCGGTCGAAATTCAGTGGAGGCGAATTTCTAGAGGCCTGTGTACAGTGCGATGTTAGTGCACGTTAAAGAGCCCCGGGTGGAAGAAATTTAAGGAGCCCTTCACTACTGCGTCCCTCATGGATTCAGACTTTGGTATTCTACCTTCATTTTTTATTCCAACGTCAACAATAATCATATCGTTTTTTATATCGATTCCTTGACCTTCAAGTACCGTTTTTTTATATGACTTAAACCATCATAAAACTAGCTTGCGACTAAAAATTGAATGAGACTATCTTAATAAAAATTGTCTATGAAAGTCTAGCCTGCGCAGCCTCGTTTCAAATTAAAACACAGCACGATTGCTATGTTCGGTAATAAAATTTTATCGTGAGGCTATCTTGGAGGTTTTAGGTGGTTTCAGCGCCAAAATGAAAAAAAAAAATGCGGTTTTTAGGTATTATCTATTCTAACTGCAGTATTTAGGCGGCTTTCAATGCTGGACTTTGTCGAAGCATCTTCCAAGTCATCTTTCATAGCACGATCTTGATGGGGCCGCCGGTGCGCTACGATTGCGATTACCAGATATCGTAATCTTACTGTTCATTTTATACAGCTGCGCTGTAATGATGCAACGCCCAGCGAGAATTGTAACCGTACTTTATCACACTTTCCTCAGTTCTCCCTTCAAGCACTGTTCAAGTGTCAACACCCCCCCCCCCCCCCCCCCCCCCCCCCCCCTAGATGATAGCGAAGGTGGCGCGAGGCACGAGTGGAGGATGTTCGCGTTGTCTGCTACGCCACCACAACCAACGCCCAACCGAAAAACGCGTAGTTTCAACAGCTGCGTTGTCATTTGTTAGAATACGAGGAAGAAAGCTTCGCTAGACACAAGTTTAGGAGACTAAGGATCATAATGTATAAACGTCAGGGGAAGTTGAGGGAAATTAGGTATTAGCAAGAATTTTCTAGTACAGGTTCTACTAAGACCAGATATTTGCTGCGCTCTGGGGTCACAGGCCTAATTGCCTGAGCTAAAAATAGTGCACACAATCTTTTGTTGACGCCAATTTATGACTGGCCGATCGCAAAATTGGCTGCCCCTCCTGTAGGCTATGCTGATTGGCCAATGGATTAGCGTGAGCCAAACACCCCTGTCTAGCCTTGTGAACACTGAGCAGTTTCGTTAATTAGACCGAGATATAGCGCGTAGCTTGGCCCATAAACCGTATTGTCGCGCTGAAAATATTTGCTGTGTCCTTACAATCAATAACCTGGGCCGTTTGTTCATCGCTGGGAGCACGACGACTTGCGATGGCTTTTCCGACGTCTTCGAGTTCTGGAGGGGGGGGGGGGGGGGGGAACGAAATAGTGAATCATTAAGAAAGGCACTGTTCAAACCAAACATCGGCAATAAGGAAAGAGGACAACCGCATGATGTACGTAGAACCGACTTGCACAAGAGCGCGCTCTGTTGAACGAAAGAGCATAAGCATTTATAATATTTCCTCCCGCACGCACAGTTGGCAATGAGTGCAATGCAAACAGTATCTTTAATCGTTGGCCTATGTTCTAGTCAGGCTACTGAGGTTTTGAAGGCTTAGGAGCCTTCAGATATGCCAACGCGCCTTCAAAGGCTTAGTAGCAGCTATCCAGTGCACCTAACCCTTCGATAACCCAGGGGTGAATATGGTAATGAAATGCTGTATGATTCGTCGAACAAAAATACTTATGTGATTTCCATTCGGCATTTAGCCTAGAAGCATTTAGTCTTATAGGCAGCCTTAAGGCGGCCTATAAGGGCTGAAATGTAATACATTTTCCAAAGGTTCTCATTGTAGCGACGCTCACTGCTCAAGAACCGTAAAGCAGGATCTTGAGGAGTAAATAGTGGGCTCCGTTGTGTTGACACGCTTTGGAAAGTTTGGGTATCAACGCACATTGAAACGCGTGTGTTGCGTAAACCGAGAGCACTCAAACAGTGACGCATCACAACGTCTGCTGTAATGTGCGCAGCGGAGGAAGTGGAGAATGCGGGACAGAAGTGTTGTTCTCTGGGGAGATATTATAGGATTAAGAAGAAAGTCGACCGTCCGATGGGACCGTATGCGTGAGAATAGAGCGCAATGAAGAGGACACAAAATCGTACTACAGACTCAAAGGGCACTTAGTTACAGTAGTAAAAAATAACTGAGATGGATAGGGATCATAAGGCCGATGTTACGTGACGAAAAAAAAAGTAAGTGAGGAGTATCTGGACGCTCAAAGAATATTTTACATGCACGTCAAACTCTTTGCTGTGATCCTAACCGGAGATATGTTAGGCAAGGAAAACTAACGCAACCTCCTTATCCATCCTAAACAGTAAGAAACATTATTTCGAAAAAGTCACCAGTTTACATAGCTGAAAACTCACATTCGCACACCAGAAGGAATAAAATTTGCCTAGCTCTTGCTTTAAAACAAAGTTTCCAATACCGTCACACACATATGCGCTCAATATATCACGGTAGCATTTCAGTTAGCGGGGCCGGCCCAGCGAGCGAATTGAGCGGCCTCTATAGCCAACGAAAGACCACAAGTTACAAGCCCACCGCAAACATGTTAGTTATCTACTGATGGCTGATTTTTAGTTTTTTTTTTAGGAACTACACTGCCTACACTTTTGCACTTCGCGCCAAATTTATTCCACTTCTTCACGGGCATTTCGGTGCGCTCTACGGCCTTCAAGTTAGCGGTTGCGTGAAACTCAACACTACGAAACGCTTCCCCTGCTGCGTTTTCTAAGAGAGTGTCAGGATGGTGGTGCAAAACATGTTTGTGCCACCTTAATTCTCTTTGAAAGAGGATTAGTAAGAAAAGCGTCGACCTTGATTTCTAAATGCGTATGACACCTGATTTTGACAGAAAAGTCACCGACGTAGTTTTGGATGTCTGAAGAAATGCTGTCAAAGATATGGTGATATGTTTCGTTAACCAAAACACCTTACAGTAAAGGGAACGAAGAAGTCGTAAACACTTACTAGGAATCTTTGCTGCAGGTAAAAAGTCATCCCCATTGTACGTAAGAACTTTGTGTTTCTATGGCACCACTAAGTTTTCTGCTAACTCCACTCGGATTCAGCACATGTGCGCCGAAAGTGCGAATAGTTACGTATAGACACATCTAAGTGTCACACAAATTAGTTTTATGGTGTGAGATGGAGCGAGCTTCAAATAACCCTTGGCTGAAATCTCCATAGTCTTTGGTACGTAAAATTTTGTGCTTGTGGGAGTCATTTGATGGGGGAGACATGCTGGGGTGTCGGTATGTCGTGAGAGCAGGTGCTATTACATTCAAGGCACCAGCCGCGATTGCGCAGTGGCTAATTGGTTCCAGGACTGTATTCCATAAGCTGTTCATTTGTCCGTTGTCCATTTCGCTCCCATTTGGTCCTCTGTCAGGGGTCACTCAGATATACCCGCGAATTTCAAAGCGTCTGGGGCATGCGATTCACACATTGGGTGGATGGCGACCGGAGCTCACCATTGGCTCTATGTCGCAGCCAATAACAGCCAGTGGTCAGGTCCGGTCGGTTCCTGTTGACAGAGCGCTGCGATGCACCTCACCACTGGCTGCACATTGCATCCAGTTTCAGCCAATGATGAGATCCGGCCACCATCCACCCAATGACCAGGTCGATTCTCACAGACGCTTGAAAGCCGTGTGTATATATGAGTGATCACTGACAGTGGACCGACTGGACGCGAAAAGAACAATGAACAAATGGACAGCCAATAGAATACGGCGCCTGGTGCATGAAGGAAATCCCGAAAGAAGCGGCCATATTTAGGTGGTAGTTTGGTTTGGTTTGGTTTATGGGGGTTTAACGTCCCAAAGCGACTCAGGCTATGAGGGACGCCGTAGTGAAGGGCTACGGAAATTTCGACCACCTGGGGTTCTTTCAGGTGCACTGACATCGCACAGTACACGGGCCTCTAGAGTTTCGCCTCCATCGGAACCCGATGGTGGCGAAACTGCAAAATGGGCCACGCACTAAGTACGCGAATGACCTTAAATAACTACAGGAGGTTGAAATCAGTCTGACTGCTTACCGTTATCACGCATTTCATGCCACATGCGTACCAACAGGATGTCAAACGCCACATACAATTAGCATAGCGTTAAGATTAGCTGGCTACACACCGCTCCCATTAGCAAACGCTCAATGAGTTAAACACGCTAGATGCTTCTTCCGCTGTGCCGAACACCATTAGTAAGACTATAGTAATTCGCAGGTTTCGCATTCCACAGATTATTGTTCATGAACTAAAACGGACGATTTTTGGGAGAAGACATGGCTAATTTGAAGGCACTTACGATATTTTGCGCCTTCCGCTTCAGCTGCAACAAAACGCAAGGATTACTAACATTCATAGTCTCTAAACAAAAGTTTTTGCTCGCACACAGCATGAGGTCATCTCAACATATTTCATTAAATAAGAAACAGTCGTTTCTCTAATACAGTTTACTCCAAGCCTACATGCCTCATTCCCCCTCCAGTTCAGATATATCGGTGCAAGATTCGGAGCCACTTACGGGTTTTTGGCACGGTCGCTGGAACGAGAAGGTAAAAAGTGAATACTTTTCCAGGTAATGACCAAGGATGCATTATAACATCTAAGTCCTATTTCGCATTTAATTATTACTTTGTGTTGACACTAAACAACTACGGACGAAGCAGATGCTTTACTGCAGTGGGTGGGTTTCCAGTCGCCAATGAATTCAACAATATCACTGAAGTTTCCAAAGCACGGTTGTCTGTATTTTCTTTAGCTGAAACAAACAATATTGAATACTATTAATTGCATCAAATCGAGAGTTACTAGACAATCGCATTTTCAAAGCGAAGTTGTTTATGAACAAATTTTTCGCATATCGTAAGATTGCCCTATAGTAGTAACTGTATCCACAGATCCACCTAGGGACGCTTGTATTTTCTGCTATTTATTGTCAAAAACGCACCTATTTAGTTTTTTTATGGCAGTTTTAACTACATGGTACTAGTGCAGTTAAAAATTTATAAGACTTTGGTACGCTTAGGACGGGGCCAGACCATTCCCATAAATACGTTCTTAAAAGTATCTTTAAATGGAAACTTAATTACATATCAGTTATAATTTTTTCTAAGAAAAACTTTCCAATGAAACAGCTCACCCAACAATTTCCAGCTTTTAAGCCACCTTTATTAAATTTATAGTAAGAAGTCCTATTGTAGTATGCATTTGTACTATTATCCCGTATGATTGTACAGGTCGTGTTGTGGTAATTTGCCGAATTGTTTGTTTTCTCTGATGCAGTGATCATTAATATTCTTTGATGTATTTTCCGGACATATAACATGTCTGCAGTACTTCATAAATAAAAAAATAAATATAATAAATATTCCACAGTTCCCTCACATTCGAAAGTGACGACCAGGAAAGTTGATCTACTCCGAAGCAAATGGTTTCAATCACTCATGATTATGCCATTCCAAAGCAGACAGATGAAAACAACTTATAGCTATGGTTCGCCTTCGAAAATAGATTATTACATGCGCACAGGTTACATTCATCAAACAGTTCGAAAATATTTGTAAAAAATTGGCAGTGGTGCAGCTCCGGTTAAACCTGGAGGACTGCCAAAGTAACGAGGAGAGAGAGAGAGGCGATGGAGAGCGCGCGGCAGCGGCGGCGGCCCCGGCACGCTAGCTATGCGCCGCTAGCTATGGCGGCGGCGCGCCAGCTGTGCGCCGTGGGACGTCACTGCTCCTCGCGCATGCGCAGTATGGCCTTTCGTCAGCTCCGCGAAATGGCTCGGCGACTAGCGTAGTGTTGCTTTCGCAACAAAATTTCGAAGGCACTTACGACTTTTTGCTCCACCCGCTGGAAGCACAAACAAGACAATGAAATGTTACATGGGTTTGCGAGTTCCTCCTTAAATATACTAGAGTGCGCAATTCCACATTTTGAATCTATATTTATACATTTCACTGCCGTTCAAACTTTCCATACAGCAAATCCTTTACATTGGAGTACAAATCAATCAGTGCAAATCATTTACCTTGGAGGAACTCCTTATCATTCACAAAGATAGAGTTACTTCTCGAAAGATATGAAGTGATTGTTTATTCATTCCCCAGCTATCAGAAGGAATAAAACATTGTACTACTCGTGAAATGGCGCACATTGTTTTTTTTTTTATTTTTACGAGGCCCATACACAACTGCATTTTTCGCTTAGTTCATCTGTCTACATTGTAACACCGATGATATTTACCCTGTTGGACGGAAGCCAACAGTCACTGAAACCAAATAGCACAGGAAATGCTTTTTTCAATTTTGATGTTTATAATTGAGGACTACAGTGTAGTCATTTAAGATAATTGATCAGAGAGCAGAAGAAAAAACAACCACATGCCGACGGTGGGATTTGAATCTACCAGATCCGAATTTCGCGTCTTGTGCTCTCACAACTGAGCTGCGGCGACGGCTGTCCAATCTTCTGCTTTCGGGGGCATTTATGTGTAGTGTAATCAAAGCTTGAGGGTGTTCACCAGCGTCACCTTCGTCCCTAGCGGCGGACGTAGTACGTCCTGTACTACCGCGTGTGCCACGTGGGAACGTCCTGCAGAGCACCGGACGCGAAATTCGGAGGTCGTGGGTCCTGCCTTACATTTTACTGCCCGATATTTTCATGTAAAAGAATTTGAGACTTTGCCATTGTAGATTGCAAACAGAGAAATTACTATGCGCTTACGGCTTTTTATGCCATCCTCTGGAAGCGGCAAAAATGAAAATTAAGACGAAAGCCTTGAATGCCTCATCGTTGTCGACAGAAGGTTGTCAGCAGAGCTGTCACGCTTTTCTAGTCAGAGCAGAAAAAAAATCTTTGTGCACGATGGGATTCGAACCACCATCCTCCCGTTACGCAGCCGAGCGTGCTAATGGCTACGCTCCTTCTTGCCAACGCATATGTAGTTGTTCTTGCCTAGGACGCTGGAGAGTGTTTGCAGAAAGGCGTCCGACCAGACGGATGCCTCCCAAACGCCCTCCAGTGTCTCCAGCATTTAAGATTCACAAACAACTGTGTACTTAATTAACATCTTAACCACACATCAGTGACACAAGCAGCAACACCGCGCAAAAGGCTTTCGCCTCGCCGCACTTTACGTCAACAAAGCGCCCTCCCTGAATTTTTCAGCGGTGGATAAAACTATCTACGTACTTGACTTATCAAACGTGAACTTTGATTGCTTTTCTTAAAGAAGCATTTGAAAACCTCACATAAATACTGAATACACAAAAACATCGAGAATTCAAAGGTGCTTACGGCTTTTTGCTCCTACTGCTTCAGCTGCAAAAAAAAAGAAAAATATTACGACAGTTCATTGGCTCTTAACAAGGACTTTTGCTAACACACTGCATAATATTTTCTAAACCTGTTTCTAATTGTGCGAATCTACTTTTTCTTTCCCTCTCCCGTTTCCCATGGCCACGCGTGTAGCGCACGTAGTATTGTCTGGACCCGCGGTGAGACGCAGGAGAGAGCCCATGGTTCTATAGGAAAGCTACAGCCACACTTGCCCAAGTGGGCACAGCCACATCTTGTGTTTGTCTCCTTGCCTGCTGCTTGCGCGCTGCCGAGGGATGCCAGAAATTTGGGAGATGGCAAGATAAGCTTTGCCTGCTGGCAAATTCTTTGTTTGTTGTTCTTCGCGACCACAGCTGGGGTCGGAGCTGAGAGACTGGTCTGGTACCTGACCGTATGGTAACTGACCGAGCATGAATTGATGATGCTGCGCTTAACTAGCTTAAGCCTCATCAATTCATGCTTTAACAACGCATTTAAAAGATCCTGCAACCACAAACTGGAAGATAGCTTTTTAGGCCAGACGCGCCGATTACTACATGCTGGTTACCCGCTGATCCTCTTATCCTCAGTGGCTGAGGCCTTGTGGAGAGCCAAAGAAGAAAAAAGAATAAGAGACAAGGATAAGATTGCAGGCACACGGGATTTCACACAACTTAAGAAAGATGGGAAAAAAAGCAGGAATAGATGTTTTATTTTCAGCTCCGGATCGCATGTCAAGCCTCTGAAAGCGCGTTAATCAAATGGGTCGTGAGCACACATGATGCACCATAAATTATCGCGATCGGTTGGTTTCCTGTGCTCAGGGCGTCGTGTATTCTATCCCCTTTTCTTGCGACAATGCATACGTAGGCCAAAAGAGATTGTCCGAGCACGAATACAATGTGACGCAACGAATCTCAGGCCATCTGGGCATTCCCTGCTGAGATTGTAAATGCGCACCTGAGCTGGGCAACACGAGCGTGTTGCACAGGTGCGAAGACAAAACCACGCGAGAAATCACTGAAACCGTAAAAATCGCGCATCTTAAAGAGAGTTGTGTCAGCACCCCCTCCATAGCCCTTTTAGATAAAGAATTGCGGTTCTTATCGGTAGCTGGATGATCTGAGTTCTCCTGGGTGATTTCTGGTGCCGATGAGTGTTTATCAGACTCGGTTGCTTTTCTTATTTTCAAGATGCTGGTGTATATTTACCGAAGAGTCTAAAAAATAAACCGCCAGTTGCAAGTCAGCGCTGTGTGTGTCTCGTCTACTTTCTTGGCCCTGCGTAGCTTGCGCTGTTCTGCGTTGTGATGAACCAACTAGCCCGCTATGTGTTATTCAAGAGGGGGTCCAGGCCCGCAAAATTCCTTCCTCAACAGCTCACAAATTATCCGCGCTGGATACGGAGCCACTTACGGGTTTTCGTCAAGCCCGCTGAAACGAGAAGGCAGGAAGTTGAATACCTTTGCCGGAAGTGATCAAAGGTGTATCATAGTTTCTCAGTTTGAATTCCTGTTACAGAAATTCTTATTGGAAATAAAGTAAGCATGAAACAGATGGTTTTCTTTAGGAAGCGCGTTTCCGATAACCAATCGATACAACAATATCAGGGAAGTTTACATAGTCAGATCTTCTGCAAGGTCCCTTAAAAGCAAAAACAACTATAATGGATATTGACTGACTCTTAACAAAGTTTTTACTCACTTGTAATTATGTAATGCAAAAGGCATATTTATATAAGTGATTACTACTGGCGCACTGATTTCATGTACCAGTTCAAAAATATGAGTAAAAACTTCGAAGGCACTTACGACTTTTTGATCCGCCCGCTGGAAGCATAAGCAAGAGAAAGGAATATTAAAGTGATCAATTAAGAGTGCCGGCTTAGATGCACTAGAGTGCAAAATTCCTCGTCTTGAAATGATATTTGTAAACTTCACTAGCGTTCACACTAGCTATTGTGCCTGCAACAAATTATTTGCTCTGTAAACCACTCTTTCACTCACAAACAAAACGCAAGAATTTGCAGAAAGGCCTGGATACTCTTTGTACTTATTTTCAAGCTGCAAGACGAAGGAATATATTTTCGTATACACTACAGCAAGTTCGCGCATAAATAATTTTTTTAAACTTAACAGGACCCTCGCACAAAATCTGCATTTCTCGGTCAGTTTTCCCGATAATAGTGCACCCAGGACTATGAGTCCCGTGTTGGTGTGAGAACCCGCACTTTGTGGAGAATTCGCACAGACCGGTGAGCCCTTGTTAGAGATAGTGCACTGAAAGTGCGGATTAAATGACGAGCGGTGGGAAGGCGTTGCAGCGTAATGCCGAAGGCTTCGCTCGATAAAGATTCTACACAGAGTATGACCGAAACCACATGTCGTCACCATGGTCGTGCAATTTGTCACATGCAGCTGTCAACGCCTCGTAGCTCACCGCGAAAATTAAACGTAAAACGAAATTGCTCTTTGCCGACTTTTGTTTTTCCGAATTGCCGGCGGCCTAGTTGGAGGGAGCGGTGTTTAAACCAGTACGGTCCTTATATGAGTTCATATAGTATTCATTTAGACTGAAAAATTCTCTTAGTAAGTAATACATTATGCGTGTCTGACAGGTAAAATTCACAAATCACAGGTAAATCATCCCTAGTTTTTTCCTCTCTGTCATATAGTTTACTACAAGGACACCGTCTCCTTTCCTATAGCAGGCTTCAACTATTTCTCTTCATTCGGACTATCTCATGGCTTGCTAACCCGTCAGCTTAAAAAGAAGCAAATTATAAATGCTTTTGGCGGCTAACGAGACCTAAAGTCAACAGGATAGATAACAGTTCCACGTATCGAAATTATCACAGCATTTTTTATGGCCCACACTTAACTACCTTGAACATCGTGAATTGTTTCCTCTGAGTGGCCGTTTACCATTAACCAATCAGCTAATATTATTAGCGAAAATTTCAAAATACGACTTTTTGCTCCGACGGATACAGCTACAACAAGAATCACAATTAATAAGTGTTCATTGGCATCTTCCTGTCATAGCTCCGTTACATTTAAATCGTTCAAAACTGCAACTTCTATGAAAAAAAAAACCTTAGGAGCGTATTTTCTGAATACCGGTTACTTCGTGCGCACATACCTTACTTGGAAAGAAGGTAAGAGGTATCATCAAAACGTTTTGTCTTAGAACTTTTTTGCTCCTCAGAATCTCGCAACAAGGTGCGAGGACAATTACTCATGGGATTTCAAGAACCGACTCTCATTCACGGTAACTGAGATTGAAATATACACTGAAAATTACCGCTGCGTGTAATTTTCACTGCGGTAATTTCTGTCCGCGGGTGGCATTCCTCAAGCATTTCAGAAATAGGATGCATTTGGAAGAAATTACGGCTTTTTGCGCCGCCCAAAGAAACATAAACCGATACAAAATTTGCAGTTTTGTAGGATAAAAACAGCGTGCACTTATATACGCTAGGGTGTATTATACCTGCTAGTACTGAAATCCAATTTATAGAATGTGCTTATGGCCCAGACAAATTCGTCGGAATGAATCGGGTTGTCTGTTTGGGGGAACGTTTGAATTAAACAGCGAGCCAAAAATAACGCAACCCTTTTAATACGATCCAATTTTTCGTTCTTTGGCTTCCGCTGCAAATTTGTCAGAAATTTTGTTCATTTGGCTTGTAAAAATTATTTTCCTCACGTAGTTCACGATGAATGACGCCGGACGTATTTCTTTTGAACACTGTTTACTTCATGCGCAGGTATCTCACTCCGCCACCAGTATTGAAATGCGAGTTCATGATCTCCAGGAACTTACGGCTTTTTGCCCCGCCCGCTGGAACAAAAAACAAGACATATGAACACCTTTGCTGGTGAACATTGCATTCCACTCAGATAAAGTGTGGTGCAATATATCTAAATTTATATATGCAAATTTCATTCAGGCTGAAACAAAAATCTTCGAAGCCATCGATTGTTTATTCTATGGGGCCCGGTTTCGCTCCCTATTCACTAAAAATAAAGCAAGATTTGAAGGGACTTAAGACTTTTTGCCCCGGCGGCTTCCGCTACATCAAGAATGATAATCATTCAATGATGGTTAAATGTTTAGGGACAACCCCAAATATGGGGTAAATTTGTACTAAAGCTGCAAATTACTCATTAAAGCGGAATAGCTTTGCTTTGTAGCCGCATGGCTGCGATTGGATGGATGCCAATGAGTAATTTGCTCCATTATTACAATCATTCATTGAGTGTTAGAACTAATTTTCTCGAATACCCGACAATAATTACGGGTGAATGAAATTCAAATTGGTACGAAAAATGAACTGTAGTTTTTCATTTTCGTATTCACAGCTCACACCGTGCGAACGGATCTCTTTACACCAGCATTCAGAAATATCAGTGCAATATCTGTAGGCACTTACGGCTTTTTGCCCCGCCAGCTAGAAAGAGAACAAAGATATAGGAAAGCGTTTGGTAGTCAACAATACATTCCGCTTATACGCGCTAGGGTGGATTAGAATTGCTCCTGCTGAGTTCGTATATGCAAAATTTTCTAGAGGTCTTTGTACGCAGTGGAATGTTAACATTAAGGACACGTTTTTATTGACCAATACAAAAATTAAAGTGAATATTTAAAAGGACAGTTTGCATCTCCGCTCCCTCATGAAGCAAAAAGGTCTATTGGGTTTTTACAAAGCTGTTTGCTTCCTGATCCTATCTTTAGTTATAACAACCTACCCCTTACTCGCACTTTAATGTAAAAAAGTGGTAGGACTTTAACGTAGCTAAATATAGTAGACGTGCGAAAGCATGTGTTTAGCCTGGTAGGCTCATGGTTTTGCTTTGCTGAGTTTTCGGTACGTCTGGCGACAATATTAGGCCCAAATTAAGCTCTGATCGAGGTTGATGGCTTATGGGGGTTTAACCTACCAAACCGACTCAGGCTACGAGGGACTCTGTAGTGAAGGGCTCTGGAAATTGCGACCACGTGTGATCACTTGGGGTAAAAGCACTTGAGATCTAATTCTTCCGTTACAAGAGCTCGAACGAATATTCATTGAGACTCAAGAAAGGACATTTGCTTGCATATACTTCGGTAAATTATGGCTTCCTTATTGGAATTCACATTTATATGAAAAAAATAGCGTAGATTTTTTCGCACATAATTTGCATTAATTGGTTGCTTCTGTGAAGTAAAGAAGTATTATTACAAGACTCAGGATGGTTGGTTGGTTTATGGGGTTTAACGTCCCAAAGCGACTAAGGCTATGAGAGACGCCGTAGTGGAGGGCTCCGGAAATTTCGACCACCTGGGGTTCTTTAACGTGCACTGACATCGCACAGTACACGGGCCTCTGGAATTTCTCCTCCAAAGAAATTCTAGCCGCCGCGGCCGGGATCGAACCCGCGTCTTTTGGGTCAGCAGCCGAGCACCATAACCGCTGAGCCACCGCGGCGGCACAAGACTCAGGAGCACTTACGGCTTTTCGTTCCACCCGCTACAACAAAAAAAAAGCAGAATTACTCAGTGTAGGTCAACAAAAATTCGCGCCCACGTATGTCGCGCCGGACTGTCGTCAGTACTATCAGACAGTATATTAGTTTACTAACTATGGTGTTTCACTTGCATACTGTAGAGTAAGTGACGCATATTTATATTCAAGTCGTATATATTTCATTACTATTCCTGCTGGTTTACGGCTAAATTCCTGCTTGTTTACTGCAAATAGGGTGAAATTTGCATGAACTTACGGCTTTTTGCCCCGTCAGCTGAAAGAAATGGAAAGGAATGAATATGTTTGGTAGTTGATGAAGCTATTGTATAATCAACCTTCAATTTCTCACTGTGGATTTCGAGTGTGAGAATTGGAGTGACAGCGTAAAAAGTGGAGAGAAGTTCGCGTCATCTCATCGGCAGTCCTCCTTTTGCCCTCTCATCCTCGATGGCCACGTGTCAGTTTGGCAACAACACACTCAGTTGGTACAGTCTGGACTCTGTAGTAAGACGCAGGAGTGAGCGCGTGGTTAGAGAAACGAGCGACAGCCACAGCTGTCCAAGTGACGTCAGCATCTTCATGTGCTTGTAGCCGCGGCATTCTGCCTGCATGCTGCCAAGGGAGGTCATCAATTTCGGAGATCGCAATATACAGTACTATCTGATCGCTACTGCGTTGTTCCTCGCGGTCACAGCTGGGGTCGGAGCTAGCAGACTAGTCTGGGCCCTGACCACGGTAGAGGCCGCCATGGTCGCGAGCTCGAGCCCCACGTTGGGCGCCAGTTTGTGAGCGTACCGCTCAGGGCCCAGACCGCACTGCTAGTTCTGACTGCAGCTATGGCTGTAAAGAGCAGAACACCATGTTATATTCAACAACCAAAACTGTTTATAGGGATCTTCCAAAATGCTGGCCTCCCTCGCGAAGCGCAGGCAGCAGGCAAGCAGACAAACGAAAGATCAGGCTGATGTCACTTGGACAGCTGTGGCTGTCCTTTGGCTCCGGAACAACACGCTCGCTTCGGAGTCTTATTCCGGGCTCTGCCAATGGCATGCGCTGCACGTGAGGTCATCGAAGACGAGAGGAGAAAGGAGGACCGCGAATGAGAAGACGCGTGAACCTCTCCTCAAATTGCTCTGCTGCTGCTCAGAGGGAGGCCGGGAGAAAGTGTTTCCGACAGGCAGTGGATGGCAGAGGAGAGGAGGTCTGCAGCCTCCAGTGGGTGAGGGTAAAAGTGGATTCACACAGCATTTAAGTGAAAATAATTGTTGTTATAAATTTTCTCCAATACAGTTAAGTGCAGGCCCGCAAAATTCATTCCTCGTTCAGGTTACAAACTAGCGGTGAAAGATTCGGAGCCACTTACGGGCTTTCGTCATGCCCGCTGAAAAAAAAAAAGAAGACAGGAAGTTGAGTACATTTGCCGTAAGTGACCAAAGTAGCATCATCGCAGTTTGAATTCCCGTCACAAAATATGTCTGGAACAAAAGAACTACGCATGATGCGAACAGTTTTCTCCACCGAGCGTATCGCTGATCACCAATCAATACAACAAGATCAGTGAAGTTTCCAAAGCACGATTTTCTGTGCCTTCATTTAATAGCAGAAACTATTACAATAAATATTTATTGGTTCTTAACAAAGGTTTTATTCATGTGTAGTTATGTAATGTGACAAGAAGATTTGGATCAAAATAATTCATAGCAGTAATAAACATACTATTTTTCATTACTACATGCGCACTGGCTTCATTTAACTGCGAGTTCAAAATATGAGTAAAAAATTCGAAGACTCTTACGACTTTTGCCTCCGTCCGCTGGAAGCATAATCAACAAAAAGAAATACTAAAGGGTTAAAGAGAGTTCCCGCCTATGTAGAGTACAGTGTAAAATTTGTCCTGAACTGATATTTAGATTTCACTAACATTCCGAATACCTACTGTGTAGAGAAAAATTATTTGCGCTGGAAACCGCTTCTTCATTCACAAATTCATAAGCAAGAATTTTTTGAAAGATCATAAAAAAAACTTTCAAAAGCTACAAAAACAGGAATAAATTACGATATACACTGCGGTAAGGGAGCGCATGTTTTGTGTTTTAATTTTACGGGACCCGTACACGAAATCTGCATTTTTTGCTCAGTTTTGTCGTTAAAAATGCATCCCAGATTATACGTTCTCTATGCGAGAACCGGTACTTTGTGTCGAACTGGCGCAGACCCGGCAAGCGCTTCTACGAATAGGGAACTTTCAGTGCACTATCCGTAGATGTAATAAGGGAGTAATCACTCATTGGCATCCACCCGAGCGCAGCCATACGGCTACAAAGGAAAGCTATACAGCTTTCTCAGAAACTTCGTAGTTGAAGAAAAATTCGTCCTGGTCCGGGGTTCGAACCCGGGACCACCGCTTCACCAGAGCAGTCGCTCTACCTATTGAGCTAACCGGGACGGCAAGCTTATGGTAGGGCGAGAGCGAATTGATCAATAACTCGAAGTGGGAACAGTGTTGGTCAAATGTTTAGGGGAATCCCCCAAGGTGGTGTAGATTTGTAATAAGGGAGTAATTACTCATTGGCATCCACCCGAGCGCAGCCATACGGCTACGAAGGAAAGCTATACAGCTTTCTCAGAAACTTCGTAGTTGAAGAAAAATTCGTCCTGGTCCGGGGTTCGAACCCGGGACCACCGCTTCACCAGAGCAGTCGCTCTACCTATTGAGCTAACCGGGACGGCAAGCTTATGGTAGGGCGAGAGCGAATTGATCAATAACTCGAAGTGGGAACAGTGTTGGTCAAATGTTTAGGGGAATCCCCCAAGGTGGTGTAGATTTGTAATAAGGGAGTAATTACTCATTGGCATCCACCCGAGCGCAGCCGTGTGCACTGAAGTGCACCTCTAGGGTGCACTTTCGGTCATAGTGCACTGAAAGTGCACTATGACCGAAAGGACGTGTCGTCACCATGGTCGTACCGTGCATCACATGCAGTTGTCAAGGTCTTTTTGTAGCTCACGGCAGAACGTTCCGTGCAAAAAGAAAATTATTCATTCTTATAACGCAGTTCCTCTTTGCCGACTTGTTTCCCTTAAGCCAGCGCGATCCTTGCGTGAGTTAATACGGCTTTCATCTGGCCTGAAAAATCATCTCATGAGCTCGTAATATATTGTCGGTCTGTGTGAAACACACAGTTAGTTTTAAATTATCTTGGGCTTTTCCTCTCCGTCTTATAGTTTATTGTAAAAACACCTTCCCCCTTAGTGTTACAGCACGCCGAGACCATTACTTTTCTCGAAAGATATCCGGCTTCCCAACCCGCCAGCTGAAACAAGAAGCAAATTATAAATGACAATGGTGGATAAAAAACTTCAAGTTAACAGGATGGATCATACTTCCACGTTTCCTCAAAATCTCGCTACAAGGAGCGAGGATAACTATTCACGCGCTTTCAGAAATTGCTTTAACTGGAATTGAAATTCACATGAAAAATTATCGCAGCGTACAATCTTCAGTGCGGTAGTTCATGCGCGCGACCGCAATTCCTCGACCAGTTAAAAAATAGGTATACATTTAAAGAAATTGCGGATTTTCGTCCCGTCCATTCAAAAATCAGTGCATAAATGAAAATTTTTGTAGGGTTAAAATTGTGTGCAGTTATATACGCTTGAGTGTATCATAAATGCTGGTATCGAACTCAAATTCATAAAATACGCCTGTGGTCAAGGCAAACACATTATTATGCACCAAATTGCTTTTGATCGGGGGAACGTTTCAGTTAACTAGCTATTAATAAAGATAGTAAAGGTCTTCCACTTTTTCATCCTTTGGATTCTGCTGCAGGAGGAGCCAAGAACTGTGAATTTTGATTGGCTTTTAAAAATTACTTTCCTTGCATAGCTCACGAATGATCACACCTTAATGAAATGCAGACTGATATCTTTTGAACACTGTTTACGTCATGAACCGGGACCTCATTCCGCCGTCAATTTTGAAAGGTCTGGAGGAACTTACGGCTTCTTGCTCCGCCCGCTGGAACAACAAGAAAGATATATGAACACCTTTGCTGGTGAACATCGCATTCCACCCGCATACTCTATTGCACCTTATAGTAAAATTAGTAGTTGTAAAGTTTACATGTGCTGAAAAAACTATGCTGGATGCCGTCAACAGTTTATTCTATGGGGCCCAGTTTTGTTTCGCAACCACCAGTAACATCAGCGAAGATTTAAAAGCACTAAGGACTTTTTGCTCCTGTCCTATCTTCATTATAGCTTTCATTTCACATCAATCACATTGGTAGCTTCTGCCATGCAATAAAAAAAAATGGCTGAGGCTTAACTTGGTTAAGCCTGGAGAATGCGAAGCATCATCGTGTCGCGTAATTTGGAGGCGCACAACCACAGCGACGGCGCGAGGTGGGCCCCCGTTTCTCCACTGTCGTGACGTCATCGTGTCACGTGGTGTGACGTCATGTATCACGTGATTTGGAGGCGCACAACCACAGCGACGGCGCGAGGTAGGCCCCCGTTTCTCCACTGTCGTGACGTCATCGTGTCACGTGGTGTGACGTCATGTATCACGTGATTTGGAGGCGCACAACCACAGCGACGGCGCGAGGTGGGCCCCCGTTTCTCCACTGCCGTGACGTCATCGTGTCACGTGGTGTGGCATCATCGTGTCACGTGATTTGGAGGCGCACAACCACAGCGACGGCGCGAGGTGGGCCCCCGTTTATCTACTGTCGTGACGTCATCGTGTCACGTGGTGTGACGTCATGCATCACGTGATTTGGAGGCGCATAACCACGGTGAAGGGCTGAAGTGGTAGCTAAAGTAGTATGCTTCGCATAAAAACTGAAAACTTGGAACACACAATGTGAATGAGGGAATGGAAAGACTCAGGGTACTTGCCAACGTTTGGACACGGAGGCTGTCTTCGTCTGGGCAACAAGTCCTCGCACGTGAATGAGGGAGGTCGTCCCATTCACTTTGTGTGTGCCTAAATCTCATCCGCCTGCCCTCTCTACATACCATGAAAAACTTGGAGGCACTTACGGCTTTTTGCTCCATCCGCTGCCAAGAGAGAGAGAACTATTGGTTAAGAAAGCTTCGCGCTATCGTATTGTACTGCGCATTATGACTGCTTGCTTTTAAATTGCACTGTGCATTATGACTGCTCGCTCGTCGTAGAGGCAGGGGAGCGGAAGAGGTAAGCGCAGTGGTTGAACGAGGTGGAGAGGATCGGTCCCTTACAAAAACTTCTGTAGACAGTCCATAGACTGTCCATAGACTTTACTCTACGAAGTCTATAGACAAATCCTATGGACTAGTCTATAGACAATTTGTAGATTTATGGCCATACACTTTCAGTAGACCTTTGCTTATAGACAGTCTATAGACAAATGTCTACTGAAAGTCTATAGGTCTCTAGGTAGTCTACAGACAGAGGTCTATAGACAGTCTACAGACGATCTATAGACTTATGGCCATACATTCCCTACAGAGTTCTGTCTATAAACCACCTATAAACACTAGTCTATAGACCACCTATAAACACTTGTCTATAGACGGACTATAGATGACCTATAGACTTATAGACTCGGCGGTGGAGTGTATCGCGTAACAGCACCTGGAGCTAGCAGCCACATAAGGCTTGCGACTGTCGCAAGGAGGCAGCTGTGGAGTTCTATACCACGTTTATAATGTGCGAAGAAGAAGGAGACCACGGCGGATGTTTCCGAAAAGTGTGCACCGTGGGATGCTTGTAGACACGCGTAGCTATGTTATGCCGGTGGAAGCAGATCTTCTCTATTTCGACGGGAAAGTCGAAGGTGCGTTGATATCCGAGCTGAACGTTCACGGTGGCACCGCCAGTAGCGGTGTTGGCGCTGCTTGTGCTGCGGCAAAGAGCAGTGGAGCCGTAGATGGTGGCGAGGACGGAAATGCTTATCCCAACAATCTTTTGTTGGTTAGGTTTGGTTTGGTTTACTGGGGTTTAACGTCCCGAAGCAACTAAGGCTATGAGGGACGCCGTAGTGAAGGGCTCCTGAATTCGCCGAGTCGGTAAGCTTAGTTGAACCATTTATTTTTTTTTCTACTGCGAAGAATGGGGTAATCTGCGTACAGCCTTTGCCAAAAGTTTGGAGCCCAGGGGGTTTGCTTCTGAGCCTCACTGTGTGGATCGTGACGCATCTACAGCGCTCCAAATTTCCTCTGGGTAAGAAGATTTCTGGTTCTGCCTCCTTCAATGAGTAGGACTTCCCAGAATGCTTCAGGAGTCCCCCTGCAAGGCTAAGAAGTAAACCCCCTGGCTCTAAACTTTTGACAAAGACTGTACATATATCCTTGCTATGTATCGTCACTGCTCAAACTCTAATAAAAAACACCTGTGGTTTGACCAATGGCCATCCCGAGTAGAATTGCGGAAGCCACGGCGCGGCAATCACAGCGGCCGCGGAACCTAGTCACCCGCGTAGCGAAGGATCGGCGGTGGCCTCAGCGCCGCAGCTGTGCGCCGAGTGACGTCACTCCTTCTGGAGAATGCACAGCTGGCGCAGCGGCGACGGCACCTTTGAGTCACCCGCGCAGCGGTGGAGTCGGCGGCGACTCCGCACTACTCTGGCATCACTGGCTCCTCGCGCATGCGCAGTTGGGGCTCTCCGAGGCTCCACGAAATCGCACACAACCAGCGTAGTGTTGCTTCCGCAACAATAATTATGTCATCCCTATGTGACCCCACATCGTCGCTGAAAGCACCCAGCTATGGAATGCAGTCTTTGAGCATTATAAGGGATGTATTTCCACGGCACAGCAAGGCGTGTCAACTAACTTAACTTGAGGCAGTACTCAAGAAAGACAGCGCACTATATTAAAATTCAGCTCGGACAGGGCTTTAGGCTGTATCCTTCACCTAATCTCCGTATCTTTTAAATGTGCCAGTAGCTTCTAATTGATGCTGCACTAAAGAGGATTCTGAGCTCGTCTTTTTACGGCGGGAACTCGATCTACACGGCCAAAGCATTCTTATAATCTTCGAATTTTTTTCCTGTGTGGCCAATTTTCGGATTAAATCGAATTAAACGTCCCGGCTCCCGCCTTTTTTTTACCTCACCTTCGAAATTGGGAAGAGTCAACCAACACGTGGAGTGCCTTTCGGCCTGACGCTTTAGCTTTTATTTTGTTCTTTAGGTTTTCATGAATAAACAGTTTCAGCCGCAGACAACATAGCCGCAAATTAGACCTACGGAAATAAAAATACGTGCGACTCTTTGCTTCATGTGTCAACCCGCCACTGCAAGAGCGGCAAGCCGCCACGCGACTAGCTGAAAGGCATTTCATGCGATGACTGATTCCTCCTACTTTCGGAGGTGAGTTCAAAAAAAAAAAAAAAAGGCGGGAGCCGGGACGTTTCGCTTGATTTAACAGGGGAATCGGCCCCATAAGATAGAAATTGTTTCTAAGGATGCTTGGAGCTTGCAGGTTGAGTTCCCGCGGTAAAAGGAAGAGCACATAATTTAAGCTCATAGTTTTTCTGCGCAACGGCACACGTCCAAATAAAAGGAGCATGAAAAGAAGAAGGACGAACACAGCGCTGTGTTCGTTCTTTTTCTCTCCCTGCTTCTTTTCTTTGGCTGCGTGCCGTTGTGCTGAAAAACGGTGAGCTTAAATCAAGAATACCAACTATCCCAAGAACTAACTCTACTGAAGCACAGAATCCTCTTTACCGCACCTTTAAGCAAGCATTTGAGCTAAACTGGGATTTTAACTTCAGGGCAAAATGTCCCTGTATTAGTTGTTGAACACATTGAGAAATTCTATATAACTCTGTAGATAACTCTGATGCGTATGATATGTGTGCCTCTCAACTGAGTTGGTCCAAAAGTGAAGACATATTAGAAACTAACAGGGCCAGCACCAGATGTCGAGGAGTCAGGTGAAAATAGAGACAGTCGCAACTCTTGCCTTGGGGTCTGGCGAGCGCCCTCTTCTTCTTGACTTTCGACGACCTCTTCTCGTCGCCTTGAAGACCTGGGGAGGCCGCCTGAGGCGTGGTGGGTTCCATGACGACGTCGCGAAGTGGCCTGCCTGGGGTCAAACGATGGCTTCTTCTTCAATCGAAGCTCGAGGAGCGCGAGCAGCATTGATGATGATGTCGCTCACTGCGGCAATAATGACGACGAAAATGCAACCTTCGATGCGGCAATGCACTACTCACCCTTGGCATTAACCAAGAGAAGAATCACCTGACTCTGACTGCTTATACGCATAGGGTGTTGAGAAAAACTGAAATAAAACCATGCATGCGACCTCTTCGACATTTAATTAAAAAAAACACAATAGTGAAGAAAACGAGCCCCGTGCTTCCACATGCCCGTTAGATTTTGAAAATGAGCTTTTTGGCCCGTCGGTCTGAAGAATCTGTGCACTGTTTTCGAAGAAGAACAGGGGCAAACTATAACTTTAGGAATTATTTGACTACCATATGATGTTAAAAACAACGGCAAGTTTTTAGTCATAAATAGATTCGCCGCGTTGAGGCGACAGGTGTCGGTGGACATTTCCAATAGCGGAGACGATGAGCATGTGCACAAAATTCTCTGTGAGGGCTCCAGATGGCGCCACATGTCGGCGAGGTGGGCGCACGCCTGCTGCGTCTGGACCAATCAGCGGGTGCGCACTGGCAGCGCTGACACCTCTATCACAGGCGCTCGAGATGGAACGACCGTTTTGGCTCTCCTCTGAAAATTTTACGTGCTGTGTTCCTGTGGCCAGCATGATGGCGCAGACATCGGCGTAACCTTCTGCAAGTACTGCTGCCAATCGCCGAGAAGGCGATTTCCTTTGGAAGCTACAAGCCTGACCTTTTCCATGGAAGATGACGGACAGTACGATCGCCTAAAAAAGCGTCACGCGAAATCTTTGACACCAAAAGAGGAGAAAAAGAAAGAAAGCCTTCGGAAAAGTCCCCCGTCGTGGGTACGTGCCGTTAGGCCTGAGGGCATTATCATCATCATCATGTGTCAGCATCCATGCAGTATCCCGCAGCGGGATAGTCAGGCACAGCACGGATTACACCGCTATATTGCCGTTCTGGCGCCAGCATCTGGCGAGTATAAACGTTTCACGTAAGGTCATTTTTCATTCAGTTACTTTCCTGAGTTCCTTTTGGCTCGACCACAGTCTGAAAGCTCGTTTGAATAACGCCAAGGCGAGTGGTCGCTTCTGTCTGCGCACCGCCGTTGTCAACCCTTTAGTTGTTCGCGCCATGAGGATCCAGGGGAAGGGAAGAAGCTATCGTCTTTTTCACACATAGTGAATTCAACGCTATCTTGACGTCACTTTGGATCCTGCACGAACCTTTCAATAAGCAACGGCTCGATGATTACTTTGATGTTTTTACTCTTTTGCTTTTACATTAAGTCGAAGCGTTACGCGCCAAGTTTCGCAGAGGTTGAATGTGGGCGAAAGTTGGATGAGTGGTAGTTGGCACTTTTAGAGGCTGAAGGTATGGTGGGGTGTTGCATCGATGGTGGTGGTGGTTAAGTAGGTGTGTTGGGGAGGTGGTTGGTGTGTGAGCCACCGGATAATCAATGGCCGTTTTATTTACGAATTGCTTCGGATATGCGTATATCCGTGGGAGATTCACAGGTGCCCGACGGATTTCACGCGGACCTCTCTGATGGATGTACAAAAATAACAGTTTAGATTACCGATAGTGGTCGGGACCGGAATCGCTCAACAAATTCATTTAGGACAATATATACTTGCATATGAGGCGAGCTGCGATGACCGCAGCCGATTCGTATGTCCGGCAAGTCCCATGACTTAATTAAAATCGGTCAATACGTTCAAATCGGACATATGCCCTTCGACGTAGCTCACAGCCCAAATGACGTGAAAGATTCGTTCTACATTTACACATCTTTCAGTTTCGCTAATATTAGAAATAATATGCCAGGTTACTTGAACGTATTGAACAAAGTAATATATATGAAGTGAAGGATTTCCTGCGGATGAACTTCTGTGACTGGCAACTCAATTTCGAAGGTAGCAGCATGTAGCTGCTGGCAACTGCAAAGAGCTGCACTTCTCAGTATTCACACCTACACAGACATGGATTAAGAAAACATTTTCGCATTCAGTGCCAACACAGTTCATTTGGCAACCGATTTCCTTTCACGGTGATATGCGTTTAAGGTTTGGTTTATGGTTGGTTTGGTTTATGGGGTTTAACGTCCCAAAGCGACTAAGGCTATGAAAGACGCCGTAGTGGAGGGCTCCGGAAATTTCGACCGCCTGGGGTTCTTTAACGTGCACTGACATCGCACAGTACACGGGTCTCTAGAATTTCTCCTCCAAAGAAATTCAGCCGCCGCGGCCGGGATCGAACCCGCGTCTTTCGGGTCAGCAGCCGAGCACCATAACCACTGAGCCACCGCGGCGGCGATATGCGTTTAAGGGCTCGTCATTCAATGCCCGCTGTGGGCAAAAAAGATTGTAAATACTAGCGCTTACACATTTTTGTTTCCACTGCACACACGCTTTTGAAGTATCGGTCAGCATCGCAGTTTTTTTTTTCCGGCTAGATGTGACGTTCGCACAGCCTTGAAAGTTTTTCAATTTCCTCGGCAACGTAAAAAGGCCCTCAAAGGCGCCGAAATGGGATGTAACTAGTTGTGCGCGTGTTCATTAGTGTTGTAGGAATCTTTTGCCTTTCAAATAATATTAGTCTCAAGTTGGTAAATGAAGAAACCGAAGCAAAGAGCGAGCAATGGTATCTGAGGATTGGAAGTTCACAAAAGACGCCAGATGTATCACGTGAACAAGAAATTGTGTGTGTGTGGGGGGGGGGGGGGGGGTCAGCTTTACTTGAAAGAACGGCGCATAGGTTTTGGTAAGCGTCGTGTATTACAAGCTTTACGTGACGCCGGACGCGCCTGGAGAGGTCGGAGTTGACTTAAGCGATCGTGATGTGCTGCCGCCCGAGAATGAGCGAGCGCTGGTAACAACGACACTCGTTGCACACCGCAACATGTGAAACAACTCCGTCGTTGAAGAGTAACAACCCCTGGACGCGCCACCAGATAAAGAAGACAGTATATATATATATAGGATTTTGACTTTAGCAGATGGCCTCTTGTACGGGCAGGCGCTGGCTTAGGGCTATTTCCCAGCATTGTCCCATTCAGCAGTTGGACGGACAGAAAAAATACCGGGACGAGTGATTCTGAACTAGACTCCGAAAAAATGGGTTCTTCTATACGACACAACAGGGTGTCAATGCCGTGACTGACGCAATCACAGGAAAGATTACAGGGCGCACTTGACGGACTTAAATGGGATTAATGTGAAAGCATTGCAATTCCATTCCGATTTATTTCTAATTTATATTCTAATCCTAGTCCAGCTCTATTTAATTGCTATTACAATCATATCTTTGATTTCATGAAATTTATATGTGCATATCACTGTAATTCTGCTACAATTCTATTCTAATTTTATTATATTCCTTTCTAGTTGGTGAATTAGTAAGGACTAGTACGGACAATTACTGGTCAACAATTCGTATGATGCCGTTAAACCGTTTCGACCGATCGGAAGTTTTTAACGCCGCTTCTTCTTTGGCTAGGCCGAGTTTTCTGCGTTGCTGAGCCATCTATGCTTTCGAATTAATAGTTGTTGCCAACAGCACTGCTGAACGAACTATCTGAAAAGAAACACGCTTAAGAGAAAATCATACCGCTAAGCTCGCGACCAGACAGAGCGGTGTCCGCAATGTCATCAACTGATGCTCGTCTGCAGTGTTCGATGAACGGCTCAAGGACGATGACGTAGAAAGGACAGACAGCACTTCGTCTGCCCTCTTCCTTCTACGTCGTCGTCCCTTGCGCTGTTCACCAAGTATGATCAATCAACTAGCCAGCACCTGTGCTGTTGTAAACTAGTTTGCAACGCCCGTCGATGACATTATTTGCTGCTGATTCGTACGATCGAAGGCGGCCTGAATGGCAAGGCGCTCTGCGCAGCGTGGTTTCTTCAACGTAGAAAGCCGTTCCTTGTCCGCCTTATGAAACCTTGCTTTGCTTAAGTGTTGATGGAACGAAGCCGAGTCTGACCATGAGTCGTCGAATTTTTCCGTTCCCATGAAGTGTCTGCGATAGCGAACGCCTCGTGAGAAGCTATGTACCCAATCGATTGCACAAAGTGCGGCCAGATATCGCCTGTCTGATTAAGGCATCGATGCTGACGTCTTTAGTTTCCCGAGCAGTTCGCTGAGTTGCGCGTGGAAAATTTTAGATGCGAGCTTGTAATCGAACGACCGTCATCGACTGAAGCCCTGCGGCAGGCATATCGCCCGCAGTCTAGTTGTGGGCAATGGTGTGATGCGACTCGAAAGCCTGATCGTACGATTGCTGAATTTTTGCCGTACGCAAGTTTGAAAGTTGTTTCTGAAGACCGCCCCTTGGCAGCTGTACAAGGCAAAGTTGGTACCACGGAAAACAGACAGCCGCCCATCATCCGGTCTGTTCAGGTAGGAAGGCTTCAGGGACTACCTCCGAAGATGCCGAAGTCATCAGAGAAGAAGGAATCCAAACAGCGCATAGGAGCGCAGTCCAGACAAGCTCAACCGCAGCAAAATTCATCACAGCAGTCGTCTCAGCGCGAGCACTCAGGGCCAGCGCTCCACTCGTCCTTTGGTCAAGGGCCCCAGTCTCTTCTAGAAGAAGAGTGCACACAAGCTTCGGGTCCATTCACTGACACCCCAAGGCACCTCCCTCCTCACGAGACCGGAACTGCAGGAACAGAAAGGCAATTTCCGCATTCAGTGCCAGATCAGCCACCAGACTTGCAGCCAGGACCACAGGCAAGTTCTGAATTTCGCACTTTATCGAGCGCTCAAGGGCACGAACAAGAGCAATCAGCTGAGCTCAATATGACAGCGGACGAAGCAAGCGATAACTCGGTCGGAAGTGTGCCCTTCACAGCGGAACAGCGCGCCTCACGTAAAAATACGAAGCGTACTCATACAGCCAACGAGTTACTGGAATATACTTTCAAAAGTATTCCGGGTCGTTCTGGGGCGGACGTTGAAGGGTCCTCGAAAGCCACCGAAAAGGTAGTACCTCCTTCGTCTCACGATTCACTGCGGCGCGAGCGTTCGTTCACTAAAAAGAGCTCCGCAGAGCACACCAGCGCTCCTACAACGACAGCAGCTTTCACAACGCCAGTACAACACGCTGCGGAATCCCGAGTGGCTACGACTAGCTCGAAGTACAATGCGCCTCTGCTGTTCGACTTGCCTTCAGAAAGAAACGTTGCCAGTTCACTGCACACCATTTCGGGGCAGTCTCAAAGCCGTGCTGCAGAGCCTACAGCGAACTGGAATTTGAGGAAAGCCCGAGACTTTCCCCAGCAAACGCGTGGGCTTCAACCGCAAGCGGAGAGCTCAATGAACGAGCAGCAGGGTCTTTCGCACGAACCAAAAGCCTTGCCAAACCAACCGCAGCGCTTTCCGCACCAAGCGCAAGCCTTTCTACAAAAACTATGGAAAGGCCTTCAACGCTTTCAACACCAGCCGCGGGGCGTTCCAAACCAGCCGCGGGGCGTTCCAAACCAGCCGCGGGGCGTTCCAAACCAGCCGCGGGGCGCTCCAAACCAGCCGCGGGGCGCTCCAAACCAGCCGCAGGGCGCTCCAAACCAGCCGCAGGGCGCTCCAAACCAGCCGCAGGGCGCTCCAAACCAGCCGCAGGGCGCTCCAAACCAGCCGCAAGGCGCTCCAAACCAGCCGCAGGGCGCTCCAAACCAGCCGCAGGGCGCTCCAAACCAGCCGCAGGGCGCTCCAAACCAGCCGCAGGGCGCTCCAAACCAGCCGCAGGGCGCTCCAAACCAGCCGCAGGGCGCTCCAAACCAGCCGCAGGGTGCTCCACACAAACAACCGCAGGGCATTCTGCACCGAGCGCAAGGCTTTCTACTACCGCGATTGGGAGGCCTTCGGCAGCAACTACCGCAACGTTTTCAGCAACTACCGCAACGCTTTCAGCAACTACCGCAACGCTTTCAGCAACTACCGCAACGCTTTAAGCAACTACCGCAACGCTTTCAGCAACTACCGCAACGCTTTCAGCAACTACCGCAACGCTTTCAGCACCAGGCGCAGGGCGCTCCAAACCAGCCGCAGGGCGCTCCAAACCAGCCGCAGGGCGCTCCAAACCAGCCGCAGGGCGCTCCAAACCAGCCGCAGGGCGCTCCAAACCAGCCGCAGGGCGCTCCAAACCAGCCGCAGGGCTTTCCGCAGCAGCAACCGCAGGGCTTTCCGCAGCAGCAACCGCAGGGCTTTCCGCAGCAGCAACCGCAGGGCTTTCTGCTCCAACAACCGCAGGGCTTTCTGCTCCAACAACCGCAGGGCTTTCTGCTCCAACAACCGCAGGGCTTTCCGCTGCAACAACCGCAGCGCAATCCGCTGCAACAACCGCAGCGCAGTCCGCTGCAACAACCGCAGCGCAATCCGCTCCAACAACCGCAGCGCAATCCGCTCCAACAACCGCAGCGCAATCCGCTCCAACAACCGCAGCGCAATCCGCTCCAACAACCGCAGCGCAATCCGCTCCAACAACCGCAGCGCAATCCGCTCCAACAACCGCAGCGCAATCCGCTCCAACAACCGCAGCGCAATCCGCTCCAACAACCGCAGCGCAATCCGCTCCATCAACCGCAGCGCTTTGAACACCAACAAACTCAGCGCTTTGAACACCAACAAACTCAGCGCTTTGAACACCAACAAACTCAGCGCTTTGAACACCAACAAACTCAGCGCTTTCAACACCAACAAACTCAGCGCTTTCAACACCAACAAACTCAGCGCTTTGCGCACCAACCGCAGGGCATTTTGCATGAACCGCAGCGATTGGAAGGCCTTCCACCGCAGCACGCGCAAGTCTTTCAACAAGAGCGAACACAAGGGTTTCCTCAGCAATGGCAAAGCTTCGACCAGCACATACAGAAATATTCACAGCATGGACAAGACATTCAACAACGTGCGATAGCCTTTCAAGAGCAAGCGCAAGAAGTTCGGCGAGCGGAAGTAAGCCAAGGTGAAATCGTGCGATGGGAGGGTGATCATCGGGAAGCCCAAGGCCTTCTGCAGCAAGCCGATGCCTCAGAGATAAAGCGATCCGTGGAATCTGAATCACCCCTTTTAGCCTTGTCAGCAGTAGTCTCGTATTTAAAGAACCCAGACGAATGGCCGCAACTAACCAATGCAGACTTGGAAGAATTTGACAAGGCAGGCATGCAGCAACAGTTTCCGAAGGAAGAACTAGGATCTGCACAAAAGGCATTTATTCCTGCATCTAAAGCTCAAGCTCTTCCTTCAAGACAGCTAGCGGAGCAACGTGAAGAGGTATCTTCAAGAGCCCCAGATTGTCTTCGTTCTGGGAATCGAATGCATGGTACAACGGGCGAGCTTCAGGAAGCGCAGCACTGGCAGGGAGATGAGTCTGACGCAAGGAAGATGAAAAGTGGTTCATTTTGGGTACAGGAGAAATATTCTTCAGAAAGACTTTCAGGACAAAGTTTGGACGATTTTTCAGCAACTTGGACACTTCTTGATGCTACCCTCAGTCCTGAGGCCGAGCTGTTTCTAGAGATCAAAATGCCGCCAAAGGAAGTAATGGCAGGGAAAATATATTCACCAACAATGCAAGACTCGGTGCCGGAGAAAGAAACACCAATTTCCGAAGAAGTGAAAAAAAAATCCGATCCGCGAGATCAGGAAGACCCAGCACCAGACCTGGAAGCGCCTTCTCCAAAAGAGTTGCCAGGATTCCAGTTCACGACTACGGTAGAACCTGAGTCAGTGCAAGCAGAATTCACAGGATCTGATGAGTGACCGTCTACGCAGCAGCCAGGTTTGGCACCAATGGCGACATATCACCCGGAAAAAGGATCTTCAGTTCACTTGGAGAAGAAGGAAATGATATCGCAAGAGGAGTCTCTCGGTTTAACGATCGGGACCTTAAGTGCTTTCCCCTGCCTTCAGCCAGCTCCCGATCAGTTACCTGTGCTGACGATGCGGGAAGTTCGGGAGGTGACAAGTTCTGACAGCCCATTGTCATGAGAGCTTGTAGATTCGCCTCTGCTCGCAACTGCGCCTGCACTCCAACATGCAACATCCTTGCCAACTCTGTCGACTGCATTCCAGACCGCTACCCGGTAGATTGTTGGAAGTTGTATCTTCGTGTGAAAAGATTTCTTATCTTTGAGAAATACGACGGTCGCCGTTTTTTTAGCTGTGGTCTTGTCTGTATAATTCTACCGATCATTGTATCGTAACAACATTGTTTCGTTTGACCGGATATGTCATTTACGATGAAAAGACTACGCTGAATTTCCAGTGAAGCTATCGATTTTTCTCTGACAACGGTTTTACTGCATGTCAAAATCGATCTTAGTAAGCTCCTTTCGAAAACGAAAGCTGTCTTAGGTGACGCAATCGGTACCTGTTTCATGCATTTGTCTTTAGTACATGTCGCAACTACATCGTCCCAGTGTGCTGGTCTCCTCGCATTTGTTTTTCGCTGCTCTGTGAATTCGTAAGAACTGTTTCCACGCTTTCTTCAACAAAGTGAACATTTCATTGTGTAAGGTTTTTTCCTTACTCTTGACAAAACTCGGCCAAGAAAATCGCGTTCTCAGATTGCTGTTGATGGCTCTGATAAAAGAGGCCGCAATTCACAGCCGAGTTGCTACATCAAACATTTTTAAAAGGCGTTTTAGATGTGACGATTGTGCGTAGTTTTTTGTACTTGCTCGTATTTAGTGCGCATGGCGGCTCAACGAAATAAAAATTGTTGATCTCGGCATCTCATGACCTTTGAAAATGCCCTGTCTCGTTTTTTAACATATACGACGCCCAAGCGGGGGCGTGGTCGTTGACAGCCAGATCCGATGTTCGCAAAGCGAACAAGTAGTCCGCGGAAGATTGTGTGCTTAATCCGTCAGGAGGAGCAGGGATTGGATCGAATACAATGGTTTATGATTTTGTACGCCCCAAATCAAGTGTGTGACGGGAGTCTCACCGTATATAGTTTTGGGTTCAAATACATTTTGATGAATCGTCTTTTTTAATCACGCATCAAAGAATCAATTACGCGACAACTAAATCAACCGTAAATCCAGTATTTTGTTATATTCGTTTATTGTCCCCTCAGGGCCAATGAATTAGAGTAAATGTTACTGGAACACAAAGTTAACTTTCTCCCGAATATACAAAGTTAGCTAGTGCATCGCGAAAACGGAGGTTATCTTTCATGGCTGCAATATCGGGGGGAAGGCAGTTCCACTCGACGGAAATCCGGGCCTCTAGCATTTCGTCTCCATCGAAATGCGACCGCAGCGGCCGGGATTGAATAAGTGTGTTTCGGGTCAGTCGCCTAGAATCATCCATATGATAGTGTCGCTTCCTTTATGGTACCTGGCGTCTGCGATCTCTGGCCTCGGGTGCAAGTTGCCTACCACGCATTCGCCGGCGTGGGACCACATGGTTAGCGCATGCGCGAAAATCTGAGAATAGTTTAAAGAACTGATTAGCGCACAGTTGAAATCTCCTATTTCCGTTATTCCGGCGGGCATATTTATATTCCACGTTCGGCATTTGAGTCCGTATCATCAGATACTGAATCAGACTGTATCAAGTAGCGTTTATTCACCTTACGAAGGCGTTCGATGAGTTGTGGGGCCCACACAACATCCCCCCCACACCCCTCACCCCCCCAGATGTCTCGGCGCGTAAGGCCGAGCACATGTTTCACTGCGTCATTCGGGCGCATCCGAATAAAACACCACGCATGCACGGCAAGTTCTTCGCTGGCAGTGGGATGAGCATGCGGGTGACCTCGCCAGCGGCTAGATAACAGCTTCAGTGAGCACTACACAGGGGGAGCTCAGCGCTAGAGCTCTGCCCGTGCACACGCGGTTTTGGGTGGCCCGGCCCAACGCCGAAAGGTTCCTGTGCCACGCCCGGTGAGCGGCGACCTGCTCGCGGATCATGAACGGCAGCCTACCGGTGGCGTAACAGCGGTTCACGGCGTGAGTGGCTGCGACGCCCGCAGCCCCGTCATTTGTTTAGCTTTGAGCTTCGAGTACTGAAGCGCAACTTGTTGCAGTGGGCAGTGTTTTGTTTTGTAGCGAAAGCTACATTGGCCATGAACTTCCGATATCGCTGTGGCGGTGCTCCGAGGAGGCACAGAGACCGACCTTGAGCCGTTGCCTAGCAACCGCCGCAGCTTGCGGACGCCGCGCGCTCGCCGCACATTCTGGCATGACGTCACATCGCGCGCCTCGCCGCTGAGCCGCCGCCGCCGTTTGGTGTGACGTCACACCGCTTACCTCGTTGTTACGCTCGCTTTCGCTACGTATATCCTGGCATAGCCGAGCAAAGCTACTGCCCATTTTTTACATGGCTGCGCTAACATTTTGTTCTTTTCTCTCCACAGCAGCCGAGCAGTCTTGCATCGTGGTAGCGCGAGTATGTGTATAGCTGCGTCGCGAGAAGTCTATCTTGTATAGCTGTTAGCGCAGCGTGGCATAACTTCGCTGTAACTGCCGCGGCATTCCCTCCGTTGTCGTGCTTCGGGAGCTCGGATGCGGCTGTGGTTTAGAATTTGAGCGAGTACTGTACACTGCGTGTAACGCGGAGCAGGTGGTTTTGTTGTCCCGTAATAAAAACTGTTGTCTACTGCTTCTATTGTGTTACTGGTCGGGCGATACCATTCGATGTGAATGGCCAAGTAGCTCTTGAGATTGACTATTGCGAGAAGTTTGCAAAGTACTTCACGATTTTCCTGGTTGTGGTCTTTGAGAGTGCAAACAGTTGTGCTGAAGCGTGTCGTGCTGCGCTATAAATATTCCAATGCAAGGCCAGGTGGTTACCAAGCACAAACCAAACCTGTACCCCTGAATCTTCGCCACGGATGGCCGTTGTAGCCTTTATTTACCCTATATCTTAAACCCCCTTTGCCGCACTATCCCTAACAGTGTACCTTACCTATCTGTAGTTTCTTCCTGGCTCAATCTTACTTTACCCTTTTCTTATGACGTCACATTTTTGTTCCGACAAAGAGGATGTACTTGTGGCTTCAAATTTCACTGAAGTTTTGCAAGGTATCGGTTGCGGCTGTTAAGTTAAATCCAAAGTATTTTCGTTAAGGTGTTGGAGTACTAGGTCAAGTCAGTTTGGTGCTTATGGTGCGGAGCCAGCGCCCTCTTCGAAAGGTGCGGACTACAATATGGCGTTGTAATTAAAAACAAAAATTTAATCTCGTAGACAGCTGATTTTGTCGGGAGAAATAAATCCTCGAACTTGTCAATGTTCAGCGTGACACACGATACAAAGCATCATGTGAAGGCATTCACATTTTTTTTTACTGATGAATAAAGTTCGCCTAGGCATTTCCTCACATTCGTTTCATATATTTATTTTGACTTTGACAACACAGCGCATCGCTCCTTTCGATAACACACACACACACACACACTGATTGCTCTTTTTTATGCCTGTATACATAAGGTCATTGCATCCGAGGTGGAGCCGTTAGGTTCGTTATATCCTGGGATAACACACAAAAATTTGTTACATTTGTATTGGAATATTTCGGTTCCTTATATCCGAGGTCAATGCACCAATGTTCGTTATAGCCGCCGCGGTGGCTCAGTGGCTATGGTGCTCGGCTGCTGGCCCGAAAGACGCGGGTTCGATCCCGGCCTCGGCGGTTGAATTTCTTTGGAGAAATTCGAGGCCCATGTACTGTGCGATGTCAGTGCACGTTAAAGAACCCCAGGTGGTCGAAATTTCCGGAGCCCTCCACTACGGCGTCTCTCATAGCCTCAGTCGCTTTGGGACGTTAAACCCCATAAACCAAACTAAACCAAACCAATGTTCGTTATATTCGTAGTGGCATATTATGCTTCGTAAAACGAGGCAGTACACTCAAGTTAGCTATATCCGAGGGAGTCACGTGTGACGGCGGTCGCCATTCTCGCTTGCACTGACCCTTGTAATTGTAACGCCTTAATATAGTACACAAAAATAGAGAAAACAGGTTCTGCGTCAGGTTTCTGTTAGTGACAATAAAAAACAACGCAAGAAATTGGAAAGTTGGAAACTGAAGGCTGCAGAACATTCCTGGCCGCCAGCTGCCAAGAAAATTTCCGAGTAGTTAGAAAAAACTAGAGAGGCATGGCCAATAAGTTATCTTTGGCTTTCTAATCGGCACATCCCTTGCCTTGGCCCACTGTGCAGGAATAACGGGGCCTGGACCGGGTTCCTTACTTTAGGTGAATTGTTTAGGGAATTTGCGCGTGACCGTGCAGAACCCACTCATTGGCCGTGGCACTTAGTTCTTATACATTAAGACGCAATCATGACTATTGACGTGATTGATATTGGTGGTAAGCGCAGTTAGTGGTGACAGTAAGAAAATCATAATTGCATCCTTCCCACGAGGAAAGTGCTAAGTTCTTGACATGCTCATTGATTCTCAATTCCAGTTCATTTAGTTGCTGTATACTTAGCTGGTTTAGATCCTAAAGGTAATATAAGAGATTGCATAAAACTGGCGCATATGCACAGAGGTTTCTCAAAGAGCTGAAGGCGATTCCATTTCGATCGGAAATGCTGTAAACTGTCCGTTCACGTTCCACTGGAGAGTTCACAGACCTCGTGAAAAGATGTTATGCACACCAATCAAAACCACAAGCAGTGTCTCTGTCATAATAGTCAAGAAAGCACCGACCGAAGGCTTCAAGCAACGTTTCTCGGTAGTATACAGGAAATAAATATTCATTACGTGGTAATCTAAAAACATCGCTTGTGATCTTTATAAGGTTAAGGCAGTTATCGTTTAAAATATCTCGTTAACGACAAAAATACAAAATAAGGAAGAAGCCACAAAGTAAAGCGAACAGGAAAAGCTGGAACAAGTGGATGGCGGCATTCACTCGAAACACTCTTTTAGAGGCGACATTCGATGCTGGTCGGTGCAAGAGAAGGCCTGGTGGAATTCCGGCAGCTTGGAAACGCCAAAGTTACACCCCAAGTGCGCCGCAGAGTGGCTCAAGTCGTTGGGGCCCGGTGTCGCATCCACTGCGCCGCAGAGAGGCAAGCAGGCACGCTTGAAGAACAGCGCGTTGGTGGCCACCGTGCGCTGAAGGTCCTGCTTGACGGCGTCCGAGTCATACTCGATCTTTATGTCCCTGGCGGCCTCTATGGCGTCCATCACTGAGAACGCGTCGTCAAACTGCTCCTCAGTGAGCGACCTACCGGACACTTTGTATCGGCCACCGAGGCAGCGTGCGAGGTCCGCGTACCCGGTGAGGGCCCTTTTACTCCAGGAAGAAGACGTGTTTCCGTCAGGGAGGCTTTGGTCCCGGCCGTTGGCCAGGCGCGCAAGTCGTCGTAACACCACTGTTGTCTCGGTGGCGATGTTGATGAAATCCTCGGCTACTGACGTGTAGTATATTGGTTCCGCACCCAGGAACTGGGGAAGCACTATGGTCTTTTCTATGTGGTTGACAGAAATGTTTGTGCCTATCAAGTCCTCACTGTGCTTCATTACGAGCGACCTGGATGTACTGTGTCGGCAAGACGGCTGTGTTTCGAGCTTGTAAATATCGACATAGTTTTCGATGAAACTGTTAGTCACGAGGAGATTGCCTTCTCCGAAACGGCTGCACTCGAGCTGCTGGTGGGTCATCACGCTGCTCGGAAACAGGACGACGGTGAAATTGTCGATCTTTCGCTCGGATGTTGTTATGTCCTCAGGGTCCATCCAGGCCCGGGAAGCGATGATAGGAAGCAGCCTGGTCTCAAAATCAATGTAATTCTTCAACTTTTCTATGACAGGTCTTCTGATGGAAAGCATTATAGACATCGCTTGCAGCCAAGCATCTTTGAAGACTGCTATCCCAGAACTGAAGCAGATAGCGCGGACGTTGTGCTTGGTCCGTGACGACATAAGCTTGAAATCGTAGGACAGGACGTGGGCCACCAGGAGGGTCACCAGGTATACGGGTCTCGCAACCAGCGTCACGTTCAATAATGCAGCCTCCAAATCAGCGCAGACCTTGGTGAACTCCGGTGCCTTCACCATTGTCTCTGCGTCGCCGCCGTGTTGGTAGAAGTGCTCGGTCCAAAGGGCTGCCGTGAATGGTCCGCAGGAAAGATCTCCGATCTTCGTTGGTGCAAGAGGCGCTCCCTTTACACCCTGACGGTTTTTCCACGCTTCGTCTAATTTCAGGACTTCGGAAATGACTTCGTCACCAAGGCCGCGCTCGCTGATGCTAGAGAGGACTCGCCGAAGGTACTCGGTTGTTTCCTTGGATGGATCATCTTCACCCATCTTCCTGTGGAAGCTGCGGCCCCTCTCGATGACGAAGTGCGTGCCCTCAGTTTCTGTCGTGTAGCGGTTAATCTTGAAGAAGTTGTGGAAGTGATTGACGTACGACAAGTTGAAGCTGTACGCGAACAGTTCCTCCCAAGTGTTTTGCACCAGCCATTCCTTGAAAGGTATTCCCAGCTCCTGGAGGGACAAATGAGAACAATACACCAGTTACATGCATCACATATTCCCGTAACAAATAGCCCCTAATAAATTTTTCTTTAAACTGGATGTATGAATCGAAACTTTCGAGAGAGGCCAAAATGTCGATATGTTGACGCACTGCCGGCAAGGTTCACTTAATTGTTATTAGCGAAGTGTTCAGTGAACATCCCATGCCGTCCACCGTTTTCAATGTTTTTTGAGTACGGTGTACTTACAACACAAGAGGGTCGATATCGTTTAAGGAAGTCTCTTTTTGGTTGCCTACATCCTTCCCTCCCTCTCCACTCATACTTCCCACCTCCTCTCACGCAAAGAAATTCCGGACAGGTGCATTTTTTTCATCGGGAAATTGTTTGTGAATGCAATTAGTTTCGCGCTTCGCAAGACTGCATCGGAACAATCAATATAACGCCAAATCGCGCCTCAGGATGCTGGCTATTTTCAGCTGTTTGTTGCCAAAGCCGCACCTCATTGGTTTTCTGTGGTTGTCTTAAGTGATCGGTACGAGCCCAGGAAAAGAATCAAAACGCTTATTTTGCTACACATTGGAGGTTTAGACTTAAAAAAAAATTCTCTTTCTGTCCATAGACTTCTGTCTGCAAGGTCCGTAGACTGTCTATAGAAAATTCGTAGAGAATAGTCGATACGCAATAGAAGTCTTATAGACAGTGCATAGACAAGCTAAAAATTTATGATCATGAAGTTATAATCGACTTTTGTGTATAGAATGTCTATGCAGTTTGAATAGACAAAGAGAAATATCAATAATAGTCTACAATAAGTCTACAGACTGAGAACACTTTTATAAGGGTAAGCCATTCCCATCAATGCGCTCATAATAGCCTCCTGCAATATTCCTTGCCGCCTCACAATTAAAAGTGATGTCCAAGAGGGTGGGACTTCCATCATCTGCCAGTATGACAGCGTGACCAGGGAAAAAGAAAACGAACCGAAACGTTACGAAACCTTGCACCAGTTTCATTCTTACGCGTATCGCTCATTGTCATCCAGGTCGTATACTCACATGCACCACTTCTCGCACTGCCTTCTTGATGTCTACCGGCGCTTCGAAGGCCTTCAGGCAGGTCACGTACAACGCGCGTGCAGTCTCAAGCACTTCACTGTTGGGGTCGCTGGATTCGGTGCCAACCGAGAGAAGCTCGTGTCGCTTCTCCAGGAACATGCCGGCGGCGTCCCGCATGAATGTGGACGGGCTGTGCTTTTCACGGAGCCAGTGGCCGCACACGTGGGAGTAGAAGTCGTCGCAGGGGTCCACCGAGTGGTTCGCGTAGCGGAAGAGCAGTTGGCTTATCTGTGATATGGCAAGCCGAAAGTGGCAGCCTTATCTTTCGGCACATATACATTTCTATGACTTAACACATACAGGCTGAGGAAGTGGGACGTATGCTTCCCATGGTCGCACAAAAGGTTCATACCTTTAGCGCTCACTGAATGTAGGAAGTTATATCGCAAGTTATAACAACAACACGCATTGAGGAACTCAATGCTCATTGTCTTCTTAGAAGCACTTTTAAAAAAACTCTGCTGTGTAGGCAGACAAATTCTTACATCTGTAATCCTTTGACACATGCATGCTAGAGCGGCTCGGTTGCATTTCAGCCAGGCCCACACTTTATCGTGTTGCGAGCTATATACGAGTTCTAAGCAAGACCTTTGTAGCAAAAAGATTACAGTATTGTTCGTTCGGACTACCACGACAGACTTAGTAGCAAATTATTTTCGTATGTACCAGATTGCCTAATTTTACTCTGCCAAAAAATTTTGTCACAGTGTTGTCGTCTTCAGCCTTATCTTTACGTTTGATCTATGCCTTGGGACAACAAGCTTCGATAAATGTGAACCTCTACCAGCGACGATGTGCAATTTACTTGCAACCTGCGATACGTAAAGCCGTTCCTATCATTCTGTTCCGGTCACTCAAAATTGATCAAGAATGGAAAAGAAGCATACTACTTGTGTTATTCTCTGGTAAACTTCTGCCGCCATTTAGCCACAGTTGTCTAATTTTTAGCTGCCTGCTTCAATGATTATCGCTACTAACGAACCAGCAGTAACGTACGGTCTTTAAAGTAGATGATTTGAACGTGGCCAAGCGTGGACATCCGCACTGGCAGAACTGTCATGCGAGAGCGGCAGGAGTCATTCAAGCTTCACATTTAGCGCACACTGAGGACATTTTTATCGGATTTTAGTTCTCAGTAAAACCAATCTTTCGAATCTTTGTGGCCCTTTCGACATTTGTTCGGCAACTAAGGAAGAACGCAAAAGGAACCATTTTAATGCTACTTCATTCAAGCTGTTTAAGTCAGTGATGGAAATAACATCGCCACCACTGACTGCAAGTAAATGGCTCTGTGGCTTAGTTGCACAGATCCGAGACAGAAAAACAATGACGTCATCGCTGTTAGCTTGAGAGAACAGTGTATGACATCATTACCCACATTTCACTCTTCACACACTTCTTTCTCTCTTTTCAGTAATGGCCGCCTCATTGCCACTAAAACGCATTAATCAATTCATGAACGCAAACATCAACTTTTGATCAACTTTTGATCTGCGCTGTTTTATATCTCGAAGTTAAACTCGCAAAATTCACTTTATTAATGCGAAATGATGTGTTCGCAAAACGTGTCGGCAGCGATTTCTCCGTTCGTTAGAGAGCTAAGCAAAAAAAAATGATTACATGTGATAGCGGATGATGTGAGGACGATTCACATGGAAACTTGGTCGATGTGGACTAATTAGTGAATTAATTAGAGCCAAATATGCCACTTAGGCCTCAAAATAGTGTCAGACGTCGATATAATGGGAGGACGTGAAAACAGTACTAGCCATCAAAATTGCGGTGAAAAAACGCAGTCACTTGACAGAGGACGATAATATGTCGTTGTACACCAAATTTGATCGATCGAGAATAATTATCTAATTGGAGACCAAAGGGTAATTTAGACGTCAACATAGCCTGAGACGGGCATATAGTGCGAGGACGTGAAAATAACGGTATACGTCTCAAATGGAAGAAGCAAAAAGAGACGGAAGCAGTCAAAAGAGAGAAGAAGAGGCAAAAGGAGAGGGAAACAGTCTCAAGTGAAGCAAAGAGAGGTGACGAGGGTGAAGAAGGCTTCAATGCTTTCGCATCATCTCAATTGATGGATGGATGGATAGGAGCGTCCCCTTTGAAACGGGGTGGTGGCAATTGCCACCATGCTCAGCTTTTCTTTCTTTATTATTTTTTGTTTACTGTGTCGGCAATTCTCATTAAGAATCGCCATCACCTTTACCTACGGTTTCCTACAATTCTCACCTTATGCCACATCTCTGCTTTTTAGCCACGAATCCTCCAATCGCTTTTTGCTAACTTCCACTGCAGATTTATTTACATGACCACTGTTATCTTTAAACCCTAGGGCCTCAGAAAGAGTGACTGTGCCTGCATCGACATCCGGATGGATGCCATCACATTTGATTATGAGGTGTTCAATTGTTTCCACAGATCTACCACACACTGCACATGTGTCATCTTCTTCGTTAAATTTCCCAATGCGGGACCCCACAGTGACCTCTGGCGTTTTTTGGTCGAAAGCTGCCATAGAGAGCGTGCGCCGTATCACGGGCGTTCTCACCTCTTCACATTTGGCACTTGTGCACTCGTAGTTGACCGAGATAGCGCCAGTAGTGCGCCAGAGGGTGAGGGCGACTATGGCTCCAGCGAAGGCTAGCACGACTGCGGCAGCCAGCAGGACCTTCCACCGTGACAGGTTGGTGACGGATCCGACTGCGGTTGTGTGGGACCATGTATGAGACATGAACCGTATTTTAGCTCCAAGACATGTCTGACATTGTGGGACAGAAATTTCTGAAATTGGAAAACACTTATCAAAATATCGCAGGTAAGGGTTTACTCTGTAATATGCAGCACACCTTTCTTTTAAAGTGTTTGCATCGATGGCATCGAACAGTTAAGATTGCCATAGAAAAACAAATGGGAACGCTTTTGACGATAACAAAAACGTTATTGGGAAAAAAATATGCAAGACTGGCGTCGGGTGATTTGCGGATATCATCATCATCATCAGCCTGACTACACCCACTGCAGGGCAAAGGCCTCTCCCATGTCTCTGCAATTAGCTCTGTTCCTCGCCAGCTGCGGCCACCCTGTCCCCGCAAAATTCTTAATCTCATCCGCCCACCTAACTTTCTGCCGTCCCCTGCTACGTTTTCCTTCTCTTGGAATCCACTCCGTTACCCTTAAGGACCAGCGGTTGTCTTGCCTTCGCATTACATGCTCTGCCCAAGCCCATTTCTCCCTCTTGACTACAACTAGGATGTCATTAACCCGCGTTTGTTCCCTCACCCACACCGCCCTCTTTTCTTCTCTTAATGTTACACCTATCATTTTCCTTTGCATAGCTCGCTGCGTTGTTCTTAACTTAAGCTGAACCCTCTTTGTTAGCCTCCACGTTTCTGCCCTATACGTGAGTACCGGTAAGATACAGCTGTTGTATACTTTTCTCTTGAGGGGTATTGGTAAACGACCGTTCATGATCTGAGAGAACCTGCCAAATGCGCTCGACCCCATTCTTATTCTTCTAGTTATTTCCCTCTCATGATTCGGATCTGCGGTCACTACCTGCCCTAAGTAGACAGTAAAAATATATTATACTGATTATTGATATATTGATTGTTATAATAAGATCGCATATTGTATGAAAAAATTGCTTTCACAAACGGTTTCTCAATCAAAAATGTCTTTGTCGAGAATTGATGGGTTTGACTAAATTACAAATGGAGGGCGCACTTAAGCTCAGCCTTAGGAGCAGGACTCGACAGTCTTAATGAATTAATGCCCCAATATATGGAACTGGTCATTATCTACCTTATATTAATAGATTCCTGGGGAATCGCAGGTGCTGCCACCGGCGGCGCTCTTTGGACTCTCGCGACCAATCATTGAATTTAACTACCACCTGACGAGGTGAGCAGTTTTCTTACAATTCGGCGGGCACGTTGTGATGATGCCACATGGTAACCTGTGGATTCTTTCGCTGGGGATTCTCTGTAGATTCTCTGGGGACTGTTCTGTGGATTTTTCGCTCGCTACCGACGACGACGACGACGACAACGACGTCGGCTTTTCTGGGACATCGACTCCTTAACGCTATCGCCTCAAAATAAGTGTTGAAAAGAAAGGCCGAGATCATGGCTATACCCAGTTCTTTTGAGCTTGCCGTTGTGTTTAGAGCGTCGTAACAAGCACACCAAAGAGTAGAACAGAAAAACTTGTAGTGGAGAGAGATGGTGCATAGCTTTTGGGAAAAGTAATTGTGCAATGAAAGATGCACGCGAAGTCCTGTGTCTCTCTCGATCTTTTCGTGTGTCCTTTTATAGTCTACTTCTTTCGAGAATGTATTATGAGTTAGAAACAAAACTAAAAATAAAATTAGACGACAATGAAGCGAGCTTTAGCCATTAAATAAAATGTAAGGAGTACATTTTTAGCGCCTGTCCTGTGTGTTTCCCCTTCTTGTGTGCGTGTTCTTGTGCGCTTAAATTCATTTCAAAATAAGCTATGCACCATCTAGCTGAAACAGAAGTTTTGTTAAGTTATCTACCCAAATATGAGGGCTCTTTTGTATGCACATCGTCCCCTTCGTCTTCTCAAGTCAACACTTGTGTTTCTTTCATCGTCGGTTTGACATGTCGTGCAAGATATTTTGGATTCTGCCTTCGCAAGGGTCTGGTGCCGGCGGATGTGAGTGCCCTGTTGGGATTTCTGCGTCCCCCTAGGGGTCTTCTGAAGCGTTTATTGAAGCTTTTGAGGTGTGAGCTGTGGCGACAAGTTAGAAGGTGTCAAGACCAGTTGCGTGTGCTAAAAATAGCGCTTGTCCTGCGCGTTTCCTCTTCTTGTGTGCGTGTTTTTGTGCGCTTAAATTCATTTCAAAATAAGCTATGCACCATCTAGCCCAAACAGAAGTTTTGTTAAAGTAAGGAGTACAGCAGAAGCAAGGTTAGTGCTGGACGAACGCTTCTATATCGCACGGCTGCCATACCTGTCAGGTTGGCTATGTACAGAATCATGTACTGTATTGTTTAGAAGCCTTCAGGCCAGACGGTATACGTTTATAAGTTTATATTTGAGCACTCATGGCATATGCTAAGTTGTAGTGAGCAAAAAGCTCTCATCTTCATCAATGTAAACTTTTCTCAAGAGCGAGCCATATGGCCCGAAGACTTTTTGCCAAGGCCGTATGAGACGTTTAAAAGCTTTTAGCTCAATGATCGAAATGTGTAGGAAGCAACGCAGATGCTTAATTTTGAAAAGTACCAATTGGCTCCGCGGGCGGTGGTATACAAAATGAATTACGAATGACACCTGGCAACATCACACAGTACCTTGCATTTGTGTCGACCAAGGAAGTGGCTCATACGCCAAGACATCAAAATGATCCACTCAGAGCGTGCTTCCCAGTCTCAAGAACGAAAATCATAGGTGAAAAAAAAAGAATCTCTTCTTACTTTGAGAAATGGCGTTATGTGATGACCGCCGTGGCGTTGGAGACACTGCGTTCTTTGGCGTTCGTGGCGGCGACAAAGCGAGAGGAGTTATTTTTGGCACTGCAAATGACAAGCGAAGGAATAACTACCATAACCGCGCTGCAAGACAAACCGCAAAAGGCCATCGTGCGGCAAACTGGCTGCTAAGGTTTCTTTTATATTGCATTCTATTCCAAGTTTATGCAAGTATATGAGGCTCAATAAGTCCGTCCGTAAACCTATGTCAGGAGTTGCACAACCTCCCATTCTGCCGATATTCACAACGGCGTTCGTCTCTGGTCATCATGTTTGGGCTACCTTCTCTCCGAGCACGGATTTCGTAGCATTCACGTATGGAGCTAATCAAGAACTGCGTCTTTGGCAATTAAATGTATTTCTTGCGCTTAGAGAAGTCTTGAGTTGCTCACGTTTTACGGCACAGCCTTTGCACAATGAACAGTTGAAGACTGCAGAGAACGTAGGGCCATAGAAAATGTTTCAGTACATATTTTTTCCTTTCCGCCACATTGCTAACGCAAAACGCAAGAACTCCAAGCTCGCCGTTTACAGTTCACATGTCCGACGAAAGTGGAATAAGAAGCAACTAGCCAGACATTTGCTTAGTGGTGATACGCGGCTGTAGACACATGGAAAACAACAGCGCTGCTCTTAAGATTTTTCTAGACTTTTTTCCGGCTTGTCGAGTGCAACAGGTCCGAATTAAGACTCCGCGCGAGCTTTGCTTTGTTCAGGCCTGCATAACCACCGCCCCATACCAAGCTTTCTTCCCGTTGATTGTGACTTACATTGATAGTGTCACTGACGTCAATAATAAAACGCCGGAGATGACGCCAGCCAAAGTCACAGGTGGCTTAAAAGGAAGCTGAAACGGTTTTCTGAGGATTCGAGGTTATTCAAGAATTCGAATCTATCAAGCTTCTAGATAAAACATGCAAAGTATTTTTGCACTAGCATTTAAAATGGTGACATAATCGTCGATTAAAACCGCGACGATGTTTAGGCTTCTCCTCACTACGCTGGAGGAGTCAGAGGAAACTCGGCAGTGACGTCATTGTTGCCGAAATTTCAGATGCCCTCTGCTTACTCCTGCATACTGCTGTGCGTCGTCAGATGGCGCCAAACAATGCATTGAGCTTCACCTTCGATGGTGTCGGTTTTCTTCCTTGGAATAACCGTTTCTTCGCTGGAAACGTACTGCCGTCATACGTGACGTCATTATCGGGGCCTCTGCCCGTCGCTGTGCACTTCACACAAGCCTGAACGCCGACGACGACTTTATTCGGCGATTGCGCCACCATTTGAAATGCTAGAGCAAAACGATTTCGCAGGCTTTACCTGCACATTTCGCGCATTCGGCATCCTTAAACTCATCGAATTCTAAAACCGCTTCAGTTTCCCTTTAACACTATCTCATTAAAAGTCTCACATCAACAATCAAAGCTTACTCATTTGGTAACCTAGTTTTACTGCGCACTTGTTGTAGGTGCTTCCGGCGTTTAAGTAACTTTTTTCATGATTTTCTCAAGCGAAAGCATTTCTAGTTCATGTCGAGGGGGCTGAGGGGGTTGTGTCACCAAAACATGTCCGCAAAACGTGTCCGCAGCAGCTTTGACGCTCTCTTAAGAGGTAGCATCAAACAAGTGGTTGTAATCGAAAGAGGATGGTGTGAGGATGGTGCGCAAAAATATGTCGATAGGATGATTAGTAAATTAATTATAGCCAAAAACGTCGACAAAACGTACAAATAGAGCGGGCGTCAATAAAATGATTTGACGGGCCGTGGACACCCGTGGACGGCAAAATAGTGGAAAAATAGGCAACGGAGTGAAAATAAAGTTTGAAATGAATTGAAATGTGTGTGATGAGCGATAATTAATCGAACAAAATGTTTCAATCACTCAGATTAATTAGTTATCAGCGAAACCATAGGACGGTTGAAAAGGCTGGACGGGGATATAGTGACATCAGAACACTGAAAATCAGAAGGAAAACTGGGCGACTTAAAATATTTGTTTGCAATTTACAAAAAGCCCCAACATCTTACTCATTTAAATCAAGCCATTTTTACAGCGTCCATCCATGCACCGTCGTGTCCATAATTGCAGCTGTATGCGCGCACCAATTTATTTACGTATTAATTCCTTCCACACACAATAATCGAGTGGAATCACCTGCCTTCAGCGGCTTTTTCTTCGAAAATTTTTAGTGCGCTTTAACCTTTTTATTACAATCTTGATGTCAGCTTCACGTTTCATTGAGAATTTTTTTCTTAATTCTTTTTGTGCAAGCGCAGTTCCGTGATGCATGTTTTTGCTATGTTTATCGTTTTTTTTGTGTAAACCTGTTCTATTGAATAGTTTTTTAATATATAATTGTCTTGTTCAATGTATTCTGTTTCAGGCTTGGTAAGTCGTTGTGCCTTGTCATTTTTTTGTGTTTGCTTCTCTTGAATCAAGGACACGTTGCGAAAATGTTTCCCAAAGCATTGATTATATGTTGTAGCCGCCGTGGTGGCTCAGTAGTTATGGCGCTCGGCTGCTGACCCGAAAGATGCGGGTTCCATCCCCGCCGCGGCGATCGTATTTGAAATTGATGGAGGCGAAATTCTACAGGCCTGTGCCACTGTACTTTGTCAGTGCCCGTTAAAGAACCACAGGCGGCCGAAATTTCCGGAGGCCTTCACTGCTTCATCGCTCATATCGCTTTGGGACGGTAAACCCCCATAAACCACAAACCGTAATACGTTATATAATCTGTACCTGCACCTTTCCACCTGCTTGGTCTTTCGGCACTGCGCTATGCTGTAAATAAATGAATAAATAAAATGCGGTGTCCTTACAATCAACATGCCGGGCCGGTTGTTCATCGCTAGGGCTACGGCGAATTTCGTTGGCTTTTCCGATGTCATCCAGCTCTAGCGTTGGAACAACGAAGAAATCAGTCATTAGAAAGGCAATGCACATAAACATGGACGATACGGATGGAGGGCAGCCGCATTATGTACGACCGACTCGCACAACGGCGGGCTCTGCTTAATGAAAAAGTGAAAACAAAGGCCTATGTAATCAGCGGGCTCACTGTTTGTATTTACTGAACTGCAAGCAGCATCAGTTATTAGCCGGTTTTCTAGCTAGGCTACTGAAGGTTTAAAGCTTAGCAGCTTTGCTTAGCATTATGTGCCTTCGAAGGCTTCCTGGATGCTTTCGGACGCTGCTAAGCCTTATATAAAGCAAGTACAAATATTCTAAAGTGCCTTCAGTCATTCAAGAAAGAAATGATGAGGCATGCTGATGCTGCTACTTGAACAATAGAAAATAGCGACTATTGCTTACTTACAATAAATGCTTTCTCTGAGCAAGCACTGAAATAGAGCTGTACCTCATGAAACCTCTCATTATTCTTTTTATGAAAAAGGAATTTAAAGGCTGGAGTGCAAGACTCCCTGCAATGATAGTATTCTCCTCAGACTTGGGTTACACAAGCTAAGGCTTTAGCAGCATGTACGTTTGCATGTGTTCATCTTGAAGCATCATCCGGTTGAAGCGACACAAAATATTTACTTCCCCATGAACCCCTGCACTTAGCATAATCACAGAAAATATTTCTTACGAAAACTGGACAGAAAAAAAAGCAGCATAGTGGCGTGACTGACACAAAACAGGCTTCGGTGACAGTGCATGCCTATGATCTGAAATCCTACACAACAGACTTATGACGCTACAGCGGCTAAGTCCTTCATAGTAGTATTTAACAGCCATGTAAATGCTCGTGCGCGACAGTTCTGAACAGTTTATGGCACAAAACTGCTGATGTGCACTTGAGAAAAACGTGATACAGAGCTTCACATGAAATTATTGTCGGCATGGGCTCGGACACTTTATTTATAACTTTCAAGTTGTCCCAACAGAGTCCTGTCATATTGCATCAAAGACACGGAAATACTCACAAGCCCAACCTTCGAACAAAATTATATTCTATTCTATTGTGCCCGCTGACGGCAAAGTCTCAATTTTGTCCGTGCTTTCGTAAAAAACGCCAATTACGCAACCTTCCTCGCTATACATGATCTTGGCCATTAAGTCAACTTTAAAGAGCATTGGTAAGAAACACGTCGAGTTTCTTTGCGCGAGGATTTGAACGGTACTTCATTTTCGAAGAAAGGTTGTCGACGTAGTTTGGGCTGTTTGAATAAATGCTGTTAAAGTCTTACATTTCACACACACAAAAAAAAGAAACTGTATCTAAGGAACGGAGTAAACACTTACTAGGAGTCTTTGCTTTAGCTGCAAGAAAATCACCGCAATTGAGCGCAAGAACTTTTGTGTTTCTACACTATTACTAAATTTTTCGCTACCTCCTTTTGGGAGCGGGAACATATGTGGCGAAAAGGGCGAATGGTTACGTAAGACAGCCGCCGCGGTGGCTCAGCGGTTATGGTGCTCGGCTGCTGACCCAAAAGACGCGGGTTCGATCCCGGCCGCGGCGGCTAGAATTTCTTTGGAGGAGAAATTCTAGAGGCCCGTGTACTGTGCGATGTCAGTGCACGTTAAAGAACCCCAGGCGGTCGAAATTTCCGGAGCCCTCCACTACGGCGTCCCTCATAGCCTTAGTCGCTTTGGGACGTTAAACCCCATAAACCAAACCAAACCATACGTAAGACACATGTGAAGTGCCTCACAAAATGCGTTTCATAGTTCGAGCTGGAGCGGGCTCCTAATCAACATTGGCTCAATTGGTCATATTATGTTGTAGATAATATCTCTGAGGGGACACTTATGCTCCGTCTTGAGGGCATGACGTCATAGCGTTACCGGGTCCATTCAGAGACCCGGGGTGGTCCTCGGACCTCATCAGTGCACACGCCAACGCCGACACAAGGTTTTCCGCAGAACAGGACTTTAACATTATCGTGAAAAGGTTTTGCTTGATGAAGCGGTCTGATGGGGTGGATGCTGGGTTGTCGCGGTCTGTAGTGAGAACAAGTGATACCAGAATCAAGGAGCGCGGTTGAGCTTTAGAGAAGAGGATGTGATACAAGGACGCCATTCGGACCGCAGCGGCCGTATTTACATTAGGCTCGAAATGCAAAAACGTATGCGGGAAAAACAATTTTAGGGGCCTTAAATAACTCCAGGAGGTTGCAACTGATCTTAGCTTCATCAATCTCGCTCAAATGTAGTGTCGGGGCGTTAAATGTTGCATACCATTAGCATGCAGTCAATGTACGTTGGGCACTCGCATACCTTTCCTAATTGTCAAATGCTGTAGGAGTTTCGAATACGTGCGCGTCAGGTCAGTCTTACGTTGTACTGAACGCCATTAGTAATGTAGTGTACAGTAAAGATGTTAAGTCTCGACTCATAAATGCCAAGCAAAGAACTCAGCTTGTGGCTTACAGCCTAGGAACCCAAAAAGTAATGCATACGCAGGTTTCGCAGTCCGCATATAATTATTAATGGACTAAATAAACGATTTCTGGTGAACTTATAGAATTGATATGGCCGAAATGCCTTTAATAGTGGTATGAAATTGGCCATAGACAGTAGTTTGATTTACATTATCTGTATACACGCCTTCATTTAATGAATTGCAGGAATAAACAGGTCAATGCGAGAAGTAAAGGCATTACTTTTTTCGTATTTGGAACACAAATAAACCAGAACTAAGACTACTTATTTCGGGCTAAGAAGACCTTAATGCGCTGATATATTTTGCCGAGCTAGTAGCGTGTCCCACCAGGCATCGGGTCCAGGAGCACCGCCGCAGTGCCGAAGGAGGAAGGAACGTGGGCCGGAGACGGGGAGTAAGGGAAGTGAAGGAAAAACTGTATTTACATTTTTACATGATTATTTACAAAAATGACAAACAAGGTAAAAACTGAGAAGACTCAGGAAACGTTGAGCGGATCGCTCAGGGAGTCGCTCCGGGAATCGCTTCTCGATGAACGGCTCGAGCGCTTTAAATAGACCCTCCAGAGATCTTCCCGCCTTTTTCAACCAATCCTAGGGACTTCGTCCGGGTGCTTCAAGGTCGTTCACCTCTTCGTCGTCTTCCTCGGCTGAGGCCCTTGAATAGTCGGAAGTGGCCCGTCAGGCCAGGTGGATTTCATATCTTGTCTCGAGGAAACAAGATGGGCGAACACCTGCCGCGTCGTCACCTCGCTTCATCCGCTGAGGCCCGTGGATAATCGGAAATGTCCAGGAGAGCATGTTGACGTGCTAGTCGTTTCCGGCCAGGTGGATATATATCTTCGTTCCAAGGAAATTCCCCAAATGCGAACACCTGCCGCGGCGTCACCCCGCGGTTGACAAAAGAGCTAGGACCGGTTGAATGGTAGGCGCTTGGCAGACGCTCGTCTCCGCAGGTAGCAGCTGGCGTTGAGACATGTCACCTTGACAGATGCACACAATGTCGCAAGGTCAATACTTGGGTGCCTTGGGTGACGTTAAAGGGGAACTCCGGAAGACACGTCGTGGCAGTTTGGCCGAAGTGGTGGTACCAGGAATCCAGGAGTTGAATACCTCCCTCGTGTTCGTTTCCACCTGTCATGAGGTTGCATGGGAGCACGTGCTTCATGAAGACCACTTTCGCAGAACGACGCACTGCCTCTGGGCATGGCCTAAGTGGACACAGGTGTGACGGGAACACACAAAGAGAGTTAGGGGGGGGGGGGGGGGGGGGGTAGAAACACAACAGCGCGTATTCGCCAGTGCGTTGTGACGCTTTTCCTGCTCTATTTAAAACTTGCATCGGTTGAGTTCAAGGGCTACGAATAATGTAGTCTGTTCGCAGAGTCAGTTTTATTTCAGTCGTCAAATAAAAATAATACCATGCTTGAGCTTTACATAAGTTCCTCCTACGCCGGCTCGTTCTAAAAACAATATTTGCTGTTGTCTTCAGCAGGTACACCCAGGACCACAGCTTTCAGGATATGTCAGGAAATTTAGTTTTTATTCTCGACTTAATACCTAAAAAAATAACTTCACCACACTTTCAACTACACTTTATCAACTGCGCTAGAGACATGCAGGACCCAGGTCCACAGTGAACTGAAATTATCCGCGCAGGGGGTTCTTACGAGTTTTGGTGCCGTCCGTTAGAAAAAAGCATTAACATTCAACGGCGATTATAAAACGCTTCTTCCAATATACTGCAGTGTGCGTAAAGAGCCCTCGTCCTGGATGACTATTCATCATAATTACTACATTTTAAAGCCGACCAGCAGTGCGGTACAAATATTATGGTGATGAAGGCTTAACAGAAAGAAAGGCATTGGTTAAATTTTCGAGAATATGAATGAGCCCGCGATGGCGGAGATGTCGCTTTCAAAGAAACATTGCTCTGACCTACCCGTTCTAACCTAAGCAAGAGCTTTCCTCTGATGAAACAATTACAGTTATAAACTCGAGATATGAAAGCGCGGATGCCGTGCAGTCCTGTCCGCTCCGACGCAAAGCAAGGGCAATGAACGCTTATTGGTGCCATAACTAAGGTTTTTCACTCACGTAGTGTAATAAATTAGGAATATTTATGCGTAATTCATATATACATATTAACAGTCTGCAGAATCACCCGAAAATATTTTATGCAATCGCATTGCATAAACGCCTTTTTCCCAATTTAGACCGCTAGCAGGGCGATATTTGGATGCGCTTACCGCTTTTTGATCCATGTTCTAGAAGAAAAAGGCGAGTTGTTTTTTTATTGATTGGAAAATCGATCGACTTGTGTAGGTAAACATGAGTTTTAGGTGCTTGTCTTGAGCAGGCATTTAAAGAGTTCGAGTATGTAAAACATTCACAAATAATATTGCTGATTTGAAGCACCTACGATTTTTTGATCGTTCCGCTTGAGCTGGAACAAAAAAGAAATGATTATGTAGGAAAATTAATTTGCTCTTAAGAAGGAATTTCGCCAAATAATCCGTAAGGTTATCTAAATCAATTTCATAGCTAAGAGAAAAATAATCACAGTTATAATTTTTTTCCTATATAGTTTACTCCAAGCCGGCAAGCCTCATTTTTCATGTAGTTTTGAAACAACGATGTGAGATTCGAAGCTACTTAAGTGTTTTGCCACGCGCGCTGGAACAGGAACGAAAGAGTCGGATTACAACAGCTAAATTTGAATTCACGTTAACAACATTTCTTTGTTTTCAAAATGATCAATTTATAATTAATCGGATGCTTCAGTCTAGAGGACGCGTTTCCAAACACGAATGAATAAAAATTATTAGTGAAGTTTTCGAAGTCCGACTTTCTCAGAAACAAGAAACAAGCATAAAGAATTATTATGAATATTCATTGGCACTTAAAAAAGGTTTTTCATTCACTCGTGTTATGTGATTCGAAAGCTGTCTTGGACAAAATAATTCATAGCTAAAATTTGCATTAAATATAAAATATTACACACGCACTGGTTGCATACGTCGCTTAATTAAAAACCGAAGTGAAAAATTCGAGCGCCCTTACCGCTTTTTGCCCCACCCGCTGTAAGCACAAGAGGACAAAGAAATGTTACATAGATTAATACAAGCGTGTAAAAAATTTCTCGTTTCGAGTGCATATTTATAAATTTCATTAGCATTTAAAATTAGCTGCTCTGCATGCAACAAATTTGCTCTAGAGTGTACATTTTTATACGCACACGAAAGCACTTTTTGAATGATATTAAATCACTTTTGACCTCTTCTACGGCAAAAAGAACTAGGAAACAAATGTGTGCACTCGAGTAAGGAGCCCACATATTTTTTTAGAGATTTTGATGGGGCCGTTACACGAAATTTGAATTTTCCTGAATTTTTCCGACTCAAGTGCAACCCAAATTATGCGTTCTGTGCTTGCGCGATAACCGGTATTTTATGAGGAATTAGCGCAGGCCTGACGGACTCTTCATACTCTTCATAGAGTTAGCGCATATAAACTGTCGATGATAACATGACTGGTTGGAAGGCACGGTAGCGTAGTGACGAAGCATCCGTAAGATCACGATTCAGTATCAACGGAACGACGCGTCAAAGGCATGGTCGTACCGTACTGGGAAAGGATACATACTTGAAACGGGATCGATCTGTGCCAATATGTTTCCAAAATATAGCCAGCTTAGCTGCAGGGAGCGTACCTTGTACTAGTGCGGACCTCACGTAAGCGTATTGGGCATTGATTGGACGCGAAATATGACTATTCGCTTGGAGGCACGGCTTTCTAACCTGCCAACCGGAACAAGAAGGAAATTCCAAACGCGTTACTTAGTTAACGAGACTAAATTTACAGGTTGCATCATATTTCGTCGGCTCAAAGCTAGGTGCAGAATACTATTTGTTGCTTACAATAGTTTACTTCCGAAGTAAAGAATTGTTTTCTCTAGAAGGCGCGTTATAGTTCATCAAGCACTTCATTTTTTTAGCATTTTTTGAAAGGGCTTACGAGTTTTGGCTCCTATGGTTTCTTCTGCAAAACAAAAAACAAAAACAAATGATAAGTGTTCATTAACTCGGACAACTGTAATTCCCTCAGATAAAAGCGGTACATGTAGGTTTTGGAAAATGCTTTTTACAGGAAAAAAAAAAACATTTGGATTCGTATTTTCTTAATGAAATGTACTTCATGCGCACATATTTTACACACAAACGATGTCAGATTTACTACAAGAATATTTTGAGAAACTTACGGCTTTTTGTCCCGGCAGCTAGAACAAGCAGCGTAAATAACAGGTTGTAATGGGTTACGAGACTTTTACATATTTTAGTGGTGGAATTGCCACTATAGATTTCACTGCTGCTTTACAAAAACTGCACATGACACAGTGAAATATTGACTCTTTATATAAAAGCACAGTTCTGTTCAACATGGAGCACAAAATAACAGCGAAGATTTCAAATGACCTAAATTATTTTTGCTCCTCAGAATCTCGCAGCAAGAGTGAAATATTATAAATTTTTATCGGCTTTCAGAAATGCATCTTTCTCGCATCTTCCGCAATAAATTAAGTTCAGCAAAATTCAAATTGGCTGGAAAAAATTCACCAGTATACTATTTTCAGTGCTCTAATTTCTGCGTCTTAGTGTCACGCCTCAACCAATTTAGATATAGATACCTATTAGAAGAAGGGACTTAAGGCTTTATGCCTAGCCGACCAGTACAGCCAACATTTAATGATACTTTGATTCGCTAACTAATCCTCGCACTTAATACTTTAGGGTGCATATAATTTCTGGCATTGAATTCAAACTTATCAAATTCAATATTGGTCAAGATTAGCCCGTCGGCATGAACCGGGTTGTTTACCCTAAGGAGAAAGTTTCGATTTAGCAGCCAGTCGAAAATTACCAGAAAATATTTTAAATGACATCCAACAAATCTGGCCCCTACCCTCCATAACAAGAGCCAAGGATCGTAATGGTTCGTTAGCTCTTAAAATTGTATTTCCCTCACGTAGGTGACAGTAAATGGCACCTAGGTAAAAGCCAGACTTATACGAACTATTATCCGTAGTAAAAATGCCTTTTCAACACTAATTCATGAGCAGAGATCGCACTCCACAACCATTTCTTACATACCAGTGGAAGATAAAGAGAAAGTTAAGAATTTTGAGACACGTACCCGTCGCAACAAAAAGCAAGGTACACGAATGCCTTTGCTGCTGAACCATGCATGCTATACACAATGGTATATTATGTAAACTGATATTTGCAAAATTCACCCCTGGTGAAAGAAACTGCCTTGGATGCAGTTGAGTGCTTATTCTATGGGGCTCGTTTTCTTCCCCTCATCGCTGAAAACGTCAGCGAAGATTTCAAAAGACTTGCGGCTTTTCTGTCCTTCGGCGTCCGCCATAAGAAGGAACAAGACCGATAGTCGCTCTGCGAGTCTTAAACATGTCTATCTCGCATACCTCACAGTACATTTTTTTTTCAGAAAAGAGCTACAAATTGCTGTGGAAAATTAACCGTAATTTTTCATTTTTTATTCAAAGCTTGATCCATGAGCAGGAGTCTCACTGCATCAGCCGGTTTAGAAGTATCAGTGGAATATTCGCAGGTACTTACGTTTTCTCGCTACGCTAGCTAAAAGAAGAACCAAGATAGAAAAATAGTTTTTGTATTTAACAATATATTCCTCTTATGCAAGCTATTGCGAAAAAAAATTGAATTCATATTTATAACATTTTCTCGTGTCCAATGTAGAGATCCTTGCGTACAGTGGGATGTTAACTCTTTGCGCGGTCTTCTATTCACGGTTACAAAAATGCGAGATAATATTTGAAAGCACCAGCTTTAACTCCTCCGCTGCCCCATGCAGGAAGGAGCAGTAATGGTCATTGCGTTTGCTTTATTCTTGCCCATTCTATAGTAAATTGTGTATGCCTATGTCCAAGCCGCACCTCCCTGTAAAGGTTACCCGTGCTTATTACAGACCTACAGTGCAGTTCACTCCCAGAGCAACGGTCGTTTCCGTCATGCTGCTCGAAATTACTGCTGCAATACTTCATCTTTTAATTACGTTTTTCTTCCTCGTGAGCAGTCCGTGGCCGTGTCAGGTTTTTCACACGAGTGGGTACCTGGGGCAGTATTTTATTACAATACGTTTAATTTCTAGTATCTTATTACAATGACGTCCGCCGTAACGAAAGCAGCAATGGGTTGCGAAGCAAGCGGAACATGACAGTCACAGCCTGTCCGGTCGCGAAGTCACCGCTAGTCGCTCTCCTGGAGCCTAATCCAGTCCTGCTGAGCCTCAACGGGCAGGCTGTGCCGATTCGTCGCACAGAATATTTGCCACGACTGGATTAGAGCCCGTACGCCCAGTTTATTCGCCACGGCTTGATTAGCGCCCATTAAGCTCGTCACACGTCACTGTGCTCCGTCATTCGTGGGCGTTGCGCCTCGCCATATATGCGATATTATCGCGGAACGCGTTTATTCAATGAAGCATACAGGAGCGTTTATTCTTTATTCAGACAGTACCCCGCAGCGCCCGAGGGTGTTATAGCAGGGGGGTTACCGTATAGAAAAAAAAAACGCATCTTCATTCACACAGCGTGCTTGTGATTCTGTTAGTCGGTTCTATTCTCCAATCCATTAAAAAAAGGAATTTGCGTAAGTATCCGTCCTGGCCTGATACTCATGAACTTTAAAACTGTGGTCTATGCGCCTGGAGACCTATTGTTTCTCTGTAATGTAGTATTATTGTAATAAATTATAAAGTCAATGTCACAGCCAGCGTGACGTCTTCTCCCACCGCTATGGTCGCCATGAGCAGTGATCAGTGATAAAAGTGTTCGGCTACTGACCCAAAAGACGCGGGTTCGATCGCGGTCGAATTTTGTTGGAGGCGAAATTGCAGCGACCCGTGTGCTGTGCGATGTCAGTGCACGTTAAAGAACCCCAGGTGGTCAAAATTTCCGGAGCCCTTCACTATACGGCGTCCCTCATATCTTTAGTCGCTTTGGAACCTTAAAATCGCATAAACCAATCAGAATGGGAAATGATCAAGCGAATGAAAAATAAAATGAATGGTTAGAAAACAGGGCTCCTGGCTTCTTTTGAATTACTGTAGCCGGGTGCGACTCCTTCCATGATGGAAGAGATGACTGTCGGTAACTAATGGTTAAAATGTCTTTAAACTGAACGCGGCTGAGAGCGACTGGGTTCATTTATCCGAGTCCAATAACCGTTTTGTATAATTAAAACTTGATAAAGAGTACTAGGCATATTGATTTGTTGGTTCCCTGCGCTGGGTCAAAAATCATGTATGATGAACATGTTTTGAAAGTTAAGGAACTGTTTCGATTGAAGAGTAAAGAGCGCATTAAATTTGCATATTTCAGAACCATTTTGCAGAATTTCTTCGAGTTATCTGTTATATATATTTTAATCTGAATCACGTTTTCATTTTTCGATCAAGTAAAAAAATTTTGGACCATATTAGAAAATACTTACCACTCTTCTGCTTTTCCGCTAGAACGACAAGGAATAATCGAGTATTAAGGACAGCTAATGAATAGAAGCTTTTGTGTCGTCCCTTCTGTGATCATTGATTGAAACGTGAACTGAAAGTGCTAACTTGGGCATTGAGATATATCCACAAAGTTTGGTCAAATATTTAAGGGAATCCCCCAAGGTGGAGTAGATTTGTAATAAGGGAGTAATTACTCATTGACATCCACCCGAGCGCAGCCTTACGGCTACAAAGGAAAGCTCTACAGCTTTCTCAGAAACTTCGTAGTTAAAGAAAAATTCGTCCTGGTCCGGGGATCGAACCCGGGACCACCGCTTCACCGGAGCAGTCGCTCTACCAATTGAGCTAACCGGGACGGCAAGCTTATGGTAGGGCGAGAGCGAATTGATCAATAACTCGAAGTGGGAACTGTGTTGGTCAAATATTTAGGGGAATCCCCCAAGGGGGAGTAGATTTGTAATAAGGGAGTAATTACTCATTCAGTAATTACTCATCCATAAAGTTTACGATTAACACAGTCCTGAAGGCAGTGAGCAAACCGTTTAATCTGTGGAGAATCGTTCCCTACTCGCCGAAATGGCTCAGTGGTTAAGGCGCTCGTCTACAGAGCCGGAGTACCCGGGTTCAAACCTGACCGCGGCCGCCGCGTTTCGATGGAGGCGGAACGCAAAAAGCGGCCTTGTGCTGTGCAATGTCAGTGCACGTTAAAGGTCCCCAGGTGGTCGAAATTATCCCGGATCCCTCCACTACGGCAGCTCTTTCTTACTTTCTTCGTTCACTCCCTCCTCTATCCGTTCCTTACGGCGTGGTTCAGGCGTCCTCCGAGATATGTGAAAAAAAAAATTATTTTCATTTTACTCGTCCCCTTTGGTTTGCTTCCCGCGATGGGTCCTCCCGAATTTTTAGTTACAACAGCTAACAAGAGAGAGCGCTGGTGTAACTGCGACACGAGCGCCACAGACGGCATGATTGTGGCGCGCGCGCGCGGGTGATAGCACTCCCTCTTTGCCAAGGGAAGTCGACGCGTGATCACGTACTGGAGCGGCGCCATACTCTCCGCCAGCGAGGTGAGCGCCGCGAAGCCTAGTGGGGACATTCTCCCGCCAGCTCGTCCCGTCCGGCCTTGGAGTTTCCACCTCGCCCTACCGTGGGCGAACGTTTGCTCATAACCGTGCTGGTGAGTTGGACGACCTCGATTCCTTAGTGTATTTGGTTCCTAGCTGGCGTTATTGTTGTAGCCATAAATGCCTGTTTGTGTCAGCCAGAGTGCCGTTACTCTGTTGCCCTCAGAGCAATGCCTGCGGTGGTCGGCGTACGCGATCATGGAGTAGGGTCGGCCTTTTTGAAGTGTCAGCTGCGGTTAAGCGAGGAGAACTATTTACTCCCTCCTCCCCATTACAACCCCACAAGTGTTAGCAAAAAAGAGAAATCTTAAATCTTTCTTGTGAGATCTTCGCTGGACGAAGAATATTAATTCTCTGCAGGGGCTAGCACCGCCACAACTTATAGTTGCTATTCAAAGTAACCAACCAGAACGGCTGGCAGCTCACAGGGCCTAGCCGGATGAATCGACTCCTAGCGGGAGCACACGCACTCCGGTAAGGTGCAGCGGTGGCGTCGAGCTAGAGCGCCAGCCTCACGTCCGAAGCGATCGTGGTTCGAATCTCGGTCCCGCCACGGTTTTTTAACTTCTGCCACTTGACTATTACCATGAGGATGCTTAATTACGGTTCGTGCGGGGAATGCAATAGCATTAGATAGAGCGAATTTTATTATAGACATCAACGCCGTGTTTGTGTCACGTGCTTGTTGTTTATAGATACTTGCGCGCGTCCAATAAATTGCGTCTTTGGTCGCAGTTCACGTTTCTCAAGGGCAAGTTACGCGAAATCGACCCTCATATACCAACACGCTTTCCTTTTCGAGCATTGCTCGGGAATGTGCTTTGCTCTGAACGCTTTAGTTTGTCTGGGACAATGGTAGGCCAATACCCCTGGCGCGCGACTGTTTTCCGGGGATTAATCGCTGGCCCTGCGCTCACTGGGCAGGTTTTCGCGCGCATTTAAGAATCAAAGGACCCACGCTACCTTCATGATGTAAAGAGACGCTCCGCCTAACTGAGTAGGTTCGGAAGGGAGGTTATCTTCGAAACTGACCGTGCCTACGCCAGATGAAGAGAAGTGAAGTAAATGTAGAGAGGCTTCTGGCACTCTTACCTTGAGGCTTGGTGTGACTCTTCTTGCTCGTGTGCCTCGACGACCTCTTCTCGTCACCGTGAAGACCTTCAGTGGCCGCGCGAGGTTCAGTGGCCGCGGGAGGCGAGGTGGAGTCCATGATGACGGCGCGATGTGGTCCGGGGGAAGCGAGGATAGTTTCTTCTTCGATCCAGTCTCGAGGAGCGCGGATCACGTTGATGAGGATGACCGTAACTGTGGCAGGGACGAAGACGACAACGCATGAACCGCGTGATGTGGCAATGCACTGCCATAGAGTTTCTTACTATTACCTAGAGGGAAAGCTGGCGGCGCTGCACTTAAGCCACCATAGACGCCCAAAGCATCATGCGGCGGTGAGCTACTTGTTGCGGAACAGTCGTAATTTTTCGGAAACACGGAGTGGCACTACTAAGACGTTTCATTCCGAAAACTGTTCGTGTGTGCGCAGACGACATTCCCGCGAACGCAGTGTGCAAAACCAATAGTAGTGAAAAGGCGACGCACGACGCCAATAAAAGGTTTTACTTTTCCGAAATGTCATTAAAAAACCTCTTATAGTATTTAAGCAACAACATCTTTTTTGAAAACATTTTTGCTTTTAAAAGTGCGCCTGTTAATTACGAAATATTAGTTTTTATAGTGTTCATTACTAGGCCAATAGGAGAGCGAGTCGTCTCTTATTTTGGGCGAACTTTGCACTTAAATGCTTTTTTGCTCGTTTGTTGCAATCATTAGACAAGGTATTGAATGTTAGTACGTTTGTAGTTATCAAACAGCTCTATTTTTCTATTATTTTTTGGCCAAAAGTTGCAGTTCCGCAACAAGTAGCTCACCGCCCCATGATGCTTTGAGCGCCCATGGTGGCTGAAGTGGTCTCGAGGGGTCGCCATGCAAACTCCCATAGACGGGCTGCCAGCTTTCCCTCTAGGTAATAGTAAGAAACTCTATGTGCACTGCACATTGACGAAGAAGGGAATTGAATCACCTGACTCTGATTACTTGCGTGCAACGGATTTCGAGAGAAAACAAAAGATAACCGAGCAGAAAATAAACAACCGATCACTTCACCGTTCAACAAAAAATCCGATAAAGCAGTAAACAGCCCCGGAAAACTCAGCTGACTACCTAGAGAATAAAATTCTCAATTAAATTCATCATTTATTACGGAAAACATGCTATTCCCTCCTCTTAGTCATGAGCCGCAAGAGTGAAGCAACTCCACAAAGCAGTTTTTTACTTATTGTTGAAATTTAAATTTCTTTCTCGAAGTTTATTTCGGTCTTAGTTACATCTTTACTCTTTACAATTTCGTTTATATTCTCTTTTTTGGGCATCGGTTACTTTTATTATCATTATTTGCGCCTCTCTGCAGCAGTCGGGTGAGTCACCGGGTACGGTTGACTCACGCGACGCCCCAAGGCATGTCTATCGTGAACATCAGGAAACAAGGGCACAAAGACACGTGGTGCAGCCTGCCCCATTGCCTTGGTCCTTTCCTCTGCCCCTCATCACGCCATTGACCAGGCATACACATGTCTGAAGTAAAGATCTCCATCGACATAACCGCCAGGGCCTTGCCATACTCCACGCTCAAAGACTGTATCCCCCTTCCGATTAGTTATCGCTCTTCCCAAAAAACTAGACCGCCCCCCACACTCCTGGCTTCGAATGCTTGTGCGTGTGACGCATTTCCTTCTTTCAATCAAAGCAAGCACTTATCAGATGAAGAAAACGCGCTCTGACCAAGGCAGCATGCGCTGCGGACTAAGAGTTTATCGGAAACTCCACTGCACTGGAATGGAGTGATTCATCACGCGCCAAACGCGTAGGGGCACTTTTTGTAAATTTTTTCTCTTTTTCTTTAGGGGTGGAGAGGTGGGGGGGCGAGGTGGGGAGGTGATAACTCGGGCCCATTGTAGCAGCCTTTTCACAACCCTCTTAAGGTTTTTTACCGAATACAGTAGAGAATTCCAGCTGCTACAACCGCAATGACAGAGAAATCAGGACAAAATAGGCTCGGGCAGGTTAATAAATCATTGTAACACAGCAATCATAGCGCGGGAGGAACGTAGGACAAAGACGAGACGGGACAAGCGCCATAGCGCTTGTTCCGTCTCGTATTTGTCCTGCGCTACTCCCGCACTACGATTCCTGTGGTACGGGGAAACCGGTGAGAGTTCGCGTTGTAGGGAACAAACTATTATCCAATGGCGGCGTCGTTTGCTTCGCTGTTCCACTCAGGAGGACACGCGCCGTGCAACCACACGGTGTGTTGTAGCGAAGGCTACATTGGCCACGAGCTTGCGATTTTGCTGTGGCGGTGCTCCGAGGAGGCACAGAGCCGACCTTGAGCCGTTGCCTAGCAAACGCCGCAGCTGGCGGACGCCGCGCCATCTGGCATGACGTCACACCGCGCGCCTTGCCGCCGCCGTCGTTTGGTATGACGTCACACTGCTTGCCTCGTCGTTGAACTCGCCTCCGCTCACTTTGTCAGCTGTGTCGCATGCCTGCTTTCATTGCGTATATCCTGGCATAGCAGAGCTAAGCCACTGCCAATTTTTTTGCAAGAAACAGGCGTGATTTTCGGATTGGGAAAACAGCCAAGCGTTGCACTGCAACTTCGCAGTGAGCTTCGCGCGTGGTGATGAATTTTATTGTTACGGGCTGCTGTGCTGCGAAAGAACAAGAATATCTGTCTCAGATATGGATGCTTATTCACGCACTTGCTATAATGCACGCAGATATTTTTCAAACAGATAACTTGGAAAGGCGTGCGTCCTAGTGAAGCAAACAGTGTAGCACATGTCGCCTGAACTAAAAAAGACTTTCTGTGCTTTTTATTTATTTCATTATTTGCTTAATTATAGCTACTACAATCCCACATTTTGGGATTTTCGAGGGTTGGGAGAACACAATATCCGACAAAATACAAAGGCAAAGCGCGAATGGGTGGCAGACTGATGAAAAAAAGTAACAACAAAAAACGCCGGTACCAGTGAAGTGAGTGAGAGGAAAATAACCTTTATTCACAACCGTAAAAAATGACGGGAAAGAAGGCTTTAGCCTACACCCCCTTTCATTCCCCTAACCGTCGGCCGGAATCCCTCGGGACTCGGCGGCGGTCAGGGCGGGACCGATGACTTTGCGTTGCTCTTCTGCTTCGCGGTTCAATAATAAGGTCTCCCAACATTCTACATTTCTATTCGGGTTGTTATAGGACAGGCAGGTCCAGATCATGTGGACTAGATCTGCAGTGTTATTTCTGTGCGTACGTCGAGGAATAAAGACTTTTGGATGCCATTTACTGTACAGTTGAGGGTTTGGAAACGCCCCGTTTGCAATTTCGTCTTTCCTGCTGAGCTGCTTATCCGCTGCTGGGTAGGCCTTACGACCGATCTTATCATGATAAATGGCTTCGTGGTATGTTCTGAGTTGGTCACCCGAAGGAAAGGGAGGGTGTCCTCGCCTGGAGGCGACGCGTCAGCGGTGGTCGACCGGAAAGTGAACCCTCGGGCAATCGCATTGGCCTTCTCGTTCCCCCACAGGCCCTGATTAAAACAGTACCGAAGGGGGGGGGGGGGGGGACAGATAATGTCGGTTAATTTCACTCAAATCATCCTAGTCAATTACCGTTCACGAAAAAAAACTTATAAGTATTGCACGGCTGAAATGGACTTATTGTTAAAGGATGTCGTTGCATATTTTACTGCGTGTCCTGCGCAAAAGAAAAGAGATAAATACTAGCGCAGCACGAAAATAGTTCTTTCCTTTGCCGAAACGCATTTAATGTGCGAGGCTCGCAACCATTCCTAGCCATCATTGCAGCTCTTTGTCAGCAACAAGCGCCGTTCACGAAGGTTTATCTGGAGTTCCACTAACGACTTAACACGTCACATGAAAGTCGCTGTGATGGAGATATAAGCAGCTATGCGCATGTTCAGCAGTGTGGGCGGATCGTTTTGCCTTTCCCATATTATCAAACTCAATGAGGCTGACAAGAAACCTCAGGAAAAAAGTTAACAAGAAAATCTGATTCTAGGAAGCTCGCAAAATGCGTCAGGTGTGTCACGTGATCAAGAAGTAGGGGGTGGGCGCTCTGTGTGAAAGAATGCCGCAAGGAAGGTGGTGAACATCGCGTATTAGCAGGGGTACGCGATGGCGGAAGCACGAGCAAAAGAAATTGACTTACGCGACGTTGCCGAAGTGTCGTCCGAGGATTTAGGAACACTGGTAGCCCTGACGATTATTGCACCCGGCGACTTGGCCATCAACTCCGTCGATGAAGAGTGGCAGCTCCTGGAAACGCCGCCAGATGAACAAGACAGCCATGAGGCGTACTACGACGAGATGGCCACGCATAGTTCTATTCCTTATGACAAAGACAATATTGGAGGATATCTGCAAACCGGCGACTCCTCCGACAAGACGCCAACAGCTGATGGTAAAGTGGACACACCGAGCTGGAATGCCGATTTCAAAGACTGTCCACCGGATAGGAAGCATTCCGGGACGAGCGTTTCCGAAGAAGGCTTCTATAAGCAACGAGGCGATGACACTTGGTTTGCCCCTGAATTCTGGTATGCGACAGAAGAGAGTGTGAATACCATGAGTGACATAGCCACAGGAATAAGTGATGCAGGCAGGACGACCAAACAACGATGTGAAAACGAAGAGTGTTTCAGGGAAAGTCCCGTACCGAAGCCCACGGCCGAACACTTAGTGCTATCAGGGAGGCCCTCAACCGATGCCAGTTCGCAACGTTCGTCGATGACGTTATTTGCTGCTAAGTTGAACTTTAGGACACCGCCTGGACAACAAGGTAGCATGATTTCTTCGAAGAAGGCCGTTTCCTCTCCGCCTTCATCAAACCCTGATTTGCTGCCAAGTTTAAAGGAGAAAGATGTGAGTGACCGTGAGCAGACGAATTTGCGCGCTTCTGTCAAACGTCTGCGATCGCGGAAGAACCGTGAGAAGCCGCTTTTGAAACTTAGTGCACGAACTAAGCCCAGATATCGTCTGTGCGATCTGCGCATCGATGCTGACGTCTTTAAGTTTCCCGAGTTGTTGGTCGAGTTGTGCGTGGAAAATTTTTGTTGCGACCTCGTCACTGAACGCCGCTCATCGTCTGAAGACTTGCGACAAGGACATCGCCCGCAATCTAGCTGTGGACCATCGCGCAATGCGACTGGAAAGCCTGATCGCAAGAGTGTCGAACTGTTACCTCGTACAAGCTCGAAAGCCGTTATTCAAGAACCCTCACCGTTAGCAGTACCGAGAGAAGTTTGCACCGTGGAAAACAGACATGCGTCGATCCTGCGGTCTGTTCAGGAAGAAAAGTTTCAACAAGCCCCTACAAAGAAGCGGCCGTCGTCCAAGTCGGGAGAATCCGAAGAGCGCACAAGTAGACAACCCCCTCGGGCGCATCAACAACTTTCATCACGACAGCTGGCCAGCCAGTCTCTAAGGCACGAAGCAGAAGCCCATACTTCTTTTACTCAAGAGTCTTTTCTACAAGGAGAGCGCACACAACCTCCAGGTTCAGTCTTTTACCCTTCTACCCGCCCCCCTTCATGGGTGCCTGAAACTCCAGGAACTGCAAGGCAACCTCTGCCTTCAATTTTCCTCCAGATGCCACGGTCATATCAACTCGCGATGATCACTGCCTGCGGGCACCCGATTTCACAAGCGAGCTCTGTGCTTTCCAGTTTATCAAGTGCTCAAGGGCTCGAACAACTTGAGCCGATTGACCTCAGTATGCGCGCGTTGGAGGGAAGAGATAATCCTCCAAGAAGTATGCCTTCGGGAGTGCAGCAGCAGAGCACCTCAAGTTTGTGTACGAGTCGTAGTCATGCAGGGAGTGAGTTATTGCAGTATGCTGTGGAAGCGGTTCCGGCTTCTTCCGCTTCGGCCACTGAAGCATCCCAAGCGGCTACCAGCGACTTGAGGCACCAGCCGCTTCTGCGAGGAGCACCACTCTTTATTATGCCTTTTGATCAAAACATCCACGTTTTACTGGAAACGATTTGGAGGCAGTATGTAAGATATTGGTATTTAATGCGAGCTCGACAGATCTTACAGGGAGCGGGAGGCCGTCGTCGGAGAGCGAAGGGCTTTGCAAAGCAACCGCAGCGCTCTGTGCTGCAGGCGCAAGCCTTCCCACAGCAGCTGTCGCTGGGACTTCAACAACAAGAGCGAGAGTTTCCTCAGCAAGTACACAGGTCTTCACGGGACGAGCAAGGCATTCTGGTATCCTTGCCACAGCAAGCTCAAGTCTTTCAAGGTGAAAATGTGCAATGGCAGGGCGGGCAGCCGCAAGCTCGAGGCATTCAGCAACAAGCCCGCGTCTTTGCACACCAAGCTCAAACGGCTGCAAAAGAAACCCAAGGCATTACGGTACTGCAGAGCGTTTTACAATCGCAAATCGTTTCACCTCAAGCCGAAGTAACTGCACATCAAGCCTACAGCGCTGTACGCGAGGTCGGGGGTGCTTCACAAGGTGATCCAGGCACTGAGCAGCCAGTATACGACATTTGGCCGCAGGCAGCGCGAGGCGTCCCACTGCAATCCGAAAAACCAGCTTCGTTGGTATCGGTGTTTCCTGAAAGAATGCGCCCACAAGGTGATTCCCTTGAAAGCGATGACTCAGTGCCTGAATTGGAACCGATTCCTCCAGAAAAGATTTCCAGGCTATCATCAAGACCTCCCGCACATACACAGCCAGGTATGGAACACCTTGCTTTTCAGCCGACGCTGTTACCCAAAGCTGTCTCTTTAGAGAATTTGTCCCACTTCAGTGACTTAGTGTCTGATCTAGGATCACTTTCTCCAGAGCAGCTTGGCGGACATACACCTGGAACGTCACTAAACATACAGTCGGATATTTCTTGGGTGCAGTCAGACTATCTTGCAATAGTTCCAACAGGGTACAATCCACCTCCTTCCAATGACTCAGTGCCTGATCTAGAACCACTTTCTCCGGAACAGCTTGTCATGCCCACATCTGGACTTCCATTGCAGAGCAAGTCTGAGAAAGAACATACTGCTTCAGAAGAGACAGAGCTTCCTGCACTAGTCCCGCGAAGGAACAAATCAGCCGCCTCTAGTGACTCGGTGCCTGATCTAGAACCACTTTCTTCGGAACACCTTGCCAGGCTCGCGTCTATTCTTCCAGCACAAACACAGTCCGATTCGGAGCATCTTCCTTTCCAGCGCTTGTACACCTTACATTCTCGAGAATTCTCGCAGTCGTGCCCACAGACAACACGACCCGTCCAAAGCGAATCACCCAATACAGTCCTAGCAAGAGAAATGGTGGATATCCGGGAAACGGACCCATGGCCTGAACTAGGGGACATAGACTTGGAAGGACTGATCGCGCCAGGCATGCAAGAGTTTTTGCCGCAAGAACACGGATTGGTCCAGAACACACTTGTTTCTCCATCAGAGACTTCAGCTCCTCTTTCAACACAGCGGGCGGAGCAACATGAAGGAGTGTCGTTAAGAGCCGAAGATCTCCTTCAGTCTGAGGGGCTTCAGTGTAATACAACGGAAATGTTCCAGAAATTACATCACGAGTCGCAAGACAATTCAGCTGCAAGCAGAAAGAGAAGGGCATCGTCCCCTGCACAGGAGGAGCATTCCTCTGGGGTGGTATTAAGAACACGTAGTTCGGACGATTCGTCCAGAACTTTGGCACTTGATGATGTTATGGAATTTGTGCGAACACATCCAGAAGCGGTGCATTATTGTGCACCTGAAGAGCGGCACCCACAGGTAGAGGAAATGCTGGGCGTACCCGCCTCCACGGAATCATCAGGTGGACCTGCATCCGCTGGCAGCCACATAAGTTCAGATCAGGCACTTTCACCACGCAAGCGGGTACTTACTTTTTACCAGATCTTCAAGGGCATATGGGACGGCACTTTGCGTGTTACTGGTAAAAGAAAAAAGGAAGCCGACGTGGCCAGTACTTCCCAACCACTGACGCAAGCAGGTCCAAGCCATTCAGGTTCCTCGGTCAAACCCGCACAACACCCTGAAGCCTCTTCAGCGTGTCCCGATGAATATCTCCCCGAACTGCAACTTACTGACAACCAAGCGGAAAGACAAGGGCCACAGGCTGAAGGAGGGGTCATGTGGTGTCCGCCTGAAGAATATTCTGCGCTTGGGACCGAGCTGCTCAAAACCCAGCGCCATGTGGGTTCGCAACACGGTGGGCGGCGTGCACTACGGCCAGGGTCGATGCTGCCAGGCCTGCCTGTCGGATCGCAACAAGAGCAGGAACAGCTTCAGGCTCCCACGCTTTCACAGCAGATTTCAAAACAGTCACAGGGCAGTCACACGGCGGTGTCTGGCACAGATTCAGGTGCCCTTCAGGAGCTATATTCATCTCGAAAGCCTTCGTCTAGCGGTGCAACGTTTTCCACATTTCAAGGCAGTCGTGAGTCCGACTTGTTTCCAGAGCTTGAGATGCCCCGACCTGAAGTAGTTCCCGAAGAAATCCATTCAATACCAATATTCGACGATTCTGTGCCGAAGCTGCAAACACCAACTCCCGAAGTAGTAACAAGTCATCCTCCACATTCGAAACACCTTGTACTAGATGTGAAAACACCCTTTCCAAGTGAGTCGGCTGAATTACAGTTTACACCAACGGCAGAACCTGATCCAGTGCAAGCAAAATCCGCTGCCTCGGATGAGCGGCCGTTAGCGCAGCTTCCAGCAATTCCCCCAGCACAGCCAGGTTCGGCATCCGTAGCGACACATCCGCTAGAGCAAGAATCTTTGGTTCCCCTTCAAGGGCAGGAAATTCTATCGGAAGAGGACTCCTCCGGTTCGTCATTTGAGCCGCTTAATGTTTTAGACAGCCTTTCGCTAGATGACGCGCCGTTACCACTGCTAAGGACGCAGGACCTTCAGGAGGTGATAGGTGCCGACAGTCCAGCGTCACCAGTCCTTGCAGACTCGCCCGGGCTACCAGTCGTGCCTTCATTTGAACCTGTAACAGCCGGACCAACCCAGCCGGTCCCAGCACATACGGTACCGCTACCAGATACGATGATTGAAGTTGATCCGGATGAAAAGATGTTAGATTCTTCCGAAGAACAACGTTTGCCATCTCAATAGCTTTACTCTTTGACCCCATAATTGTAGTGACCATTTTAGCGCAAGAAAGTTTATTCTTTTGACCGCGTATATATATTATTTATTACAAAAGACCACATTGGATTTCCAGTGAAGCTCTCGATTTTTCTCTACGGTTTTACTGCATCGCATGACAATCGTTCCTAGCTAATAAGCACGTTTGAAGAAAGAAATCCGCCCTAGGTTGCTCAGCCAATAACTGTTGAGTTGTGCATGTTCTTGGCACTTTTTGCAGTTGTATCTTTCCAGTTTGATGCGTTTCTCACATTTGTCATTCGCTGCTTTGTGCACTGACGCGCTTTCGCGATTTGAATTGACGCGGTTTCAAGGTTTTCACGCGTTCCTCGACAAAGTGCAAATTTCATTGTATGAGCCTAGCTGTTCCCGTATTCTGTAACAAAACTCGTTCAAGAAAATCATGGCGTCATATTCCTGCTGATGGCGCTGATAAAACCAAGAGGCCACGAACAATTTCCGGCCGAGTGGCTACGCATTATCTCTTAGTGGAAGTTTTTTACATGTGACGAATTGACGTATTTGTTATAATTGTTCGTGTTTCGCACACATGACGTTTCAAGGAAAAATAAAAAGAAAATGTTCATCTTGACATCTTATAAACTTTTACAATGAACTTTCTCGTATTTCTGCAAGGACGACACTGAAGCGGGGGCGTGGCCGTTTAGAGCCAACTCTTGTGCTGGCAAACTGAAGACTTGGGTAGTTCGCAGAAGACAGCGTGCGCGGTGTTATCACTCTCAGTAGCGGTTAGTCTGATTATAACTTGTGAATGAATCTACACTGGCCAAATAAAAAGCATGTGCGCCACGAGTCAATAGTACATTTTCAGTTTTAAGTTCTTTTTTTATCACCTTTGCCATCATTTAGAGCATAAAAATTCGGATATGAGCACGGTAAAACTTTAGCAACCAGACAGGCAGTCTATTTTGTTCATTACCCTACTTTCAAACGTGTGCAGAGCCGCCCGAGGTTGCTCGTTTGACCATGAAAGGTATCACCTAAGGGCAAGCGAAATCATCGAAGTGCACAGTTCGGAATCCTAAAAGAAAGTAATTCACTGTTATGCCGGGCCTGCCAGCGCTTAGCGAAAGAGGCTCAAAATGCTTTTGACGTAACATGTTTAAAAGTCGTCAATAACAGTGATATTGCTAATATGCACGCTTATTTAGTAAACAGTTGTGTATCTCCGTTCTATCGTATTGATATCCACTTATTGCCTTTCGCTTCATCTTAAAAAAAAAGAAAATTTATCCGCCTTATTTTTTTTTTTTACCGTATTTTGCACAATACAGGTGACAGTTCTAGCAGACAGGTACAGTAACTAGAATAGACGTAAGCGAAATGCCTCGACTGGCTCTTTATGAAAAGACTAGCATGTTGTCTAAGACACTTTTCAACATTTCAAGTTCATTGTAAAGAACAGCTACTAGCGTGTTTACAAATCTAATTTTTTATTCTATTTGTGATCTTTGTCCTCATCCTTCCAGATAAATCATGCACTGGTGTGAACCTTAAGGGCACCCATTCTGCGACTTTGGTATAAACGACTTTAGCGGGTGAGCCCGCTACTAGGAAGCAATTATTCGTCATTGGATACCCGGTCCCCGATACCTGAACAAAAGAAAAACATATAACACTCCTTCATATCGCTTAAGACATTGCATAAACGCAGTCAAGCCGCGCAGTAGCGAGAGGTTTGGCCATTAAACGCGCCCAGTGTTGTGAGTATTGTTCTGTAATGTCATGGCTATCTCTTACTACCTAGTGCTTTAGATATCTCAGCCTAGTTTGTTTTCTCTTTTGCTCGTTATTGTTGCCAAATTTTCACTCCTCTGTAAAAAATAGCGGTTTAACCAAACAAAGGGAACAATCTCTAGGAAACGCTAACCTAAACTATAAGTTATAGGTGCCTACTGAATACCTGTTGAGCAAATTTTGTTTGCAGTTGTCCAAAGGTAATTGCCGAAATAAACCAATAGACGGCTTTGGCGCTTTGAAATACAGCAGCGCAATTTCAAGGACATTTTCATATTACAGTCTCGCTTAGTAATGGCAGTCGGCGTATGCGAGCCATGATATTGGGGACACGAAATATAGTCACTGTAGCGACTATGCAATTCCATGGCCACAATGAGTGAAAGGTCGCGCTTGCGGTGCACAGTTGCAATAATGAGTGTGAAATTAAGCGAAATACGTAAGTTTTATTTAAATTATAATTCAGAGCATTAAGTTGATGAAAAAATTCGCGCGTTTGATGTTTCTTCTAGGAAAAGAAATGTCGCCATGTATTAACTCCGGGTGGCTTTGTCCGACTACCCTCCACTTTTTGAAAATGCGTTGTTAAACACTGCAAAGTTGGTCCGGTAAAGTTGGCGTTGAAGTGGTGAACGATACTTTCGGTACTCGAACGCGGTTAACTGTAGGACCTGTCTCTGTGGGTCAGCGGCTTTGGTGCTCGGCTGCTGATCCCTAATTCACAGGATGGAGTGCTAGCTGCAACGGCCACATTTCAAATGTGACGAGGCGCGAAAACTCTAATTTGCCGGACGATGTATGCGAACGTTAAAAAAAAATTACCGACGATTACGTTACTTCCTAATGCGAAATTTGAGCGCAGCAAATAAGCTGTTTCACCTTTTCGATAGATTGAGGCAAAGAAATCGAGCAACACATGTATGCGCTATCACATAATTTTTTTTTTTATTTTTCACACGTATTCCTTTAACAAAGACTCCACTAACAGTTCTGGACAGTCATGAAGGAAGCTTTGTGGTCGGAGAAATAGTCTGATATATGTTCGACTTGGTACACCAATGCTTGATTCTCAAAGACGAGATCTATACAAGTGCCTCGCGAGGTTGTCACAGCCGTGGGACGCGTTACGCGCGAGAGGAACGGGATGTTCTCCCGCATAAGTGTTAGGAAATTGCTGTTTGTCTTTATGTCAACATTAAAGTCCCCCACTACTAACATCGGTGTGGATCGATGGACGGTTAATGCGAGTTGCAGGAAGTGCACGACGTCTTTCGTGAGTGCGGTAGGGGCGAAGTAGGCAGCTACTACCAGCAAGCCGTTGGGCAACTTTGCGGCGCACAGTTCGCCAACTTCATGTGACGTGCCAAACATTTCGACTGGTATTGCAGAGAGACCTGTGCGCAAGTAGATAGCGACTCCCGCCGCTCTGTTGTGGTCTCTGCGAGCACCACAGCAGTATAGGAAATCTATGATTTCGAGAGGCTCTTCGGGATCCATCCAGGTTTCAGCAAAGCAAAGTACAGAGGAATGGCGCAGAATGTGATCGTGGTGTACGTCCTTGGCATGTGCGGCAAGGGAGCGTACGTTAAGAATGTGGTTGTGAATGATGAATCAAGTGCTGCCAGGGAATGACGCGTCCATTGGCTGTCTGCGTGTGTTACTGATGTGTTTAACATGTTAAGCTTCGCCTGTAAGAGTGGAACGCGACAGCGTCTTGCAACGCTGCCAGGGAGTCCACAGAACGCCATCGCCAATTCGGCTGTACGCCTTGCTGGACGGTAAATTTATTTTTTGAGGAAAGGAAATGTATCTCTCTCGCATATCTGGGTGGACACCTGCACCTCGCCGTAAGGGAAAGGGGGAAGATGGGAGTGAACGAAGACGCCGTATTAGCTAGACGCGCCTTTGTTCATTCCAAACCATTCAGCTGGCATTACGGAGTGGCTAGCGTGCTCGTATCGCACTCCGGAGACCCTGGTTCGATTCCCCAACTCGACCAATTTCGTTCTCGGTTTTATTGATTTATGCGGTCTAACTAGAAAGGTTAATTAGGCTATTTCATATTTATATTCTAGTATTTCTATCCATCGTGTTCTGTCATTAACCTGTCAATTGTTGGAACTGTCTAGGATGTTCGACACAACGTATATGAAACGAGCAACGTCTTACTGAGTGGGGAAGTGCGTGGTGGTGGAGGGAACGCGGCTTCGTACTTATGTTTTTTTCAGCAGCGTCTCTTTCCGCGGACGCTGTTGTCGCTGCGGCGCGCGTCTTTCTTTTCTTTTCTTCTGACCTCTTCATTCTCCTCTATATTAATTAGGCTAATTGATTAATTAAGCAATTAACTAAACTCAGTCCAACTTAGTTGCAGCATCACTATACGATCCCTTTGATTGGTTGCATGGTTACTAACCAAAGTACAATTGGCCCCATTTGAAATTCGCGCACTGTGACGTCACGAGCATTTCGACCAATTGAAAAGCGTGACATTGGGGGCGGAGCTGGTTACGAGGCCGACGCCGACGACGACGCGAAACCCAGGAACGGACGCCAAAGAGCTGCGCTCTAAAAAGAACTGGTGTTGTAAAATCACCTTGAGCCCTCCACTAGGCGTCCATTATGGCCCATGTCGCTTCGCGAAATGATATACCGCATACAATGGCATCAAACAAAATAAAAATTACATGTCATTCTAATTTAACCAGAGCTTTACGAAACCACACAAACTGGTTAAAAACGGACCGAAGTAAGCTTAGGGGCTTCCAAGCCCGCCTTCTACCACCAACAAGTATAAGGATGACACAAATGCCGGCTGACTCAAGGCAGTCATGCCCAACTGATTCCTACGCGCGAAAGAATCAGCGGATGAGTTAATCTTTCGCGGCAAAGCGGTTGTCTTTCAAGATGCGGTGATACTAGTCCTTGCATACCATTTGCTGCAGCGCTGCCCTCACAGCCACTCTGCTTATATTCTCTGATTCATCATACACTTTGTGAACGCAGTTTCCTTTCCTTCTACCCATGTTTGTGCCGGCAAACTTAATCTTTTCTTTTTTTTAACGAAGATATCGCCCAGACAAGCAGAGGCAGACCGGATGTGGTGGAAGAGCCTAGCTAAGTGGCGTTAGCTAATGCGCATCATTCCTGCCGTATGGCGTTGCTTTCACCGCGTCGTCAAGATGAATAAGGGAATAACGACACAGACATTATTGTGCGTTTAACGCAATAGAACATGCGTGTTTCGCGAGCGCCATTTCATGTACCAGGGAAGTGAGCACCAACACTTGTGACGCAAGCTCTGCATTCACAAGCTGGAACGCGACGTGTCGGGAGGCTTCAGTGTATAGGTGAGTCTGTTATATGCTCCAAACAAGATTCCTTACAGCATCGGTGAAGGTAGACCTGGAAACATAGCCAGACGCCCTAGCTCTTTTCGAAGCGGGTTTCGAAGCATGTTTTGTTTTGTACACTCACTTAATTCCCGGCTCCCCTGTGCGACGTTTGTCGGATGTTTGAACTATTCCGTAACTTCTGAACATCGACAAATGAGACGATGCGAGCTTGAAGGCTTCAAGACGAAGCGTAGATTTAGTGCTGCTTTCCTGCTGCGAAATTAAAGCGTGATACGGCTTTCGGAACGGATCAAAAACTTGTTTGTGGCAGCACAAGGTGGTTTTTAAAGGCGCGTTCACACCTGGTATTCGGCTGCAAGAGCGAGCGGAATGCGCCGCTATTGCAGAGATTCCGCTCAAACGCCCAGCGAAAAGCTCGATCGGTCCAGTACCAATTTCGGCGGCTGGAAAAATTCCGCCGATCCCCATCGGCCAATAGGACGATGACGAGGAAGCTGCATTCCCGCGGCGACATTCATGTCGGCGCCCGTCGAAGCAAGACCCCTCGATTCGGATTGTGTTCGTCGCTGTTACTGCATTTTTATTATTCTACTGACCGTAAACGGGGCACCAGTCTTTCACTCCGTCTCACCTTGCCTATAACAAAGCGTATGAGGGGTAAATTTCTTTTATTTTTTGCTTAGAGTGACAGCTCTGCTGCTTCTAGCCAAAAAAGGTGCTTGGGTTTGTTGATGTAAATGGATCCCGTCCTCACAATCAAATGGCGCCACTAAGCTGAGCTTAACGCTGCGTCTCTGTTAATATGCGCTCAACCGGAAGTGTGAATGTGAGAAATGACGTACTATCTGGCTCAGAATGAGCTACACCGTGCGAGCGCCTGGCCGAGCGCTCTGCAAGGTTCTACAGTGGCGCCGATCGTGCCGTGTTTCCGAGTTATCTGGAGAGAGTGCAGCTGTTCTTGGAAGCGCACATCACCCCCACTTGCTTCACCTTCACCCTCGCTAATTAGTCTTGTTGTGATATCAGTTTCGAAAAATGATAATGGCAGCCGTCGATTGACGCAAAAACTTCGTGCTCGCCGTCTCGATTCACACAGTCGATGATATTTAGTATGCCACTTGGCGGTTCATCATTGTAGTGAACGGAGAACACTGAGCTGAAGCGCCGTAGACTAGTATGCATGAAAGTGGCTGCTTGTAGTGACCAGGAATGCGTTCGTCAGCTCGCAGCATGCCCCTGGTGCCCAATATTGCTGAAATCCATTCTAAAGCAATCGCATAGCCCTTCCTGCACGATAAAAGCGTTCATTCCTTGACAAGTTTCGCACGCCATGTCTAGTCGGTGGCAAAAACGCTGTATCACCTCGCAGTTTCTTCTTCAGCGAAAACAAAGTGAACAAGAAGAAACGATAGCAATGCCCTTCAGATAAACGGGGCCGAGGGGTTCCAGCGCGCCTGTTGGAACAGCCAAACCCTCTCCCGATAACTCGGAAACGCGTCATGATCGGCGCCACTGTACAACTTTTCAGAGCACTTGGCCGCGCGCTCGCGCGGTGTAGCTCAATCTGAGCGCGATAGTACTTCGAGAAGAATGATTGCATTTAGCGTGCGTAAGCGTACTTTATCCTAACGATTTCTGCCTTCTGTCTGATTCGACTTGAACCTACTCAGATTAAGCTACTCCAAGAAGGCTTATTTTCGCAAGACGGCTGCTAGGAATGCGTGACCTTAGATAGCCGAAGGATCGCCCTATCCCGCAAAGTCATTTTTTTAGGACTAAGTTACCGTTACGTAAGTAAAAATTCGCTGTGGCTTAGCTTGGTTAAGCCCGGTAATTGCGAAAGATCCGTAACTACGCCATGGTTCAGCTGGTAGTGGTTAGACTTGTGGCGATGCATCTGTTATACAATCCAATCCAATGTAATCCAATCCAATGTAATCTAATCTAATGTAATCTAATGTAATCTAATTTAATCTAATCTATTCTAATCCAATCAAATCCAGTCCAATACAATCCAGTCCAGTCAGGCCGCCGCTCATGTGCACCGCCGTCGCACACGGACGGCGCGAGATCGCGAAGCAATGTTAAGCCGCTGGTGGTTGGCACAGCTACTGCTTTCTAGCGACGTGAGTCGAGCCTAATCTCTTCAGCGTAACGCCACAATCTCGCTCCTAGCGGAGAGCGCAGGAGTTAGGCGCCGGTGGTGGCACCGCCGCGGCTTGCGACGGCGCGAGTCGGTCGCCCTTCTCTTCGGCGTGATGTCACACATGACGTCACACAGAGGTCAACCAAAGGTCAATGGTGGCACCGCCGCGCCACGGCAAAGGCTGTAAGTGCAAGTAGTAAAGCTTTCGCTTTAAAAATTGTAGGTGCTTTTCAGCTGGAACGAGCGTGATAACCTTCATGTCGCGCTAGTTTGTACGCCACGAGCAGACGACGTGGCCCGAAGGAACACGTTTAACGCGAGAGCTTGCGGTCGAAGCGGCGATGTGGTGGCCAGCCAGTGTGAACGAGGCTGCATTTCAGAGGCGGTGTATTTCTCTCGCTTTCGCCGCTGAGTGCCCAATTATGAACGAACCGTAATGCATTCATATGCTATGCGACTTTGGAATTCGCAGCAGCTGACACCCTGGAGTGTGCAACAGGACAGTGCTGGTGTTTTTGTCTTGGCGTAGCAATACTGTGGATACGCTCTTTTAGCACCTTATTATGCCGGTATCGATCGCTAGGTATGGGCCATGACGCGAACCTACATTCGCTAGCGGAGCTTGTGTAACGATTAGTCATTCCTCCAAGACGTACAAAATGCAGCTCAAAACAGGCTTTTCGTCAGTTTTGATACAGTCGTCCAAACAAGTGTCCATTAGCCAATATACACCGAAGAGCTGTTGCAAAAACTAATCTATGGGGTTATCTAGATGTACAGTCTTTGCCAAAAGTAACCAGGCTGCATGGTTTGCGTCCACCTCGTACAGTGGAGCCCTTACAGATTCCCTTAAGCTGAAATGGTCGTTAAAGGTAAGGGCTGGGGGTCTTCTTACCTTCCAACATGTTTTGATCTTTAGGAAAGCCACAAGGGCTCCACTATACACGCTAGAAGCAAACCATGCAGCCTGGTTACTTTTGACAAAGACGGTACTTGTATTTGAACCCTCGAAAATCCGCGTCAGACTTGCTTACGGCGCACCCGCAAGAAGACAGGAAGTGTACATATATTCGGTAGTTATACCATCGCCGACTACTTTCTAAGCTAAAATGGTGTCACGGGCTTGTTCAGCATATATTCTTTATGTAGTAGATTTCACGTAAACTGCATCTGCAGAAGCAACTGCAAAGATGTAAATGCTCCCTGAATAAATGCGTCAAGCCTTGCCATACTGACGGACTGTCCGTAACTGCTAGACTAAAACATGATTAGCAATCGAGTCATCTGTGTCAATCATAATCGTAGCTGACCTGCTACTCGCCTATCCACAGCTTTGCATTGGCGACTGCAAGTAGCTACAAAGGTAGAAAGTGCCAGTTCTGTTCACTCACATGACGTCACCAATTTTAAATAAATGACTCATTCCTTTCCAGGAGGCAGACCACTTACAACTGAAATCCGGGCATGCACCATTCACTTTACGCAATGGAAAACGTGGAGAGCTATGGACATCGTGTCAGTGACGAGAGCAACGTGGCTTTAAACCTGACTGCGTCAATTCAACACGACTTCGGAGCGCGTCCCGCATTTGAAGCAGTGAGCCTTGAGCCCAGCGCAGGTTTCCGCGGTGTCAGTGGTCAAGACTCCGAAAAGGAAAATTGGACCATTGGTGCCCATCACATGTCTTTGCCAACGGAGGTGAGTCGGACCCGTAAACTGAATGAAGAGGACGATCAGAAATACTTTGCGTGTAGATCTTCCTTCCTTACGAATTCCCAAGGAATATGCTTCGCGGGCCAAGAAATCACCGTTGATCCGGATAATACTGAATACAAATCAGTTTTTAGAAGCCCTGGTCATTCCTCTACCTCACAGAGGATCTACAGCGCCGTAAAACCTGGAGGCGAAGCTTCACCGGCTGCAGCCCAAAGTAAGGCAAGTGGACCAAGCCGCCATGTTCCTTCCATGCCACCAGGACCCATTCAGCCGACATATCAACAGCGAGAGCCAGATTTTGCTGAATATTTCTCTAAAACTCTCATAGACACCAACGTTGAACCTCAGCAAATATACCGTCAGATTGGTCCAGCTCACGCTTCGCAAGCTGTCCCATCTGCTCATACCTCATCTCAGGGTTCATACGCTGCAATCGCTTCTGCCCCTCCAGCCGTTACAGCAGTGGTAAAGCACCAAGAATCGACTTACCATCCGTTCCCTCCTCGTACGTTTGGTTCCAGAAACCGCTGGCTGCCTGCTGGTGATTTTAGGCAGCGTCGTGCTTCTACGAGTTCAGCGCCCCCAGCTCCACGGACACCGCACCTCCCCCAAGAGGTTCCTAGCGGGACATATTCCTACGACGCACGAGCTCATAATAGTCCGCATCAGTTTCTGCAGCCCCAACACAGCGCTCCTGCAATACTGCCGGCCAATGCATACCATGGGAACCCTGGTTTACTGCCATACGCTGCACCAGTGTGTCGTACTTACGCGACAAGTACGGCCATGTTGACACAAAACGCGGCGTACCCTCACGCATTGCAAGTAGGCCAATTCATACAGCCTGTCTTGCCAACGTTGCAATCACCCTTTCCCTGCTGCCCAGCGACGGACGACCTCTCCCGAATCGCACTGCCGTGGTTACTAGCTGGTCAAGGGCTGATTTCAAATCCCCAAAACACTCAGTACGTCGCCCCTACCGATTACACACCGCGTTATGGCATGCTGGAAACTAGGCCCGTTCCCGAACCAGACCGCATGGCTGCTGTTCTCAAGTGGCTTGATGACTGCGAGAGAGTGCGCGCTGAGGAGAGATGTCACGCAGGGCCATCATCTCAGGTGCAGAAGGAGCAGACAAGGCCTCAAAAGGAGCGAACTCGTCAACAACGAAGTACAAGGTCTCAGCCTGCGAAGAAACGGGAAGGACAAGAAGTGAGTCAGCAACCGACGTGGCCTGCCCTTCCCAACGAGTACTCCATCTCACAGCAATGCAATTCATTGCAGCAATTGACGCTAGCACCCCAGTCACAGTCACCACGCACAGGAAGCGGTCATCATACACTTCCACGGGACCACGATGCCCAGCTGCCACAACAAGCATCGTTTAAAACAAGCCAACGTGGGAGACAAGAGCAGCGTCTTTCTCAGAGCCAGTTACCTCAGCAACCAGAACGACTTATTTGTCAAGCACAACAACCGTGTTCGGTGCAGAACGATGCCGGAACGAATACCGAGTATAATGCTGGAGCTTTCGGCGGTGGAACTAAGGCCATCTTTTCTCTCTGTCCAGAGATCGCTCAGAATCCTACCGAGAAGCATATAGACCCTTCCCGCAGGGGCACCCCCGAAAATACCTCATACCCGTCTGGAGACACTTGTGGGATATTTAAAGAAGCACTGGAAGCATCTAAGTATACTCAGAATCGTGCTGCGCAGTTCGGTGGACCATCAAATGCAGAACAAAACAGACCATCAGAGCACCACTTGATCAAATCAACAAAGCCTCCGTGGAAATCGCAGCCAGTATGGGACGATGTGGGCGATGGCTCAAAGGGAAAACGGCAGACGGGTGCTAGTAGCGGGCGCGGCTCTAGACAAAAGGGAGGACGCGGTGCTAGACGGCGAAAGAAAGGGGGTAAAAGCACAGTGCCCCTAAATAACGAAGTTGGGATGTTGCATAATCGTCATCTTGTGTTACCCGAAGGCATACAGCCGATCCGTGAAGCACAAGAGTGCAATGAGTCGTCTCCTGAAAATCATCGGTTCGAGCCCCGGGAAAATATGGAGCTTTCGCTACTCGAGTTTTCGAGCCTGTCCCGGATCTCTGAACCTAGTAGTCTCCTGAGTGACGTTTGGGCAGTAACGCCCCGTTTGTTCACGTCAGAAGAATCGCGAGTGATGACTGATCATTTGCTTACTCCTCCAGACGAAGCGGTATTCTCTCCTTGGAGTGGGCGTACAAAGGGACATGTGGCAGCGTGTTCCACAACCACGTCTACTCCAGTGTGTGCTATAGACGGATACAACAGTGGGACAAAACGACGTGTTGCCGAGGGAGCATACGGCTTGCCCAAGAGACGTCGACTACAGGTCGACGGTTATGAAACTCTTCTTGTCAATGAAGAAAGCGGAAGCTCCGATTAATGACGCAAACATGGCGACAATGAGCACGCGTAAAGTGCATACAGCAACATTTCACTTCGTTTAAGGAAATCTTTTCTCGTGAGTTCGAGCACCACACAACCGATTCATCGTATAAACAGTTCCGCAGACGGCTTTTCTTTCATTGGTGTTGCGACTCGCAAGAGTATGACTCACTGAACTTTTTTTCAGTTTTGATTACTTGACTGGCAGCGTGCGGAAAACGGCAACGGTGGATTTGCGTTCGTGCCACTTTCTTTCGGACACATCTAGAGTGAACAAGCGCGACTCTTCGTAGCTCATCAACAACTTCGTGCGGCCCCATTTTTGCATGAGTACACAGTGTCATTTTACACCGCAGAGCCTGCATTCTTTTTTTTTTTTTGTAACAGGTAACACAACTGTTGCAGAAACAAGGGCTCTTTAGTTTCTTGCAATAAAACCAAGAAAAAAAAACATCGTGTCTTGTTTTGTGCCCTCTACCCCATTGCACTGTCTTCTCATCGGTGGGCTGTCTAAAAAAGTTGCTTCACCTGCAGGAAAGTCCGTTCACAGCGTTCATTTAATCTAAAACGAAGAAATAAAACCCTCCTTGAAGAAATTACTTTTTTCTGAAGGATGCCAAGCCGTAGTGTTAAAGGGATGCTGGAGGGTGATAACAACCTAAGCACGACGGATAGACCATTTCTAGCACTACCGATCATTTTTCGTGCAGAATTATAGCTGTATTGGTTGAAGAAATAGCAAATGAAATCCCCGAAGCACTTCCACTGTCAAACCGATTTCGTAAATTCGCGCAGCTGCGTCGTTTCTATGACACATTACCGAATAAACTCCACGAACAATCACACTCTTCCAAAGACCGGAAATGCGGCCAGAAAACGGAACTAGCCCTCTACCCGCGTGAGTAGCGGTCGCAAGGTGCAAGTGAAAGTCGCTCGAGATCTGATGAATACCAATTTATCTGCATATCGCAACTGTATCCTACAACTTCGCCGCATAGTACAAGCATCTGATTGAAAGGCGCTACAATCTGACCTCACGTAATGCGTGCGTCAGGTCCCATGCTGTGAATATTTTTTTTCTTTAATAGGGTATAATGGCCCATACGCAAATAATACCATCGTTCGCTTTCTTTTATTAAACCAAATCAGAAGTGACAGCGCACGCATGAGGTACTTATCAGATAATTTGTAGCCTATCTCAAAGCATATCCGCCTTTCCACTCAGCAGAAAACTTGGAAGACTACGTATCGCGCTTCGCACATTGATGACATGCATGCATACCGAAAACTGAAAAAACTGCTGAGCAATGACGACAACCCGTAAATTAATCCCGCAATTAATCCGTAAACTAGCATACGAGACTTTCATTCGCACTAAACTTGAGTACGCATCAGCAATTTGGTCTCCTCACCAGGCTTACTTAATTAACACCATTGAATCCATTCAGAATCGTGCGGCACGCTTCATTACTTCAGATTACGATTTTCACCACAGCATTACCGCTATCAAGTCATCCATCGCTATCAGCCCCCTAGCCCTTAGACGCAAAGTTTCTCGCTTATGTTTATTGCACAAATTATATCACAATTTTCCTAACCTACGCGAGTCCGTTCTAGTCCCTCCTGTGCGCACGTCATCCCGTTTATTCAACTCCATGAGCATCCAACGTTTACACGGATCAACTAATGCCTTTAACAAATCTTTTTTGCCAGCCGCTATTCAAGACTGGAATCGGCTTCCAGAATCAGTTGTCATTGAAAGCGATCCAGAAAGGTTTAAAGAACGTCTGATGTGTTATCTTGCTGTATAAATGGTTTCATTTCCCTTTCGTGACTTTATTTCTCTTTATGCTTTTGTTGTGTGTGTGTTTTCTTGTTTGTCCTTTTTTTAATTCTTTTTTTCCCCACCAATGTGAGTCATGATGAATGTACTACTCCCCCCCCCCCCTTATGTAATACCCCCTCCCAGGGGCCTTTAAGGGTCTAATAAATGATGATGATGATGATGATGATGAACCCCAAGAAAGAAAAGGACCTGAACGAACAAACGTAGCGTTTAAACAGGACACAGAAAGATGAGAACAGGACGGAGGACAGCCCGGAGATGAGGACAGCCCTGTCCTGTCCTCATCTTTCTGTGTCCTGTTTAAACGCTACGTTTGTTCGTTCAGGTTATGTATGACCAACTGGCCCCACAGTGTACTCTGTTAAAGAAAAGGACAACACATGCGCACACGTGCCTATGCGTTGTGTTTTTCTTTCTTGTTGTTGGCGTCATTGCTCACCAGTTTTTTAAATCATGCACCAGCTCGCCCCACAGGCCGTCATTCTAAAGCATGCATACGCGTGTCTGTAGAAATAAAAAAAAGAAAAGAGATAGTTGCAGTTCATATCAACCACAGCCTGCGCAGCGGAACCGATTCGACAGCTGAAATGAGAACGAAACAGCTTCACCGAGTGCCTAGTGAGCGTGACACAGCGTGAAAGCCGTTCATAGCTTGCACCTTGCAGTTCTGAACTCGCTACGTACAGAGCCAATATGCGGCATGAGCGCACAGAATCCGAAGAAAAAGACTTAGTAATGCTGAGTATTTGTCTTTGAGCCTGGCCGCGTCTAGTTTGCTTTTAAGACGAAAGCCTTTAATGGCTCATACTGTCGTCCGTTAAGAAAGCAAGTCACACACGCTTAACTCGGGAACTGCAAAATATAGAAGAAAACCAATGGTAGCATCAGGTAGAGGAGGCAAAAATTTCCGTGGAAGCCAAGTTTTATGACTGTAGATTAATTAATTAATTATCGGCAAAAATGTGGAAATTGCGTCGAAATAACGCGAACTTCAGTAAAGCCACGGAAGCAGTGTGACGTCACATCCACCGCAAGTCGTCACGGCATAGTGAAAATTGCCACAGAATGGTGGCAAAAAACGTCCGATTTGTGTCAAAATAGATGGAAAAGTGTGTAATTAAGCGTAATTGACACTTAAGCTCTCCGAAAGATGTATAATTTGGATAATCGATATAGCCACGGGAATGGTGTCGCGTGACATCCACCGGAAGTCGTCACGGCATAGCGTCCTCGGCTTTCGCCTCTCAACACTTTAGCTGCCAAAGTGTCCTCGCAATTTTTCGTGATTTTCTGACTTATAAAAGCTTTGTTTCCGGTAAATGATATATTTGTTAGCTTGTCGCGCTATCCTATCAGTCCTGCCTAACTTAGTACTCCTCTTAATAGTCCCTTTAATTCTTATTTTCTTTTTATCTCTCCCCGCTCTGCTTTCCCCTCAAAGCTTGCAGTTACGAAAGCACGACTAGTGTTTCTCCCTGCTTGGAACGAACGGCTGATCTTGTCAAGATGCCACGGGGCGGTGTTATCAGGTAACTTCATTTTATTTTCTAATAAGTCGTCCTGATGATATTAAATGCAGGGGGGGGGGGGGTAACAAAAAGAACTCTTCTCAGTAAAAGAGCTGTATAAATAAATTATCTATAAATTCTGAATGGGGACGCGATACCGAAAATGTGTTGAGCATGTCTTGCTTTTCTTTAGTGACATTCGGAAATAAGTACGTCTAAAGAGCATTACGGAAACGGCAGAAGAAAACTTGAGTGATAGTTACAGCTTCGCTGAAATTGTATAAGATGTAATAAGGCGTCCAATTGAAACATGGCGAAAAACTTGGGGTACATAGATGGTTTCGGTAATGCGCTCTTGAAAGGCTACTTCTGGTTGATGGATGCTAGTTAGAGCTGCTCTTTTATCGTTGTAATTCCTTTGCTGGTAGGTCAACCGTAAAGAACACTAACAACCCAGAAACGCCAAAAAAAGTCAAGATACTGGTTTTGAGCCTATAATACAGTTGGTTAATGCTATTTTTGTACTCGCTACTTTTTCTACACAAAATTACGGCAGTTATTTGACAGGCATTTTAAAGCAGGAGCGAAAATCACAATTTCGCAAAAATACGTTCCACATAGAAGACTGCTGTGACATGAAAGTTGTGAACAAACCAAGCCCTTTGCACAAACTGTGCCCTAATTGTCAAAGTTAGCATTTCTGCTTATGTAGGCGATCGACACGATGCGTTTGCTTGAGAACGGAAAGCCATGTTTCATAGGATATATGCTACCTGCGACAATGTTACAGCTAGATGAAAAAAGCAAGCAGACTCATTCATATCAAAATTAATTTGTGCGAACTCCGTTAACACTTTTTTACTGGACGACGAGATATAAAGGATGTTTCTAGAATGCAGAATCAGCGAAATGGCCGCGGCGAAATTACGAAGCAGATAAATTGGGAACGACATTTCGAAATGAAAGTCAGAAGGTTGTGACGTCATTTCGGCTCAGTTTTCCGCAACTTTCTTTTTTCTTGAACAACTACGCCGGAAGGTATCTTTTAATCTTGCGATGTGCTGTGAACACTGACGCGTATAGCATTCAGCATTATCACGAGTGTACTATCTACAACAGACGCACTAGCAGGTTTACGACGGAAGGACGTCACGTCAGGAATTTCGCGCCAGCGAATGAAAGATACGGGCTTGAGGCGCATGCGTGGAAGAGTGTGCAACCCTGCCAAGCCAGTCCCTGTTGAGACGCGATGAGCGGCGTTGTTCTGGTACTCTAAAGCTTTGTGGCCATCCTACGCCCCCTCGTTTTTCAAAAGTTTTAATTTTTTACGACCCAGTCGCTGTCTTTTAATCGTCGCGAGTTCCTCTTCACATACCCCGCAGCAGAAGACCACCACCGTCGTGCTGCACGAGGTCCGGTGAGCCCTCAAGCAGAGTGAAGGTAAGCTTATTGTATATATTAGTCCTGCAGAAATTAGGCTTAGGAGATACGCGAGCAGACTCGTCTAAAGTGCTCGCGCGGTGCTCTGCGGAGAGAACGAAGTAAATTTTTGAAGCACGTAGCGGCTTTCACAGCACATTTCACAGCAAATAACCAGACCGGTAAAGGCACAAGCACCTGGCCTCGAACCTACTGGATGCGCTAACTTCTTACTTTGATTTTCCCGCCGCAAACCGTTCCCATGCTATAGAAAAGTCGGCTCGAGTCTGTACACGTTTTGGTTTATTGGTTTACTGGGGGTTTAACGTCCCGAAGCGACTCAGGCTACGGGGGACACCGTAGTGAAGGGCGGAAATTTGGAACACCTGGGCTTCTTAAACGTGCACTGACACCGCACAGTACACGGGTCTCTACAATTTCGCCTCCATCGAAATTCATCCGCCGCGGCCGGGATAGTAGCAAAAAAACTTACACCCAGTATGAAGAAGTTTGGCGAACTGGCAAAATTTCATGTTCAAAGCGCGATGACACTTCAGGTGATAGGAAAGGAGAGAGAGGCTTAGAAATGGCCACAGACTCAGCATTGCTCCTGAGACACTTTGTTTCATCCGGCTTGTCACGGCGCTATAACCATAGAAATTGCAACCGTATTGTCGAAGGAATGGTCAGGTCATTTCATGACGCTTCTCAAGAGACTTGATTTTTGCTCTTAAATTGGGTAATGTCGATAAGGCGTAGACATGCTCGCTTGTTTTTACCAGCGGAAACTTCTTTAAACTACGGCACGGGTTTGGGCCGAGGTTTGGGCGTGGTCATTCGTTATCAGAGCGTGCAGGCGCCCATATTTTTAAATATCTCGCGGTAGTGACGACTTTTCTGTGCGCCATTTCCTTACGACATAACAAGCTTGCAAGCAGGTCAAGGTTAAGCGCATGCTCACAAAGCGCCCCTTCATCTGCTCGGCTGTTTCTTTCTACGGGCGTCACGTCATAATAGTACACTATGACATCACGTACTAAATGGCATCACGGGAACGCGAATGATTTTGTTCGTATTTTATGTGCCGAAGGTTGACACTGTATGAATTCCCAGTCGAGGGAATAATAATTAATATAGGGCAAGGTACGCTTTTCATGAAATAAGCCAAAGCATAGATCATTCGCTTCCTACTTCCTCGTGTAAACGATTTATCCGTCCTTAGAAAGACCTGTTATTAGTATCCGGTTTTGAATGAGAATCTATAATTTAAAGTTTTGTCTTTCGAGGCATAAAGGGCGGCATTTTGACATTTGCAGCATACTACTGCATCAGCTGCAGAGTAACGTACAGATTACTGACGTGGGTTCAGGGCCTCTATATTGTGGTACAGCTGACAGTTTCTGCCCTGCAAGCTAGACCGAGTGGCAATAAGCCGCTTATATGCACTTGCAGCTTTCGTCGTTACACCACAAAATGGCCGATTCTGTGACGTCGATGCATGCTCCCTATAGTAGATTTGGCACCGCCCCTTCCAGCCTTGTGGCGACGTTGTATGGAGAAAGTAAATTTAGAGCTTGACGTAGCGCTGAGTATTTTAACAGCTCTTTATGCAGGTTAAAAAAGCGTTGGAGCATAGGAAATAAGGGATCTATGCTCTGGCTTATCCCATCATCGTGTGTGCTTGGCCTATTAACTTTTTTTTCCCAAGATGACTGCTGCAATATTAACTTTAGACACATAAAATACCAAGAATATTGTTCCCGTGCTCATACTGCCAGATATTTTGAAGTGAGTAACCGTCGGGCGGCGTCCTCATTAAGGTGTTGCCTATAGAACGATCAGCCTAGCTGCGCACTTTGTGAAGATGCGCTTAGGCTTGACCTGTTTGCCGATTCGCTCGGTCATAAGGCGCTGCCACACAGATAAATCGGTGATCGCGCACGATAGCTGTAGATTTGAGCGGCAGATACCAGGGTAATATGGTACCGATCGGGGCGTGGCATTTATACTCGGAAAGTTTAACAGGATTAGATGCCGTTGCAAAGTGTTCTTGATGCAGCCAGAATACTTGCGGCTTACATGTTTGAGGCTTACGTGCTTCATCTGAACGCCACTCCTACCGTCAGTGCTCGTGACTTCGACGACGCAGAATTTAATCGTCACCACGGCTGTCTAGAGCGGTCGAACACCCCCCTGTCGCAGAAAGGGAGTGGAAATTTTAACCAAGCATTCGGTACTTAAGGCTATTTTTACGTTATAGTGACGCAGCATAGAATATTTTGCCCTGGCAGCTGCACTGTACCATTTATAAAGCACCTGAACCAGGATTTTTTTTCGCCTTTTCCGCAGCGCACCGCTGAAGCGCTCCAGACAAGCGTGCTGACGACTGTATTGATTTGGTTTCGTTTATGGGGGTTAACGTTCCAAAGCCACTCAGGCTATGAGAGACCCCGTAGTGAAGGGCTCCGGATATTTCGACCACCTGGGGTTCTTTAACGTGCACTGACACTGCACAGTACACGGGCCGCTAGAATTTTGTCGCTATCGAAATTCGACCGTCGCGCCCGGGATCGAACCCGTGTCTTTCGGGTCAGCAGCCAAATTGCATAACCATTGAGCCACCGCAGCGGCTACGACGACGGCTGTTGTCCATGTAAATAAGCCGCTTTCAAATACTTCATACTTGCTTTTCGTGGAAAGTGTCACTAAGAAAAGACAGGTACAGCTGATTGTGGTATGGCTTGGATATTTCTTAATTTTACTTAAAAGCTATAAAGGCGTCTATTAGGTTTGCTTTCTTTTGTCGCTTTTGCATTTTAATGGTGTAGAAGGCGTGCTTTTGTTTCTGTTGCAGTTCAATACTGTTAAAGCCGTTGTATTCCTCTAAATAATCTTTTGCCAGCATAGCATAAATGAAAAGAAGCGACGAAGGTGCAGAAGCTTTTTGTCTCAGCCGCGGCCATTGGCCTTGATAGCTCGAGATCAAACTCACGTGGCTCGGCGGTTCTCGCACTCGCAGACATTTCCACAATGCTTCAAAATGCATTTGTCGTGCCTTTCACGTGACTGGGCTGTTTTCACGCATTGTGCGATTCGTGATCTAAGAGGTCGTCTTTCTTAGAAATTTATGCGTCGTTGTTTCAGATTGCTGTGCGCCTAAGCCTTCACACCGTTAAAGGGACACTGAGGAGAAATTGAAGTTGGCTTGTATCGACAGAATACCAGCTCCTGATTACAAAAACGCCACTCATACTGACAGCAAAGCTCTTGTAACGTAGAAAAGAGCAAGAACCAAAATGCAGGTATCGCCGCCACGGGCCAAACTCGCAAGTACAAGCGCAATGACGTCATAGGACAAAACAGTGTTGATAGAACCAATGGTTCTAGCAACACTAGGACACGAGAATTCACAAATCACTGAGGCGCAGCCAGTGCATGCGCAAATCTCCTTAACGTTGCCAGATGGCGCCACGTCCCCGACAGCTACGCGCGAGCCTGCAGCATCGGGACCAATCAGCGCCTGCTCACGGCCGGTAGGCGGGCTCCCGGTATTCCGCTGACGGTAACGAGATACACGGTATGCTAAAGGTGTCTATTCGCGAGAACTTCATTGACGACTTCGAGAACGGGATCCATTGTAACGCTGGCAAAACGCCGGTGCAAACGTAAACGAAGCGAAGGTAGCGACGGCCGCAAAAGCCGATAGATGTCTTCAACGCGCGGCCGGCGCTAGCTTTCTTTTCGGCTGCTGCTAGGCCACACTGCTGGGAGCCAGAAATCACGGAGTCTGCGTTACGTCATGTGCACGTCATGTTTCACGTCACTTAGTCCTGTGTCGTCATAAGAGAATCCCAGGTTTGAATCAGAGCGGCGGGAAAAACTTTCAACTTCGAATCCAAATTTCGTAGAAATAAATGCATCTTTCGCTGCCAGCCAAGTGGCAACAAAGCCATGAAATGCCGAACTATCGGATTTTGCTTTTAAAAAAATATTAATGGAGCTCTCCTCACTGTCCCTTTAAGTTGCACATTTCATGCGCATAAACGAGATATCTAACTGCAATCGTCCACATTAAGAACCAGTTATCTTATCTGAGGGGAACTAAATGAAAGGGGCCATCACTCAAAAGTTGTCATTCGCGACCGTTTACAAAGACAGCAGCAGGCCTAATGCACGAATTTCAGTTCTCAATGTTCGATCCACGTATTTTCGAGTTTCAGGTGAAGTGTGATTTGCTGCAGAAGCACGTGTATTAGTGTGTACCACGAATACTTCCGAGTTTCCTGTTGATCTACGACTTAAATTGGAACATACCTGCTTATCGTATGCGTTTGGCGAGCGTATTAAGCATTGAGTCGAGTCTATTTTCAGCACACTCGTCCGCAACCTGTAGCCGTAGTCGCGATCGGGTTGCCAACTGGAGACTGGGTTCATTTCGTTACAACAGATTGGAAGTGCCAAATACTAAGCGTTACCAGAATTCGACAGAACTGGTATCATTGTTTTCTACTACCGGGGGAGAAAAGTCTCCAGGACGCGCCATAACCGCTCGAGGTGCATAGGTGGTGCTTTGGTTGGTTTATGGGGTTTAACGTCCCAAAGTGACTCAGGCTGTGAAGGAGGCCATAGTGAAGGGCTCCGGAAATTTCGACCGCCAGGGGTTCTTTAACGTGCACTCAAATCGCAAGGTGGTGCTTTGATCAAAAGTTTAGAGCCCTAGGGGTTTGCTGACAGGCCACGCTGTGTGAATCATTATGCATACCTTTGTTCCAAACGTGTTGAAAGGGAGAGTAACCCTCCTCCCCCCCCCCCCCCCCCCCCGAACTCTAGCACTATTTTATGGGGGATGCAAAACAAGCTCCCTTGAGCGCTTTACTTTTGAGGAAGTGTGTACCGTCATTGTCTAAGATCATCTAGCTTCACAGGCACGCAAAGTAGCAGGATAGTCAGGCTTTCAGCACTGAAAGTGTGGTCTCCAGCTATCTGGTTAGAACTGTGCTTTCGCCGTTATTTCTCGCTAGCCTGCCCTGAACAGTTGTTTGTCGCCGGCAGTTGAAAATGGTGAGAACGTCCACTTTACTCCAGCTGTGGAATAACTCAAGGCAGGTGGCGCTGCCTAGTACTAGCGCGAGTAAAAAAGTGATTACTGGTATTTTAATTTTCAACCACGAAAAAAAGAACGTATACGAGGACAAGCTTTCGGTTCAGGTCCATTCACTGAGGCCTCTTGGGTCATGTGATATATCGGGAAAGTCTCAGATATCACTGAACATTTAATTCTTCAGTGATTACGTTTCAGTTTCAGGACGTTTCAGTAATTACGTGGTCGAAAACGTGCTCTGAGGGCTCTCTGCAGGCTATCGAACGCCAGTGCTCCGTAACTCTCTTCGAGTGCTCCTGGCGCCATCTATCGGCCCTGCAAAATGTAGTTCGTGCCCTAAATGATATTCGCGCCCTCCGCGGCGGCTCAGTGGTTAGGGCGCTGGACTGCTGAGCTGGAGGGCGTGGTTTGAATCCCGGCCGCGGCGAGACACTCAAGGCGCCCGTGTACTGTGCGATGCGAGTGCACGTTAAAGAACCCCAGGTGGTGGAAATTAATTGCCAACCCTCAACTACGGCGTCCCTCACAGCCAATGGCACTTTGGGACGTTAATCCCTAGATACCAAATACCGAAATGTTCTTGGTCCTTGTCATCAATGTGAACCAAGTGCTTCGATCGTCATTATGGCAAGATAGATTGTGATTACTTTCTGTTCTTTTAAAACTCCTTGCAGTTCGCCAGTGAGAAGTACGGCGGATGGAAAGGAGCTTCGTTCCTGGAACTCATCATTTGGAGGAAAAAATACAAGGAAACCATCGTTGTCAGGAGAAGTTGAAGAATGCCACCCTTTTTCAGGGGCACGCATGAGGAGCAACCGCCTCGATGTTCCCCCTTATTCCCAGAGCAGCCGGCAGTTCTTGAACAACCTTCAAATTCCGAAACATTCCTTCCAGCACCTAACGAAGGGCCATCTACGTCACCTTCTACGCGTGAGAAGCAGTCTCATCAAAAGGAACAAGAATTGCTGGTGCACCAACTTTCATCAGTAGAAGCACTTTTCCAAACACAGGATGCAATGTCCACTTCCGGATCGTGCCAGTCACAAGGAGATGCGTCAGGTTCCTCTAAGAAACGGAAAAAAACAAGCAGCGCCAACCGGAGAAAGTGTACACCAAAACGACGTGCACCCGATAGATCGCTTCCCTTTACTGCCGAACAACTGGAAACTTTGAGACAGTGTAGTCCACTACCGCTAGTACCGATACCTTCGCTCCTAAAGCAGCAGAAGGAATCAACGCCCGTGTACGCCTTCACCGAACCTACATCCACTCTATTCCAATCACGCTGCCCGTCCCTTGCAAAGCAAGAAAACCTGGCTGTTCCACTTAATTTGTCAGCATCTGCACAAGGGGTGTTACCCTCTTCCACTGAGAACCACAACACAATGTGCTTCCATCATTACGAAGCAAAGGATACCTCGTTAGGTGCACCATCCGGAAGGTGGCAGTCTGCTTTGGAGCAGGTTCCCTTTTCAGGACAGGGTTCTTTACCATGGCCGAATGGCCCCTGGACAGTGCCCCAGCCGCCTACGCACCCTCCCTTTAGCGCGTTCCGTGCGCCGCCTCCTCATCAACCTTTGATCAGGCCGCCTACGCCACAAAGCGCGTGGCCCTTTCCAGGGTCATACGCATTGCCGCCACCATTACTTCCATTAGCCCCATTGCCATTAGCAAGACCATTCGCGAATCCACTTGCGATCCCTGGGGTGCTCACGGATTTCTCAGCAGCACTGCCTATGCAACCTGAAATCCTTGTAGACCTCACCACAAATCCGCAGACAGGAGCTCTAATTGGAACGTCTTTGAACGCAGGAGCTCACAATACGCAGTTAGCTGGGCAGTCATGCTCTACCAGTTCAGAGATGGCCTCCACGTGGCCAGACCACTTGAATAAGTCCAGTCAACCCCGCCTCGAACACAGCATTATGAATACGCTTAAAAATGCGCCTCCTCCCCCACCCTATGTGGCACCGGAAGAAGAGGCACAGCAGCCTCTATCGAATGGTGATCTTGCTGATAAAAGTGAAATTTCGCTGGGAAGAAATATAGAGGCTGCTAGCAGCCATCCAGCAAAGAATTTGGTCCAACCTTCGCCTTGCCTTGAAGAATCGTACAGTATTGGAGGGGGTGTTACTTCTGTTCCAGAAAGGGCTTCTCATAGTGTGGAACCGACGCTGTTTCAACGCTTGGTAAACCCCATTCCGAGGCAATGCGCACGAGCAGAATCTGTTCCTAAAGTCGAGAAAGAAGATGGATCGAGCCCCGCGTGTACCATACCCGATTTTCAGGAAAAGTCAAGCGATTTGCATGGTCAAGCGCAGCCTTCCGCGACAGACTGTCTAAACGTCTTCCGGGAGTTCCTATCTTCTCAAATCCAAGCCTCGCCAGATAAGCTGGAAGTGCTGTTAGCGCTTCAGGACATCTGGAAAAGGCTGCAAGAAGCTTGGCCGTTCATTGAAAGAGTTTGGTCGTCTCTGCAGCGAGTGGTGTTGCCTCTACAAAGTGCACTGCGTGAATGCTCAACAGAGGAAACTCCGGATCCAGGTCCCGGCATAGAGGCGCCTGCGCAACATAAACATGAATACGTCCCGCCGGATAAGTTAAACGCTACGTCAACACCAGGAGTTAGGAGCTCACTGCAGGGACATGGCGGTTCATTTTTTCCGGCGACTGCCTTGGAAAACCAGGAGTGCCATAGCACAACACCGCAGGAAGCAGCCGCGTGTAGTAGCCCACTCTGCTCGAAACACCACAAAGCCAGGGACTTTCTTCCACTTTCCGCCGTTGGAAGCGAGGCGTGCTTTCTGAAAAAGGGAGCATTGCAAGAAACTACTCCCCAGCCAAACTTGCCGGGACCAAATGAGACGCCTGAAGTTAATGAAGGAGCTGCCCAGGTTACTATGGCTACCGTAGCAAACGCTGAAAGTTTAGTAGCAGCTTTGAATGCTCCGAGGTGCAAAAACAAAGCACCAGAAAGCTTAGCGGTCAGGCCGCTGAACAAGTCAGAGCAGGTAAGCGAGGTAGACCCTTTGAAAGCAAAGAATTCAGGCCCTAAACAGAATGAATGTAAAGGGCCACGACGAAAAAGACGTCGGCTCTCGACAAAGAAAACTCCACTTGCCAGCAAGGAACCACCATCGCCAACAAAGAGTTTTGCATCTTCGGAAGAAGGTGATTTGGTCATCGACTTAGGGCCGAAATACAACTGAATGGATGGGCCTCAGGATATCGAAAGCGATACACAAAAAGGAATCACGACACATGAAACCGAAAAACCTAGTTCGAATGGGCAAGCGTACGAAAACATAGGATGTGCGGCATTGCATGCCGGGGAGCCTCAGTTGAACACAGTGGCATTGAACGCACAGTCGGTGCATCCAACGGGACGACAATATAAGCGACGATGGCAGACCAATGGGCCTCTAAACGAAACGGCGCGGCCCACAGGAGCAGGCTTCAAGTCAAGTGCTCATGGCAAGCCGGAACTATTGAAGAACCAAAGCCAAGTACCACAGCTTGGAAGCCGTCATGAACACGCAACGATCCAAAGCGGGCAAGGCGCAGGGCCACTAGAGCCAGCTCTTTCTAATAAAAATCTCAATGGCGAGATAGAATCAACGCCAATAGCGAAGAAAGGCAAGCTAGTCACTGAAGAACGGCCGCCTAAGACAGAAAAAGAGCAGGCTCTTACGGCCGAAATCCAATCGCTGCTAGATTGTGCGACAGCGCAGAGGAATGCAAGGGCGTTTTCACCAAGACTCAAGACAAGCCACCCGGCAAAAGAAGCTGCGGCCGACAACACAGTTCCAGATTAATAGAGCACACCCAGTCATGGAGCCTTTTGTGGTCTGTAAGGACCCATGAAAGCCTCGACTTCATAACCCTGGTGGTTGCCAAACCAAGAACCCCGACAAGCATATGATTGGCAGTTTCATAAAAAAAAATGGAGTGATCAGATGCTGTGCCTTCAGTTAGGGAGCGAACGACGCATCTAAGGTGAACGGAGGCCAGTATCTAGCGTCAAGGTGCTCGCGCTCAACAGATGTTAGAACCACATGACATGCGGCCACAAGGTCCAAAGAAAAAAATATGGCGTCTTTATCACAAAGCATTTTCTCGTCATTACCTCTTCATACCACGTTGGCTCATGAAGAGCAATGGTTTTTATCCCATTCTTGTACATAATAAAAATTGCTTCCTGCAAGAGCTTGGCTAAGTGTGATTAGTCCTCACTTTGAAACTTAACAGCAATGTACCGGTTGACCGCCCAGTCCTGAGGCTGGTGAATTTGGATAATTGCTGATTAACAAAAGCGCAGGGAATTGCCTCTGTCAAGGTAAGTGTAAAGCACCATGCCTTACCGACATCATTAAATAAGTCTTTGCTCAGATGTACTACGCTTGTCTGGTTACCAACCCTACAAACACCATGAACCACAATCAAATCATGAATTCAAGTCTTTCCTGCTTCTTCTGGGCACCCACTGGCATTCCGCTCATTGTATAGTGGAATGTGGTCTAAGTGGTAGATAGTAGGTAAACAAGATAACTTCGAGGGACACTTAAGTTCCGCCATTAGGGTATCAAGCAACAGCGTTAATGGCTCCTTTCAGCACCTGGCGTTCTTTTTTATATCACTTCGCAGACAGGCACACGGTCGTACAACATGCACAAGGCATCACATTGACCGTTGAACGCATAAGTATCGGTGCCTTGGGTCGAACGGATGTGTGCTTTATCGGCCGCAAAAAATCTTTTAAACCTTACACGTTGACCTTAAAAGTGAAAAAAACATGGCTTCGAGCTAAGGAGATGTTTGGGGCCATTGTCAGTGAACTGCCGCCTGTGCCAGAAGCAAGAGTCTATTCATCAATGCTTTGTGTTTTGTCGGGACGCAGTGCTTTTCTGGGACATTCGTCAAACAACTCTCAAAAAGGACATTGAGATCATGCTCTTTATCAAAGGATTTTTTCCTACAGTGTAATGTTCTAAGGTTCCGCGTGATATGGGAGTAATTACGCATTGGCATCCACCCAAGTGCACCCATACGGATATATGTTCCATGTGATCTTTTCGTTCTCGTGGGACTGTTTAATCTGTGTTTTAATCACTTCATTCCACAGCTTCACGTGTGACGTCATGAATTCCTGGACCGATCCAGCGCGGAAAGAGAGCTAATTGTTACTTGTGCTACGATGTGGTTGAGCTTGCCTTTTTTGCATCGGCTGCAGGCTACCTGCGAGCCTCTATAAGGATTGTTACTGACTAGTTAGCATTATTGGTCCCTGAATAGTGTGCTGCATGGTCTACATTCTTGTTGAGGCGAGCTCCTCAAGGTCAGGGGGGTTACTGGGGTGAATTTAAATAGTGATGAGTACCGGAAAGCCGTCGGACTTGGCTATCGCATTGGATCCTCCCCTGCAAAATGGCAACAGGGATGCACACGTGCATAGCACGCACTTGTTTGATGTGGCGTTGCTCAGCGGCGGACTCGAACAGCCTCTTTCCTGTTCTGTGTTTTTCCTTCCTGTTTCGTCCTTTTTGGCGTACGACATTCTTTCGAACAGTCGGCTCGTTCCAGAGCCAGCTCCAAGAAACGGACATCTCCAAGAGACAGCCATCACCAAGAGGCAGATCAACGTCTTTGTCATCTTGGGACTGTTTGCAGTCACAATACAATCTTCTTTAGCGCTTTTGCCTTTTATTTTTCAATGTTTGTTGTTTTCGATGGTGAGAATCTATGCACAGACACCTACCAACCTCTGCAAACACCAGCAGTCCCTCTCGTACGGTACCTTGCATGTGTCAATCACTTGTTCACATTCGAAGCGTTGAGCCTTGTTTGGTCTACAGTGAGCAATACGCTTGTCATCTAGTGGCACAGTTTTTTAAAGCCTGGCTGTGAGAAGAACCATGCGTACGCAAAGGACGCATCGTAGCAGCGAGGCAAAGCTGAGATTCTGGTAACATTATGACGCGCGGGGAAATCTGTCACCAAAGTATGTTACGCGCTCAAAGAATGCCTCCCAAAATGACAAGTGAACAATTAATAACTGGTGGGCAGAGTCAGTAAAACAGCAGAAAAGGAGAATAATTAACACCGCACATAATTTTTACAAACAGTACGAGCATCGTGGTAAATATTCCCGTATATCTTTGTAGTCTTCCTTCATAATTCAAAGCTGCCGGCATGGCGCTTTATCGCTTTGTTTGTGATGTGAGACATGACCAGATTTATCTCGATTGATCGCATCCAGGCGGAGCCGATTCTAGGTTGTTCCAGAATTTTGCAGTTACTTTGCGCGGCGTATCACGAAAGTTCGCTGTCAGCTTTAAGTCGAGCACTGCCGACCGCAGCGGGCATTCTGTTTGGCGCCCGCCGAGCGCCTTTGTTGCTACGCCGCCGCCAAGTGATTCAGTTCATCGTGGGCGCAAGTCAGCCCAAATAAAGAGTTTTTATTTAGAAGCCGTTTTCGCTGTCTTCCTGCTCTCCGGACTGCAGTCACCACGACGTCACAATAAAGAAAACAATGTTAGAATGTTGGTGCTCGTTTAACAATAAACGAAAAGTATTATCCTGGGGCTTCTCTCACTAATAAAAGAAATGTGCCTCCTAACCACCGCCAAATATAAAGTGTTATAGTTTATCCCACATAAACCACTTCTGGCCATGGTCGAGAGAGGGTGTGGTAGATGGTCCTTGGCGATCACAAAATGAACACGGGAGGGGAGAACCTCAGGTTGCTTGAGCCAACGTTTCGACAAGAGGACTTGTCTTCGTCTGGGCAAAGCATTCATCATTGGCAGGGATTGCCAATGTTTTTGTTCTCTTGGCAAGAAGACTGAGGGAAAGCTGACCTTTGGCTCTGGATGGATTTAAACCAGGTTGAGATCACGCCACAAATGTGTGTGCTTAAAGCCTCCGTCAAAAATACACACCCAAAGGCGTATTCTTTTCAGCTGTGTGCTGGGGTCCGTGCAGAGGTAGAAATAATAAGCTCCGGAGAGGTAAGGACGATACCTGATTTCTCCATCGATAAACAAAGTTCGCTTACGAAACGATGCGAGCCACAGTGCAACGGACATAGGTAAGCCAGATTGGGGCACACTTTTACGTAATGTTGCACATGCATCAACGCTATCGTAATATGGCCAGCGCGAAACTACACAGCATTTTCCAGCTTATGTTAAGCCCCCCCCCCCCCCCCCCGCCGTGGCTGCTTAGCTGGAGTGTTGGACAAGCCGGTTCCTCAGCCATGGACTCGAGCAACGGTGAACACTTAAAATCCAAGCCACCACCACGAATGCCATTCCAAACATACGTACAGTGATTGATGAATTCTAATTTACACGTATGTATGGACCACTTTTGCCAAAGAGTAACCAGGCGACAGCAGCGGTAGCTGTGGATTAGTCGTTTGAATGAGTACAAGCTTTCTCCTGGCCTGGCGGTCGGCTTATCTGGGGTGAAACGCTTGGGAAATGGGTCTTCGACCCCACCCTGTGTAGACAAAAATGGTTCGTGTCATGGCGTTCTATTAGCCAAAGCTTCCCTGCGCCATAAATATTTATCTTCGCTATCGTCATCGAAAGGAATCAGTCAACGATATTTGCCTCTCAAGAGTATATAAAAGAGCTTATGGCATCCACTAAAACGTCTCGAAAGGAGGCTACAAAGGTTCCTCTTGCCCCACGCAAATTTAAAGCACACTGAGTGCTATAGCTCTCCGCTACACGGTAAAGGCCGATTCACACGACGGTCCGTTCGCCCGCGGCCCGCGCATCACGTGTTCATGCGTCAGCACATTGAGAGGCGCGCTGTCGGCCCGTGGCCTGGTCAGCGCGCCTCTCAATGTGCTGACGCATGAACACGTGATGCGCGGGCCGCGGGCGAACGGACCGTCGTGTGAATCGGCCTTAACGAACACTGTCTGTCTGGTTACTTTTTGCAAAGACGGCAAAATAACCATGCTGTTATAAGCGCGAGGCCTGAAATCCTTCCACTATCTCCATTGAGTAGATAGTCGTGTTTGTGAAGCCTCTGCAATCAATGACCGCTGTGGGTGCTTAAAAAAAAGGACAAACGCCGGGAACGGCGATCTTATCTTGTATCTTATGCAGGCCGTACGCAGCCAAAACTCTCGTGAAGCAAAACGCGAGAATTTGCTGTATTGAAATGGTCTTCACAGCTTATCGACACAAAGAATCATGAGCAGACAAATGTTTCGAATCTGCCGTTGTCGCCGTTAGGTGGCGACGATCAGAACTACCGGACCGTAAGCAAGATACGATATTCATTTAAGTGTTCAGCACGTGAGGTACTGATATGTATGCTGTGTCCGATGTGCGCAAGAACACGCCCTTCGTCCGCACAAGAACAGCGTCTAATATGTGCTGAAAGGTGTCCGCTGGCGCTCAAAAAGGGAATCAGTGACTGCAGCGTCTACGATTTCATTTCAGTTCCCAAGCTTCACGGTCTGGCGTTCTGACGTGTGTTCTTCGTGAAGCTCTGCCGCACCCCAAGGAGGCGGTCATTGGGATTTTACGCTGCAAGTTCCTCATCTGAGCCTCGCAACGATTTCGGGTGAGTGAAGCGCACTTCACTAGCAATTTCACTAGTTTCCAGCTCGAGCAACGATGACGCCCATAAGGAAAGGAGTCTTAAATAAGGCTCCCTGTACAGTGTCTGTATTAGGCGTGTACAGCCACTTAACACAAGATTATTTCTAAAGGGTGCTCTGCAAATTATGTTCCTTTATTTGAAGGGGTGGTAAGCAGGGTTTACAAAGGAAGCTCCTGTACGCCTCCTATTTTCTTCTAGGTTTAGCCTTTATTTTGCTGGCGAGGGCGCATGTCGAGGATTTATTGCACTTTAGTGGGCCATATTTCGTGGGATAGCGTAGACGAGCGTTAATAGTGACATAAAGTTCCAGCAGTAGTAAGAATAAGTATTCCTTTGTTCCAACACCACAAGGACGGAAGATAAAGGACAGGGTCAAGTGCTCTTTGTCGTCTTTGTCCGAACTGCTGCCTAAAATAGAAAAGGACAGTAATTCGTACTGTCCTTTCTATATGTTTCGTTCTTGTGTTTTCGCGCCATAACGTATCCCTACAAACCTTAAACAAATTTGCACCTGTTTGTAAAAACAAGACAAGTGGCCAGGAAATTCCGGTTAGAAATTATACTGCGCTATCTTGCGTACCTAAAACCTGTCTCGGTGAACTGATACAGCGTTATCTTGCTGAAGTGTGAGCTAGAGTCAACGATTCCACTATATTACTTTTGCCTTACAAGAAAACGAAATATGCGGTTCTTATCATAATGTGGTTTGCTCTCACGTAGCTTAGTTCCTATGATGCACCTACTTTACTTTATTAGAGCGCGTGCTAGTCGGTAAAAATATTTACGTCTCGTTTTTTTTTTCCTTGACGTGGTCAGTGAGTACAGCTTATTCATTATCACGCCTGACCAGATACTTTCGTCCAGCCCTCGAGCTTGTAAATTATTAAACAGTTAACCATAGCAAGGTAAAGATTAAAACTAATGGGGCTGACTTCTTAGCACTTACTGAAACGTTTTATTATCGGTTGGTGAAAACGATTTGCAGAATAAAACATGGCCGAACACGGGAAGACACCGACGGAAACGCGATGCAATAAGGCTTGGCAGTCTACATACGCCGTCCAGTGCAGCTTGTCCGCTCACCCTGCTTGCATTTGATTGGTTTGGTTTATCCATAGGGTTTAAAGTCCCAAAGCGACTCAGTCTATGAGAGACGCCGTAGTAAAGGGCTCCGGGAATTTCGACCACCTGGGGTTCTTTAACGTGCACTGCCATCGCACAGTACACGGGCCTCTAGCATTCCACCTCCATCGAAATTCCACCGCCAGGATCGAACCCGCGTCTTCCGGGTCAGCAGCCTTGCGCCGTAACCACTGAGCCACCGCGGCGGCAATTCGCGTGACAATTCTATTGAGTTCGGCTCGCGAAACGGAGGATGGCGTTAATTGCGGCGTCGGCACTGCCACGCGCCGGTAGGGAGTCAGCATTCACTGCGTTCGTCACGCCACGCTGGGCATTAGTAGATTCAAAAGCCGTGAGAGCTGTTTTGTCGTAAGCCCTGTCTCCTTTTGTGCTGGAGAGTATGACTTAAAGATTTTTTTTCGACAGTTTTGCGCCGATGGTAAGCGTCGCCATCAGCTCACTAGCAACTACGTCTATGCTTGATAAACTGGGCCTATTTGAGTCCTTAACGCAGAACTTTACCATTACTTGAAAAGAAAGAGGCCAGTCATGCTTGTGCGGGATGGGAAGCTAGGTGATGCTATGCTGTATGATTGGCACAGTTGCGATGCAGCCCGGATGCTCCCGATAAATGGTTAGTGATTTTCTTTCGTGCGCTTAGTCTTGTCATATCTCGTGGCACAGGTGCATTGAGTAAAGACCTCTTTCCATTCCTTCATAGTTCATTAGGCATTGCAGGCGCAAATTTCGGTGCTGTCGCCGATGGCGAAAGCTGCAAAGTTTTGCGAAACAGCTTTTCTTTCGCCATGTCCGAATATCTTCAGGTGATTTTTCTTCAGGAAATGGGCGTTGTTAAAACTTTCGAGGTTAGCACCGATATAAGTAAATTATTGTAATTGTATTGTAATAAATATTTGTAGTTTCTAGTACGAGGGATGTCCAAAAAGTAAGGCCCCGCGTTTTTCCCCTCAAACATTGTCTATTTCAAATTTATGAAACTGACAATGAAGTGACATATCCGCCAGTTCGACATTATACTTTCTGTGTAATCACCGTCCAGATGTATCGCCCTGCGCCAACGCGAAACAAGGGCATGTACACCTTCTTTGTAGCAGCCTTTTTCGTTCTGCTACAGTAACGTTTCCACTCAAATATGGACCAGCGAAGCGAATGTTTTAGTAGTCCGAAAATAAGATAATCAGGCAGTGCAAAGTCAGGACTGAATGGATGATCCACATTGGTAAGGTTCTTCGGCGCCGCAAACCGCTACAACACAAACGAAGGTATCCCGCGTCGGCAGACGTGCGCCTTAGCACGCGCATCAGAAACAACAAATACCGGGGAACACTTAATTTCCGTCTCAAGGGTATGACGCAATATCGTCAATGGCTCCATTCAGCGACCTGAAGTCCTCTTTACATAACACTTCGCAGACACGAACACTGTCGGATAAGACACTCAAGGTTTTCTTTTAACCAAGTGGAACGAACACGCTTCCTCAGAAGCACAGCTAATTGGTCAAATATCGGAAATGTATTGACAAAGGCCGGAAGTGAATACAGGCATTTCCAATATTTTGCCGTTTACCTACGCTGCTTGGGTTCGGTGGCCTAGGGGTATAGCTTGTGTCTGACTCGGAGAGGGCACGGGCTCGATTCTCATCCCAGCCCAGCTTTCTTTTCAGCGCCGTTAATTTACTTTGTATTCCTACGTGTTCATAATGACGTTTAAGTCATGTTGCGACATTATATATACACCTTGTGATGTTTTAATTACTTCTCAAATCAGCCTCTCCATGGGCACGTGTGACGCCTCTACCTTTTCGACTAATCCGCTTGTTCTCGCACGTCGCCGGGTTCTCCACAGAACGGGAGCCATAGCGATGACGCGTTGCAAGTGTGCAGTGAAGAAATTTTTAAGTAAATGATACTGAAACAGAGGCGCCTGTGACCAAGTAACAGGAGCCAACTCTTACCGGAGGCATATCTAATCCTAAATGAACTGCAGCTCTTTTTAACCCTTTATAAGACGCAACCTCGCTCCATTCTGATTATTCATGTTACACCAGCGTCACCTCATTGAAGACTAAAGCCGAGTTAGATAACTTAGCACTGCGCCGAAAAATTTCCCGTCTATCACTCTTCCACAAGCTTTATCACCATCCTTCCCTTCATGATGAATTCTTTCAGCCACCGCCAGTTATCTTTCCACGTCGCGATCATCCTTACGAAGTTAAACGCATTAACTGCCAGTCATTCCATTATGCCTATTCTTTTTTACCACGCACAATAACCGAATGGAACGCTTTGCCATCAGAAATTGCCACAGAATCTGATCTAAATAAATTACAACACCTTATTCACTCATGTTTCAACAACTAAAAAGATATTTTTTCGCGTTATTTCTTCCACCTTGTCTTCTTTTTATTTTATATTTTTTGTTTTGTACTTTTATTTTATATTTTTTGTTTTGTACTGCAGCCAGTGGTAAAGTGCATCGCTGCGCTCAGTCAACAGCAAGCGATCGGACCTGATCACTGACTGCCAGGGAAGCGCCACCTGCGATCTGTGATGTAGTCTGAAAAGGAAAACAAATGGCAATGCAATATACCTTTACGCATATTGGTCCCCAGATGTTTTATTTTGGTTAGACGCATGAACGATGCTACGTTATGCGTTCACACCACCTAACCCCGCCGCGGTAGCTCAGTGGTTACGGCATTCGGCTGCTGGCCCGAAAGACGCGGGTTCGATCCCGGCCGCGGCGGCTGAATATCGATGGAGGCGAAATTTTAGAGGCCCGTGTGATGTGCGATGTCAGTGCACGTTAAAGAACCCCATGTGGTCGAAATTTCCGGAGCCCTTCACTACGACGTCTCTCATAGCCTGAGTTGCTTCGGGACGTTAAACCCCAGTAAACCAAACCAAACATCACCTAACGTACGGCAGATAACGAGGTCAACGACTGGAAAGACGGAGCGGTGCTCGACTGAGTCGGTATATTGATACCGTTACTTTCAAGTAGACTTAACTTCGCAGCCACTTAGACTGCCCTGTTTAGTGAACTCGCAAGTAACGGCGTTGAGCCGTCTAAATACTTAGTCGACTTGTCCGAGCATCCTTCTGCCTCCATCGTCACGGACCATAACTTTCTTCGCGGGTTATGTAAATGAATGTCGCTTTTGTTTACGTAAGCACATTCTTAAATATGAGGTACTTAATGTGGATTTCACACGCCAAATACGCGTAGAGTAGGGTAGGGTAGGCTTGCACGGTAGGGTAGCATTAATATTCGGATTCACTGAAGAGACCAAAATACGATACCAACTCGTGCAAGCTATGGTTCGTTAAACAGTCTAGGTCATAAAAAAAAAACACCAGTCGGTTTTTTAATTCATTCAATTTTGCTAGTGCTATCTGCGCATCTGAGAGATGTCCAAGCGTTAGTTTAGCAGGAATTATGCATCTCTAGCAATGAAGCTAACAAATCGTCTGTCGAGACAATTTTCGGACCCTAATTTTTCAAGGAAACCACTCAACCCTTAGCTTTGACCTTCTCTGCACTATGTAGAACTCATGCTGCCCATTTGAAGGTCGAGAAAATAATTTTGAAGTGCGTTTTTTTTTCTTGCAGATATCCTCTCATTTCACCTTCACTGCCAGATTGACCTTCGAGGAAACTTTCTACGTGGGCATTGACGAGCAAGAAGGAGTGAACTAACTAAGCATCGCTTTCTTCAAGTTCTGTGAGCAGGGAGGTCAGAGGAAAAATGTCCTCCTATGCTGACAAAGCACGGAAGTGTCTGCAGCCCGCTTCGAAGGAAACGAAGGCTGCAAGGCATGAAATCTTTCCAGGGTCCAGACACTACCAGGCAGTACAGCAGGGGAATACGCCTGCATTACCTTCCATTACAAGTAAAACGGCCGGCCGGGACCAGCAGGCGCAGTCCTCAAGTCCGCTTTCACCTCTTCAAGCTCTGCTCCCTTCACAAAACGATGGGACAACGTCTTTACTGCCGTCCCAAAAGTCAAAGCAGGCGCAAAACGAATCAACCAAACAAAAAGGAAAGCCATGCAATGGCCGTAAGGGAAATTCACCAATTCAGTCAAATTCCTTGGATCCACAGCTTCCGTCTGCTCTCCATGATGCGTGTTTGCTTTTAGAGGAAGTCTGGTCAACGTTGGAGCCCATCTGCCTAGCTCCACCGGCAACCATGCTCGATTTACAGCCTGAGGAGCCTCAGGCGGTGCCCGTTTTGCTGGACGTCTCGCCTCAACTACCCGAAGTGGCATCATCTATCTATGAGAAATGGCAAACCGTCACAGAAGCATCTATTGGATTAAGAAAGGCATTGAAACTGCCACAGGGCTGCCTGCCTTCGCAGAAAGGGGCGCACAACTTTCAATCCCAGAAGCGCCTGAACACAGCGAACGAAGAATCGAGTCATTTGCCCGAGCAGCTTGAGTATGCTCCTAAACCTGCGCACAGCACGGGCTCTATCCGACAGGGACAGGACGTGTCCTCGGTGCAAGGTCAAGACAGTTCATTGTCTAAAGCGGTGGCTTTAAACGGACACGACCGAAGTGAATCTGAGAGCCTGCGATTAGCGACTGCGGTGAATTCGTCCCTACTCACGGAAAACGTTGACGCTGCGATTCCTGGACCTGTCTCTCTAGGGACACAAGCGACCTGTGGAAACAAAGAACAAACAAGAGCTCACGTGGCGAGACCAGTCAAGCAGAAATCTAAAGCGGGGCAAAAAGTTCATACTGGAGAGCAAAATAACGATTCGCATGCCGGATCAAGTATCAGGCATGAAAAGTATTTTCTGGCCGAAGAAGGAAAGGAAGTACGGAGTTTATCAACCCAATTATCGCAACCAACATCAAGCTCGAAAAGGGCCAGCAACGAGATAAGTACGACAATGCGTGACCAAGAGCCTTCGTCGTTAGCTGTGAAGACGCAACACGCAGCAGTGGCGAACCTAAAGCCTTCTGGTTGCAAGAGTGGAGTGAGTCCAGAGGAACCAAACTCCTTTTCGCGGCCATGCTCGGAGCTCAAAAAGCGGGTTGATGAATTAGAAACGGACGAAAATAAGGAAAATGTGGACCCGAGGCCTTCGGCGGAGTCTGTTGAATCAACCTCGACAATGTCCAAGAAAGGAAACCTCCTACTGACACCGGAAGTCACATTTGTTTCTGAAGGGCCGGACGAGAAATCTCCGAATCTAAAACAACTAACCAAAGACACAGCATCTCTGAATGGAGAGGTGGCCTCAGGGACAACAACCGTGCAGAATAAAAATGCGGCGTTGAGTAGCCAAACAACTAAACTAAAGAAACAATGGCGTCGCACTAAGGGGTCACAAACTGCTGGGAAAAAGCAGTTGCTACGAAAGGAAGAATTAGTAACCCCAGAAGTAAAGTCTCAGTCAAGATCGGCAGTTTCGGAACTTGCAACAAAACAGGCGGAAAACATACCTAACCAGCCTGCCCTTGCTACAAAAGGCGCTTCAGCAAGCAATAGGTTCGAGCCTACCGACACTGATGACGCGCAAAAGCATGCTAGCTCAAAGCCACAAAGCAATGAAAATGACCAAGACGTAAGTATCAAGGATACCAGAGCAAACATTTGTTCAGAGTCTCCGAATTTGACCCCGCAATGCTCAAAAGAACCAACCCCCGCGGGAAAGCAACAGGTTGTATCGGGTGTGGACCATGTATGCAAAACAAAGGGCTCAGGTCGTTGCGCAGGAAATGTTGATTCCCGTCGTTTCTTGACAGCAGTTGAGCAAAGAAGAAACCAGCAGCCGGCCAAAGTACCTGCAACCAAAGAAAACGGGGCCGAAGGTGCCAGAAACGGTTGCACTGACGCTGGGCACGTTGCGCCTGAGTTCAGGGGTGAAAACAGAGGACCTAAACCCACGCAATTGAAGCTGGACAAAGGGGCCTCCAAAAGCGAGAGAGCCGCAAGAATGGAAGGGAACCCTCTTAAAAAGAAACAAATTCACGGTTTATGTAACAACGACACACCTGAAGTGAAAAAAGAAGAGCTGCAAACAGACATTTTACCGGGTAAAGTAGCGTTGCAGTCCAGTGTTGGAGTGTCGTCTCTCTCGCCAGCTGAAAAAACGTCGTCCTTACTCAATGTACCCGAAGTAGTTAAGGAGCCAGGCTCTATGAGAGTATCGCCTTCAGTTGCCATTGCAGAGCCGACTTTGCGAAAAAACAAGCCAGGCGGTGCACTAAGCGATTCGAAGCTAAAGGAAGCAACGAAGCTAAAGTCGTCTGCTGATCTAAAACACTCGCAACACGTGGCCCCAATGGTGAAAGAAGTGGAGGCCTCAGCGAAGAAGCCTATGGAAGAGGCAAAAAACAATTTTCATAAAGCCAGAGACATGGAATCTACTTCGGCTTCGGCTGCGTCAGTGCCTGCTGCGTCAGTGCCTGCTGCGTCAGTGCCTGCTGCGTCAGTGCCTGCTGCGTCAGTGCCGGCTGCGTCAGTGCCGGCTGCGTCAGTGCCGGCTGCGTCAGTGCCGGCTGCGTCAGCGCCAGCCAGTCAAATCCGAATACTTGAACAAGAGAAAACGGATACTCCCCTAGAACCTGCTTCAAGGTCTTCATGTGGGCAGAACGCCAAACTTGAAACGACCTTGACCAAGAACAAACCAGGTCTCAAGTCGAAAGAACCAGCATATTGTGACAGAAACTTGGCGCCAGAACATAACCTCCAGAAATCCACGAAGTTATGCGAAGAAGGTGTGATCGCTGCCAGGCAAACGACGAATGAAGCGACGAAGCGAAACAATCTCGAACTCTGTACAACTGAATCGTCTTCTAGAGCAAAACAGAAACAAAGAACGCAGCTAACCAGACGACGTGACGGTCACGGAAGTGCTAGTGAACAGCAACCGAAGAATGAAGCGAACGCGTTACAGAACTGCTCAAAGGCTCTCGTAGCCAATACAGCTGAGACATCTTCTGGAACAAAACCGAAAGGGAAAACAAAACGCACCAAACCACATGTCGATCATGCTGGTGCTTGCGAGTCCCAGGAAACCGGACGTCCACAAAACCGGTCTGAAGCGCGCGCTGAGATCAGAACTCGTTCCCCAGTGCTACAAGCCACGCCTGCAACCAGCGTCAACATGTTGCCTGCACGCCCCATGCAAACGTCTTGTGAGCAATACAAAAACGGGCAGGAAACAAAATCTTGTGGCACAGCCGCTGTACTACCGGCGGAGGAAAGTCTACAACAAAATACGCAACACCCCTACGTGCCGAATGAAGGACAGCGGAACGGTGCTTGTTCATTTACGGTGCAATCTACGCTACCACTTCCTCAGCAGTACCGAGAGAGGAACGGAACATATATTTTTGGCAGCATCCATGAAGAACCAGGTGAACACAATGAGCAGCACAACTTCACTCATAATTTGGGGCCTATGGACAGCGCCGACATATTACCGAAACAAACCACTGAACCATCCTGTGAGCACCACCAGTACGGTGAAGGAACAGAGAGCTGCGGCAGCGCCTACGTACGGCTGGTCCAGCCAATACTGTACACCGTGCAGTACCATCACATGGTCGTTGCAGGGCCTTGGCACAGCGGAGTCATATTATTGCCACAACCCGTGCTGTCACCAGTTGTGCTGTACCCGTATTGGGCCCCTGTAGAACCTTGGATTGGGGAAGGTATGCTCCCACAGCAAAACGCACGACCGTCCTCTGAAGAGCACGCGAACAGCAACGTGGAAATACCTTGTAGCAACGCCGGCATATTACCGATGGAGACGACACAACCACTGTGGTGTCCGAACACGTGTAGGTACGAGGAAGAACCTCGGAGTGATTGCACATCGTAGAACCAGTACCCTTTTTGCAAGATACCTCTGTGGAATACCTGCACAGGCCATACGCAAGACCATCTGCTAGCATACTTTACCCGTACGGGTATCCGTACACACAGTTGTATTTTCCGCGAACAGTCGCTAACTGTGTACAGAACTAAGACTGCGGTTGTTAATAATTGGTTTTTTTGATATCTCAACTTCTCTATAATGCTGCTAGACTTATAGCTATGCTACTTGACCTGCTAATTGTCACGTGTGCTGAAGATCCAAATGAAGCTCTACTGGTAGACTTGAACGAAATCAATGTCGTTCTCAAAAGAGCTAAAGCTGGGCGAAAATGAACGCTTTAGTGAAGTTTGTGTCCGAAAGTCGCAAACTCAACTTAAATGTCGCCGGATCATCGTCAAAGACCTGGAACTTGTATTTTGCCTTATTCATGTAATGAAAATTCACTTCATCTTTGATGTTCATCAACCTGTTCATCGATGTACATAAGTTTGTCTTCCTCATTGAAGCAATAAATATTCATCTCATCTGACTCCTGTTTCGTCATGAGCTTAAACACGAAATTTACCGGCATCGTAGCTCATCTATATTTTGTTGCATGCCTTTCCAGTAAGAACTGTTGCACTTCCGGAGTAAAGAGGCAGGGGGTGGGGGGAGCGAGAGGAGTCTTCCTGAGTCGTCTGAGTTCGCGCTACGGACTAGAGGAATTTCAAGCATAATACGATACTAAACAGGGCTTGCGTCAGCCATCCTTATTTTCATAAGGATTTCCTCTCATGGAAGAAAAATGTGAGATGGCTTTCTTTAAGATCTAAAAAAAAACATGGGTCTTAACGTAACGGAAAGCGGTGATAGCGGTCTTTTCTTATTTTAAACAATAACAGCACAAATTGTCAAGAGTATTACTGAGTGATGTGAAGCCGCCGTCGATGTGACCGTGGTGAGGCCGGGAAGCCTTTGTATACATGTTGCAGCTTCGATAAGACACGTGTTAGGTTCATTGCTCCTTTAAAATGCAATGATGTTCATTGCTCAATATTTCTGAGGCAACTGCATGTGTTGTCTGCGGGCAGCTTCCAGTGTGCCTTTTATTCACCATGGCAGTCATCAGAATTAAATGCGCCTTCACATCCCCCGACTGAGCGCCACGAGTCATTTGCATGTCCTCTTAACTCTTTGAAACAGACATCCCTCTTCGCAAGATGACTGAACTTTGTTGAATAAAGGGCGCATGAAGACAGAGGACACCTTAATGATTTGAAGTGGTCCTTGTAGGTAACTACCGCAATGCAAAGGCCACCAGCCACTTTTCTTTAAATCGTTCGTCACTTGATTCTGGAAGGCCACATTGTTTTTGCGGCACCTTTACGCACTTTAGTAAGCTTGCCTTCATGCTTAGTGTTGGACACCACTCTGACGCGCACCTCTTCCAGTTATGCATCTACACTTATAGACACTTCAGAAAGAGTGAGCCGTCATGATTGGCCAGCATGCTCGTAAAAGCAGAGCAAGACTAATTTACGAGCGCATGTCCAACACGCTCCCCCAGAGCCGTACTCAAAGGCTTACGTATAGTGTCACGCGTTTGTGTGAACGTCTGAGATGTGCAGAATTTTATGCTGAGTTGAGAGGGATTGCCTTGGAAAAGGGAATTGCTTGATTAGATATGGGCTCATTAATGCAGGGTGTCATTGGAACGTATACATTTTCAAACTTAACAGTAACACATACAACGAAACGTTTATTGTCCCAGTCTTCGTTTGTTTTCTCTAATCGGGATGTTATTTTATTGCTTGCAAAGCTATAACAACTCTTGGCGAAACAATGCTAAACAAGAAGCAGCAGGCTTGGCTGCTCTTTTCACCTGGGTAAAGAGATAAGCTGTAATCCGTTTAGTGGTGTGCAAAATGAGTTGTGTTGGCGCTAGTGCTAATCACGAAAGTTCGATACGCACGTCTCTGGGCAGAGGCGTAACAACAAAATCAATTCATACAAATAGGAAGCGAAGAGGTAGAAGCTTGGAGCAGTAAACTCCGAGAGTTCATGTTTTCTTTCTTGATTACTTGAACATTTTTCGGGTAAGGGTGTGAGCAAGTGTGCGACCGATGACAAAAGCACTGCAGCACAAGATTGAACAAAGCTTTATAAAACAAGATAAATAAGGGCTTGAGCGTTTTCTCTCTGTGTCGTATCTTTCAGCGTCGAGCTGTAGTACTTTATTAAAAATTGCAGCGGAATATCAATCTCGACTTCTCCAATTTTAGAGCGATACTCCAACTTACATGCCACTAAAGCGGCAGGCTTGCCTGGTCCCTCCGAAGTTTCACACGAAATCTGAAACAGTGAGGTGCTCAAGCACGGGTAATCCCTTGCAAGTGGGCAAGCGAAAAGGCTTTAAAACGTGAAATAATTGTGCTCGTATTTAACGTGTCTGGGTGGCGTGTTCGCCAAATGCAGCCGGTACAGCCAGCGATGACAGCGCCGCCCACTGGCAGGTAGCAGCCACCATTAATGCTGGTTATAAATATTCATTCAGAACGACGCCCTGACATCGCCGCTATGGCGCAGTGGATTAGAGCCACGTGTTGCGTGTGGAAGGTCGGCCGTTCGACTCCGCTCTCTTCACTGCAAATTTACTGTTTTTTTTAAATTTCATTTCTTAATTTTTTACCCTTTTAGGTCGCAAATCGTGATGCTTAGTGCCACATAACGCCGTTTAAGATTTTCAAAACATTTTCTGCATACTTTTACACACATTATTCACAGCGCTGGAGTATCAGTTTTGAATTTAAACTAAACATTACATGGTTAGTAACAATAGGTTGGTATACACTTTTAAGCATTATTTAGGGAATAATTATCCCTTTTAGGTAAGCCATTGTGACAATCTTCAGTCACCGTGATCAATTCACCGTGGTTTCAAGCCTTGTGGCTGTACAGGCTGCAGTGGCTGTACAGGCTGCAGTTGGCGAATACGCGTCTGGGTAACACCGCCATGCTACGGGGCATGATTTGAAGAGCCTAGCGCCACCAACATTTCGCTAGAAACGTAGGCAAGCTTTTAGCCAGAAAGAATTAAGCGATGAGCGGAGCTATAAGGGTAGGTTAGCAGCAAATTGTGCTCGACGCGAAGCGAGAGTTCGATCTCAAGGCTGTTCTATGAACCAGGACCGTCAACTCGAACATCATACTGAAGTTTTCCACGCAGTTTCTTTTTCGATTACGCTCATTTTGAGAATGCACGTGAGCGCACTCTCCTGCACAATATGCGCATGTAAGTCTTCAGCTAACAATAGCCTCCCTGCTACTTAATATATTCCAAGTACGCCCCGTTAATACTTGAACTTTGCTGCCAGAGCATTCTGCTGGTGTCGGCTTCCCTGCAAAAAAATACGGACTTCGATTCTGAAAAAAAAGAAAAAATATATACCAAACTATGCTTGGCAGCGATGCCAGCAGCGACACTGATTTATTCAGTACCACTTTAGTCGCGCAGACAAGAGAAGGAAGTTGCGCATAGGAAATAGCACGGAGCGATGAAAACATCAAGGCATCATTTTAACAGAAGCATTTCTATTTAAAAGTAAAAAAAAAAAACTGAAGGGAACACTTAAGCTCCGCCTTAAGGGTATAACGCGATTGCCTTAGTGACCATATACAGGGTGTTTCACGTAAGACTTTCTGCAATTTTTAAAAATAAGCTATTTGAATTAGATGCGCGCTTTTTCTGGCATAGCATTGTCAGTGGTGTAGTACATCATAATTCAACTAAGACGTGCTAACTAGCAGGCTTGTTAGCCAATATTTAATAGTTAACTTTTAAACTATTACCGTTGGGCTCCTTAATTATTGAGAGGCATGCAGCCCACCGTAAATAATGTCCATATCCGTTTTTAGAATTTCGAGAACGCGATTATCCTCGGCGCTGTGGCCCAACAGATTTTGGCTGTTTCGACGAGTTAGGTTCACTGGAGAGGTTGCTTTGCCTGCAAGCTTCTCAAACCGCATGTATTTTGGCGCGATGTAGGCGAAATTTGTTGGGCCACAGCGCCGAGGATAATCGCGTTCTCGAAATTCTAAAAACGGATATGGACATTACTTACGGTGGGCTGCATGCCTCTCAATAATTAAGGGGCCCAACGGTAATAGTTTAAAAGTTAACTATTAAATATTGGTTAACAAGCCTGCTAGTTAGCACGTCTTAGTTGAATTATGATGTACTACACCACTGACAATGCTATGCCAGAAAAAGCGCGCATCTAATTCAAATAGCTTATTTTTAAAAATTGCAGAAAGTCTTAGGTGAAACACCCTGTATATATATATGGAATTGATCATTATTTACCTTAAATCTATAGATCCCTGGGAGTCCTCATACCACTCCTGGTGCAGCGTCTAAATAATGCGCCATTGCCCTGCGCTGGGAGGTGCTGCCATCTAGTGTGGCCTATGGATCCGAGACTCAGGTTGCTCGCCCTTAGCAACCCCTGGCGGCCAATCACGAATTTGACTGCCACCTGGTACGGTGGGCAGTGTGCTCATAGAGTAACATAAAAGTAAAGAGCGGACACTCGGGCCCTTTCGCGGCCGAGTTCGGCGCTTCCCCGTTTCCGCCAGATGGCACTGAACGTGCAAATAAAATAAAAGAAAAAGAGTATGGTCTTGGCATGTCTTGGCTTCCTTCTGCGGAGTGACTGATGTGCTCATTGTCACCCTAACAGAATGCACGTGGTAGGTTCACTGCCGCTTGCCAAGCGCACGCGATGCGTGGCATAACGCCTTTGCGGCTTGTGGATGACGTGTTCGCCACGGCGCCCAGGCAAGCGATCAAAGCCAAACGCTTTTGACGAGCGTTGCACGTCGAAACCTGGATAATCGTTGCGTGCTCCGTAATCGTCACGCTGGTGGCCGGCTGCTCAGCTGGGCAATGTGACACCGCCTCCTCCGCGAGAGTGGAGAACGCACAAGACGCAATGAAAGTAGAGCCTCCAAGAGTCCTGTTTAGGCCTATCATCTCTGAGGCCAGTGTGTTTCCCCGGGTCCGCTAGGTGCGCTGTGAACAAAAGTCGGCCGCTGGGGCCTACGGGAGTGTCCGCTCTTTACTTCTATATTACTCTATGGTTTGCTCGCAATCCGATAGGCAGATTGTTATGAAGTCAGATGGTCGCGTGACCCAGATGGCCTATTTGCCAACAACGTTATTTTTCTGATTTTTCGCTCCTGGCCAACGACGCTAACGACGACGCTGGCTTTTCCGCGATATGAGGCCCGTAAAGCTATCACGTTAAAAATTCTTCCTAGCTGATATGTTCTTCAGTCTTCGCGGTGGTTTTAGTATCAGTACGCATATCATTTCGGCCAGTTTGAAATACTTCCGCCATGCTTTTTTTTAGCGCTTGAAAGCACGAACTGTTGGGAGAGAGGGTTTTGCATGATGGATGTGAATCAGCGCAACTCCTCAGGTCCTAAGAAGAGAGCAGAGGAAAGACAACAAGCGGACACAACACAGCTCTGATAGCGCTGATAGCGCTATTAGCCCCCCCCCCCCCCCCCCCCCCCCCCCTCTCCGTTCGCCAAGCAAGGAAGGCACCATCAGATAGCGATTCCAAATAGATGGCAGCATTCGCCACGACTGCTGCCCAGTGCATTCCGATACTCCTTTATCACCATTGCCATCAGTTCATGTGTCTGTCTGGCGCAGACAACAGCAGACGGCTCTTAGCTCTGTGGGGGTGTGCTTCGCGAAGTTTTCATGCTCGGCCTGTGCTTGCGGCCATTGCAGCGCTGACCTAGGTGACGCGTCAGGTCCGTGTGGTCGTGTTCCCTGTTCCTTCCGCGCAAGCATTCGGTAAGTCGACGTTAATAGATTTTACAAACTCAGAGGTGCTTTTTTCCGGTAATGGAAGTTTCTTTCGTAAGGAGCCATGGAGTCGTAGACAGCCCTTTGGCGAATTATATAGAAATATAAGCAAATACTTGTTGACAGCGTCGGTCATGGTCTCATCCTTTGCTAGTAGGCCTAACGCAAATACTGAAGCACAGCCTTTGTGATAATTACATAGCCTCGCGCGTTGGTTTTTCAAAATGTGGCTCGTTTTTCGATACATGGAGGAATATCTCGAAGATAAATTTTACGCCTCTAGAACTCGCGTCTTCCGAAAATGTTGCGAGGGGGCGCTAAACTACCTAGAAACAATGCCTGTGAGTGTATACCTTTTTTTCAAAGGCTACACGTTTCAACAATCTTTCTGCAGCATTCTCAGAGACAGTCTATTGCTTTCGAGGCGCTAAATCTACTTAGCACGCGCAATATCCACTAGAAACCTCAAGGCTGAAGTGTTCTGACAGCGCAGATGTTTGTCTACTCAAGTAAAACTTGTTGCTGGGCGAGTTGGTGTGCATAGTTTCTGAAACAATTAGCGCAGCACACACACAATCATGAGAAAGAAAGACAGGACAAGCGCGTTGTCCTGTCTTTCTTTCTCGTAATTGTGTGTGTTGCGTAGTTTTTTCAGAGACGTTTGTGTGGAATTTTCTTTTTGCTGCCTTCAGGAGGTGAAAAATAAAACCTCATACAATAACAGTCGTATGTGACTTCCTGGAAATTCGTTCTCGCTATGCTGTCACATAACTATTCAACTGCTAAGCCTAAGTAACAGCGATCTTGTGTTCGTCAACCAATGCGAGGCTAATACGTGTATTGCCGTGTGTTCCTTTTTAGTATTGCTCCTTTTTTTTGTGCTTAAACAAATTATCTTAAAATGCGCACGTATGCTGTCAGTGTTTATGTTCGATGACTCCTGGTGGCCGGTTTCGCTTGTGGATGTCTCTTTGGCGTGCTCATGTTTTTACTCTGGCATGCACATACTACAGCAGCTTTTTTTTTATCAAAAAGTAATGCTGCAGGAAATGTGCGATGGTCACAAGAGCAAAATTTCCGCTCCGGTCTTCAGTTTCCTTGAGTAGAACGACTGCATTGATAAGCACCCGTGTTATCGGCTTCCAGGCCGATAACTGCTATAACTGCTTCGCTAAGCTGCAATTTTCTTCGTTTATTTCTGGTAACCGCCACCGCAGTAGCTCAGTGGTTATGAGCCTCGGCGGCTGACATGAAAGACGCGGGTTCGATACTGGGCGAGGCGGGGGTGATTTCGATGGAGGCGAAATTCTAGAGGCCCGTGTAATTGCGGTGTCAGTTTAAGTACTACGTTAAAGAACCCCAGGTGGTCGAAACTTCCGGAGCCCTTCACTACGGCGTCCCTCATAGCCTGAGTTGTTTTGGGACGTTAAACCCTCATGAACCAATCAACTGTTAAGAAGTGAGTGATTTTCCACTCTTCGACCAATGCGCTGCTAATTCCTGTATGTTGCTCCTCTTTTGCCGTTTATACAAATTGTCTTAAAACGCCCACGCGTATTGTGCAGTCGCGGTCAAAAATACATGGTCCACGGCTCCGGCGCAAGGAGCGGCTGAGCGGCTGCGGAGCCGCACCGCGGCGCTGCTATCTCTTTCGGGCGCTCGCTGCGAGGGTGCACAGAGTGACGACAAAGCTTCTCCCGCACTGTCTTCTGGGCACGTCACACGAATGATAAATTTCAAGTGCGGCATTCAGCTGTTTCACGGCTGAGCATGGCTGAGCTGTGTGTCTTTCGGCGCCTGCTCGAATATCTCGTTTTCCTTATGTGGAGACCAGCTAAGGCAGGCGGGAATTCAGCAGAGCGCGCGGCGCGTGCGGCTACTAAGTGTCCGAGTTCAGTTCGCATTCCATATCAGCGCCTCCTTTATAGAAGTAGAGGAGGCGCTCTCCATATTTACGCGCTTCTCGCGTCCTTGTACGCCGCGTTCCAGTGCGCGGCGCTTGGGCGGTTGGCACACGTGCGTTCAGGCTCTCAAGTGAGTGCGTGCGTCGGCTTTTATTGACAAAGTATGATAAGTCCTGAGAAATGTAAGAGCTGTCCTCCGTCAAGGACCCCTACGACTTTCACTTACTACTACGGAGAGTGCTTTATAGCCTACTATATATCTCTCACGGCGGCAAAATTTTCGTTGGGAGGATGAGTTCAGGAGGTTTATAGATACAAGGCGGCCGGAGCTGGCACAAGACCGCGTAATTGGAGAATAATAGAAGGGACATTTGTTGTACACTGGGCATAGTCAGGCTGACTATGATGATGGTTTCTGGAACGAATCACCGTCGCTAGTTGCGGGGGATTGCTGAGAGAGCAGCAAAACCATGTGTTAATTTATCAACAGTGTTTCACACTCGCTTTTCTGCACGTGATCCCGCATAAAATACACATTTAAATTATGTGAGCAGTAGTGTGTGGCTAGCCCTTATTAACAGCTGTAAGCTAGGCGTTCGTTCCTTTAAAATCGTGTGTTCAAGGTTAGAAAACATCAAAGCATGCTCCGGCTGCAACAGAATGTATTAATACACGACCAGGAGCAAAAGAGGGCTTCACCGAGTTCACAGACGGGGGTCTTTACGCGACAGTACCTTGTTCTGCCCTATTTTTTGAGCGCCCTAATTCCCATGCACCAAGGCTCGCCATTCATGGGCGCGCAGTACATACGAGAGCGAAGCAGTATCGAGGCGGCAACGGTGAGGCAAAACGGAGGCGCGTTCCTTCGTATTGACGTCAGCCGCGAAACAGCTGAATCGCGCACTCAAGTTCTTCAGTCGTTTGACGTGCCCAGAAGAGAATGAGTGCGAAGTTTATCGTCACCCGATGCACCCTCGCAGCAAGCGCCCGACTGAGATAGCAGCACCACGATGCAACCCGACAGCCGCTCCTTGGGCCGGAGCCGTGGGCCCCGTATTTTTGACCGCGACTGTACGTACTGAAGGTCTTGCATCGAGCAGTAATTCAGCAAAAAATTTTCGAAGAGCACAAGAACGAAATTTAGCATTCGCCGTTCAGTTTCCGCGAGTAGAACAAATGCATCACACGTTCGCTACCTACCGATAGCGCAGGTGCTTATCTGTAGTTGCCTCGTCATGTATCGCTGGCCTCGTGGTCGAAAGTTTCGGGATATGCCCGGCGAGCTTTGCTAAGCTGTTATTTCTTGTTTCTTTATTTTTCTGGACCATTCTAGATCTTCTGTCAGACACACTCAAGGGACAGCGGTTCAAAAGTTGCGCAACGTGCCTTGCATCGTCTGTCACCAAAAAAAAAAAAGAAATCCGAATGTCAATGCTAATATTTGTAGCAGCACTAAATTACCCTTTTTTAAACACAAATACACTCTGTAACCGATTAATCTTAGGCTAATAGGGCCTAAAACCAAATGCTAAGGGGCGGAAGAAAGACCATAGCCCAACTTTCAAAGCTTTATGAGAACAAAAGTTACTGCCCTCACCGCACTCTTCTAGATTTCAAAGCTTGGCATAGCTTCGCCCATTACCCGGAATCAGTAAAATCTGCGCAAAAATTTGAGCGATTTATACAATGCCGTTTTCAGTATTCTCCTGGCAATCTTTGTCAAACATGATTTTTGGAAAGGGGCCCATTTCTTTGCCTGGGTGCTTTCTTGCGCATTTTCATGGCGTTGGCACTTCCACCAGTGGGAGTTAATCTAAGTGCAAAAAAAAAAAAAAATTCGCCGTGGCTTAGCTTGGTTAAGCCCGGTAATTGCGAAAGCAATATCCGTAGCTACGCCATGGTTCAGCTGGTAGTGTAGCTGGTGGTGGTGCTTGTAGTAAGGCTTATGGCGTTGCATCGGTTATACAATCCATTCCAATCCAATCCAATCCAATATGCTAATATGGTAGCTACCGTCCTCGCTACGTGACGGGCTGAAAGTGCAACTAGTATTGCTTTCGTAATAAAAGTTGGAATATCAAATTCACCATTAGTTGCTCTATTTTTATTTTTTAGTCGTTCTTCTGGGATCCATCTTTCTAGCTGTTCATTCGAAACCACTTCTCACACTCGGACGTTTCGAAGTTTTTTGGGCCATATTAAATGTCGAGCAGAAGAGTAATTTTAAACGCATGACACTTCCAAAAGATTCTTACTAAGTGTGAACTATATGCTAAGATTTAAAAACTACGTGGTGTAAGTTCAGAGTTTCGAGGTGCAACAGTATTTTGGGCGCTCTCATAAACCTATCCCTTGAGACGAACCCAATTAGACGAAAGGAATTTGCCAGCAAATGAACGCACAGTGGCGACCACCGTTTCTGGGAACATACGTGTGGCTTTTGATAGTATTGCAGCTGTCTAATGGCGCCCTAGGGCACTACTCCACGCCTGCGCAGTGCCTTTTCGACGGGAACACCTTTCCGCGCGCCGTGTCACCATAGCGCCTTCAAGGTCTATGCTGCGCTTTTTGGTCATTGCTACTGATCTGTGAAGCTCTAAATAGTTTAGGAAGTAGAATATTTTCTTTAGCTCTGCCTCTTGTGACAATCCTTCATAGAATGTTTGTTTGAGCCTTTTTAACTGAGATAGCTAACAATGCTATGTCTGCTTCACATCGCCTATCGGCAACGCTTAAAGCTAGACTCTTCTGCCGTTGAAAAGCGCTGATATGAACCACATTTGAATAAATGTGCTTAATCATCGTTGCTTCCTTCCGAGTGTATTAAGGCGAAAGCCTTTAATGCCTCATACTGTCGTTAGCAGCCGTGTCGGCAGATGTGTCCGAGTTTCGGTTACGTGCCTATATGGGCATCTGCCAATCAGTACTGAATCAATACTTAATCGATGACATACGAATGATATCGGAACACGATTTATGGCATTCTATGATAATTGCATGATAATTAACCTGTCTAGTCAGACCAGATAAATGAATAAAACCGAGTAGGAAATTGGTCGAGTTGGGCAATCGAACCAGGGTATCCGGAGTCCGAGCACGCTAACAACTCGGTCATGCCAGCATGATGGTTTGGAATGAACACAGGCGCGTCTAGTGAATAGTATTTCTTAGATAATCCCCAAAAAGAAAGCACGATCTAAAAGCACTTATATTATAAACCTATACAGCCCGCCCAGACAGAAAGATGGGGACTTTATTAGGCTCTTTACGGAGGCGAAAAAGTTAGCGGGGAACAACACCCTAGTAATAGCAGGGGTTTTCAACGCCAAGAGCCCGAGGTGGGGCTACAATAAAGACGACAAGAAGGGACGTGGCATTTGCGCTGCAGCAGAACAGGCAGAGTGCGAATTGCTAACCGACGAACATCACCCAACTAGACAGGGGAACAGCGTCAGTCCAGACACGTGCCCTGACTTAACCTTCGTAAGGGGCGCCAGACAAGCAGAATGGGAGAACCTGCTCGAGAACCTTGGAAGCGACCACCACATAATAAGGATCAGCACAACCGCAAACAATATCAAGCGGAAAATAGGCAAGGTCCGCCTAACGGACTGGGACGCCTTCAGAGCACACTGCAAGCAGATCAAGGGCGACATTGTATCTGCGGAGGAGTGGAGCCAGCAACTCAGACAGATCCAAGAACTCTATACTAAAGAGGTGGATAGAACCGAACAAACTCCGGAGGTGGACAAGCGGCTCCTCAAGCTATGGGAGGCGAGACGCGGGCTCACCAAGCATTGGAAAAGACAGAAGTTCAATAGGAAGCTAAAGATTGAAATAGCCGAAATAACTAAACAAGCGGAGGAGTATGCAACGCAGCTGGCTAGGCAAGGATGGCAGCAATTCAGCAACGCGCTGAACGGCACCCTCAGCACGGCCAGGACGTGGCAGATCCTCAGGTCCCTCATGGACCCGAGCAAGAACAAATCAGAAAGCGGCAAATCGATTCAGAGGCTGGTGCACCAGTACACGGGCACGGACGAACAGATACTCGAGGAAGTCCGGGTCAAATGCTACGGCAGAGACCAGGTCGAAAGCTACCAAGAAGAGTACCAGGGCGAAGAGAATCCAACCATGGATCGGCCCATAACGAGAGAGGAAGTCGTCGAGGCGATCAGGTCGGCAACAAAAAACACAGCAGCGGGGGCGGACAGAATCAAGAACTCGCTCATAAGAAACCTCAGCGATGGAGCCATAGATCAGCTCACAGCCTACTTCAACAAGCTCTTGTAAAAACTATACGAAGGGCAGAATTAGCGGCATGGCCCTCAGGATAATCAGTGGGGCAGCAGCCTCTGCTGAGAAGACACCCATACAACACATAATCTGGGTCCCAGGCCACGCAGGCGTAGCGGGGAACGAAACAGCAGACAGCCTAGCTCGAGGGCTTACATACCGAGCAGGCATGTCAGATGTTCTGGAGCTTCAGCTACTAGCATGCGAGGGGGGATACACAAAGACATTACAACTATACAGAGGGACTAGATTCAAGTACCCACCACCACACAAAGCCCTCACGAGGGAGGAAGCAGTCGGCTGGCGTAGGCTACAAACAAACTCCTTCCCCAACTTGTACATCTATAACAAGATGTCACCAACACAATACAGAGCAAACTGCCCCTGGTGCGGCGACACACCCACACTATACCACATCACATGGGAGTGCGAACGAAATAAAGCATTCCACCAACACGAATTCCCGAGTGCGGAGCAATGGGAGAGCCGGCTCACCAGCAGCGAGCTCGCGGCCCAAAGGGCCTTAGTGCGGCACGCTACTGATGCAGCGCGACTCAGTGGAGCCCTGGACTAGGGGCCCAACCTTGCTGAAGAGAAGCCTCAAGTCGCCGGCGCCACGAAAGACGACGGAGGCTTCGAATCCGCGAATCTCTTAAAAGATCTAAATAAAAGTTTTCTACTACTACTACTTCTTTGTTCACTCCCATCTGCCTCCCTTCCCGTTACGACGAGGTTTAGGTGTCCACCGATATATGAGAGACAGATACATTTCCTTTCCTCAAAAAGCAATTTCCCGACGAGCAAGGCGTACAGCCGAACGGGAGATGGCGTTCTGTGGACTCCCTGGCAGCGTTGCAAGACGCTGTCGTGTTCCACTCTTACAGGCGAAGCTTAACATCTTAACCACACATCAGTGACACAAGCAGCAACACCGCGCTTAAGGCTTTCGCCTCTCCGCACTTTAGGTCAATAAAGTGCCCCATGAATTTTTGGGAATTCTCCTGGTCGAGTGCCGCCGCGGTGGCTTAGTGGTTGTGGCGCTCGGCTGCTGACCCGAAAGAAGCGGGTTTGATCCCGGCCGCGGCGGTCGAATTTCGATGCAGGAGAAATTCTAGAGGCACGTGTACTGTGCGATGCTAGTGCAGGATAAAGAAACCCAGGTGTTCGAAATTTCCGGAGCCCTCACTACGGCGTCCCTCATAGCTTGAGTCGCTTTGGGACGTAGAGAGAGAGAGAAAGGAATTTTAATGAGGGAAAGGTGGAGAGGTCGGCCGGTGGTAACATGGCCCTGGCTTGCTACTCCAAACAGGGGAAAGGAAAGAGGAGGAAAAGGAAAGTGCGAATGAAGGCTGATGATGGCATAATACAATGAGTTTCACGGGTGATGTCCACACACACGCACCCACGCGCACACACGCGCACGCGCACACACGCGCACGCGCACACACGCGCACGCGCGCACACGCGCACGCGCGCACACGCACACGCGCACACGCACGCACGCTGGCTGGCTGGCTGGCTGGCTGGCTGGCACTCGCAGCGCGGTTAGTACACGCACATAAAACTCATAAAACTGGGACGTAAACCCTCCATCAACCAACCATCCTGGTCGAGGGTTGTGAAAAACTCATAGCAGTGGAAGCCGCTATCAAAACCGGGGAACATGACATTTTTAAATGCAAGAGCGCTGGCTTGCTCCAGGATAGTGTAGTAAATAGGTGAGCGTAATGCAATATTGTAATAATGCAATAATGTAATATTAGGGTAATGCACTTGCAGTAATGCAATGAGGGAAAAGCAACGCTACAGACAGAGGCGGCGGAAAAAAATAAGGTTTGGTTTGGTTTATGGGGTTTAACGTCCAAAAGCGACTCAGGCTATGAGGGACGCCGTAGTGGAGGGCTTCGGAAATGGTTAGATTTTAACTTCGATACACCGATTAGAGTGCGAAAGCACTGGCTTTTCGGTACATTCGGCCGAGGTAAAATTTCGGGGGTAGCCAGGGCTAATTTTTGAAAATTACCCTGGCCAAATTTGGAGGTCCCCATCGTGTTGGGCACGCTCGATTATGGCTGGGTATGGATTTTGGTGCAAATTTGCGAAGGGAAAATTTCGGAGATGGCCAATTTTTGGGAATAACGTGGGCTAAATTCCGAGGTCCCCATAGTGTTGGGCATGGTCATTTATGTTTCGACATCGATTTTGGTAATTTTGGAAATGGCCGGGGCCCAATATGGACGCCATCAACGCGTTGGGCAGAGTCAGATTCTGGGTTCGCTGGGCCGAATTTCAGGGTATCTATGTGTCATGCTTCTTTTAAACTTAAAGGGATACTGAACCAAACTTTTGGAGATGCTCTTTTACATGTAAACAAGAGCATGCCTGTTAGAATTGATAAATGCGACAAGCATTTTAGCGAAAAAAGGCAGATAGCGCTTTTTTTTCGCGATTTATTGCCGTATCGTTGCACCTGGCGGCTGCCTGTGGAAGCTGCGACTAGACGTCATAACACCCGCGCGCCCACTGTTCCCGCAGGAACATGATTGCCATCGCTACTCGCGGGTTTTGCAAGTTTTGCGTCGGAGGTTGGGAGCCTTATCGCTCGGTCTACCCAAACTGCAGTGAGACAACGCGTGAGACGCGACCGGTTGCCTGTCGGACGAGGGTGTCATGGCGTCACGCTCTTATTTATTTTATTTATTTTGAACACACTGCAGGCTGAGCGCCCAAGCAGGAGTGGCATATATATACATAAAATTAAAAAAAAATCCTCGTGCAGGCCTGGAGGGCATGGCGCGCGCCCATAAAACATCGAAAATGAAGCCATCCGCTGAAAAATAAGCGAAGTTACTACTAGGTTTCGGTGTAATCTCATTCCAACACCAATTTTCAGTGTTTTTCATCAATTTGAAGGTTTTGCTTCAGTATCCCTTTAACATGGCGTCGTTATTGCCAGGTGTCCGCACAAGATCGGATAGACGAGATTCTTGGTCGGTGTTGGTGAGCGTATGAGTGCTTTAGCACTAAACTGACAACACAGCTAGCCTTTGTCACCCATAGTCGCACGTCATTTCAGCGATGAATCGCATAGGGAAGACAAAGTCGTTATCAGCCCTTATCGGCTATCCGCCGTGTCAGTTTTATGCGAAAGTGTTAGATGGCTTATCGAATAAGAATATGATCGAGCGCATATGGCTGGTTCTCAGGTCATGACAGTTTACCAATATCCCTGAAAAGCAAAGTATATAATAGCTCTATCTTACCGGTAATCACGTGGTGTAGAAAAGTGGAAGCTACCGAAAAGGGTTCAGCTTACGTTAACGACAACACAGCGAGCTGTGGAAATAAAAATGTTAGGTGTAACGTTAAGGGACCTGAAGCTGGCGGAGTGGGTGAGGGAACAAACGCGGGTTAATGACATCCCAGTCCAAATTAAGAGGAAGAAATAGGCTTGGGCAGGGCTTGTAATGTGAAGGTATGATCCTGGAGGGTGACGGAGTGGATTCCAAGAGAAGGCAAGCGTAGCAGGGGGCGGCAGAAAGTTTGGTGGGCGGATGAGATTAAGAAGCGTGTGGGGATAGGGTGGCCGACTCTGGCAAATGACAGGATTAATTGGAGAGACATGGGAGAGGCCTTTGCCCTGCAGTGGGCGTAGTCAGGGTGATGACGATGATGATACAAAAACCACCCGAAAGGTGCCTTCGCGAATTTCGCAATTGTTCGAAACGTCTGACGTCAAAGGCATGAAAACACGAAATGACAACCAGTAATCGTCAGTACAAGTACTTAGAACTCCAGAAACTACAAAGGAAAATAATAGAATAAGAATAGAACGCATTTCAAAGCCGTCAGAGGCCTCCAGCCACGAATGACGCCGTTGCCTGCCAGTCGTTAGGGTGTCTGACGTAAGATTTTCGAAAATTTTTAATAGGCTGTTGGAGTTAGATCGTTTTTTTTTCGGAATAGCATTGCAAATGGTGTAGTATTACACCAGAATACAGCCTAGACGTGCTAACTAGCATGCTAGTTGACTAATATTGATTAGCTAACTTAATTATTACTGTTGGACACCTTAATTATTTAGAGGCATCTAGACCACCGTAAACAATATCTATATCCGCTTTTAGAATATCGGAAACGGGGTTACCCTCAGTGCTGTGACGTATCTTCGTATACTCTGTAGTATTAGAACCTGACGGCTGTATTTCTAACCCGGGTACTACTCTGCCGTCTTTAGCTCAAGTTTTATTCCCTTCTTCTAGGTTTGGCCATTGCTTATGCATGTCTCTCAGTGCGTGTTCATGACTTGCGTTGCGGCGTCACAATCCAACGGGCTTACTGCTAACAGTATCAAGTCGGTATTAATAAGGAACAGCGTGAAAAATATGGCAGTGTTAATCACCGCAGTCTCTCATAGCTTTACGCGCCACTTTCGGGCTTTAAACTCTACAAACCAAAACGTACAATACCACACCATATACTTAACCAAACATTCATGGCTCGCAGATGCTTAGTGGACTACGTACGGACGAAACCCAGCTTCTTTCTTTATCTTCTATCAACCGCAGGTGCCAAACAACTTGCCAAGAGCCTGCAAAGCCCGCCTATCATCGCTGATAGGAGGAGGCTCGGCATTCTGCTGGACACCATTTTCGGGTCAGAACGGAGATCGAGCCTCGAGTCTTCGACACCGGCGGAAAGACGGCCATGGGATCTCCGTACCCGCCGCCACCAATGCTTCCTCCTCCAAGGCCGTGGCTGCAAAACCTGGGATCCCTAGCAGCAGCGCCCCATACTAACTGGTTTACCTACAGTTCCTGTCCACCTCCCTGGCATACCGAGCAGTTTCCACCAGCACCTCCACCGCCTCTACATGGGGGGATGAGACAGTCCACACAGCCTTTAAGGAGCGTTGAGCAAGAGCTTGCAGCGCAGTCCGGGCGTTGCTCATACATGTATCCGCCAGACTCTCCCGGGGGAGCACATGCAAGCACAACGGCATTTCCTGTATGGCCGAACCCCATGCAAACGCAGTCTAGCTGGCCGATTCCTGCTCGCTACTCCCATCTAGCGCGGTCTCCTCAAAGCGGCAGGATTGATGAGACGGCCGGAGCAGAGCTCAGCAGACTTTTATCAGAGCATTCTTGCAACCGAGAATCTTCTGGCTTCATGAGAAACGTTCCTTGTCACCAAGCGGAGGGCCAACCTTTCCATAGCAATCAATATGCGCCACCTACTCACTTCCGCCCGGTTGCCTTGCGAACAATTCCGCCGAAACTGAGCTGGGTCGCTGATTCACGTCCAGCGCTGCCCCGCCCTTTTGCAAATGAAGTCGCCAGTCCTGAAGATCTGAATCTTAGTCCTGAAAACCAGTACAAGATGAGAAGTGCAAGCGCTGATAACGAGCATTTTGGAATGGCTCTTCCGCTTACTGATAATGTGCACCAAACAATGACACCCCCCGAGCGCACTCTGAAAGAAAAAGCCGTTGCTAAAGGTGATTTATCAGGAGAGCGCTTGCTGCGCCCTTTGTCGCCGGGCCTTGTCGAAGCGTCTCGCGTACTTCAAAATGTGTTGTCATCATTTGAAGGACCTTGGAAAAAATTTGAAGGAACGTGGGCTGAACTGCAGGTAGCGTTGTCATCGGTTCAACAAGCATGGCCCCAATTGCAACAAGTTTTGCACAGGCTGCAGGACGAACTGTGCACACAGGAGGAAGCTCTGAGGGAACACAAGGAGTTAACTAAAGAACCCTCGCAGACTTTTATAGCACCTTGTGTAATACCCTCTGAGCAGAGCAGAGGAGGGCAGTCAGATCCAAAGCCCCCCTGCTCACCCTCGAACGTCAGCGGACAACATCCGAGCGTCCTAAGGTCACAGCTCTGGCATTTAAAGGAACGGGAGAACTTGAACGATGACAAGCAAACCTTCGGAACCGATGGAGACGCTGGTACATCACATTGCACAAAGGCATCAGGTCAGGCCCCGTTTGAGGAATTGTCAGTATTTATAGAGGAACCGCAGTTGTCTCTAAACAACTTGCTCGAGGTGCTGCCGGAACCAGCGGAAGTATGGAACGAAACTAAGGAACAGTGTCGTCCAGTACTTGATTCGGGGGTACCGGATAACTCAGAAAGGGAGAGGTGTTGTCTAGTGATTGAGGCCGAACTATTTCCGGAGCCAAAGATGTACGGACCTTGCCCAGTGGGTAAGCCGGAAGGAAAGAACCCAGGAAGGCAGCTGGGTAAGCCGGAAGGAAAGAACCCAGAAAAGGAGTTGGGTAAGCCGGAAGTAAAACACCCAGAAAGGGAGCAGTATTGTCCAGTGACTGAGAGAAAACTATCTGAGAAGCCAAAAATGGACTCATTTTGCCCGGTGGTTGTGACTGAAGTACCGGAAAACCCAGAGAGGGAGCGATGCTGCCTTGTAACTGAGGCAGAACTATCGGAGAAGCCAAAGGGAAACATATCTTGCCCAGTGGCTGGGCCGGAAGTAGTGGAGAGGCCTGAGAGGGAGCGATCTTGTCCAGCGACCGAGGCAGAACTGTCGGAGAAGACAAAGATGGACGGATCTTGCCAAGTGCTTGAGCCGGAAGCATTGAACTCGGAGGGGGGACAAGCTTGTCCAGTATTTCAGGCAGAGCCATCGGAGAATCCACGCGTGGAGATATGTCCTGCGGCTGAGTCAGAAACCTTGGAGAAGCCAGAGATGAAGCGCTCTTGTCTAGTGCTTGAAGCAAAAGCATCGAAGTCAGATGTAAAAGCATCTCGAGCAGAACTTGAGCGAGACTGGTGTGAAGCGAAAGAGACTGAGAAATCTTGTCCAGTGCTTGAAGGAGAACTGTCCGAAAATTCGGACATGGAAAAGTTCTGTCCTGTGGTCCAGCCAGAAGTATCGCAGAGGGCACACGTGGAGAGATTTTCTTCAGTCGTTGAGTCAAACCACTCTAAGTCCGAGATGGGGAGACCTACTCTTCCTGTATACGCAGCTCCAGTTGATATCGAATCGCTCAAGGAAAACATCCCGTCGGCAACAGACACACGACAAACGATTGATCTGCTGATTACTTCGGAACAATCGAAAGAAAAGCTAATGCACGCCGTAGGACTCTGTCTTAAAAAAGAGAAGTGGGTAACTGAACGAAAACGTGCGCTCAAACTGGAAGTTCAAAACATGGTGCGAACGGAGCAGACGCGTCATGAAATGACGCATTCTATGCCGGATCCCGAAAAGGTGGATCATGGGATTGAGCACATATGTGCGTTAAAGGAGCACGTTCAAAACGCACAAGGCCGCAAAGCGCCAAAGGCAGCGACCCATGACAAAAAGGAGCCTTTCCTACCTCGCAACGTAAACGCTGAGCCCAGGAGGAAACGAAAGTTCCCACCGAAGGAGCTAGAGTCACAGCTGGAAACAAAGGCCTTAGCTGGAACAGAAAGCCATCGGCCTCATGTTGCTAATTTGGAAAGACGCGAAACAGCTCTCGCACCACGTCTCGCTAATAAAAAAATGTCTTTTGACAACTGGCCCACATTGCAACAATCAGAAGAAATTTCAAAGCAATCACAGGCCAAACGGAAGTCCGTAAGGACTAATTCAGCGGCCAGTGCCAAACAATGGTCGCAAAGAATTTCAGAGGACGGAGCATCGTATGCATTCACGGTTCTTTCCAGGAATGATACAGACTCCGAAAAAGAGACCTCAGGTGCGGAAGAATCAGCATGGCAGGTGTTGAACAGGAGGAAAGATAAGTGGCGCTCATCGACAGGTGTAAACAGCGACGCTATCACGCGGAAGTTCGAAAGCGAAGTGCCAGCGACCTTTTTACGAGCACCTGCATCATCACCCCGGGAGCCAGCTGTTGCCGAGGGGATGAATAGTACATCTACGCGGAACGGGCAGGTGTCAATAATCGGAAGAAATGAAAAACAGGCTCAAACATTGCAGCTAGCGCCGACAAGTGCGCACCCGAATGCAAAAATTGCTGAAGCAACTGCGCAATCTGAATATCCGAACATGCTACGGCCCACTAAAATAAACGCTGAATCCTCTACAAGACCACATCCGCACCCAGAGGATGAACCTCATGGGAGTCAAGATGTATGGAAAATGGAACAATGGAGTGACATGGACATCCAGCCCTTCACAGATACAGTGAAGGTGGCCGAAAGTTGGAAGGATACAGGGTGCTCGACCACATCCACATTGCAGCTCGGAGAATGGAGTGGAGTAGACCACACGAAGGCAGGGCAAGTGGAGGAGAGTCGGAATGTTGGAGTGTACTGTACCCTGGACTCAATCAAGGTGGGACAATGGAGTCACCTTGACAACACGCTGAGCTCGGATATATGGGACGTTGACAGCTGGACCGGCCTGCAAAAGGAGCTTGATAGGTATTGCTCGTATGATACGGACTGACCGGAACTCCACGGTGAACGATAGTGTGCCGGTTTAAGGTCTTCTCGGGGCGACCGGTGCAGGTTGGCGTCTGCGGACACCGTAACACCCTCGAAGCCAAGCGACAAGGTCTGCAAAGCACCTTCGTCGAGGACGACTCTTCCATTGAGATCATTGTTCATCAGATTTCATTTTCCGTGTCGTTCACAACATGCTGCTCGGTGACTGGTATTGGTGTACCACTGCGACACGAAAGTCTATTAGTCATTCCTGCATTAGATCATCAAAAGTGAAGCACATAACACACAATGTACGTCAATGATAGGTGCACTTGTATGTTTTGCTCTAAGCTATCCATTCGTTGTAACGAGCCACCACACACTTCTATCAAGCAATCACCTGTCCTTAACTAGTTTTCCAAGCATTGAAACTCGTTCTTTTACTACACATTTCAAGTCAACCACATCTAATGTCATCGTCACAATAAAGAAGTAATCACACAATTAATTCTACTTGTTTTGTTGTTTTTTTAATTTGCAGAGCAAGCGAGAAGCATTGCGGCCTCGTCTGCGGCAAAATGGGCGCAGGGAAGTCTTTCGCTAATATGTACTACATCGCACTTCTAAGTGCGATATTCCCAACGTAATACACCACCGAATGAAGCAGATTCGCGACTGTGCGAGTTTTCCCCGCTTCAATATATTAGAGGGGTTGATTAGACAGCGCATTTTCGGTAATAAAACTTTCTCTTGTGTAATTACGCTGTCCTGTGTCGGCCGTACTGCACGTGTTATTAAGGCTATATACAATAAGGGCTTCGTATTTCCCTAATGGAAGAGTGAAATAGTCTTCAAAAAGCAATTGCCTTTGAGCGATACTGGTTAGATAAGCCGCTTGCTGTAGAAGCTTCGGCAATGCTGGAAGCTTCCATCCAACCCTCCGCTGTCTGAGCTCAGAGCCCTCGAACAAAGCTTACAAAACCTTCGATAGCATCATTAGGCAGGAAGAAACTCGCATCTCTTAAATACCGGGTGTTTTTTAGAAGGCCCAAAATTTGTAAATGTAAATTCCTTTGCATTTATTTTAACCCTGGGGCTATACTGAGGGCTACGGCGGACGCCAGGTAAGAGGCAAACTACTTTAATTAGTTCGCTAATTAACTGAATATGTTAATTAAATTCTATAATTTTTATTTTAGGGGATATGTTGCATTAGCAGAATTGGAGACCGTCATCCAAACAGTCCAGCCAAGAAAAAAATTTTCATGCAAAAATTTTTTGCGCGCGTTACGAAGCGAGAAAAAGTCACCCTGGTAGGCAGCTTCACACTAACACAGCGTCTGTGAGCGCCGGTGAAGTAGTTCGCTCCGCCCTGCGCTTTGTGTCAGTGCGTTTCTGTTCCAACGCGGCATTCCGTGAGGCCGCGGAGCGAAGCGAAACAAGCAGCGATAGCGCAGTCCGCCCGTCCGGGCTTCAGGTCACGTCAGCCGTTTGACGAAAAGCGCAGGGCGGAGCGAACTACGCCAGAGGCGCTTACCGCCGCAGAGTTACGGTGTGAAGATGCCTACCAGGGTGGCTTTTTCGCGGCTCGTAACGTGCGTGAAATTTTTTTTATTACAATTGTTTTTTCTCAGTTGGACTGTTTGGAGGACGATCTCCAATTCTGCGAATACAACATGCCCCCTAAAATAAAAATTAGAAAAGTTTATTCACATATTTAGTTAATCAGCGAACTAATTCAAGCAGTTTTCCTCTTGCCTGGCGCCCGCCGTAGCCTGCAGTATAGTCCCAGTGCTAAAATAAATCTACAGGAATTTACCTTTCTTTAAAAATTTTGGACCTTCTAAAGAAAAACACCCGGTATGCTAGTCTGTACGGGGAACTTGCGATTGTAGCCATCATATTTAGTCCGGCGCGAAGCGGACGCGAGTGTCAAGCAAAAGAATTGGAGGGGGGCCGGCTGCAGCTCGGGCGCTTAAGATATTAGATAGCAATTGCAGCGACAGGCAACCCTCTTTTGCTTCACTTTTTATTATTTTAAATAAACCACTACCACCACCACTTAAGCCTCAAGGGTATCCCGCTAAAGCGTAGTGGGTTAATTCCCATATATGCAGAAACTAATTGTCTACTTTACGTTCATATTTCTCTGGGAGTCGTGATACCCGTTCTGGCGCAATGGTGTAGCGGTTAAGCGCTGCGCCACTGCCCTCCCTGCGATGGCAGGTGCTCCCAGCGGTGGGCCTTGTGCGGCCTGAGGTGCTGTTGCTAAGCGACCAATCATTAATTTAACTGCGATCTGCCACAATGCGCAGTTTGCTCGCTATCCGGTGGGCAGGTTGTGATGACGCCACCGCATTGTTACATGACCTAGGTGTCCCACTGTCCTTCTAGGTTACCCTCTAAGGAACACCTGCCAGAGCCATGCCCGTCATTTCTCGCTCACAACGCTGCAACGGATTTTCCGGAAAACGGAGCCTTTGACACAATCGCGTCAAAATTTGATGGCACGCGTAGCGACACCACCCAGGTTAACTTCTTTTCCATGTCATTTGCGTCTCTTTAGCGGCAGTGAATACTACGCGCACCGGGTGGACTTGACATGGTCCATCGAGAGGTGCGAACTCCAGGTATACGCACACCCACCCCACCTAACGATGTCCGCCTGACGATTCGGCGATACGCACAGCAAAGCAGGATATATCCCACACAGGAACATTATCTCCGACAACGAAGGCCACGACAGGGCTACTGGTTCACACCGGCACGACTGAATTCCGTTCTCTTAGCATTAACAACACCCTGGACGAAGTGCATATACCCCGAGAGCAAGTCAAGTACAGGGTCTACATAAAACCCCGCGGTGCTGCAATGGCTTCGCTCTCCTCGGCTATACGGTACACGAGACTAGCCTTGACGCCTCACCTGTCGGCATGGTGTACAGCTTTACACCATGCCGTAAACACAAGAACCAATAATACTGGACAACCAGTAATCAGTTTTTAGTGCACGCGTCGCACAGTTTCCGCTTCTGCCTGCTGCTATAGTATATTGTCTGGGTGTCAAAGCACTCGGCTGTCACCAAGAATTGGCAGCCGCACGCGCAAGCCTGAGAGCAATCCGGCCAGGTTGCTTATAGCGCTGGAGTATGTCCGTGTAAGGGGTGAGTAGAGAAGCGCGTGAGATATTTGTGTCAGATGAAGCAGGGAGGCTGATCACACATTCGGCTCGGCAGCTGAAATCTTGGGCGAGAGTGTGCGCGTGGGCGTTTCCGCTGAGCGACTCCTGGGCTGGAGCTCAAAGAAGTAAGCGAGAGGTCGAAGAGGGTGCAGTAGAAAGTAGAATGTGTAACGCCTAGCAAGAGATACGGCCAGCATCGTAGTTACGGATAGCCTGTTGAGAATCACTGATGATGATTTTGATATTAGGGTCGGTGAGCGCTAGAGCAATGACAACCTCCTCTGCTGCGGTGAGCACTACCGTCTCGAAAGATGTTTCAATCCTTCCGCACACCGGGATCTAACAAGACGCGAGAGCGCCCTATGGCGGAAACTACAAACTCGTAGTTTTCTAAACCCCCTCTTATACAGTAGGATCTTTCCGCAACAGATAGACCCTATGTGCAAACACTGCTCAACTCCGGCCACTCATACACATGACACCCCAGAGACGTGGGAGTCTCTCCTGCGTACTTCCGAGCCAGCAGACCAACGCCGGCTTATCCAGCGCGCGGTGGAGGCCGCGAGATGCCCAGGGATCCCCGCCGACCTTCTCTAAACCAGCGCAACCGGTCCTTGGACTGGTCCCCTATTTTTGGGCGTAATAAAAGAGTTCACCACTACCACCACCCAGGTTGCTTAAGGTATGGCTAAGGTTCGCCCCGGAGTGCCGTGCAGACAATGAGCGTGCATTGCTTCTACGTGGGTGCCTTTAGGACAACCGCATGACCGTCTCACCTCCTCACTCTACTCTTGAGCGAGGAAGCTTTTCAATGCAGTCAGTTACAGACAGACGCCTTCCCTCACCCAGACGCCGACGTGCTAATCTCTCCATCAACACCTCAGAGTCGTATCTTTCGCGCACGCCCACCAATCCTCTGCTGAATGATACGAGAATGTGCGAGCACACTTCAACCACCGATCCGCTGCCACACAGGAGCTCCTTGGGAAGGCTGGCTGTTTCTGCACTTGTCCTGCCGCCAGCTATTGCTGGCCCGCTAGACACGAGAAATTACAGCACGGACAGTATTGGGATTTGAAATATACGGCTAATCCTCGAAGGCATAAATTCGATGTAATAAGGTGTCTTTAGCGCGTTTTAGTAAATATAGATAAACAGAATCTAGCTCATCGTTCTATTTCGCTTAATATACTGATGCGACGCACTGTCTGCTCATTAGTGTTGCTATTCTGCTGTTGCCCGAATTTTCTTTTTAATACTGCGGCTGATAACGTGCTTTGTCTTTCATAACTCTCTCTCTCTCTCTTCCTTTAGAGCTGTTTTTAACGGCTATTGAATAGTTTTTTCGTTTTTCTTGTTTTCACTCGTACTGTTTCGGATGTTTGCCATTGTTGTGCTCCATGTTTTCCTACACTGTTGTTCACACCCACCCCTGCAATAGCCCAATAGGGCTGCAGTATGTATAAATAAATAAATAAGTAAATAAATAACATAGGAACAAAAAAACAAGCGCAGCGATGGTTTTCAACCTCTGAGCAAAGAACAATCAAAGATATATTTATTTATTTATTTATTTATTTATTCAAAATACCACCAAAAGCCCTCATTTGAGGGTATTACATGGGGGGGGGGGGGAGTTAGTACAAAGCATTGTTACAAGGTTAAAAATATTGCACTAAAATAAAATAGAAATCACAAAAATTAATCATAAATAGGCATTCACAGAAAGGGTCGCAACAATGCACATAACAGCCAAATTTGAGAATAAATAACAGTACCTCTAGAAAAAGAAAAAGACGACACTGGAAGAAGTGCGCTGAAGTACAAAACAAAACATAAAAAAATAAAAAGAAGACAAGGCGGAAGAAGGAACACTGAAAAAATACCTTTTTAGTTGTTGAAACATGAGTGCATAAGATGTTGGAATTTATTTATATGAGAATCTGTGGCAATTTCTGATGGCAAAGCGTTCCATTCGGTTATTGTGCGTGGTAAAAAAGAATAGGCATAATGGAATGATTGGCAGTTACTGCGTTTAACTTTGTAAGGATGATCGCGACGTGGAAAGATAACTGGCGGTGGCTGAAAGAATTCATCATGAAGGGAAGAATGGTGATAAAGCTTGTGGAAGAGTGATAGACGGGAAATTTTTCGGCGCAGTGCTGTTATCTAACTCGGCTTTAGTCTTCAATGAGGTGACGCTGGTGTAACATGAATAATCAGAAAAGATGAATCGCGCAGGACGGTTTTGCAGGGCTTCGATGTTACTGATATAATTCTGATGAGGATCCCAAATGGCAGACGCGTATTCGTGTTTCGGACGGATTAATGTGGTGTACGCTAGTTTTTTTACATGTGTCGCGGCCTCTTTTAAGTTGTGTTTGAGAAGTCCGAAAGTACGGTTAGCGGAGGCAAGAGTGAGATTAATATGATGATTCCATGATAAGTCGGATTGAAGGTTAATGCCAAGATACTTGTAACTTGTGGTGAATTCTACACTATTGTTATCAAGAAAGTAGGCGGTAGGAATACATGGCTTGTTGGTGAAAGACATGAGCTTAGTTTTGGAAAGGTTTAAAGGCATTAACCAATTAGAACACCATGTGCTTATCGCTTCAAGATCAGACTGCAGTGGCTGGCTGTCAGTGTTACAGGTTATACATCGATAAAGCACACAATCGTCAGCAAATAGTCTGATTCTGGACGTGAAGCAATTGGGTAAGTCATTAATATAGATGAGGAAAAGTAAAGGTCCCAGTACACTGCCTTGTAGAACTCCAGACGTAACATTAGCGTAACATGAGTTAGAGTTGTTAACTAATGTGAACTGAATTCTAGATGAGAGAAAATCTGCTATCCATGCAATAATATTAGGGTGAATGTTCAGTTGGGAAAGTTTAAGCAACAACCTTTGGTGTGGAACGCGATCAAATGCTTTAGAAAAATCTAAAAATATTGCGTCAACTTGAAAACCAGCGTCAATCAGTGCATGAGTATCATTAATAAAACCGGCAAGTTGGGTGTCGCATGAGTAGCCCTTGGGAAAACCATGCTGATGATCGAAGATAATGTTATGATCTTCAAGGTAGTTGATGACCTGAGTATGTATAATTTGTTTGTTATAGGAATTGACAACCGCTGGTTCAAACTAAGATTCCTTAAAAGGCACGACCTTTACGGCTTCTCTGTGATGTCTTCTAATATGGTGATATGCATTTTTACGAACACAATATGTGCCTATAATTAAGACGAATTCCAGCCTGAAGGTCTCCCAATCTCTTTTACTTCAAGAACTTGCTCTGCATACAAACAGAAGTTCATGAATACAGTTAGCCTTCACAAAAAGACAGCGAGTTCTTTATCAGGGCAGTGGAAGCCGAGAAGTGTTAATCAATGTGAATGTAAGTGAGCAGGTACGAAAGAAAATGCGCATTGTCAGCATAACTATCACAGAATCCTGTATGTCCCGAAATGGACGGCAATCGAAGCACTTTAGCGTTGCGTTGGTAGTGGGACAATTATTTCAGTTCAAGTGACGTGAAGCGATGCGTAACAAAACAAACTTTTTTGCACCGGTTAAGAAATGTTTGACGAGTTAGAAATGTTCGCGCCCCCTAGTACTATCTATCATGGATTGCTGTCTTTTAGCTCAACGCCAACCTTTTAGGGCGAAAGTACTTCATGGGCGCCATTCTGTGACAGATGTTCGCGTGGTCCCCATCAAGTTGTTAGCGGCGCCACCATAGGGTGGCCCTGCGGGCGCTTGCATTGTAGAGCGTTCGAGAGCGGGTGGGGATGAAACGAGAGCGCGTCGCGGTAAAATGGCGATTAGCACAGGAAAGGGGGGTGAAGATCGTGCTTGGCTCCACTGCGCTGGCTAGCCAAGACTGCGGTTAGTGACGGTGTTATGCCCAAGCATGCATTCCACTGGCCCCCGTGGAAACCAGCGTCGTACGCCCGCCATTACGCAAAGCAAGCCCGGACTCTCGCAAATGTCGTGGCTTGCAGCATGATTCATCCTTGCTCGCCCGCCGCAGTACCTTCCCCCTCTCCTGACTAGAATCGGCTCAAGATACAACCTACGCTTCGCCGGCAGCCCTTTCCAGGCTGCGAACCTTCAACGGCCGAGCCCCTCTCGTCCATTCGTCCAATTCAAACGGTGGACATTGGCGTGACCTGATTGGAGGGTTCAAACGGCTGGCTACTGCAACCGTCACCGGAGGCTGCAAAAACAGGGCCGCGCTGCGCCGGACCAGCAGACGGGTAGCAGACGAGACATCAAGCCAGATAGAGAGGCTCTCCCGGAAGATCGCCCTGCTCCTTTGTGCTAGCCCGTTGTGCTTTCGGCCCCATGTGCCGATTATGTAAAGTGCTTGTACATACAGTGCATAAATGTTTCGTTGACTCAACGTCGCCTCGAACGTTTCATCGCTCAGCTCTGAACAACAATGGCAGCAGGCTGAGATGCTCCAGTCCCAACAGTGATTACAGGCTTGAAGGCACAGTCGTAACAACGGTGAGAGGGGGTTCGATTAGTGCATGCGCTAGCGTTTTATGAGCCAGTTGAGCACGTAATGGTCTCTACGTCATAGTTACGTCACATCTTGAAAGGAAAGGGTTGAACGAGTTTGCATATGCCCGCGTACTCCCGAATTAGCCAATTCATGCGGCACCTTACGGCGAAGGCAAAAAACACAGTGAAACGGAAAGTTGAGCTTGTTGATTTTTCGGACTACAATAACAGCGCTGCGACAGGGGACGAAGGAAAGGACAAGCGTTGCTAGCAACTAAAAGTTCATTGGAAAAGAGGTGGATAATATACACTCTCAAACTAGAGCCATGAACACATGCGGTTCCCCAAAAAGATGTATACATCGCGTTACTGATATGAATCCAGACACGCAATTTCGCAGTTAAGATTAGAAGGGATGCTCACGCACGTGTCGCAGTTCTTGTGAATATTAGAACCACTCACGAAAGAACGCACATGCTGCATGCATGCTACCCAGAGAAAGTGCTGTCGCCACCAATCCGATGACATTATCCGGCGCACTCTGCCGCTGAAGCTTACATAAAATGCAAAAATAAACTCTCCCGTTTTCCAGCGTAATTCAAACGACGTTATCAAGCTTGTCATAATGCGTCTTTGCTTTTTGTAGTCTTGCTCCCAAATTCGAACTCCTGAGATTGTCATTTTTCCTCCGCATGCATTCTGCAAACGTGAGAGCGCAATTATCGCCGCAGAAACGGGAGCCGCGCTTCCTTTCAACTGCCGCCCGAACCCACTGGTGCTTATCTTGGAACCAAGCACAACCCGAAGCTCTGTCCTGGGCAGTACGAAAGGCGCGAGGCTAGCGATGTTTTTTACAAAGCACGGATGAGAGCGCTGTAATCGCGGCGCATTCGGGCGCACGGAGAGCGCTGTCACGTGGTATTTTTTAAATTCTGCGGGCTTTCGTTTTTCCTGAATAAAAACGGCCGCACTAAGTCTATCTCGTTGGAAGTGCCTGGGTTGCGCAATATTTGTAGAGCTCCAGAACTTTCCTATTGACGCCTGAACGTTTCAAGCTGTATTTAAAAACAATTTATTTATCTCGGTTAATTATTATTCAAGCAGGACGAGCAGAAATATGATACTATAACCTTAGATAAGCCCTAACAACATACATGCGATTTCAGTTCTGAACAACGCTCAGGTGTTTTCAAAATATTCGTCCGAGTTAGCTGGGACACCCTGTATATGTTATACGAGAAGAAAAACTCATCGATGAATGCGTGATCGCTTTATCAGAGATTGCTACAGAAGCCCAGCTCAACCAAATCGGCTTAAACCTAGCGATCCTTTCGCATTCCAGAACTCTACGCATGACGCCTTCCTTGGTTTCTGTAGTGATTAAAAGGCTTTCGAAGTTCGTGTCACAGGGCCAGGTCCGACAGTGCATAGCAAGAAGACTATCATATCTGCTTCCTTCTAAAGGACTTCGCGATATCATGCCGTATCAGCCTCCCAATGGAAAGTAGCTAGCATCTAACTGCAATCGTACCCGCCGCGGTGGTGCAGTGGTTACGACGGCGCTCAGCTGCTGACCCGAAAGACGCGGGTTTGATCCTGGCCGCGGCGGCCGAATTTCGAAGAGGGCGAAATTTTAGAGGCCCGTGTGCTGTGCTGTGTCTGTGCACGTTAAAGAACCCCAGGTGGTCGAAATTTCCAGAGCCATTCACTACGGCGCCCCTCATAGCCTGAGTTGCTTTGGGAAGTTAAACCCCAATAAACCAGTAACCGCAATCGGACTGTGTAGCACTGAAGTCCTGACATGTCCAACCTTCTTGGACAAACATTTTGAAGATTGAAAGATTGTGAGACACTGTTATGGAAATATTGATGGTGTGGTTTCTTTTAAGGGGTTACAGTTTCTGACTTCTGGACCTCCTTCTGCATAATATGCTGTACTCTCAAAATGTATCAACAAATAAAGGCTGATTCTGATTGTGATTCTAACGTCCTAAAGCGACTCAGGCTATGAGGGACGCCGTAGTGAAGGGCTCCGGAAATTTCGAGCACCTGGGTTTCTTTAACGTGCACGGAGATCGCACAGTACACGGGCATCTAGAATTTTGCTTCCATCGAAATTCTACCGCCGCGGCCGGGATAGAACCCATGTCTTTGGGCAGCAGCCGAGCACCATAACCACTGAGCCACCACGGCTGCATGGAAATATTGGAGGTAACGGTCCAATCTTCTGATATGTCGCAGTGTTTCTATTAAAGCGTTTCCATCGATCGCATCGAACAGTTAAGGCTGCCATAGAAAACCAGTGGGGAACGCTTTTGACGATAGCGAAAACGTTAATAGAAAAAAAAATGCAATGCTGCAGTCGGGTGATGTGCGGATATATTTAATCTTATAGTGAAATCTTGTACGTATATGAAAAAAATTGCGCTCATAAGCCGTTTTCAGATCACAACTGCTTTTGTCCTGAATTGCAGGGCGTGTATTCTCATCCGATGAAATTCTGCATGAACGAGCGCGTTTATATGGCTCGTTTTCGTCCGAAATATGCTATCGGGGGCACATGGTACGCGCGTTCGTTTTGCTTGCGCTCGATGTCTACCTTCAACGCAGTGGCGGCTGTTATTCCTGATAAAGTTACCAACCACAGTCTCGGAATCTGTTATCACTTGCCTGATAGAAGTGCGGACGCCTTGAAGTTCACCCATATTTCTGTCGTTTTATTACTGGCGAAAGAAGATGCTACAAAAAAGGCTTACGTCACGAAAACACGTCACGAGGGCTTCAGTATCTGATAGGTTGTGAGGAAAGCAACTTGCTGCCCACAACAGCTCGGTGCCAACGTTTACGGCGCTGCCTGAGAAGAACTAGCGTCCAGATGCGCCGAAGAACACGCCAGTGCCAGTAGGATTAATTACCGCAGTTATCAGGTAAGTAAATTTATTGCTACGGGATTGCGAGAAGCGTCAGTTCACGCTGAATACAATCCTTCTTCGTTATTGACGGTGTTCGTGAGACTGGAATGTGACACGAAGTCGCAAGTTACTTTACTCGGTTTTCAAGGGAGCTGAATTAATCTCAATCGTTGCATTCGCTTCGATTGAGCAGCTCACGTTGCTTACAAAAGGGTTAAATGTCGGGCTAGTTGGTGTTCAGACTTCACAGGCATATTTTAGGGCAAAATATAGCGTGTTCGTCCTGTCTTTCTGTCGTCCCGTCTTTTGCGCTAAAATATGCCAGTGAAGTCACGTCTCCTAAGCCAGCAGTAGTGCGAGGGCTTTTGTTTCGAACAGAGGTTTTGGTCTTTGGTATCGTACATCGTAAGGAAAAAAATAGCGGCTTTCCATTAGTGAACGAAGAGAACGATTCTAGTGCTTCTTTGCTGAAAGAAAAATGTAGCGTATCAGGCACGCATATGGCGTCGCGGGGATATCTTGTCTGCGGTAATGTGGTTCACAACTGGTCTGGGAACGCGCGCACTAATAGTTACGGGTGATTGAGGGGTGGACAGCAGGGCGCGGCGCGTTTCACGTAACGTTCTTCAAAGTTAGCCCTTTGAGAAGTAGCTTTTCCGGCGGGTAATATTTAAAGTTCTCGTGTCTGCGGAGCACCGACGTAAAGTTAACCGCTGTTCAGCAGAAGCAGGCTTCAGCTGTCTCAGCTGAGGCAGGTGAAGCAGTTTTCTACGAAGTCTTTTTTTTTTGTGCCACTGAAAAGATCGCTTCAGAAACGTTGGCATCACTCAACTAATGCATGCGGAATAGCATTTGGACACACTGAACGGTCTTACGAAGCTGAAAGGTGTTGCGAAGGTACCCGCGAGTGATATTAAGCGGCGTCCATGGATGTATTTTCGTTTTGCGTAAAAAGAGAACGATGTGCAGGCGTGATCGAGCACGAATGGTGAGACCAAGAGAATGGTACCAAAGCTTTTTGCCAGCGCTATCTGATGGTGTGTGCTTGTTGTCGACACGTATGCAGTGCATCCTTCCTCATGTGTTGCACTAATTGCGCACTGCTCGACAGAAACAACGGCTCTTTTTTGGTGACAGGCTGTCCGGCCTAGCGGCTTGTTGCGTGCGAGCGGTTTTATCATTAATCTCTATCTCAAGTTACTACCGCGGTAAAACGTTCGGGCATCGGTACTGCACAAGGTTCTGTGCAAATAGTCGCCCTACGAACAGTATTCCGAAAATTGTCGCGCTGAGTAGCATCTTGCAGGCTGAGCCCTACACTTCGTCGTGTTTCGTTAAAAGGCACAAACGGCGAGTTTAGTAGGAGACATAGCTCGCCACGAGAAAATGGCTAATATAGCTTTCACTGAGCAGCATGGTCACGTGGTAAAAATTAAAGATCACTGCGGCGACCCGCATTATGGGAATTCGAAAGTATTGACGCCTCCTCGGCCCTAGTCGCCTCTCTTTGCCTCCCTTTATCGTTCTCTTTTTGTTTGTTAATTATTTTGACTACTGAATTAGCGCAATTATATTATTATTTAATTAAAGATCGATATATTTACTCTGATTATACCTTCTTTTATTTCAATCAACCATTTTGGTTTTTCAAATTTGGCGCTGTGGTTGCTTTCCCGTCCACTTATTTTATCCGCGTCCATCCTATTCAATCGTCCAATGGTTTTTGCTCATAAATAATTAACTTATTAATCTATGGCAACGAAACTTCTTCAGTTAAGTATCACTCATGAAATTCTATTCAATTCGTTTCAAACTTTATTTTCACTTTTGCCGATTTTTCCCCCTGTTTTGCACTCAACGGCTGTTTTCCGGTCCATTCACTATATCGGCGTTCACTCGACGTTTTTCCGACATATTTGGCTCTAACTACTCATCCTATCGACATAATTATATTTGTATAACATCCTCACATTATCCTCTTTCGATTACAACCACTTGTTCAATGCTAGCTCTTCTGAGAACGCCACAATTGCTGCGGACACGTTTTGCGGACACGATCCCACCGACGTAGCCTAGAAATGCTTTCGTATTAATAACCACAGCCATGTGGAAGCCGTGCGTTCGTTTAACATTATGCAGAACCTACGAGCAACACTGTGCTGTGATAACCCGTTGCAACAGTGACTGACTGATTAAACGGCCCTTGCCAGCTATCTCGATCGTCCAGATAGCGTGCCACTGCGGAAATGAAGAATGGTGACAGGTGGCTTTTCTGTCGATAAAAAAAAACCGTGTCTGATAGAACTGTGTCTGCGACCAGACCAGCACAATAAAGGCAGCGCACTGCGCATGTATGGGCCACCGTTGCGGTCCGTCCGACGTTTAACACGCAGTTCTTCCACTGTCCTAGTGATCTTGCCACTTTTGTTTACACGTGTGCATGCTTTTGTCGGAACCGCATCCCATAGCTAAGAAAAACAACACAGTAAAGCAGGCAGGCGGAAGGACTGTTGACGTCGCTGCAATTTTCAGCAGGCGTGAACTCTCGCAGAAAATTCAAAGTGCGAAGCAAAGACGCACGTGCTAGGTTAAACTGGCATATGCTTGCCAGCAGCATCTGCCAGAGCACTGCGCACATAGGAGTGCGTAATGCTAGCACAAATGTCGCACCGAAAGGCCCAAACTGCTTCTTTACTAACCTGCTCATCTGTATACGGAGTACACTTGACGGGAAAGTACGTGAGAACCACAATCATTCTGGCTTTAGTGCACAGTGAAAAACTTACGGGATGCTTAATTAATCTTCAGAGTATAATGAGATAGCTTTCTAACTGTCCGGTATGAGGTGGGACTGCTCCTAAACGATCGCAAGGAACCAGCCTGTGCTGAAAGAGCACAGTGTTTTGGTGCTGGGGTTATAAGCTCCGCAAGATGGACCTCCTGTCTCACTGTCTTTACTCGGTACATGCATTTGTGTATCTCCTAGAACTTTGATTTGCGGGAATGTTCGTATCGAGATGCTGGTGTACTATGCATGACGGCTTCGCGGGATGCGGCCTGGTCAGTAAGGCTAGAAGCCTGTCAATGTTATTTTACTTCCATGGAATAAAGAACAAAAAATTTCCTCAATAGCCGAGGGGTAGCCCGCCCGGCTCACAGCCCAAGGATCAGCGGTTCGAGATTCGGCTCGACAGTTTTTCTTTTTAACGCCATTGCTTTTCTTACTTCAAAGACACTACGTAACGGTTGTGGTATGACGTAACGACCCTGTAGACCAATGAGGAATTGTGTAGTGATGTCATCGCTATCGTAATTTGTGATCGTTATGCGGTGTTTGTGTTGAACTTCGTCTTGTTTGTCAAAGATATTCAGTCGTTTCCATTTTTGAATTATCCGCGCTAGGTCACGTGACTCAGCCGTCACATCTTCGTCGACCAATGGGAATTTCCCTTCGACACCAATGGGGTTTTCAGCGAACGCTCACTCTCACGCTATCGTGTTAATAACCACACTACACGCACTAAAAGAACTGCTCAGAACGGGAACAAGAATTATTCCAACCCTGTAAGCAAATGTATTACGGCAGCCTTCCTTAAGTACGTTACCTTTTTCTTTCTACATAGCCAACCTCTTCTCTCAAAGATATCAGCAACTGCGAACTTCGCAATTTCTACTTGTGTTTTCATCCATAATAAGCAAATAATTGATACCGATTAGCCATGCCATTGCACAGTGACGCATGGTATTTGCGATTTGAGTGGTGTGGGATAGAAAATAGTAGTTGCTCGTTACGCACAAAGATTGCCGTTCGTCGCCGATTATGCAATCTGCAATAGAAGAGGGATAACTTTGGAGGACTTAAGTCGCCAGTAAAACATAAGCGTCCAAATTCGTTTTTTGGGTACAAGGCGAAAATTACTCGCGCTCACCTATACTGAGGAAAGCTAGTTATGCCATTTTTGGACACTATGTGGCGGCAGCTAAGATACCTTAGGGCACCTAAAGTCGTTTGAGGGAAAAAATACAGCAGAATATCGTTGTGCTTCACAAGTAAGCTGAACTGGGCTAGTCGGAGCAATTGCATCTTCGAAAAAACGTAGCGCGAAACACAAGACACAGGTAAGGTGAAGACTCGTGTCCTGTCTTCACCTTACCTGTGTCTTGTGTTTCGCGCTACGTTTTTTCGAAGATCGTTGTGCTTGGCGTCCGCGAAGTGCACTTTACCTTCCTGTTCAGTTATTCGCCGATCACGTTGTAGTGTGGGAATCAACAAATACCTTTGTTAGAGGTGACATGCCTTATTTCCAAGCTTCGAATAACCACTTGCTCCTATGTGCACAGCGGTGGAATTTTCGCCATGGTTGTTACTATTTAGGACATCGGTACGGTCAAAAGAGTTTCTTTATTTGGGTAGTTTCTGTCCGTCTTGTACAATACTGACAGCCGCCGCGGTGGCTGAGTGGTTATGGCACTCGGCTGCTGACCCGAAAGACGCAGGTTCGATCTCCGCTGCAGCGGTCGAATTTCGATGGAGGCGAAATTCCAGAGGCCCGCGTACTGTGCGATGTCAGTGCACGTTAAAGGACCCCAGGTGGTCGAAATTTCCGGAGCCCTCTACTACGGCGTACCTCATAGCCTGTGTCGCTTCGAGGCGAACCAATCTACAGTACTGACATTTGAAGACGCAGAGTGTAATTTCAATGGCATCGAGTTAAGCGGTATAAAAGCGGACCCAGGGAAATAAAAAAACGAATACCACGCTTACGGGAAAGGTTGGGAGTTAAATTTTCGGTCACTTCTGTTGCGAGCGTGCAACGGAAAGGATCATAGGTGTAAACTTATGAGAAGACAGAGCGGCTCAGGGAATAAACGCGAGTAATTGATGTCGTACCTAAAATTAAGAAGTGACATGTAATTTGAAACAGTCATGCTGGAATCCTTAGGTTCACGGGACGGATTCTACAAGAAGGCAAACTTAACAGGAGGTGGCAGAAAGTCAGGGGGTCGGATGAAATTAGGAAGTCGGCGGGGATAAAGTAGCCTCAGCTGACTCAGGAGAGGTTTATTTGGAGGAAGTCTCTTGGCCAAGTCATGGTCCTGCAGTAGCCATGCTGAGGCTGATGATGATCATTAATGCCGATTATGACTACCACAGTGGCTATAACGTCCCGTTTTCAAGGGCAAGTGTCGTTTCCGAGACACTTGCTGCGGATTTTTGGCGGTCAAATTCAGTAAGAGGGGCATTCTCTGACATCCGTGTGTGTTAATAATAGCCAGTCGGAATTTATCGCAATCCTTTCTGTCGTGTCCGGTCGCTGTGTTGAATGCAGCGAAGACGCACACGGTACTTTAAGACTTCGTTTATTTAGAGCCGATGAGGGTGCGACCAGCGTCGACCGAGGCAGGAGCCGAACTGGCCGCCCGAAGAAAGGAGGGAGTGGAGAAGCGTCCACGGCAGGGAGTGGCTTCCCAGAACAGGAGGAGGGTGCGGGGGCGCACCGTGGGGGGGCATCCGGCGACAGCGTGCGACGAAAGGCAAGCGGTCGTTAGGAGGAGGATTGAGTGGTCGTTAGGAGGAGGATGCGAACTGTCGTTAGGAGGGGAATGCGAGTGGTCGTTAGGAGGGGGCGCACACACACAAAAGCAATAAGGGGACACAACACTTCCTTCCCCCTTAGAAAGTTGCCTGGTATCGTGCAGGGGGTCGGCGCTCACGCGTGGAGGCGCGCTGGCTTTGTGCGCTCGGGGGAGAAACACTTGTAGGCTGGCTGTTGTTCGCTGTGTCTCCTAGGTCTGTCCTGGGCGAAGTCTCTTCTTCCGGGAAGAGGTGCCAGGCTATGTGGGAAAATGGTGCACGTGTTCTCTCCGCTGGCGGACAGCTCTCAGACGGCGTCGTAAATCTACGCAGCTGGTTGAGATGTCGGCGTGCTACTGTGCCATGTATGTTGACGAGCCAAGAGCGCAGGCCTATGCGTCTGACAATTGTAGCTTCCTCCCAGCGTGGCTTTTTCAGAAACTGTCGGGCGAGGACGCGCTGCCCCTCATTAAGCGTGCCGCAGCGCGGAATTGCTTTTTCTTCCCGGAACGTCTCTGCCTTTGGCTCGGGGAGGATGGCTGTGAGCTGGGTTCGCATTTCACGCTCGAACATCATTTTCGAGGGGGTCTCGCCTGTTGTGCTCTGAACCGTCGTGTGCTGCTTGAAGAGAAAGCGCGCAAGGCGGCGCTGCAGCGAGCCTGTCTGATCTCTTTCAAGGGCGCGTTTTAGCTCGGCTACGTAGCGCTCGGCTTGTCCGTTTGTCGCTGGGTGGTAGGGGGCCGATGTAACTGATGAGATCCCGTTTTCGCGATAAAACTTGAGGATCTCCGCAGACACAAACGGTGTTCCGTTGTCCGACACTACCTTGCGCGGCAGGCCGAACGTTGCAAATAGTGATCGGAGGTTGTCAATGACTGCTGCCGAAGTCGTCTGTCCCATTTGCCTTATCTCAAGCCACTTTGTGTAGGCATCTACGACCACAAGGAAAGTGCAGCCCTCAATTGGTCCTGCAAAATCAATGTGCAGTGTGTGCCATGGTGTGTCTGGCTTTTCCCATTCTGGGACAGGAGCTTTCGGCGGGGCGCTCCGGCTGCTCTGGCAAGGCTTGCATTCTCGCACCACTGTTTCGATGTCGTTGTCAATTCCAGGCCACCACATGTAGCTTCTGGCACACTTTTTCATTGCAACGATGCCCCGATGTCCGGCGTGGATGAGAGACATAGCTTGTGCGCGTAGTTCTCTCGGCATCACAACTCGGGACCCAAATATGATACAGCCGCGATGGGTGCTCAACTCTGTAGCTCGCCTGCGGTAAGCGTCGAAGTTGTCCCCTTTGAGTTTATGCACGTTGCCTTGTTGAACAGCTGTGTAAACTAGCCGGAGAGCTGCGCACTTCTGCGTAGATGCTGCAACTGTGCCTGCTGTAAGCGGAGGTTCTGGCAGTCCTTCGAACGTCAGAACGTCTCCTGGTGGAAATGGTTCAACAGTTGCGTCTAGTGGCAGACTGCTTAGCGCATCGGCGTTTTGATGTTTACTCCATTTCATCGCGCCTAGTGGAGAAAACCAATTTCTCCCTAGAAGGCTTGATCCTGTGCCCTTCACAACAAGCAGAGGTAGCGTATGGGTCTGGCCGTTGTAGTTAACCTGCACGTTGGCAGAGCCCAATAGTGGCAGCTTCTGTCCTGACCACGTTCGCAGGTGCGTGTCGTCTTGTTGCAGGGCTGGTGCGTCAGATGGCCATGAAGTTCGGAACGTGTCCTCACTGATCAGAGTACAGGCTGCGCCGGAGTCCACCTCGAACTTAATCAGCTGGTGATGTACGCTTACTTCTGTAAAAATCTTCGGTCGCGTGCCGAGACTCATGGTGTTCAGGTCGTACAACACAGATGGTGTTGCTGATGTTGTTCCATGGAGATCAGATAGCGGCGTATTCTCTGAGGCGTTGACGCTGTGATTAGGCTGGGAAGGTGACTTTATCTTGGCAAGTCTCCGTTTCGTAATGCATGCTTTTTCGATATGCCCTCGCTTGTGGCAAAAATTGCACGTGGCTGACTGGAATCGACATCCCTGGGGGTTGTGTTGGTCGTCACACCGCCAGCAGCGTTGTGCCTTTTTGACCGATTTTACAACAACAGAAGGCTTGCGCACCTGGTTGCTTGTCTGGTGTACCGGCTCGGTGTTCCGGCGAATCCCTCTCTGCTGGTGACCGGCGCTCTCCGCTCGAACGGCGATGTCGTAAGCTTTGCTGAATGTGAGGTCCTTCTCAGCGAACAGGCGCTGCTGCAGTGACTCGTCACTCAGTCCGCACACAAATCTGTCGCGTAACATCACGTCCAAGGGAAGCATGGTGGTGTTAGCAGAAGAAGCTGCGTCTCCCTCCTGCCCGGTAGCTGTTGTCGACAGCGTTCCAAAATTGCAGTCGGCAGCGAGCTTCTTGAGCGCGGCTACGTAGGCGCTCACAGTTTCTCCTCCCAGTTGATCTCGTCGTTGGAAGCGAGCCCGGCTGTAGACCTCGGATGGCCTTGGGTCGTAGTGCTTTTGCAGCGCTTTTACGATGTCGTCGTAAGACACTGCCGCTGGTGTGCTTGGCTGAATAAGGGCGCAGACAGTATCGTAGGTCTGCTCCCCGCACAGCGTCAGCAGGTTGGCCCTCTTCAAGGCTGGGTCTGTGATGTTGTTAGCTTCAAAGTAGAACTGAAGGCGTCCAACCCACGATGACCACGATGAGCCGTTGAATTCTGGTATCTGGTTGGGAAACCCTCGCGTAGCCATGGCTTGTCAATAGCGTTGCGTAGCGCGGGTCGAATCCACTTTCTCGTCGCCACTGTCGTGTCCGGTCGCTGTGTTGAATGCAGCGAAGACGCACACGGTACTTTAAGACTTCGTTTATTTAGAGCCGATGAGGGTGCGACCAGCGTCGACCGAGGCAGGAGCCGAACTGGCCGCCCGAAGAAAGGAGGGAGTGGAGAAGCGTCCACGGCAGGGAGTGGCTTCCCAGAACAGGAGGAGGGTGCGGGGGCGCACCGTGGGGGGGCATCCGGCGACAGCGTGCGACGAAAGGCAAGCGGTCGTTAGGAGGAGGATTGAGTGGTCGTTAGGAGGAGGATGCGAACTGTCGTTAGGAGGGGAATGCGAGTGGTCGTTAGGAGGGGGCGCACACACACAAAAGCAATAAGGGGACACAACACTTTCATAGCAGCGCGCATCATTCTCTAGGTGGTGACCTTACATGTGCATGGTTATTACGTCAGACGCTACTCCAGCAGCAAAAAGGGGCAAACAGACCGTACTTCTTCGCGGCAGATGACGCCGCCATATGAATAAGTAGCAACACAATGGAAAGACCCTGATATCAATTGTATGGTTCGCTGAGGTAGTTGCTTACGGAGCATTTCCAAGCATAGATGAATGTTATGTTTGAAATTTTTGCCTAAATGTTCTTACTGTAACCAATAGGATCACCTTCCACAGCTGCTGGTGGATGTCTATTTTACGACGCTTCCTTCCTACGCACTGCCTTATAGAATGCCTACCCTCAGCATATCCTTGCCCTGCTGTTTTTCCTTCCTTCAGTTTTGATGTCCAGTATCTCTTCCTTCCGGCCATAGTGTCTTTCACTGCAGATATACGACATAATGCCGTCTGCAGCTTATTCGGAATTTTTCTTTGCGTAGGCAGACGTCGGGACTTGAGACGACAACTACAAGATCTCCCTTTTCAACCATCAAGCGAACCATTGTTAAAGAACTACAAACGCAGCTGATTTGTTGTGGACAGGGACATGCCTCCAAAGAAAGCACTGCTTGGGTTCGAACAGGCAGGACCCAGTACTCAAGAGTCCAAACTTCTTTCTGCAGCCGCTAATGCCGTGGAAGACCAACTGCCACCCAAGAAACGATGGCTGAGGGCCGAAGAAGCACCATCCAGCAGTCAACAATTTCAACTTAGCTCCGTCGCGACAAATTCCGAGCTGGGACTGCGCATTGACGAGTTATCGCGTCACTTTGCACGCTCGGTGACCACCAGGACTGAATCTGAGCCCACTGCTCCGAAACGGTCTCGCACGACTTGTCTTGACCAGGAGGCGCCTTACCGTCGCTCAGCGCCTGAACCTGCTACTCCGGAGCACCCGAGCACGACCCGCCTCGATGAAGTGTCATTCTCTGGCGCAGTATACCAACAATTTGCTCAGCTACATAGAACTACGGCCAGACTTTACAAAGAGGAGTCTTGCAAAGAGGAATCTTTTACACGTTCATTGCCAGAGTCACTCAACGCGCAGTACGAACGACCAATCAGCGCTGACAACGTGTATCAGCCTGCTTCAGCTGAAGCTTCCAGGAGTTACGCAAAAGCCCGGTACAGTTTTCGTGAACGCTTCAATACGTGTCCAGATAAACGGCGCCAGCGAAAGACGCGGGTTCATAGCAAAGAAACGGTACACAGCCCCGAAGAACCAAGAAATCCCTCGAAAAGAGCCACTTCCAACGCCGGAGATCATCATATTGACGAAAAACGTAGTCGTAGAAGGCTTTTTAGCTCATCGCCTACCGACAGCTTCGAAGGTACCACGACCGCTCTGGAACCACGTCACGGCTCTGTAAATGAAGACGTCGAGATTACAGGAAAATCCTTTGCGCAAGCAACTCCCAAGTATGTTGACAAGGAACGAGCCGAGCCGACTGAAAGCTCTGCTACCGCTGCTCCCCGTAGACCACAAATTAGGGCCTCTCGTGAAAACGTCTCTATAAAGTTACCGAAAGCGCCGCGCCTTCAAAAGGGCATCCGGATAAGCTCAAGTTTTGAGAAGCATTGACAGTGGTCATATTACTCGCATGTGATTGACAACGATCATATTACTCGCATCTCCGTATATAGTCACTGCATTCTTTCACGCTCGTTTAAGGGCTCCTGGCGCAGCATTTCACGTTGAGAGCCACACTGACCCCTTTAGAGAATCTAACGAGCTCTTCGAGAGTGCATTTTACATAGGCTGTCATAGTGTCCTGCTCCTCGACTTCCGCACAGACTCTCACTACAGAAGTCGTGATACCTATGGAGCTGTCTTTTTACGTCATGACCCTTGCCAGCTCCTACCCAGGGTCTGCTACGGGATCCCACACTGGCTTGCTCGCAAGCTTACTCACAAGCTCCCATACCATCTTTGGCACCGAATATTACACTGCATTTTATAAGAGCTCGTTTGCTCTTCCGTGCCCAAGGGACCTTCACTACGAGGTTTTATCTCTCAGCAAGCAACAATCATCATTTTACTTTGGGGACACGATATGCATTTTGCCAGGTTATTATGACGCAATAAAAGAGTTTGAAAAGTATTCGTTTCCGATTAGTTTCTGAACACTTCACTTAATTACGCACAACGTGCTGCAGCTTTTCATGGCACACTCATTTCAAACTAAAAGAAAGAAAAGAAACTTCCACTTAAATTAACAGCCCCAACAGTCAGTCATCGTCGAATATTTTTTCCGATTCCTTGGAGAATCCCATAAGTCGGTGCGCTGTAGAAGCACCACCGAATAATAAATTTGGGCGCCAGTTGGGTTTCTACAGTTAACCCGATAGGGCTGCTTGATATTTCATTCGACGTGTTTGTGCAGTTACGGCCATTCGTTTGTCATTGCTCGTTTCATAGATCGAAAGGCCTGTCATGAAAGCATAATATCTACTCTGCATAAACTACACAGTAGGTGCATGCAAGTGAAGCAATACCTAAATAATAAGTAACAGTGCATGTTTGGAGTACTCTAACAACTTCGTACTCTTCGATACCGGCGATGGCCACGCGGCACCGGAGAGAAGGAAAAGGATGGTGACAACACGGCCTTTGACGCTCAAACAAAGAAGGGGCGCCAAACAGCTGCGCCGTACAAGGCGTGAATGCAAAATTCTGCTTGATGCCAGCTGTCGCGATCAGGTTTCGAGGAGCAGCCCTCAGCATCCAGTCACATATGCCGTCCTTGTGCCAGAGGGTTATAATGACCTAGGGCTCCCTTCCTCCCATTTTCCTCAAGTTCGGAGTTGTCAGTTAATACATCCTGAGACGGCTAATGCGACACATACATCATTTGTGCCGAAGATACCCCACGGAAACATCCATCCAAAGAACTCGTCCTAGCAAAAATTGGCGCTCCAAATGCATCGCTGTTAACGCGTTTTGCACTGTACGGCAAAGGCGGCCTAATGTCGACACTCGATGTGGCAATGTAAGAAGCAAAACTAAGCTCGGGGGCCGCCGCTACTGCCTCTGCAATAGCGACAGTGGCGGGCTCACTCCCGGACTGGCGGCCGCCGAAGGGAGTAGAGGATACGTGCACAGGAAGGTTACGAAGGGCGAAAGACTTTATTTGACGCGGAGTAGAACTTTCATACAAAGGGGCACGGGCATAGATCAATGTCATGCCCTATTGAAGCGATAACATTAGATTCTTCATCAGGGAAAAGAGCCGAGCATTATGGTCGATCATAAAATTCGCTGGTTGGTATAGACAGTTATGATGTCATCTGTGCACCTGTCGTGCCACCTGACACACTCGCTACCTTACCTTGCTCCCTCTTTCCACCTGAATCGTCGCAAACTGAAGCTTCATGACTGATAAAAAAAAAGGCTGGGGTGGCTGTGTTGCCGTTTGTCTGGCAGGAACACACCCATTTAGCGTTTAAAAATTTTTGCGCCGCTCGAATGAAACCGGTGCCGTCCTTACCGAAAAGTACGCGTAACCACCACTTTGAAGTAAACAGTGTAGCGTAGCCTCTTGGATGTGCGCCAGAAAATCGGTGTTTATGTATGCATTAATTACGTGCGAAATCGGCTGGTAATAATCGAGACCTGAATTTCATTTTGTGGTCCTTTATAGCTTATAAAAGCGCCGTATTCATTTAGAGTGGTATCTTTGCCAGCGGATCGGGGCACCCAATCGATACTTGCTAACTTAGATTTGTTGTCAGTGTCTTCTTAAGCTGCTAGTTTTGCTGCTCCCTATTGAGAAGCCAAAAAACTAGACACACTTAAGCTCCGCCTCAAGGGCATGACGCTATAGCGTAAATGGCTCCCATCAGTGGCCTGGGGTCCTCTTAGCATATCACTGCGCTGACACGGAGACTTTACGACGCAGGTCGCATCTCGCGCGCCATCTCTTGGCGCAGCGGCGCAGTCCACGTTGCTTCTGAGTTTTTTTTTTCGAGAAGTCTGCCATGAGGCTTAAGTTGAGAAAAGGGGAGTGGAATGTAGGTTACAGAAAGTTAAAAGAAGGAGTGTAGACCAGTTTCTGCGAGGTAGTCGCATAGGCTGCTGGTGAAGTGATTGTCCATAGTCCACTTCACATAGTCCCCTTCGCGGTAGTCCCCTTCGCGGTTCCACCACAAGCCGACCTCCCTGGGCGATAGGAATAGGGGCCGTCGCTGGGCAAGTCCACAACAGGTGCCGCACATCACAAATGTCCGGTGCAACGCAGCAGTGAGGGCACCTGTCAGTTGCTGGCAGATATTTATCACCCCACCCATAACGGACCCGAATCCGGCGCACTGATACCTCCTCCTGCCGAGTAAGACTACGGGGGAGAGGGTGCGAACACGGAGGAATTAGAGTGCGTGTTCGCCGGCGCAGAGCTTGTGAATTGGAGACATGGGACAGGAACGGATCTGGGGGAAGAGGGGAAGGTGGCGGGTCGTCTGATGTGTCAATGTGAGTCATAGCATCTGCTTGAATGTTATGTGGATCGTGAGCATCACCGCGAATCCAGTGTATGCGTACAGGACATAGGTATTTTGCGCAGAGTAGATGAATTGATTGTGTAATCTGGAACGTGCGACGAACAGCCTTAAGCTGCTTAAGGGCGGCGAGGGAGTCTGTATAAATATGAACTGCATTGAATGTGGGAACGAGCGGAAGGGAAGCAATGGCATTGTAAATGGCTTGGAGTTCCAATGCCAGGGGGGTACATGTATCTGCGGTGTACGTCGCACGAGAGTTGAGATGTGGATGGGAGGGACTATATACAGCAGTAACTCCCCGCTCTGCAGTATGTGATGCATCGGTGTACAATATGCACCCTTCAGGCAGATACGCGGCTGATACCGACGGAGAAACAGCGGGGCGATTGTCTGTGAGCTGACAATACGACCACGGAGGGAGCGTCTTTAAACGATGAAGTTGTAGAGATTGTTTGCGAGCTCTGTTTGCCACCCGCTGGTCGATGAGTTCACTGAGAGTATTAAGTTGGGCGAACTCCTGAAGCACGGGTATGGGTGCTAAACGAGGCAAAAATGTTGTGGAGCGCATAGCTTCAAGATTGATAGATTCAAGGGGTCTGCGGGTGAGACGTTGAAATTGTGCCTGATATATTATCCGTGGCTGAAGGATAGAGCGCACAAGCTGGCGTGCCATGTGAGCACGTGCGCCACCAGATCGCATAGCTATGCGACGAATCAGACCTATAGTAGCGTGAGCTCATTTACGTGTGGCTGTCAGCCAAGGGGTGCCAGTCCCAGAGGTATGAAGGAGGAGGCCAAGAATACGAACAGTGTCTACCTGAGGAATCGGAGAACTATCTATTGTAAAGTTTAAAGGGGCAGCTTTCCGTAAGCCGGCCCCACTGCACCAATTTCTTGTAATTTCTTGCGCGGCGTTGCCGCTCCAGCCGTCCAATCCGGATCTTTGGCTCACTGTTACGACGGCGCCGGGTTTTTCGTTGAACAAGGCCCTTACACTATCGCGTAAAATTGTCTTCACCTGTTTGGGGCTTGGCAGACATATCCGAGCCTATTAGTATCACTCGAGTACACGAGCATCAGTATGGAATGGTACATTCTCACATTAATAAGAAGCAATTACGCGATATAGGAGGGATTTGAGCAGCGAAGTGGAAGCGATATACGAACAATTGTGACAGGTGCTTCGGTGTCGCCGGGCAGCTCACTGTCTGCTCAAATCGTGCGCGGCAATACACGGTCCCAACACCGTTGTTCTCGATGTCTCTTCGGTTAGGTAATACGTGTGGACGTAACCAATAGGACACACAGCTCTTTTGCCCATGAAGACTTGCGGTTATTGCCAGCAACATAAAGATACTGTTTCATAACTCCTGCAGGGTTCTCGTTAAGCAGTCCGTGGTAAGGAGTCCACTTCTAAAACGTGCTCGCTCTGTTTGCTCGAAGCAATAGCATAATACATGAGGGGGGTTTTCTGAATGGCTCTTCAAGGTGAAAGCGGATGTTGCCTCAAGTTCCTGCTTTATTGTATGGTTCATGTTTCAGTGCCTATTCGTGGACTGGTTTGTCTGTATAGTACACATTGTCTGGAGCATTGCGTTATATTCATCCCTCTGTGTAATGTGATCCATTTTATGTATATTGCAGCCACACGCTAGGCTTTTTGGTTTTTACTTTCTAAAAACGCCGGAAATTTCGGGGTGCTTATTTGAGAGTTCAAGTTTCGGATTTTATTCAGTGAAGATTTCTTTGACAACTGAATGACTCACTTTTCTCGGTTATTTATTGAGACAATCGTACGTGGTCAAAACTCACTTAGAATCGAACTCAAAGTTCTTGTCAAGGTGTGCAGTGTGTGCAGTTTATTTACCAGTAATTAATGTACAGTCGGGGACAAAAGTCTCCGGACCACGTATTCCTCAAACGAAGCTTATAGCTCTACTATCAGACAGCGGCTGGAGCCCGCACATGTGGAGATGAAAGAACAAAAATTTAACTTTTACCTCCACAAGTGGGGTCTCCAGCCGCTGAATAATAGCAGAGCTATCGGCTTCGTTAGAGGAACACGTGGTCCGGAGACTTTTGTCCCCGACTGTACAAAGCGGTCGCAGTGCCGCTCAATCGTCGCTGTAGCTAGGACATGTCGCCCAATCTCGTTTTCGTGTCAGTGTTCTTCATAAAGCTGCTAAACCTACATAACCGACTAACTACTCTAAGCGGGTAGTGATAGTAAAGAAAAAGGGCTTACCTAGCGTGGACACCGAGGAATGGGTCTTCCCGGTCTACAGATGCGTGTAAGCTAACGTGCATACCAACGTCACAACACACCTTTCCCTACTAAGTTTGTTTCCATCTTTCACTTAGTGTAGCTAACTAGTATTCACTCGCCAGCTAGCTTCGTCTTGCATGCTAAGAATACTCAATTTTTCTTTTAAATCCCGATATCGAAAACTAAATTCGGCACACTTTTATTCTTTTTTTTTCTGTTTTAATCGAAACATCCAACCCCTATTTAAAATAGGCAACTTCGTCATTTATAGCAAAGGTTTTTGGTTCTTCAATCTGGCGTCACCAAGTTACTCTCGGCAAGAGTGAAAGGAAAATTTGTGCAACGGCTCTAATCTCGGCCATTATTCTGGCCCACCTGTTAGTTTTCTTGTTCCTTTTCTGCATTAACATCTCGTTCCGTATTGTTAACTGTCTTAGAGGCTGTTCAGTTCTCCCTTTCTGGTTTTTTTTTTCTCTAAGAGGTTTCTACAATATTAAGAAGGGTACTCTGATTGAGTATTCCACCTTTCGGTCTTCAATGCGCCGGTCGCAACCACGTCGTTATCGCCTTGGTGACATGGTGACATGGCAGATACCCATGATGGGAGATAGGCCAGAATTGAGTAAGGAGAGCTGTTGTGCTTGTTGTGCACCTCGTAGAATGGCGCGTACCCACACAGGGGGATCGGCCAAGAATAGGGGTGCATGGAGAGTTTTTGTGACGAATCGTTTTTTTCTTGGTAAAAGAAATAAATTAAATAATATATAAAACTAAAAGAATGCTTGGGACGAGAAAATTCAACAGAAAGCAAAAAGACCAGCTACCATGTCACTAGATGTGTCATCGTCTTCGTCATCGACGTAGTGAAAGGCACCAGCATCACCAACAACGGGAGCGTTGTACCCTGATAGAAGAAGAAAGAAGCTACGCTTATCTTTGCACCACTTGGTCACGTTATCATGGATTCTGCTTCGCCTCACACAGCATCCGTAAATCTTCTTGGCCATGAGAAGAGGTCGTCGAGTCCCACAAAGAAGAGACAGGCCAGGCCCGATAGTAAGAGCGTTATCACTGTCCTTGCAGTAATTTTACTAATCGGCATGCGGTCCTGGTACTCAGTTTGAGCATTGTTTTCACTTTCGCAGCTACTCTGCAGCGGGTCGCTCCTATTTTTGAGCCAGGGCCGGCTTTTCAAAGCTTTGGCAATTCCTATTGGAATATAAAGCCTGAGCGCATAGGCCAAATTCGCAAATGCTAATCGGACAACTTGATATGTCTTGTGTTTGGTTTTATGAGAGATATGCGGTCTAGGCTATCATTCGCCACCCCAAGTTTGGATAGATTTGTTTTGGGGTAAAGAACTCTAGCGTTTTAAAATCTCATAGCTTAGTGTATTTCTAAGATTTCCTTTCTTTGAAAACGTGAAAACACGTGAACAATCGAAACCGGATTGTTAGAAGTTATGAGGGAAACAAATGTGTCCACCAAAAAATCTTGCCTGGCGTTATTCACATGTTAGAGGCCTTGGGAAGAAGCTTTAATTTTCAAAATCTTATCAGTCGAAGTTTTACATCGGCCTGAACTCGAACGCGTTAATTGTAACGATTTTTTTTTAAATATTGCGCTGTGCGAGAAAGTATGTAGATCTCTGTTCTCACTCTTCGCACACTCTCACTGTAGCGCTCGAAGACAAAGGAAAGACCATCGAAAGTGGCCGTGGACCCAGTGACGGACAGGAAAGCCAGCATACTGATTGTAAGCAGACGACATATATTTTTTTAGAAGCACGATATGGTTTTTGAGCTTAGGTTTAGATACCAGGCGGTATATCTTAAGTAGGGCACTTGGAATAGGCGAACCTGCTAAAGCTATCCCAGACAGAGAACATGCGGTGGCTAGTCAGGATAGCGCGCAAGGCTAACAGGCAGTCTTGTGAATAATGGTTAACTGAACGTAACCGACCAATCAGTTTGCCATCTCTGGCCGAAAGGATAAGACCTATGGCCCGGCAGCGCAGACAATACTGTTATCAATGGCACAAGCCCCACAATATGTGTGCTACGTCTGCTGTTCTTTCTATTTCCTATCAAGTTTACACATTATGGCTCTTCTCTTGTTTGCTAGCTGTTAGTCGGCGCGTTCTTTCGATCACTTTAAGTTTATCGGTTTGTAAACGGGACGCGGTTCAACTGATGTAAGTGGAAGTTTTACCTAAAAGTTCCAATAAATTGGAGTTGTAAGCGGGAGCCTATCTTGAACCATCAAGCCTAATGGAAATTCTCAGGCCTCGCGTCTGACATCCATAATAGCAAGGGATCGGCATGTCCTGATATGGCTATTAAGGCTTCAGCTCGGGAAGAGTGTGTATTCCAGTATATGCCTGATGCTTTCTTACTGCGCTTTATCAGACAGGTCTGCGGTGAAAGGCGGACATCCATGTGTTGTTTCCTGTGTTAGAGATATAGCACAAACAAAAAAAGTGTCAGAACTCATTCAGGTCAACACCGTTCACTGCAATAGCTGCACATTGTGCACCGGGTGTGCCGTAAAATTAAGTGAGCGAATATTATCCATCTACGCCATCACAAACATGCATCCCCACGGTGGCTCAGTGGTTATGGTGCTCGGCTGCTGACCTGAAAGGTGAGGGTTCGATACCGGCCACGGCGGCCGCATTTCGATGAAGGTGAAATGCTAGAGGCCAATGTACTATGTGATATCAGCGCACGTTAACCCTTTATGAGACACGAAGTTGTGAGCAATGAACACCGGCTGTTCAGGGCGGGATTCTTATTCTTATCAGCTTTTTATGAAATATGCAAATTTTGAGTTCTCTAGAGTTAGTGGTTTTCGAGATAAAAGTGGGACACAGGAGTCCCACCGCCCCATGAGTGCGTTTGAGAAAGTGGGACATATGTGTCCCGCTGACCTCTGAAGCACAGTCGCTCAAGAAAAAAAGTAATTTTATTTTGTACAGAAGGGTGCGCTTACCAACAACAAAGTATGGAGAATACAAAAGCCTACTTTCTATGATAAAAAATCTAAAAAATATCGATCTATGTCCAGCACTCAGTCACTTTCAGAGAATGAACATAGCACAAAAGGGCATAGCACAGGATAGCACAAAACGGCATTATTTGCAGATTTCGTCAGTAAAAAGAAAGGTTGAAACTTACCCTTCATGACGAATACCAGTTGAAAAGCGCGCCAAAATTTACTGAAAACCGCACGCAACGCACGCAAGGGGTTCGGTTCGCTTGAGGCACAGGTATGTGCTGCCGCCGCTCGGCGCTCTTGTAAAGAGCCATCAAAACAGCTTCCTTGAACATCCACGAGATGGCAGTAAAAGCAAAAACGAAATTGATTCGAGCGGTTTTAACCACAAAAGTCAGTGTAACCACGAAAAAAGTGGGACATATGAGTCGCTAACGATGGATTTGCATCATCCTGATCCTCCGCCCTGTCGGCATGTATTTCTTTACCATGTAAGTCATCCAGGAGTCTAAACACCAGCTCAACTACTTCCTGCATGGACAGACTTCCGCGCATGAATGAAACTCCAATCCACCGATGAGCGGCAAAAGAGCTTTAGACTGGATACGCTTCCCGAAATATATGGATGAGGAATGCTGAATTTGACTATGCAAAATTTTTTTTGCAAACAGTACACACAGGACAAACGAAAATGATGTATAAAGCACATTTAAGAACTAGTCAGTAAAAAGAAAACTTTTGAAACTTGTCGTTCATAGTCAACCAGCTGGACAGAGTGCCAAAATCTGCTGAAAACAGCATGCACCGCGCGCAAGTAGAACAGTTCACTTGAGACGCATGCCTGTGTGGTAAGTGCGCCGCTCAATACAACATTTTTATTAAAACAGCTTCCTCGGACATCCAGGAGGTTGCAGTGGAAATTTAAGCGAAATTAATTCATTGGTTTTCAGCTCAAAAATCAAAACATTACTATGAAAAAAGTGGGACGTATGAGTCCCGCTGTCCCACAAAGGGTAACGAACTCTTGGTGGTCGGAATTACCGAAGCCCTCCTCTACGGCGTCCTTCATAACCTGAGCCGCTTTGAGGCTTTAAACCCATGAAACCAGCCAGGTCAAATAACAAACATGCTGCTGCCCAGGAACTGTTTCGGGATTCCTCGCATGCCAGCGCTAGGAAATCAAACTCTGAGAAGGTGATATCCGATGCGGGATATCCAAGGACCAAAATCGGAGCGAATCACAGAAGAGAGGAGTGTTCTGCAATTCTTCATAAAGGTTCACACGCAGATTTATTGCGCCTCGTGTACTTATTTCGCGTCATAATAGTACAATATTTACGGAGAAAGATAGTAAGCACTTTTGTATGTCCATACCCAACAATTCTTCACAAAGCATTTTTGAGAGAGAAACGGTTTATGAACGCAATATTTTCATTTAATTTAAGATTTCACTATAACAATCAATACATCCACAGGTCACGTGACAGCAGCCTTCCATTTTGTTGCTATTAACTCTTTTACTACCATCAAAAGCGTTCTCCATTGGTTCTCTATCGCAGTCTTAACTGTTCGATGCGACCGATGGGAACACTGTAAAAGAAAGATTTCGCTACATATCAGAAGATTGAACCACTACCTTCCATGTTTCCATAAGGGTATCCTACAATTTGCTCATTTCGAAAATTTTTGTCCGGGAATGCTGGACATGTTATCTTTCCAGCTTGTGTTGTAAGCGTTTATGAAACCGGCCATTTTGGTTCCTTCGTGCAGTTCCAAGAAGCGCGCCCATCCAAATGTCGCCGCCACGGACGCCAAAGCACACGTCTCCAGAGTCACGGGGTTCACCACAAAAAGGTATTTCTCCAAGTAAGAAGAGCTTTGTTTAAACTGCTGATCCTCCTGTTTGGACCCGGGAGAACCTTTATTCGAATATCATTTTGTGAGAGGGATATACCTAGTTTGTGCCTCCATACGTGCAGCCAGTGCCTTCGTATACGCTGAAAAGATACGTGGACCCACACAGGATACCCACCGACCATAAACGACATACCAGCATGCTGCCCTTCCCCCCGCTTTTGTGACACTGTGTTGAAGGGATAACGAAGAAAATTTTGAGAAATTGAATGAAGCGCTGAGAATGAACTTTCATCTGATTATAGCAATATGTCGCCGTCTGGTTGTGTTTAGCGGGCGTTTTTATTTTCTACTTCTTACGAGCGAGCTCGAAGCCGCATCGTCAAACAGGAGGCGAAGAGTGTGACGTCATAACCCTCTGCTGAGACGGGAAACCGGCTTCGGGCCATTGAAGCGAGCCATTACGGAGTTGTGGAACATGAAGCCTGATTCCGCTGGCAACAAACTTCACTGCACGAGCGACCAATGCGACAAAATGGCCATGTAATAGCTTTGCATTCCCAACAATAAAAATAACGGCTTAGAAGCATACGAGCCGCTCCCGCCAAGCGACTACGAGCGGGGAAAAGCACCTCGAGAAAAAAAAAAATATGCGGTATTGAAAGTAGAAACCTTGGGTCATTTTTCCCTCCGAACTGAAAACTTCATTCCGAAGGACAGCCTAGAGGAAGCGGATAGTTAGGCTAAGTGTTTACATCGATAACTCCAACCCGCCGATCACGAGCGTGTATTGATTTCAATTACGTTGCAGCAGTGCGGCTCTTTGGACGTCATATCTGCAGCCTCTAAAAGTTGTTGCCATGTGCGGAGGTACGATAAAAAGTTGCAGAAGAAATTTCTTCAGTTGCTTTATTTTTTGGAAAGCAACATCTGTGTGTAGCAAATAGCCGAAACAAAACTGAAAATTGAAAAAGGCACGAAATCAATAAGATCCGCACTTAAATTTTCTGGGTAAGGTGGCGCTGGCTACCACCTTCATTCAGAAAGGATGCCATTGAAGTCCGTCTGTACAAGTGCGAAGTGACGGCAATATAATGCTAGTACTTATTTTGCAGGGTACGAGTAAAGAATCAGATGCTTGGTTTGGGCTAGTTGGCCCTGTCCTACCGCCTGTCGTGTGCATTATGTGTCGTCTTCGTCTGCCTAGAGCTGTGTATACAAGAACTAGTGATGAAGTGTTCTTTTGGGCTCTAGCGAACACATATGAAACACTCGCGTTCCCGCTTGCCTAGTGCTTGCTGTACATGCACAAAAAGACGTGTGCAAAATGGCGCAGTTCACTGGCAGCAGATTTTTCAAAGCTTCTAACTTACAGTGGGGCTGCGGTGGCCATAGGCTTAAATCCCATCTGCATACAAACTAGGGTCTATTGTCAACTACAGGGTGAGCAATACTTCGAAGAAAAATAACCAAGGAAAAATGGGGGATGATTTATGAAGGCATTCTCGTGTCTTCTCAAGAGTTTTGAGTATTGTGTTTGATCATAATTTAACGCCATGCTTGACTACTCTGCGCTCTAAAGGTGACCATAAATTTCAAAGGATAGGGGGTATTGCCGCGTGCCTGGCCTTGTGCGTTAAGCTGACATGCGACCTAACACCTCAATTTCCAACCTATGTTTTATTCATTAGGCCAGTAATACGCGTGAAACTACAGTATGTCGATTGTGTTCAAATGTACCCGCTATCCAACGAAACCGCAGTCGAGTCCATCAGCCGCCGCAATCGGCGGAAGGTGTCGCTGGCAGTCGCTGCCGGGATCGCTCTTGCCGGAGCTGCGGTTGCGTTCACCGTCTGGCGCACCAACCGCATTGCCCGGGCGGACTATGCGTGCACAACTGCGAAATGTTTAGAGGTAAGCACACCTGTGACTCCACGCTCCAAGGTGATGCTTGCTTTTGAAAGAATAATGCGGCGTTTGAAGGGAAACTTTAGGATGCTTAAAGTGAAGACAAAGTGATGTTTGCGCTGATCAGTTGAGTACCGCATTTTAGTGACAAAGAGGCTGCCTTTCATGAAAACAGAGCTTTTATACCGTAAACAACACCCAAGAATAAAACACGACTAATTCCGCCATATGACACTCCCACTAGAGAAGCTCGCGCGGGAGCGTCTGTAATAAGGAAGCAAATTACTCATTGATATCCACCCAGGCGTAGTTATATGGCTACAAAGGAAACCTACAGAGCTTCCTCACAAACTTTGTAGTTGAAGAAATCCTGTAGCAGTATGGCTGCACTTGGGTGGATGCCAATGAGTAATTTGCTCTATTATTCCAAAGTTACTCCACCTTGGGGGTTTCCCCTGAACATATGTCCAACATGGTAGCGTCAGTGTTTTAGTTTCTGTCGAAGAACTGGTAGGCTAATCTACATCGGCATCTACTTACAGCCGGTAGTCACCGGGTCTTTTGTCATCATCAACGTAACCACTTCGATCGGAGTAGCTGAAAAAATGTTGTTTTGAAATCTATTGTTCTGAGCAATAGATTCGTCTTTCCTGTCGGACAAATGCCATCAGTCACAAAGAGCTGTAAAAGTTCTCTTAATTGAGAACGTATATTGAGTGTAGATATCTTCTCTGTCCGTTTAAAGCGAAACTTAAGAGTAGGGCGTTTGTGCCGCTGTGCCGGTGCTGCGGGAATTGCTGACCAGGGCTCCTACGTTCCTCTGCGTATGTTCAAAGCCTGTTGGTTGTTTTTGCACCTGTTGTAATTGTAGTTGTTCGCCGCCTAGTCTTTCAAACAGCCTGTCTCAAAGGAAGACAAAGGTGTCGAAGCGATCAAAGGGTTTTACCACTGCGACACGACGCTGTACAGTGCTATATCTTTCTTGATCATCTTCGAGTAATTCTAGTGGAAAGACAGGAAGTGTTTGAGAGGTGTGGGATGGCAACTGCATCAGAACTGAGTAGGTAGTGGCCTCACTATGACGGAAGCTATGGCCTGAGGCGTTCCTACTAAGTATCTTATGAGCATCAACCACACTCGAGATAATTTTTAGTCGCTAGGAAAATTACGTAATCATCTATAGTATTAAATAATTCACGGCTTCACCCATACATTGTGTTGTGACTCATCTCCTCGACCATTGATAGAAAGATATCAGTGAGAACTGATGCTCTTCTCGAACTATTAAAGGTTCCGCTCCGCTTTACACGAAGCAAGGCGCTCCACTTTACAAATTTCGACCAAAGGTAGAAGGAAAGAAGTTAACGATTCTGAAGACCCACCGCAGGTCTCTCTAAAACGTACATAAAGATACATTTAACGTTGCGCGCTTCATTCACTATGCCGCCCTTTCGATGCAGCTCTGTAAATACAGTAATTGTTAAAAACCTTTTCCTTTATAAGTACTTAGCGATGCAGGTTCATTCCTGCCAAAGAGTAAGGCTGTCATGTTTCGCTTGCGATGTGCATCCAGTCTAACGAACTACTCATGGGCTACGCGGATAAGACTGTGCACCCATGTGACGACTTCTACGCCCACGTGTGCGGCCACTGGCTCCACGAAAAACAACGCCCTTCAACCTTCATGCTGGACGCCGCCGACACGTTCGTGGAGGATCGGCACCTCCTCCTGTTGGCACGCACTGATTCGAGCGACCCAAACAGTCATGTGCTTGAGACAGCGCGCGCGTACTACGTGTCCTGCCTGAAGTTCTTCGAAGATCCGGTAGACATCAAGAAGGCCGTCCATGAAGTGGTCACTGTGAGTACATCGTATCTGAGGATGAGTGATACGCGTTGTAAAGAAATAACGGTAGTGTACTGCGGCGTTTCATCGTGACGTAAGTCATGATGACAAGAACATGTCGGGAAACGAAGATTTAGGAAGAGCATAGGTGGTGGGAAAGTAAAAAAAAAAATTGTTTAAAGGGACAACGGCTCCATCTTAATGACGAAACAATGTGCTCAATAGCGATCGAACAATGGTACGTGAAAAACATGCGGGCAATCACTACTAATTAACTGAGCCTCGGGCCCTGCATCAGTGCGTTAATATGTCGGCATTTGGTCCTACGTCAACTTTTCTGAGCCGTTCATTCAATTAAAGCAATTAAAAAGGGGCTGCTGTTTGCCGAAATCAGGTTTCTGTCCGCGTGACATGTTATTCATGTACTACTCTGCAGGAGCTGGAAGTACCTGTCAGGAAGTGGTTGGAGGAAAACACTTGGGAGGAGCTGTTCGCGTACAGTTTCAACTTTTCCTTCATCAACCACTTCCACAACTTGTTCAAGATTAACCGCTACACGACAATCTCTGAGGGAACGCACTTCGTCATCCTGAGGGGTCGCAGCTTTCATAAGCAAATGGGCAAAGACGAGCCGTCTAAAGATTCGACCGAGTACCTTCGGCGGGTCCTTTATAGCATTGGCGAGCATGTGCCCAATGACAAAATCGTCTCCGAAGTCCAGGAAATCGACGAAGCATGGAAAGGGCGCAAAGACTTAAACGGGCCGCCTCTTGCTCCACAGAAGATCCAAGACCTTTCCTGTGGCCCATTCACGGCAGCGATTTGGACGAAGCACTTTGTCGAGCACGGTGGAAGCAGTGAGACAGCGGTGAAGGCGCCAGAATTTGGCCTGGTCTGCGCAGACTTGGAGTCCGCACTCGTCAAAGCGACGCCGATGGCGAGGGCTGTGTATCTGGTGGCTCTACTGGCGGCCCACGTCCTGTCCTACGATTTCAAGCTAATGACGTCAAGAACCAACGCTACACTCCGAGCTACCTGTTTGAAGTCTGGAATGCTGGTATTCAAGGAAATGTGGCTGCACGCGCTGTCTATGATGTTTTCCATCAAAGATCCGGTCATAGACCGGTTCAAGAACTACACTGATTTTCAGATCAGGCTGCACCGGGTTTTAACCTCCCGGACTTGGATGGACTCAGAGGACATTGATGTGTGGCGCCAGAGGATCGGGAATATCACAGTGGTCCTGTTTCCAAGCAGTACGATGAGCATGCAGCAGCTCGAGTGCAGTAGATTCAGCCACAGCCGCCTGCTTGAGACTAATAGTTTCATCGAGAACTATGTCTATGTTTACAAGCTGGAAAGCCACCCGGCCTGCTTCGTCACGTCTTCAAGGTCGTCAGTGCCTAAACACAAGCATATGATGGGCACAGCTATTTCCATTGACAAGAGCAAAAATGCGATAGTGCTTCCGCAGTTCCTTGGCACCGAACCAATATACTACACGGAGGTCCTTGAAGACTTCATCAACATCGCTACGGTGGCCACTCTGGTACTGCGAAGACTTGCGCGCTTGGCTAACGACCGGAACAAAAACCACCAGGACCAAAAGGACTCCTCTTCGTGGAGCGAAAGAGCCGTCACCGCATACGCGGACATCGCACGCTGCCTTGCCGACCGCTACAAGCTCCAGAGTGATCAGCTGAGTGACGAGGAGTTCGACGACGCATTCTCAGTAATGGACGCGATAGAGGCTGCTAGAGACACCAAGGCAGAGTTTGATGAGGACGTTGTCAAGGAGAACGCGGAGCGCACTATGGCGACAGACGCTCTGTTCTTCAGGCGAGCGTGCTTGCCGCTGTGCGGGTCATTGAACGCGACACCAGGACCCAACGACTTGAGCCATTTCGCCGCACACGCGGGTTGCAACTTTGGCGTCTCGAAGCTGCCGGAATTTCACCGGGCCTTCTCGTGCGCCAGCCGCCATCGAATGTCACCTATTAGGGAGTGCTTTAGGGGAATGTTTTCCGGCCTTCGTTAGATCCTTGCTTCTAGGGGCTACTTTAATTTTCTCCTACGTTTTCATCAACTATCTTAAAGAGACTACCGTTACCTTATACAGAACTCGACATACGTTCAATAAGTCACGCGAAATTTGCACGTAGTGAAAGTGAAAAAGTAGAAACTTTTTGGGTGTTCACAAAGCAATGTTTCCGAGAGCCTTCGGCCGCTTATTTTTTTTGTTTGGTATCACTTCAATCGATATTGCTTCGCCTTATGTGTACGTACATAGCGTAACTTTGTGAGGTCAGTGAACTGTTCAGTGAAACTTGAAGGGACCGTATGCGTAATTTTCTATCTAAATAAACTCTACCTTCTCCTGTTTGGGTAACCTTTAAGCAGAACTTTAAATCTCAACCATCTCAACGCGATTTGTGAGTTTTACGCTCACTGTACGCTCCAATTTTTATTGCTTCTCACAGGCCGCCTTTCGGTTCTGAAAAGAACACTGTGTCTGTTAATTAAATTTAAATACCGAGAATTCACCGTTTCTCTTGTGTGATATAGTGAATGAGAATATTTTCTCTTCGCCGCTGTTAGAATTAAACCAACGTCGTTCACCTTTATTGCTTATTGATTAGTATAATTTGAGAACTAATAAAACAGTATGAAGAAAAGCAGGTAAAGTTAAAAAAATCAAAATTTCGTTTCTTTCACAGGCAAAAAAATATGGAGAACGCTAGTAGTTTTACGGTGCAGGCCAAGGCACTTTTGAGCAGTTGATCTGCGATAGTGGCCGTTGGTCCAAGAAGACAATTCTATTGATGGAGTTTGGACGGTAAAAAAAAAAAAAAAAGATCTGGCCAGAACTAGAGGACATCGCGACCTTATGAATATGAACCAGGTTCCGCGATGCATAGGAAAGTAGTGAGAAGTTTGCGCAATTACTGGGAGTGGAATAAGTAATGAAAAATGCAGACGCGAAACATATCGCGACGAAATGTCACGGACGGGAACTGAAGCCTAGATATCGTCGTAATGATACTCGTTTCTCGGTCACAGATAAAGACCATGAAACGAGTCAAATTATTATGACCCACTCCCAATGACTGCGGTACGTGAATTTGGCCTAGAACCGAAAATAACTCTACGTACTCGAGTTTCGTTCTAATAAGAGATATTCAAGAGGGTTAACTTCAAACAAGACAGTTCTGTAGAAAATTTCGTTGTATGTAACGTAGCATTCTGTTAGCGTTATTAATTATAGGCGGCAATTAAGCGTTCCATATGGGATCTCAAGTGGTGTGAGGACCAAGGTACTTTTACGTGGGTGCAGGTGGTAGGGCAACGTTATTAAGGGAGTAAGTGGGGTTTAGTTTTGTAGTTCTTAGTCCGGCACGAGTTAACGTTCAGTTTCACTAACCGCGAATTACGCCTTCCTGAAACAGCGGTGTTATCAGATTGAAGCCTGGTTGTATCGTCATCTAACTTTATATAGGTGGAAAATATGCAGTCATCAGCTAATATTTATTTATTTATTTATTTATTTATTTATACATACTGCAGCGCAATTATATGCGCTATGGCAGGAGTGGGAAAAAACAAAAAGCAAAATACTAAAGGTAACAAAATACAACAAAATGTACAAAGTGAGCACAACGAAGTTCAAAACACACAAAAAGTAACAAACAAAAAAGAAACTGTTAATGGCACGGTAGGAATATTCAGGTATTATGTGTCTTCCATGGCAGTTAAAAAACTTTGAACTGGAGATGAACGAATGGATCCAGGTAGAGAATTCCAGGCTTCTACTGAACGGGGAAAAAAACTGAATTTGAACAAATTAGTACGTGCAAAATACGGTATTAAATTTAGCTCGTGATGACTTCTTGTAGATGATAAAGGTGCAAAGTTAATGTAGTGGTTAACTGAGAGCCTTACCGAGGAATTGACGATACAATGTAAGAATTTTAGTGATTCTGTGTGGCGACGGGCGGAGAGCGTGGTTAAATTCAATGAGAGAAGTGTAGAAGAGGGTAAGAAATCGCGATCATAACGATGACATATAAAACGCACAGCTTTTTTCTGGACTGCTTCTAACATGTTAATTTCAAACTGCTTGTACGGGTTCCACACTACAGCTGCGTAATCAAGAACAGGGCGGATTAGAGATTTATACAACAGTAGCTTTGTGTCTTTTGCTGAATTGGGTAGCGTGCGTCGTAGATAACCTAGTTTTTTTAGTGCTTTATTACATACGTAATCAATGTGTTTAGACCAAGACATGTTATGGGTGAATATGACACCAAGATATTTATACTGAGAGACCCTATCTACCACACGGCCATTGAACGAGTAACTAAAACGGGAAACAGAAGATTTGTTACAAAAAGACATGAGGACAGTTTTGTCGACATTAATTCTCATTTGCCAGGTAATACACCAACTACAAAACATAGCAAATGACTCTTGGAGGTGACGATGATCATTAGGGCCATTAATTATTTCGTATAAAACGCGGTCATCAGCGTAAAGACGAATGTTAGAAGAAATGTTATGTGGCAAGTCATTTATATATATTAAAAAGAGTAGTGGCCAAGGACGGAACCCTGAGGCACTCCTGACGTCACATCAACAGCAGCGGAATGAGAATTATAAGATACGAACTGGGAACGGGATGAGAGAAAGCTAGAAATCCAATCAACCAAGTGAGGATTGTTTAGTACAGCATTTAGTTTAGCAAGAAGTTTGGAATGTAGAACAGTATCGAACGCTTTCGAGAAATCTATAAAAATGGCATCAACTTGGTTGCCGATATCGAGGTTAAGTAATATATCATGAGTGAATTCTGTTAATTGTGTTACCGTACTAAAACCGCGCCTAAACCCATGCTGAAAGTTAGATAGTAAATTACTGGATTCAAGAAAAAGCATGATGTGTTTATGAATGACGTGTTCCAACATATTTCATGATTGGGATGTCAAAGAAATCGGTCTATAGTTAGACAAGCATTGCCTATCACCGGATTTATAAAGAGGGAGCACTTTGGCTAATTTCCATGAAGAAGGGACAGTAGCAGATGATAACGACTTATTGAATATGATGGACAGGTATTTCGATGACCACATGGAGTAACGAACCAGGAACGCATTGTAGATTCCATCTGGACCGGTACATTTCTTAACGTCGAGGTTTAGTACAAGATTTAGGATGCCATCAGGGTTTACCACAACATCACTGATTGCTGAAGAAATTATATTGGTGAGCGGTGGAATGACATTGTTATCGGGAACGAACACTGAGTGAAAATATTTGTTGAAAGCATCTGATATTACTACCGGCTCACTGATGACGTCATTATCTAATCTGAACGAAGTGAATGAAGTATCGCGAGGTAAGATGGATGACCAAAATTTTCGGGGGTTAGTTCTTAAAGGCATGTCCTTAATTTAAAGTAGAAACAGGAGAGGACCAAACGAGGAGCCAAGGGCTACATCTGAGTGAATTATGGTTGGCATCAAGTTTGCGTTGTCAACTGAAAAGAATTAGAGTATTTAGTAAGAAAACTGAAGCGAATTGTAAGCGTTCAGTAAAAAAAAAAACCCTAGCCAGGTCAGAATTTCAAGATCCAGGCTAAGTTGGTGCAGTTAAAAACTAAGCCTTGATAAACTTAAAGCAGTTTCATCCGGAAGATCTAAAATTATGAGTGGGCTTCGGAAGAGGGATCATGTACATGTGTCCCTAGCCGTGTGTGTTTCTATCTTTCACAAGCTATTACCATGCTTTCTCTCCGCTTATAAGCTTTCATTGCCGATTAATTACGCTGTAAACAAATTTAAAATAGTCGGATTTAACGCACCGAAGTGGCTTAGACTTAGGGGCTCTTAGGGAAGGAGTAAAAAGCTCTCGATTATTTTGCACCACCTCGGCTTGCTTACCATGCGCTGACAACCCGCTGGCGCCTTTTTAGCTTCGCCTCCATCGAAATTCTGGCCCGCGCCCACAACTGAACCGAATAATTCGGCTAAGAGCCGAGCAATCTAACCACTTAGCGGCGGCGGCAGGATTATGGACTGACTGGGAGCTCAATGTTAGACTTGTTTAGTTTAGACCATTTGTGCTTCCTGTGTTGGACGTATCATCCGTGTTAGGTTTAAGCAACATCACACTTTACGCATGTTTTAACAGCCGTCCTCTGCTTCGTGAAACCAGTCTACCGTTCTCTTTGCACACTTCACAATATTACGATAAAATTGTGCAAAACTATATGCTCGCGATGAAAAACTAAGTCTGCTGCTATGTTTGGGGTAGGTTGGTACTATGAACTTGAGATGGCTAGTGAAAACACGCGTAAAGTGTGGTGTTGTCTAAAACTAAATAAGATAACATATCTGATTGAAAAGAGAATTCTGCGTAGTGTTACTTGTATCTACAGTGGCTCGGAGCGAGCTTCTAATGACTTCGCGGAATGCGGAGATCTGGTAGTTGCAAGCACTAATGTGCATATGCGCTTGCTCTGACTTTCGCGTTGCCGCTCGATATCGGAGGACTTTCCGTTCCCTTCGATGTGGTACAGCTTCTGGTGCAACACATGTTCTGGTTACTGCGTACAAATTAAGGAAATTGTACTGACGCATTTATCACATTTGCCAAAATGTGTTAATATTCAGTTGTCTAAGTTATCAATCACATTACGGCATTTATTACACATTCATGATTATAAAGGCTAAACGAGCCTATAATATCCACATATCACCTACAGTGGATATTCTACCGGAAGTTTTCACCGCCCTGACGAATCTCCAGGCTCCTCGCGTGTTGGCTTTGAATTAGTCTCTAGCCAGTGCAGCGTTTAAATTGCAATAACAACATATTGGCGTTTATAGTGACTTTTGAAGAACTATATATTAAGCAATAATTCTTCGAGCCATTAGCGCTCTCTTCGTGTATCGTGTTCTCTGGGGGAGGGCTGAATGCACGCTCAGAGCGCCGAACAACGCAGTACCAATGTGTTGATTCAGAAGCATGAAAAATAGACTCACCAAAGCAACGCTTTATCAATGGCAGTACAAACAAAAGAACGCTGCAAAATGATTTTCATTGTCTGCTGTCTGTCACGGGTATCACGCAGCATACCTTAGAACAACAACGCATGAATATATGATGAGCCCTGCCTGACTAGCTGCCTAATTGACTGGTGAGCCCAATACTGAGTACATAAGCGTTCTTTCAGTGTTTTCGATTGTTTGCAACGTCTTGGAGATGTGCGACTACAGACGTTGTTCGAAAAGCCGGTAACGTAAAATACAAATTCCCAAACCTGACAGAACGGGTGAAGAAGAGCTTTGTTTTGTGTATCTCCTGGCTATTATGTCAGGGTTACTTTATAGAAACACCCCCGCTTTGACCAGACTTCTATAGAACCAAGTCTCCGCAGGTATCCTTGTCATAGGGCAGCATTCCATCATCGCAGTTGTCTCGGAAGTGGTCGATGCAAGTTTGAGGAGTGTCTTCACTTGTCAGCCACAGGATACACTCTGCGAATGTAGTAAGAAATATAGCTAATAATGGCATTAAAATTACGTAATCTTTACACGCTCGCTAACTAAATCTCCTGTCAACGAAAGCTTGGTACGCACAGCTCTAGTGCGCACCTCTCCCTGCCATTAACCGGTACTGCGCTCAGCAGCTCCAGTGAGCGGTGTGTTCACTAAGGTCTATGGTTGCGACGGAGTCAGAGTTTTCCCGTACAGCCTCCCACAGACAGGTTTGGATATGAAACAAGTCAGATCAGAAATAAAAAAGGTCCTTGAGAAAGTGAACTCAACATTGTAACTTCCATTACTGGCCAGAAACTTACTGGCCAGAAACAATGAGTACTTTTAGCAAATAGGTGGTTTTTCGGCTCTTGCATTCCGCGTTATTTTTTTACCAGACTAATCCAGATAAACCGTACAGATGGCAGCCCGATAACTGTGAGCAATTTAATTGAGGGGATCTGGAGCGGGAAGGTCTTGAGTAGAAACGTTGTCTTGCCGTTTTCTAGTAAAATATGTATCTGGCACAAAGCTCGTGAGAGTTTTTGCGAGTAGCTTCTGTCCCCAATGCCCTTTGTCATCTAATCTAGGATTGCTAAACAGACTGCAGACCAAATCTCTTCCATACCGTCTCTCCGAATATCGCTTACCTTTACGATCCATCGTCGGAAACTCCAGCACAGCGCAGTCGTCGTAATCCGAGTACACGTAATCCTCGTCATAAACTGTAAACAATTCAACCAGGCCGTAAATTGCGATGATTGGCCTAAGCGTGTCAAAATGACGTTTTTTTCAAATGTTAACGGCTTTGTAACGGTTCCAAATAACGACAAATCATGTACTTGGGCAGATGTGTCGTTTTTACGCTTTATCTTAGTGTGTTTAAAAGAAAATAGCGGGCGAAAGCAGCGCTTATTTTGGTTTGGATGCATTATGGCTCTTTATTCCTACGAATTTCAACACTGAATACGGGGCGCGCAAAAAAAAAAGATTTTTTTTTTCATTGGAGAATGCTGGGCCTTTTAGATCTCTTCACCTGCTTAGCAAACAAAGCTTTCCAATCCGATGATGACAACTACCGCAAGTGCTGAGAGTATGAAAACGGCGCGACGAACCACGAAGGACAGGAGCAGCGCTTATGTGTTCTACTACACTATTACTAAAGTCATTTATTCGAATCTTTATTGGAAGGTATCTGGAGGATACTTTCCTCCAAATACCTTCTAATGAAGCTTCGCTTAAATGACTTTGGTTACAGTGATATTGGTGGCAGTTTTTCAGCTGTCTTTATAATGATGATCCAAGAGTGCAAATATGAAGTCAAGATACCGGACATTTTTATAGCTGCCAATGCCAATTCGCGAATGACAAGTAAATTGGTAGAGCCACACATTTTCAAGCAGAAGATGAAGAAAAACAAAAAAAGCGCGCCGCCCTCTCACACCAGCTTTATGAAATTCGACAGATGACTTCATAGGCCTGTTTTCTCTGTATGTTGTTAGTATTACCAGCAGTGTTTTTATCGTTCTAGTCGCTCCTATTTTTTAAGACTCTTGCACGACATGATTATTTATTTGCGCTTACAAAATCTTTGCAGGATAAATCTTTCACGGATTTGTTACACCTCTTGTAATTTCGGGTGTTTCTATTCACTACTAATCAGATTATGTGTACTCTCTGCAGCTGCAGCATGTTCCTATTTACCGTTGTTAATGGCGAGCACATTCGTCCCACCAGGCCCAAATCCTGGTATTATGTCGAAAGTAAAGTTCACCCTGCAACAAAAACCAAAAGCACTTAGTCAGGTAGAGCTGGCACATGAATTCAGGAATGGAGTTTTCAGCACCCTGTCGCTGAAGTCAGCCACAACACTTCCATCACGAGCGAACAGTACTTCGCAATATGGCGGCCGTGACTAAAAGCGGTATATTCCTGACTAAAAGCGGTATATTCACCAGCAGGACTCCGGCTCGGAGGCATGCATAGGAGGCCGCCCAAACGTCTCCTATCGGTGGCACTCTTTCCGCCGCACCGCATTCACATGGTCAGCCAGTAGGAAAGGAGGATATGAATGTCATCATATGATCCACCGGCTACGTCATGGGGCGCTACCACGGGCGCCAACCCGAACATGAGCGGCGAACTTACGAAACAAGTAAACGCCATTCAGTTCCCACCAGTAAAAAAAAAGAAAAGAAATGCAGATGGAGAGGATAGTCCAGGCTGGCCGAGAAGCAAGTCCCCGTTTTCACCGCCGGAAAAAGGAGCGGAAGCTACGTCACAGCGTCGCTACTCAAAGGTGTGGCATGCCCGCGGTCGCCCTCACTTAGAGAACAATTCATCCCCTTTTTGATTACCACTGTATAAACTATGGGACGGCTTATAAAATCCTTAAGAGGAAATGCAATAGCTTGAGAGTGCTGTCTTTGATTATTGATTTATGGGGTTTAACGTCCCAAAGCTGCTCAGGCCATGAGGTAGGCCTTAGTGAAGTGAAGTGAAGTGAAGTTTATTTTTGACATCGATTTGTCAGAGGTGACGGGACGAAAGGCAATTCATTTTTTGCCTGACGTGGCCCCGTCACCCGTTACATTGCTCAGGGGGTGGCAAATTACACAGCAAAGTACACAAAGCAAAACAAGAAAAGTAACATCGCATACGTACTACATGAATTATATGTAACGATTAATGGGTTTCACATAATTAACACAGATGCAATGGAAAATGAAGGAAACAACAACGCATAGCTAAAATGTCTATAGGACAAAACAAAAAAAAATGAAATAGCAAACAATGAGATCACAGAATTAACATACAGGCAAGGGGAGAAATAGCACGCAAACCAAAAACAATGAAAACCGCATCGCATACCTCTTACGTCTTCAGGACAACAAAACCAAAAATAGCGAACCTGGACATACACCCAGCGAGTAAAAGAAAATAAGCATAATAAAAAAAAAGTGGAGGGCTCCGGCTAATTTCTATCACCTGGTCTCCTTTAACGTGCACTTACATAGCACAGTACTCGGGACTCTAGCATTTCGTCTCCATCCAAATGGGACCGCCGCGGCCGGGATCGAACCCGTGTCTTTCGGGTCAGCAACCGAGAACCATAAACAATGAGTCACCAAGGCTGAAATTGTCTTTGATTTATTTCTTCCGCGTCGTCCTGCTTCCTAGGCTGCCGCTGACGTTTGGGTGGCGCCGACGTAGATGCACTAAACCGTCTACGAGTATCCTCAAGTACCCTAGCTTCGTTACTGTTACGTAGGCGCAAGAACCCACTTCGCTAGGGGGCTGTTTCGTAGCACGCTGTGACACGTGCTTCCTCGTACAAGGGCAGCTTGCGACTGCCCATTGGCCCACCGCGCGGCCGTTTTATACAGATTTGCCGACAAAATCTGGTCTAGTCCGTGTTTTCGCCGCTTCAATTTTGGCGTCCCAAATATAGGGGATGGGTCAACTCGGGTCCCATTGCGGAATCGAGGAATTCCTTGACATAAGGTGCCTTTTTTTTTGTGACAACTGTAAGCCTCAGATGGGCTCGCGTTATTTAGCAAGACTTCGACGCCTTTGGACACGTTTTAAAACATTGCTGACACAAAATCTAAGCCCGACGACAAAATTGCAACCCTTAACATTATCCATCAGTAGTGCTTGTTTTTCGTTGCGCCGCTGCGCCTAAAGAGAGACTACTGTTACGCCAAATCGCTGCAGGTACGCTCCTTCACATCTGTACAAATTGCGGCAAAGAAGCATTAGACTTCCTGATATGTAATGCCCTAGATAACTGCATTACTGGCGCAGAGAGCTCTTTTGTTGTACACGAAATGTTTTGAAGTTCTGCTGATAATAGAGCCAATTAATTTATTTACGTTAGTATTTACCAAGTTTTGGTTTATTGGTTTATTGGGGTTTAACGTCCCGAAGCAACTCAGGCTATGAGGGTCGGCGTAGTGAAGGGCTACGGAAATTTCGACCACCTGTGGTTCTTTAACGTGCACTGACATCGCACAGCATACGGGCCTCTAGAATTTCACCTTCATCGAAATTCGGCGTCCGCGGCCAGGATCGAACCCGCGTCTTTCGGGTCAGCAGCCGAGTGCCGTAACCACTGAGCCACCGTGGCGGGGTAATTTACCGAGCACTTGGTAAATTACCCCGCCGCGGCGGCTCACTGGTTACGGCACTCGGCTGCTGACCCGAAAGACGCGAGCTCGCTCCTCGTCTTTCGGAGTGCTTGTGCTGCGGAGCTTTCATCTTTTTTTTGTTGCCACCTTGGTTGTGTGATGTTTTTTTTTGTAACTGTGCTTCAATTTGCATGTACACGAGCTACCACCGCTCCATTTTGCTTTTTTTCTGTATCTTTTGCTTAAGTAAGGTCGTACAATAGTTTAAGCTAACATCGTGTTTTTGGCCATGACCATACCTTTGTAACAATAAAGCTGTGAGTTCAATTCAGTATCGGACTGCCGCCAAAGAAGCTTCAATCGCAATCATTGAGTGGAGCAGAATTTAGCCTAATTTTAAGCGGCAAGCACCTTGAGCGAAAACATCGCACTGCAAGAATTTAGTTTATACAGCTCCGAGAAGAACCACGTAAGAGACTGGATTCGCAGTGGCAAGGTGTACAGTACGGTCCACTGTTAAAGGGAACATGCGATCGCGCGGCCTCCGCGTTTCGCGGAACGCTACCGCCGAGAATTTGTGGGAGTTGTCGGCACAAGACGCATGCGCAGTAAGCATGGCAGCTGGTCTCTCCGCGCATGCGCTTCATGCCACCTGTTCTCGCCGCTTCTAGGCAGCAGGGCTTCGTGAAGAGCGGAGGCCACGCGGTCACATGTTCCCTTTAACAGTGGACCGTACTGTACCCGATGCCTGTGGTTCATGTGAGAATTGCACTTTCTTTTGCACACCAGAGGCCGACAATTGCTTCAATTACAGATGTTTGTTTAATTCTAGGTATCAAAGCCTTGCGATAAAAAGCAAAATATGGGTTCGAAGGTTTAACAAAAAGTTTTGATATTAACTGCATTGGGAAGCTAAGTGAATGAGCTACTTTTTGAGGTTCCTTTTTTGAAAACTAACCCATATGAAATTTATTTGCTATATTTAAATCATACATAAACTATTCTCACCTCGTTTAGGGTACGACATCCAAAACAAATCTAAACATCATACTTGGTCTCCATAAGAAGGCAGTTAGACTGATCGCTGGTGCGAGTTACACTGCCCACACGGAAATTTCATTTTCACAATATAGGACTCACCGTGCACATACCGCTTTGGGCTATCGCTTGCTGCACTGCCTTAGATTCTCTCCACAGTGCTCATCCTACTTCCTGAAAAATCTTGCTGGACTGAAGCCATATGAGAAATACTTTTGCACCATACGCAGAGAAGTATGGGATGTTCCTCGAACAAGGACGTTATACGGTAACCAAAGCCTTCGTTTCGTTTACAGTACACCCGAAATCATCATAGCCTAAAGAACCCAAACATCTTTACTGCCCCCAATAAAGACTAAGTTATATTTCATCAATGCCGCACAGTCTTTATGTTCTTTACCTAGTCGAGCTCTATCATTAGTGCGCCCTATTTCTTAGGTTCAGCCACGATGCTTGCATACTGCTTGATGATCCTTGACCATTAATTACTGTCTTCATTCTGATTCCTTTGTTTCAGTATTTCTACTTTTTTTGCCCTTTCCCATACTACATTATTTCATTCTCTGTATGTACGTTCGCCTTGAATGCGCATGTGTTCTGCCGCCCTGCCTTTACCAGGCCTTGAGCATCTCTCAAGCTAACCCTGTAGCTTTTCGCCCGAGGCCCATTTCCTGTATGTCTTTGGATAAACTTATCAGTTCAACTGCAGCATGGATGGATGACGGACCATAGGCCGGACGGTCCCCGTCTCTAATTCGAGGCCCTGCAAAGTGCTATCAGCTCTCTTAGGGTCAGTTTTTGTGCGTTTTCTGACCAAGCTGTTATCGAGAGGCGGTACTCATTTCCCTGGTGGTTCATGCAGAACGACGTGTGCTTGGACATGATGTCATCATCAGCACTGGGGTGAATGAGCTTTAGCAGCGTTCGATAATAGATTTGAAGCGCTTGTCACGCGGCTTCCCGCGCGATGTTGAGGAAGAGCTTCAGCACGGCCTACAGACGATCAAATGAAATAAAAGCAGAGAAAATATGAAAGCGAAGTTTTCGTCGGATTCCTGTAGTGAAGTTTGAAACTTCTCTTTTGTCATATTCATCATCATTTGTCAATAAAAATGATGTTCAAAAGTTTGTCGGTATCACCCGGGGCGCGCCGACAACGGGAGATAAAAACATTTCTTGCCTAAAAAACTGCCAAAATGGTCAAGATTCGCTGCCCGCATGGTTCGAATGAGTTTCTTGTTACGAGAGCCTTTCTTTCACTAGAGCTTTCTTCACCAGATACGCATGTTTTACCTGAATTCATTTAAGTTATTGGGAAAATGAAGCAGACTAATTCGCATAGTGAAAATATGTGCTAACGGCCCAGTTGAAACATACGCATTGTTGCCATTGAGAAAGAGCATAAAAGTTGCTTTCGGTGGGTATATGCCTATTCTCGTCCGTTTCACAGTCAGGCAGTCCAGATCTCCATCCTTGTCGATGTCGTAGAGAGCAATGCCATATGGAGAAACCGAAAGATCCTGGAACCAAAATGAGCGCCTGCTTAATCGTCGGCTTGACTGATACTGCCTTCTTGCTGTAACTACTCGCGCTGTTCACGCCACCTATTTATTTCTTTACACCATACTCCTAGCCTTGTAGGCTTTAAGCGGAAGTGGCAGATACGCAATAACCACAAAAAATTAGGAGTCACTTTGGCGACTAAAGTGGTGCAAGGCGAAAGCTGTTGTTGGAACTGTCTAGGATGTTCGACACAACGTATATGAAACGAGCAGCGTCGAACTGAATGGGGAAGTGCGTGGTGGTGGAGCGATCGCGATCTTCGTTCTTATCTGTTTTTTTTTTCAGCAGCGTCTCCTTCCGCGGGCGCTGTTGTCACTGCGGCGCGCGTCTTTTCTTTTCTCTTCCTCTTTCTTCTGACCTCTTCATTCTCCTCTATCTTAATTAGGCTAATTGATTAATTAAGCAATTAACTAAACTCAGTCCAACTTAGTTCGAGCATCACTATACGATTTCTTTGATTGGTTGCACGGTTACTAGCCAAAGTACAATTGGCCCCATTTGAAATTCGCGCACTGTGACGTCACGAGCATTTCGACCAATTGAAAAGCGTGACATTTTCTGTCGACAACTTCTGCTTACAACGATGAGGCATTAAAGGCTTCCGCCTTAATACTGAGTTCGATGTACAGAAGAAGTGCATAAGAAAATACCATGTCTCACACTTCTTGTTTACGAGAACAGAAAACCATTAAACAAACGAAGAGCCCAATTCATAGTAAATATTCTAACACATTTAAATAGAAAAGCACGATGCAGTTTGAGCATTCCAAAAACACTCACAACAAGAAAAACGGATTGCCTACACAGCGCCAAGCAATGTTGACAATGTAAGGCATTGCACACTTTTAACGCAGTGTGTGGGTGAATCACTGACACGAATTATCGCCATCACAACGGATGGCATTAAAGTTGATATAAGAATAATGACACCGCTTAAAATTCTACAGTCTCGGCTAGAAGTTCGTTCCATTCATTGACTCTACAAGGAAAAACTGAAAGCTTGAAAACTTCGGCACGAGAAGAAAAATCTCTTATTTTTCATTTTGAATGATGGGAACGCGTCGGACTTCCGGTAACAGTCTTGAAAAGTCTGGCAGCTTCACTTGAATTGTGGAAGCGAAAATTCCCAGTTCACTCTTCAGGTTACTGACGATAATAAAAAACAAAGGGTGCATAATCGATAGGAGTCACTTTATTCGACGCTGTTTTGATTTGAAAGAAAAAAATGGCGTCCAGAAAAAAAAAAAAAGAAAGCAACTCCCACTGACACCCGCATCCCTAATACCTTCGGAAAAGAGTTGTCGCTCTCATTTGATTTTACTATTAAATTATAAAAACGTACCACTTTACAGCCTTGTGTGAATGTTGGCTACTTGAAGTTGGAACGGCGGCAAGCATTAGTATTAAGGGGAAAGCCTTTAATGGCTCATTCTCCCGTTCGTCCACCGGCGTTACATCCAGCGCCTGGGGTGAAACGTCGACGAGTGCAGCTGACGTCATCAAACGAATTACGGGTGACCTCCGAGATATGTGGTTACTGCGTATTTTCCTTTCCTCAAATACAATTTTCGTTTTCTTCATTACTGCCTCTCTTTCTTCTTTCACTCCCACTTCCTCCTTTCCTGTACCACCGAGATGACAAATAATTACTGCGCCATTTCCTTTCCTCAAAAAAGCGTTGCATTCCAAAGGGAAGGCATCGCGCCGAACGGCTGGTGGCGTTCCGTGGACTACCTGGCAGCGCTGCAACACGCTGTTGAGTTGCACTCCTAAAGGCGAATTTAAGCGTCATTAATCAACAGTTAATTTGTATTGTAAAGAGGAAGATGAGCAGCGGCGGCCGCCGCTCCGCTAGCGCGCGGCGCGAGATCCCTGGCTGGATGACCGAAGCTCGGACCGGCATTTTGGCTAGCTGTCGCTAAGTTACTTTCCCCGGAAAGCCTTTGGCCAACGTCCTGGAGCTTCGCAGCAGAACGATCGCTCCAGCCATGTCCACCGACGCAAGCCAGTCATCTTCCCTTTCGCCTACGCCCGTCGTTTGCCCTGGCGCTCTCCGACAGCGGGACCCAGCCATTTTTACCGGGTCCGATGATCACGACGTGGAGGATTGGCTTGCCTCCTACGAGCGGATAAGCGGCCACAACCGGTGGGACGACGCCATGAAATTGAACAACGTGGTGTTTTACCTCTCGGACGTGGCCAGCCTATGGCACAGGAACCATGAAGCAGACTTTACCACCTGGTCTGCCTTCAAAAGAGCCTTTTCTGACATCTTTGGGCGCCCTGCAGTACGCAAGCTGCGCGCTGAACAGCGCCTGCGAGTGAGAGCCCAGCTGCAGGGAGAATCGTTCACGAGTTATATCGAGGATGTCATCAACCTCTGTTCAAGGGTAGACTCGTCTATGTCCGAGGCGGACCGGATTAAGCATGTCCTGAAAGGCATCGAAACGGAAGCATTTCAGATGCTTATCGCCCGGAACCCTACCACCGTTGCCGAAGTATTCAACCTGTGTCAGAGCTACGATGAGCTCCGCAGGCAGCGCATTCTGGTGCTACCACCTTCCGTGCAGCCTGACTCGCTTTCCAGCCTCGCCGTGACAACCTCCCACAGCTCGCTGCTTGACCAGATAAAAGACTTTGTACGTGAGGAGGTGGCTCGACAGCTGTCACTTCTTCACGGCGTGCAGGGGCCTCCCTCCAACCTGGATCCGACCCTACAAACGGTGATTCGCGAGCAAGTGACCGAAGCGCTACCACCTGTTCGTCCGCCGGTTCCCGCTGCAGCGCCGCTCACATACGCTGACGCCGTCCGAAAACCAAGAGCCGAACCGTTTGTCTCGTATTATCCTCCGACGCCGCCGCCTGCCTTTCCAACCCGACCACCTCCTGCTCGTGTCAACCCTTGGCGCACCCATGACAACCGTCCTATTTGCTATGCATGTGGTGTCCCTGGCCACGTTGCGCGCCTGTGCCGACGCCGTGTGCCACCACCCGTGGATGGCCCCAGGAGCTACGTCTACGCGGCACCACAGCCCCCGCCACGTCCGTCGGCTGCCGAACAGCTTGATGCCTCCGAACGCCGCCCGTATTCTCGCCGCCGTTCGCCATCCCCGCGGCGCCGTTCTGTTTCGCCACTGCGTCCTCATTCCCCTATGCGCCAGGAAAACTAGTTGCCGCAGTTCCCGAGGCAAGAACTGCGTATTCGGCGACAAGTTCAAGGCCTCGTTTGTCCCCAGCGAATGTTCTCGACGTTTCTGTGGAGGGCCACACCGCCTTGGCGCTTATTGATACTGGCGCTGCTGTTTCTGTGATGAATGAGAAACTGTGCCGCAAACTTCGCAAAGTGACGACGCCGTTATCCGGATTTTCGCTTCATACAGCTAATGCGCAGCGAATCTCGCCTTTAGCCGCCTGCACAGCCAGGGTTATCATTCACGGTTCCTTATATACTGTTGAATTCGTCGTTCTCTCATCGTGCTCGCATGACATTATTTTAGGTTGGGACTTTCTTTCCCAGCATGAGGCCCTCATCGACTGCGCTCGTGCCGAGCTCGAACTTCTTCCGTGCAGTGCTCCCTCGCCTGATACGTCATCTTCGTGGGGCAAACTGTCTGTGGCTGACGACATCGAGATTCCTCCGTGCTCATCTGTTCCTGTCTCTGTCTCCTGCCTCACCGCATCTGACGGCGCCGTCGTCTTTACACCATCCGACGTCTTCATCTCTTGACACGGTCTGCCTCTGCCATTCGCTGTGCTCACTGTTCAAGACGGCTGCAGCCTCATCCCGGTCTCGAACCCTTTTTTGAGCCCCTGCATATTTCTCCGTGGCGAATGCCTTGGCAAAATTCAGCCCGTCGACTCTTTGCTCGATCCCGAACGATGCGCCGAATCATGTTCTCTTGCTACTAATTCTCTTACTTTGCCCGCATCTCCCGTTGTGGCCACAGACGATGCCTTTGCCGATTCCGTAGACGCCAGTCTTGCCACACCGCAACGCGCCCGACTACTTCACATACTGAACCAGTTTCGCTCTTCTTTCGACGTGGCTCAAAACCGACTCGGCCGCACGTCTACCGTGACCCATGAGATCGACACCGGAGCCCACTTGCCGCTTCGTCAACGCCCGTACCGAGTTTCGGCTGCCGAACGCCAGATTATCAACACACAGGTGGACGACTTGCTTCAGCGAGGCGTCATCCAACCATCCAGTAGTCCATGGGCCTCTCCTGTGGTTCTGGTGAAGACAAAAGATGGCACAATACGATTTTGCGTCGATTATCGGCGGCTTAACAAGATCACCCGCAAAGACGTTTACCCGCTGCCGCGAATCGATGATGCCCTTGACTGCCTCCAAGGCGCGGAGTTCTTTTCTTCTTTAGACCTGCGTTCGGGGTATTGGCAGGTCCCTGTGGCGGAGGCTGACCGTGCCAAGACGGCTTTTGTTACACCAGATGGCCTGTACGAATTTACCGTCATGCCTTTCGGCCTTTGTAATGCCCCAGCGACTTTCGAGCGAATGATGGGCTCCATTTTACGCGGCCTGAAGTGGACCACGTGCCTGTGCTACTTAGACGACATTGTCGTCTCCGCGCCTGATTTTGAGACGCACCTTCACCGCTTGGAGCACGTGTTGACATGTTTAACTGCCGCGGGGCTCCAACTTAATCTCAAGAAGTGTCGCTTTGGCGCCCGCCAACTGACAATATTAGGTCACGTTGTCTCTAAGGATGGCGAGCTTCCTGACCTAGCCAAACTTCGTGCCGTCGCTGAGTTCCCCAAGCCGTCGACTCAGAAGGAACTTCGCAGCTTTCTCGGCCTGTGTTCTTATTTCCGACGGTTCGTCCGCAATTTCGCCTCTATCATCGCACCACTTACGAACCACCTTCGGGGCGCCAACAACCTGTCCGATTGGTCACCTGACTGCGACGACGCCTTCATCACCTTACGTCGGCTGCTCACAGCGCCTCCCATTTTACGCCACTTCGACCCCACTGCTCCCACTGAAATTCACACCGATGCCAGTGGCGTTGGCCTCGGCGCTGTCCTTACGCAACGTAAACCCGGATTTCCCGAGTATGTCGTTGCCTACGCGAGCCGTGCACTGACAAAACCGGAATCCAACTACTCAGTAACCGAGAAGGAATGCTTGGCGATTGTTTGGGCGATCGGAAAGTTTCGCCCTTACGTTTATGGCCGCCCTTTCGATATCGTCACGGACCCGGTCAACTACATTGTCGACCCGGTGACACCCTCCACAGATCAACGCCGACGCAGCCGCGAGACTGTTCATGTGTCACGCCTGAAGCCGTACTATGACCCGTGTGTGTTGTCGTCTCCCTGACTCGCCAGGATGGCTTCGCCTTCAGCCCGGGAGTAATTGTAAAGAGGAAGATGAGCAGCGGCGGCCGCCGCTCCGCTAGCGCGCGGCGCGAGATCGCTGGCTGGATGACCGAAGCTCGGACCGGCATTTTGGCTAGCTGTCGCTAAGTTACTTTCCCCGGAAATCCTGCTACAGTATTAGTAATTAATCAGTAATTAACCATTAAACGGTAATTTGCCATTACTTAGTAATTAGTCGTGACGTCATCCAGTGGTGACGCACTTTAGACAGTCCAAATCCACCTGAATTTTTATTACAAACTCATGGTGGGTGCGGTCAGAACCCTACTGCCCAATATTTGCCGTGCTTGAAACTGCCGCTCCATCCCTTGTTATTATCTTAGGAAAAGAAAACCTGAACCTCATATTCTTTATTTCGACTACAGCTGGTGTGCCGCTTTTTGCGTGTCGCATTCACTTGTACATTCCTCGGTTAGTGTCTCTAGCTTTCCAGGGCCATTTATCTCCTGGCATGCCACATGAAGTAATGACTATTAATAGACTGCTTGTCACGTAAAAGTGTACGTGTCGAGAACAGAACCCTGCTGCTCATTATTTGCCGTGCTTGAAACTGTCGCTCCAAACCTCGTTATTTTCTAAGCAAAACAAAAAATAAAACGTATATCTTTAGTTCAACAACAGCTGGTATTACTCATTTCTTTGTCGCATTTACTTGTTCATTCGTTGACAGGTGTCTGACACTCCAGGGTCATTTATTTTCCGACATTCCGCACGAAGTAATGTATATTCATAAAATGCTTGTCGCATAAGCGTTTGTCTCTGCGCACTTGTCGAGAACAGAACCCTACTGCGCAGTATTAGCAGTGCTTGAAAGCATTTTGTAAAGAAAAAAAGCAGAAAGTTAAACTACTCAAACTATAAATAGCATTCTTCTTACTTGTGCCACAATCTCGTGTACAATCCTCCACAAGTGCCTTTGAGATTCCAGGGTCATTTATTTTTCGACATTACAAATAAAGTAATGAATATCCAGTAACAGAGTGCCACGTAAGAGTTAGTCGCTACGCAAGCATCACTGTGCACGAATGTTGTGTTTTGGATTGCTTGTAGGCTAGGTACCGTTTGTACATCGCTGGCAAAGCACAAAAAAAGCAGTGTTCAAAGGAGTACGTACATCCTTTCACGGACTGCTCTGCTTGAGTTGTCCATTGAGAAACGTCATCAATAAGTTATCCACACGCGTGGATGTTTATGGTGTGATAAAGGGATACAGATTGCGATTCGAAGTAACTGAATGACTAGGGTCTCAGCGCCTGCTTATGGAAGCATTGAAGTCTTTCGATAATGTGTGAAGTATGCATTTTTCCCGGTAAAAAAAAAAAAGCTGCATATGAGGTCAGTGTGAATAAAGGCCTAATATAGGCATGACAAGTTTTGAGCACGGCAGTTTCAATTAACGTCTCTGGCCATGCATGCCATCACACAGCACGTTTGTAAAAAGCGGAATAGCCGACTTATACTTTCGCGAGGCATTACTCATGCCTAGCGAAACTGTTCTCTTCACAAAGTGCATAACACTTTTGATGATCATGTTGAGAAGTACTCCACGGTTGGCTCGTTTCTCTAACAGGTACGAGGAGATAGGTTCGGTTTTCAGCGAGAAAGCTACATTGTTTGGAAGGGGATGCCGCTACACATGTGCCTGGTATGTACTCGTACTTACGCTTTTGTAGGTAATTGATAGCTTTGTTATCCTTGCTTTGGTTCATGATACGTAGTAGTGTATGACTGTGCACATGTGTACCCTTGCCACATGGAGCATTTTTTTTCAAGGCAGTATTATCAGTTGGGCTCCAGCGCCATCATCCTTGTGTGCAAGAGGAGGATCTGTTGCGTAAAGTTTCTGCTCCTTTATCTTTTCTTTTTGGCAGTTATCGCGTGGCCAATAGCTCGGCTGATTTGGAGGAAAATAAAAATTCACCCTTGTTCCTTATTACGGTGTTCTGGGCCAGACACAATGTTCATCCCTTCGCATTCTGGAAAATTCTACGGCAGAGGCCTCAACAGGAGTGTCATAGCCGTTAACAAGTAACTACTTTCTGAAACACACACGAGATTTAGCGCATTTGTCGAGTTTTTTTCTGATTGAGCGCCGCAATATATGGCTCTTTCCGAGGTCATGTTTCCTACCGCAGCAACTTGTCTTAACTCCTTTTCCTGGAAAGACCACATAGAGCTGTCCTTTTGCTGCTAAATCAACTCAGTGCAATGAATTGATGTGCAGAAACTTGGGGGGCCATTTTTTATGAGTAGAACTTCATGGGCTCTCGAGCACAGTTGAGAGAAAAGGAAAAACAACGCAGTTTCCGATCAGGTGTGCCTATTGTCCGACTAAACCAGGTCTTCAGCACTGCCGGTCTTTTGGACACCTTCCCGCAAGAAGTAATCGAGCAGAAACGAATCTCGAGGGGAATTTACTGCCACACCGGTTTCAATGAACGCCACGGTGCGTCCTTGAAAACGCCTTCATATTTTCTTAAGGGTTCGCTTTTTCTGGGAGGGGTTCGAGTGTTCCTCGCGTTAAATGGTGTCGGTGGAGACGACATTTCCCCGCACCAAGCGGCCGCGTCAGACGGAAGTGGCGTTGTCAGGCGGACAAGTTCAACGCTGCATTAGCTTCACTTTACTTCACTTCACTTTATTCATCTTAAAGACCCCCTTCACATGTCACTGTAGTACGATACAAGTGGTTACAGTGGATAATAATGAAGATGGGCACGTGATGGCGGCAACATCGGCAGGGAGGCCATTCCAGTCAATAATGGTGCTGAGAAAAATGGGACCTGAGAAAGTTGCAGTACGCGATAGAGGCCGGGCGATCAGAAACGGGTGTATAGTGCGGTGAGATATGCGGGTCGGATCAGAAATGTAAGGTGTTTGATTCAGAGTGCTATGGAAAAACTCGTGGAGCAAACACATGCAGGCGACGCGACGGCGAGCTTCCAGGCTATCGAGGCCGAAATTATTTTTTAGAGATGAAACGCTGGTCGTATATGAATAGGCAGAATGAACGAAGCGAATGGCGCGGTTTTGAACTGATTCAAGTGAATTTGCTAGGTATATTTGGTGTGCATTCCAGATGAGACTGGCGTACTAGAATTTAGGTCTAATAAGGGTTTTGTAAGCTAGAAGTTTCACGTGCTGCGGTGCATGACGAAGATGGCGTTTTAGGAATCCTAGAGATCTTTTAGCAGATGATATGATTGTGGTAATGTGTGTTCGCCAAGAAAGATCGCTAGAAAGTGTTACACCTAGGTACTTATATGATTGGACGCTTTCTATAGATGAGTTGGCAACTTTATAGGAAAAAATAAGGGGGTTGCGTTGACGCTGAAATGTGACCAGTTTGCATTTTTTAGCGTTTAGTGTTACTAGACAGGCTTTTTACAAATAAGTCCCCGAATGCCAAAATAAGCTTCCATTGTCTTCGAAAAGAGTGAGCGAGTCGGGGCGCTTGCGGTCATAATACCGCCACGGTTGTTCGACCATACATAAGAAAACCTCAGAGCCTTCTGCATGGAAGGTGCAATCATTACCAAAAGTCACCAGGTGCCGAAATGCGACCGTCGCGACCGGCATCAAACCCGCGTCTTTCGGGTCAACAGCCGAGCACCATAACCACTGAGCCTCCACGGTGGCCACCCCAATTCAGTCACTGCGGAATTTCAGTTGTCAGTGTTTTTACTACTTTTCTATTTTCCGTACTCTTCTCTTACCGCCTCTCTACCTTCCAAAAACCCCTCTACAAAGCTGAGTAAAACGTCGCGCGGTTTAAAAACTGGCCCAATTCTCTATATTTCGTTAAATAGCCTCTCTCTTTCCCTCTTACGTAATGCAAACAAAATAAACTTCCCGGTGAGTCTATTCGCCTAGGATTTCTTTTCACTGCTGTAGAACACAAAGACTACGCATCATGTAGACGCGCAATCCCAAACAGCCGCAATAACGTATTCAAGCAGACCAAATAGTATCGACAGCTTTAGACAGCGGCGCGACTTTCATGGAACTTTTGTAATAAGCTTTTCTTTTGTTCAACTTCGGACCATGATATCTACCAGTCACATTCATCACTTTGATAAACCCATTCACATGCTTCAGAAATCCGATGATTTTTGTTTCAGCAACCAAATTCTGTTCTAGCCCTCAGGTCAGAAAGCGGGCTTCAGTGAACTTACCTTGAAAGCATCCACGGTCTCGCGCTTAAGCTGGTGCTTTGCTTTGCCGGAAGCAAGCGGCAAAGCTAGTAGCAGAGTACAAGCGCCGGCCAACATCGCTCGAAGATAGCGTACCATCATATTACCGGGTAAGCAATGGACTGCAGTCACTCAGCGTGCGGCCTATTTATTATGCGAGACCAAGACCGGAAATGTGTCACCCAAGCCTGTATAATATGAATGACGTTATCGTTGTTATGACTTTCGTGGTCTTGCCCGCTTAGTAACTCCGGTTTATTCACACTCGACTGCGAGATTTTTTTTTTTATAATATCACTAAGGAAAGCGGCATTTATAATCAGTCCTTTTAAGCCATTGGTGGCGAGAGCGGCACCGCCTGACAGGCAGAAAAAACAAGCACGGTACATGTACACAGAATAAGTCAATGAACCCGAGTACAGGACATGAAAAAATGTGTATTAAAATTTATACGGTATCTACGCACATTTCGCAGTCAGCATAACAAAAACATGGAACTCAGAAACCGCAATCTGCACGGACAAAATAGTCGAACGAAGAATAGAGAAAAGCACACGCTAGTCAGACTGCCAAAATGCAAAGGTGATTGCACATCCTGGAACACGAGTTATACGGGCAACCAAAACGTAATTCTAAAAATATGCTTTTAAAAACAGATGTCTTAGCAGTCTTTTTAACTTTTATCTTGTTTTTGTACAGAAGACGCCAGGTGGTAAAATATTGAAGTAGGTTGGAACGTAATAAGCACAGGTTCGAGTACCATATCTTGTAGAACATCGTGGACTCCAAAAACTTCTTTGGGCCTAAAGCAATGGGAGGAATTATACGAGTGAGGGATTCTCCGAACTAGAAACGTTTTAAAACAACCGTCTGCCTGAAAAGCTTATTGGAATTCGGCTTTCAAAAAGTATTGTGAAATGGTCTGCGTCAGCATTCAAATTTAAATCATAAGATATGATTTTTAAGAAGGAGTGTAATATATCGTTTATTCTGTTGTGCTACCAAACTTCACAGTGCCCGTAACAGTTACTCAATATTGCAGGAATTCTGTAGCCTAAGGCGTGAGTAATCATTTTCCTTACCTATAAGGGCACGTTGTATACGGTTGTATAGAATAGACACGATACGGCCCGAAGTTTTTTTTTTTTTTTACAAACACCAGCCAGGTGGCTGTTCCAAGAAAGGCCGGTCTCAATATACAAGCCCAGGTACTTTACTACAGATGAATACTATAGAGGCTTACGAGAGCAAGACGACCAATGTGACCAATGAAAACGAGAGGGTAGTCAAGGCTAACCTTCTCCAAGGAATTATAGAAGCAGATTCCTTGTGTCTTAGATACATTTATGCTAATTAAGCTCATTAGAAATCAGTCCACAGCTTTTGTGGCAGCAGACTATTGTATCGAAGAGATCAGAAATTATGAGAAGTTCAAATCAGAGTGTCATCGGCGTAATGATAGAGAGAAGCAAGCATGACACTGTGGAGGTGATTTACATTTATACTGAGTAATAACGGAATGAGTAAATATGTAGATATTTTTTTTAAATGTACATATTCAAGGTACCCGCAGCGGGGGCTCAGTGGTTTAGGCGCTTCTCTATTGAGCCGGAGTACCCGGGTTCGAACACAACCGCGGTGGACGCGTTTCGATGGAGGCGAAATGCAAAAGGCACGCGTGTGCTGTGCGATGTCAGTGCACGGTAAAGATCACCAGGTGGTGGAAATTATTCCGGATACAGCTGACATGTTTGCTCACTGTCTGATGGATCGTCCGAGATCACGGGTCTAGTGAACCAATATTTGTGTCTTTTTTTGCGGCAGTTCGTCACTAATGGCTGAAATTGCAGTTTCCATGTAGTGTTTGGTGTTTTCAATGCTCTCGCGCGTTTCAGCAGTTTGGTGTTCTAGGTATTGTTGGTAGGCTCGGAACTCTTCTATGAATGATCTTAGTTCTTGGTATATCTCCCCGAGCAAGGGTTGTGGCAGTAACGCTGTGGCAGTGGAACCGCCGGGGACTTAAGCGGAAACAAGCGGCCCTTAGCCTTTACATCTCCTCTACGGGAAGGGCGCTCCTGAGAAGGTTGGGTCGGAACACGTGCGGACTGGTAGACAGATACGCGGACGCACCGGACGACCTTAGAAAGACCTTTAATGTAGGACCCCTGCCTAAAAACATGGTTCCTAACCTACACGAGGACAGACGAAAAGCAAGGGCCGAGCAGATAGAAAGGAGGCTAGGCCGATCAGAGAACACAGTCTATACGGACGCCTCCATGTACGTACATGCAGGGAAGCGCTTAGCCGCTACGGTGGTAGTTAATAGCACAGGAGACATGGCCACATGCGCCTCAGTGGAGGTCGTGGGCATAACGGAGGCCGAGGAAATTGCCGTCGCGCTGGCGGTAGCAGAAGGCTATAGGAAAGGCCGATCCCTAAACATCTTAACAGACTCGAAAGACACGTGTAAAAACTATACGAAGGGCAGAATTAGCGGCATGGCCCTCAGGATAATCAGTGGGGCAGCAGCCTCTGCTGAGAAGACACCCATACAACACATAATCTGGGTCCCAGGCCACGCAGGCGTAGCGGGGAACGAAAGAGCAGACAGCCTAGCTCGAGGGCTTACATACCGAGCAGGCATGTCAGATGTTTTGAGCTTCAGCTACTAGCATGCGCGGGGGGATACACGGAGACATTACAACTATACAGGGGGACTAGATTCAAGTACCCACCACCACACAAAGCCCTCACGAGGGAGGAAGCAGTCGGCTGGCGTAGGCTACAAACAAACTCCTTCCCCAACTTGTACATCTATAACAAGATGTCACCAACACAATACAGAGCAAACTGCCCCTGGTGCGGCGACACACCCACACTATACCACATCACATGGGAGTGCGAACGAAATAAAGCATTCCACCAACACGAATTCCCGAGTGCGGAGCAATGGGAGAGCCGGCTCACCAGCAGCGAGCTCGCGGCCCAAAGGGCCTTAGTGCGGCACGCTACTGATGCAGCGAGACTCAGTGGAGCCCTGGACTAGGGGCCCAACCTTGCTGAAGAGAAGCCTCAAGTCGCCGGCGCCACGAAAGACGACGGAGGCTTCGAATCCGCGAATCTCTTAAAAGATCTCAATAAAAGTTTTATACTACTACTACTGTGGCAGTAACGCTGTGGCAGTGGAACCGCCGGGGACTTAAGCGGAAACAAGCGGCCCTTAGCCTTTACATCTCGCAAGAAACAGCCCCCGGCAGCCACACTGCGACAGGAGCCACTTGCGACAGGATTAAAACTCATGAGTTACAGAGTGTACCAACCCGATCAACTCTCTGCCATACTAGCTCACAAATCATACACAGCCGTAATGCCCCAACAGATACTCGACGACATAACATATTGCTACATCACCCTCCTGCCTATACGGAGAGGCGAGGAATGCATTCATATATTGAACGAATACAGCCCACCTGAGGACCGACACCCCAGGCTAGGCCATCTCGTTGAAAGGTTCCTGGCGCTAGCGGGCAAGGCTACCAGTTTGATTGGGGGGGTGGAGGGGTATTCAACGCCCCGCACCCTTTGTGGGTGTACCCGAAGGCCACACCCAAGGGTCAAATATTGGCCTATATAATTACCCGAGATAGACTCACGCTCATAACGGACCCCGCGTTACCAACCAGACTGGGCAATAGCGTCTCCCTGGATACTTGCCCAGACCTTACGCTTGTAAAAACGCAGCTAATCCGAATTGGAGCAATACGAACTTGCCTCTTGGTAGTGACCACTATATCCTCGCCACCGCACTCACTACAGGCAGATACAAAAAAAAAAGATCGCAACCGCGCGACTCACAGACTAGCTCAAATGGGGGGCATCTCCGTAAAATACGTTGTGGGGTTAGTTGGTTATGCATTTTCTCTTCAAATTTAAGCAGCGCTAGCTTTTAAGACGAATACACAGAGCACATGAAAGGATGGGCGCTGACTGCAACTATGTTTATTGAACACGTTTTTTTGTAGAGCATATAAGAAGACGACCGTGAGCGCATGCGCATCGACGACTGACCACAGAAGGAAAGGCCGAGAAAACGGAACGGGGGCCAAGAGTAAACTGAGGTCGCTTTTTTTTAAGGCGGAAGCCTTTAATGCCTCATCGTTGTAAGCAGGAGCTGTCGACAGAAATGTCACGCTTTTCAGTTGGTCGAAACGGTCGTGACGTCACAGTGCGCGAATTTGAAACGGGCCCAATTGTCCTTTGGCTACAAACCATGCAACCAATTAAAGGGATTGTATAGTGATGCTTCAAGTAAGTTTGACTGAGTTTAGTTAATTTCTTACTTAACCAATTAATTTAATTAACCTTTCTAGTCAGACCACATAAATAAAACCGAGTAAGAAATTGGCCGAGCTTGGGAATCGAACCCCGGTCTCCGGAGTGCAAGTCGAGCACGCTACCACTCCGCCATGCCAGCTTTTTTTTTTTCTTTATTGCCTTCAAAGGCGTGGGAATACAGTGCATTACAACATATGTGACTATTTACATGGCTATTTACATGGCTACAGCACTCCTCCCTTCCAGCGACCATTCCAACTTCTTCAGTTGGGATAGATTCTGGAAAAGGGATACAATTTCTTCGTCAAAACCTCGGTCTTTCAACACATCGTAAATTTTCAGGACACTCTCAACAAAATATTGATACACAGATCTGGCTCCAGGATCGCAATGGCGATATGCCATGGCACTACGCCACACAGCATGCAAGCCAAGTAGAAAAAAGGTGTCATATGGAGCTCCATCGTCTTCGACAGGCAGAAACCTAATGCCGTGCGGAGTGAGCGGCAAATCTTTCTTTATGGTTCGCTGCAACACGTCCCAAAAGAAAATTGCATTATTACAGTCGACAAAAACATGGTCAATTGTTTCCTCCTTCCTACACAGAAGGCCCCACGGGACGTACATGTCTCTTTCATGTAACCAGCTTTTAACAGGTAAGGTACCTGTGTGCAGCTGAAAGAAGAAAGTTTTTGCTAAAGGCGTTACCCACATTCTTCTTACCCTCTTTAACACATTTTGTCTCGGTGGGGCCCCAAAGGCCGACCGATACAAGGGAGCGGGAAAAAGGACGTGTAATAAGTCTTTCTTAAGTTGCCTTTTCTTCACAGTTGTCAAATATTCTCTGGAAAAACGGGTGACAAGGAATCGATAAGATGCGACAACCTCACGAAGGTAACGAGACACACTGTAGCGACCACCTCCGGCAGAGGAGATTACAAAGTCTGGGAGTGCATTTGGCAACATAAACTGAACAAAACACTGGAGGAAAGGGTTTCTTCTTTCGCGGAGAAACATGAAGCGCATGACCAATTGGCTTAAAAACAAGTGAGAGAGGGAGAGACCCCCCTCGGCGACTCGCCGAAAAAGATTCGTTCGGGAGGTTCTCTCCCAACTGGACTGCCATATAAATGTCGCAAAGATGCGATGGAACTTCTGTATATTCACCCGTGTACAGTACAACACCTGCAAGATGTACATTACCTTTGCTGCTAGAAAAACATTGCATATCGTGGCACGCGCGAACACTGAAAGGTCGCGCCCACGCCATTTAGACGTCATCTCTCTCATTTCACCGGCCTTCTTGCTCCAGACCGAATCGCTTTCACGATAGCAATCAAGAGGCACCCCAAGATATGTGCTCGGTGTAGTGGACCAGTGAACATTTTCAAATACATCTGGAGTCATGTCCCATGCGCCATGCCACAAACCAATGCACTTATCTATGTTTAACATGCTCCCACTCTGGGCACAAAAATCTTGTGTTGTTTTCAGTACAGCCGTAATGCTTTCCCTGTCCGATGCAAAAAAGGCAACGTCATCCGCGTAAGCAAGCACACGAACTTCACACGAGTGGAAGCCAAAACCGCGTATTTCTTCATTCTGCAAAATTTTCTGGCAGAGTGGTTCAAGGAACAGTGAGAACAACAGCGGCGACAATTTTGGCGTACAGATGAGCGTACATCAATACGGCGCGACAGTTCACCATTTATGACAAGATTTGTGGTGCAGTTTCTGTAAGCCATTTTTACACCATCGCGTATAACTTTACCAACACCAACATAGTCCAACAAATCAAAGAGGATGTCATGTGGCACCCTGTCAAATGCCTTAGCGAGATCGATCTGCAGCATGGCTACCTGCAGGGATTCGCTATCACAAAGTTCTAAAACACTCCTGGCAACATGGATGTTCGTGTGTATCGTCCTGTTTTTAATACCAAATGTTTGATGGGGGCCGATTAAATCCTGGTTTACATACAGCCTGGAGTCGTCTCGCCAACACCTTCATCAGCACCATGCACTCCGCCATGCCAGCTCGATGGTTTGGAATGAACAAAGGTGCGTCTAGTGAATACGGTGTCTTCGTTCACTCCGATCTTCATTTCCTCAAATAGAATTTTCAGTTTCTTGATTATGGCCCCTTTTTCTCTTTCTTCTCTAACTCCCACTGCCTCCCTTCTTGTACGGTGCGGTTCGGGTGTCCACCGAGATGAGAAAGAACTACTGCGCACTTTCCTTTCCTCAAAAAGCGTTGCGTTCAAAGGGCAAGGCATCGCGCCGAACGGGTGGTTGCGTTCCTCCCTTCCTGTACGGTGCGCTTCGGGTGTCCACCTTGATTTCAGAGAAATACTGCTCCATTTCCTTTCCTCAAAAAGCGTTGCGTTCAAAGGGCAAGGCATCGCATCGAACGGGTGGTGGCGTTCCTTCCGTGGACTGCCTGGCAGCGCTGGACAACACGCTGTGGAGTTCTATTCCTATAAGCGAAGCTTAAGCGTCATTAATTGGCAAACAAGTACTTAGTCATTAACCAGTAATTAGTCATTGATTAATAATTTGTCATTACTTCGTCATCAATTATGTGTGACGTCATCAAGTGGTGACGTCACCAGTGTCACGTAGGCAAAGTGGTGCGGAAAACAGAAAACGCTTTCGCCTCTGCGCACTTAGGCAGTCAAAGTGCCCCTGAATTTTTACTGACTTAAAAGCGATTACACATAGTCATGTGAATAGTTAATTATGGCGTCACAAAATCAGTGACGTCACCAATCATCAATTCGATATACTAATGACTGCACCAATCAATCAGCAATTGGGTTGCTATATCGATTTACTACGGGGGCCGCCATCTTGAATTCCTCGACTTAAAAGCGATTACACATAGTCATGTGACTAGTTAATTATGGCGTCACAAAATCAGTGACGTCACCAATCATCAATTCGATATACTAATGACTGCGCCAATCAATCAGCAACTGGGTTGCTATATCGATTTACTATGGGGGCCGCCATCTTGAATTCCTCGACTTAAAAGCGATTACACATAGTCATGTGACTAGTTAATTATGGCGTCACAAAATCAGTGACGTCACCAATCATCAATTCGATATACTAATGACTGCGCCAATCAATCAGCAATTGGGTTGCTATATCGATTTACTATGGGGGCCGTCATCTTAAATTTCTCGAACTCAGAAAATTTCACGCCGAAGGGAGGTGGTAGCATACCCCAAGAAATCGATAAACTTGATGAATAAGAGCTAACGACGTTAAAATACTCAGCAACGCAACGCTTCATGAACGGCAGCACAAACAATAGAACGCTCCAAAATGATCATTCATTATCTGCAGTCGGTCACGGGGATCACGCGGCATACCGCAGAACAGCAACGCATGAATACATGATGAGCACAGTCTGACTTGCTACCTAATTCGCTGGTGACCCTAGTACTGAATACATAAGCGTTCTTTCAATGTTTTGCATTGTTTGCAACGTCTCGGAGATGAACGACTGCCAATGCTGTTCTTTACAAAGCCGATAACGTAAAATATAGATTTCCAAACTTCGCAGAACAGGTGTAAGAGACCTTTATTTTGTATATCTCCTGGCTATTATGTCTGGGTTATTTTATAGGAACATCCCCGCTTTGACCAGGCTTCTATAGAACCATGTCTCCGCAGGTATCCTTGTCATAAACGAGCTTTCCGTCATCGCAGTTGTCTTGGAACTGGTCGATGCAAGTTTGAGGGGTGTTTTCTTTTGCTTCACTTGTCACCCACAGGGCACACTCTGGGAACGTAGCAGGAAAATATAGTTAATAATGGCACGAAAACATTACGTAATCTTTACGCGCTCGCTAACTAAATCTCCTGTCAGCGAAATCTTGGTACGCACAGCTCTACTGCACACCACTCCCTGCCGTTAACCGGTACTGCGCTTAGCACCTCCTGTGAGCGGCGTGTTCGCTAGGGTCTACGGTTGCGACGCGGTTAGAGCCTGTTTCCCATACAGCCGCCCACAAACGGGTTTCGGTATGAAACAAGTCAGATCAGAAAGAAAACGTTCTTGAGAAAGTGAGCTCCACATTGTAACTTCCTTTACTGGCCGGAAACTTACTGGCCAGAAACAATGACTACTTCTTGAAAATGGATGGTTTTTCTGCTCTGACATTCCACATTTTTTCGACAAACGAATCCAGATAAACCATATGGACGGGAGCCCGATAACTGAACCATTTGATCGAGGGGACCTGGGCCGGAAGGATTTTGAGTAGAAACGTTGCACTGCCGTTTTCTAACAAAATAAGTATCTGGCACAAAGCTTGTTCGTCCACACAGCCATTTGTCATCTAGTCTAGGATTGCGAAACAGACTGCGGATTAAACCTCTTCCACACAATCTCTCTGAATATCGCTTACCTTGACGATTCACCATCGGAAACTCGAGCACAATGCAGTTCTCATAGTTTGAGTATAAGTAGTGGTCGAATAGTGGGTGGTCATAATCTGTAAACAATTCAACCAGGCCATAAATTGTAATGTTCTTCCTAAACGTGTCGAAATGGCAATTGATTCATTTCATTTCATTTATTTTACCCTCAGGGCTTTCGCATTACAGAGGGGGTGGGACACTAAAATACAATACATACATCAAAAACAGGGCTATATACTACGAGGGGGTACCCAAAAGAAACCGGACTAATTTTTTTCGTCGGCAAAGCTTGTGTGGTACCGCGTTTTGCCACTAGGAGCGCATAGAACGAACATTCCAGAGTCAGTAAGCCGAGTGCCGTCGTTGAAGGAGGTCAGACTAGTTTAGGCAGAGTTTTAGAGTGACGACTGTTTTGTGTGAATGTCGTTTTTGCAATGGCTGATTTTCGTGAACAGCGTGCGCCGGTGAAATTCTGATTTTTGCTCGGAAAAAGTTGAATGGAAACGCTTGAAATATTAAGAAAGACGTACAAGTACGATGCTATGGGGACAACTCAAGTGTTCCTGAATCGAATCCTGAATCAAAGGAACAATCATGCCAATGGAAAACTTCAAATTTACCTCGCCTCAAGAAAGCTCGTCAGGTGAAACCAAACCTCAAAACAGTCCTGATTTGTTTTTTCGACGTGAGAGGAGTCGTCCATTGAGAATTTGTTCCGCAGGGTCAGACAGTTAGCCAGGCTTTATTCTTGGATGTTTTGAAAAGATAGGGCAAAAGTGTGCGGTGGAAGCGGCCAGATTTGTGGCGGTCGGGTGACTGGTTTTTCCATCATGGCATTGCCCCTGCTCACACAGCCCTGTCTCTGCGACAATTTTGGACCAAAAATGGCATGACCCCTATTCCTCAACGCTCATACTCTCCCGACCTTGCCCCGTGCTACTTTCTTTGTTTCCTAGAATGAAAAAATAGGTGAATGGAAAGCGGTTCGCTGATGTTGCTGAGGTGAAGAAAAAAACGACGGAGGCACTGTCAAGCATCACAAAAGATGAATTTAAACAATGTTTCGAAAAATGGAATGAAAGATTCGACAAGCGTATCATTGCAAGTGGGGAATACTTTGAAGGAGATTGAAGGTCTGTGCTTACAATGTGAACAATTAAGTTCAAACAAAAATAAGTCCGGTTTCTTTTGGGTACCCCCTCGTATATGAACAATATTGAAAGATGCTAGAGACAGAGAACGAAAACATTGAGAACAAAAGTACAGGAGTAAGAAAAGATAAAAGGATTACAAAAAAGAAACCTTATATAGTCTATATATGGGTAAACAACATATCACAATTGATCTGATTCTAACCGTGCGAGTAATTTGCTTTTAAAACGCGCAGTGTCGCTAACACAGGTGGCTGTGGCTGAAAGATTATTCCAGTCACGACATGTTTTATGGAGGAAGGAATTAGAGCAGGTCACTGTGCGGCAGTGTGGAACAGCTACTTTTTGATTGTGCTCTATGCGAGGCGAGATGAAAGATGGTGCCTTTACACAGATGGCTTTCAGGCAAGGATTGTGATAGTAAATTTTATGGAACAGGCAAATGCGTGGAAGCTTATGCGTGCAGATGTTAATGCGTGCAAATGCGTGCAGATGTTAATGGTGTTGTGAAGGCTCAAAGTTACGAGGAATCATGTGGTTGGACAGATGTGTCGTTTTTATCTTTCTTTAGTGGATTTAAAAGAAAATAACGTGCAGAATTAGCGCTCATGTTGGTTTGGATGCACTATGGCTCTTTATCGCTATAAATTTCAACACTCAATACGTGGCACACAAAAAATTATTATTTTGGAGAATGTGTGGCCGTTTAGATCACTTCAGCTGTTTACTAAGCAAAGCGTTGACATCATTGGTCCGATGAGGGCAATTACCACCAGTGCTGAGACTATTTGACAATGTAATGAAAACGGCGCGTCGAACGAGCACAAAGGATGAACCAACTAGCACAGGCAAGAGTTTTAGCTTAGTGTACTGTTCCATGATGAGATTCACTGGTCACTGACCATGGTCAAACAAAAACAAAAATGACGTTTCGGGAGCGCTACGGCTCCCTTGTTCACAATGAGCAACCGGCTCGTCGTCCCGGGCTTTTTGTAGCGGTTAGTATCGTTTTCAGACATTTAGCGTAGATAGGGTGAAATGTGTCATCATTCTTATTTATTGTGTTAGGCGTAGTCTGGATTATTAGTGACTCGAGATTTCGGCGGGCTGTACTGCTCCATGCTTTTCAGATAAGAGGTAATTTTTAATCTGCAAGCTGTGTCTTTGTGACGATGACGCAAGAGTGCAAGCATAAAATCAAGATACCGGACATCTTCCTAGCTGCCAAATCTAGTTCGCGAACAAAAAGTAACTTGTTAGAGCAAGGTGTTTTAAAGCAGAAGTTGAAGAAACGCAAATAAGCGCGCCGCCATCTCACACCAGCGTTATCAAATTTGAAAGGTGACTTCATGGGCCTCTTTCTTTTGTATGTTGATAGTATTGTCAGCGATGTTTTTATCGTTCTAGTCGCTCCTGTGTTTTAAGTCTCTTGAATGACATGATTAATGATATTCGGTTGCAGATTGTCTGTAGGATAACTCTTTCACCGAGCGGTTACATCTCTAGTAATTTCGGGTGTTTCTATTCACTAATTATAAGATTATGTGTGTTGTCTGTAGCTGCAGCATGTTCCTATTTACCGTCGTTAATGACGAGCACATTCCTATCAGGCGCTGGTCCTGGTCGTATGTGGTAAGTGAAGTTCACTCTGTAACAAGAACGAAAAGCAGTTAGTCAGGTGGAGCTGCCACATGAATTTAAGAATGGAGCTTTCATCACCCGATTGCTGAAGTCAGCCGACACACTTTCATCACGAGCGAACAACCTTTCGCAATATGGCGGCCATGAACAACGATGCTTGACTAAAAGCGGTATTCACAAGCGGGCCCCTTATTCGGAGGTATCAGCAGGCTGCCGTCGAAACGTCTCGTTTAGGTGGCACTTATTTCAGTGCCATTGGGAAGCCCTTTAAAACAGTAATGAAACAAAATTTAAGCCTGGCGATAAAATTTTACCCTTTAACATTCTCCATCAACAGTGGGCGATTTTCGTGGCGCCGTGGCGAACAAACCTAAAGAAAGGCTTCTGTAACGCCAATAAATTGCTGCAGGCAGGCTTCTTCGCACCAATAGTATTCGCGGGGAAGAAGCACTGGAATTTCTGATACATGATGCTCGAGATAACTGCAACTCTGGCACAAAAAAGCTCTCCGGTTGTACCCAAAATGATTTCAAGTTACGCTTTGAACGGAACCGATTAGTTCGATTACATTTTTATTTCCGAATTGCTTGTTCTACGGCACCTTTCTTTATTTTGCCGCCCGAGTTGAGCGGAATTGCAATTTTTTTTTTCCAAAATTGTGTTATGATTAGCTTTTGCGGGAGCAGCCACTGCTACATTTCTTTTCTATTTTTGGTTATCTAAGGTCGCTCATTACTGCAAGCTAACGTCATCTTTTTCTTCCCTTACCATGGTGGGCATCAAGCTGTCAAATTCAATTCAATAGAGGAAAGCCAGCAAAAAACTTTCACTCGCAATCATGGAGTGGAATTTAGTACGATTTCATGCACAAGCACTTTCGGCAGAAACAACAAAATGCAACAACTTAGTTCATACCACTCCGAGAAGGAGCACTTGGGGGGGATGGTTTCGCAGTTACAAAATAGCAGAAGAAAATGGTGCCTGTTGTTTATGTGGGAATTGTACGCTGTTCTGCACGCTAGAGGCCGGTCATCGCTTCAATTACAGATGTTCGGTTAATTCTAGCTATCAAATCCTTCTGATAAAATTGCAAAGTTTGGGTGCGAAGATTAAACTGAAAGGACTTGATATTCACCGGATGGTGATGTGAATGAGGTACTTTTTGGGGTTTAAGATGGATGGATTAAGGACCGAAGGCCGGACGATCCTGTACTGAAACGATACCCATTCCGTAATTCTAGGCCTTATAGAGTGCTATCGACACTTCTAGGGTCCGTTTGGATGCATTTGCTGCGCTAGCTGTTATCGAGCCGTGAGATTCAGTTCCCTGATCGCCCAGGGGCAACGGCACCTGCTAGCTAATGACGTCATCATCATGTGACCTTTAAGTGTGAATGTAACATTGAGGCTTTAGTAGCTTTCAGTAAGAGCTGTGGATCGCGTGTCGCACCACCTGCAGCTGTGCGTTCTTCAGGACGTCCTACAGACAATCAAATAAAATAAAAGCAAAGTAAGTATGAAAGCAAAGTTTTCGTCGAATTCCTGGAGTGAATTTCGAAACTTCTCTTTTGTCACAACCATCATCATTTGTCAATAAAAATGATGTTTAAAAGTTAGTCAACATCACCCGCGGCGCGCCACAAACGGGAGGTAAAAGCACTGCTTGCCTAAAAAACTGCCAGGAAAAGCATTTCTTGCCTAAAAAAAAACTGTCGAAACGGTCAAGTTTCGCTCTCCCTTCATGGTTCGACTGAATTTCGTATACCGACAGCTCTTTTAACGAGCACTCTTTTCACCAGATACGCCTGGATTACCTAATTGCATTAAAGTTATCGAAAAAATGAAACCGACTAATTCGTATAGTAGAAATATGTCCTAACGGTACAGTGGAAACATACACATTGTTCCCATTCGGGCCCTTGAGAGAGAGAATATAAGTTGCTCTCGGTGGGTCCATGCTGAATTCCGTCCGTGTCACAGTCAGACAGTCCAGATCTCCATCCCTGTCGATGTCGTAGAGAGCAATGCCATATGGGGAAACAGAAAGCGCCTGGAACCAAAAAAGTGCGCCTGTTTAATTATCCGCGTGACTAAAGCTGCTTTCTTGCTGTAACTTCCCCACGCGCTGTTCAGGCCACCTATTTATTATTTACACAATACTGCTAGCCTTGTATGCTTTTAACAAAAGTTGCAGATACACAAAAATCACAAAATACTCATTCGACATACAGAAGAAAGGCATCAAAAATACGTTGTCTCACACTTCCAGTTTACGAGAACAGAAAAGGATTAAACAAACGAATAGTCCCAAATCATAGTACGAAATTTTCTAACACTTTTAAACAAAAGCATGACGGAGTTGGAGCATTCGAAAAAAAAAGACAGCAAAAACGCATTGCCTACGCAGTGCCAAGCACTCTTGATAATAAGGGACATTATGCACTTTTAACACAGTGTGAGAGTGGATCACAATAATGAATTATCGGCACCACAACAGATAGCATTCAAGTTGATATAAGAACAATGTCACCGCTTAAGATTCTACAATCTCGGCTGCAAGTTCGTTCCATTCAGTGACGCTGCAGGGAAAGAATGAAAGCTTGAAAACTTCGGTACGATAAGAAAAATCTAGTTTTCATTTTGAATAATGGGAACGCGTCGGCCTTCCAGTGGTAGTCTGGAACAGTTTAGTAACTTCACTTGAATTACGTAAACGCAAATGCCCAGTCCAGTCTTCATGTTATTGATGGAAATACAAACAAATGGCGCATGATCGATCGCAGTCAAACCTTCATCGGCGCTGGTTTCATTTGAAGAGAAAAAATGGCATCCAGAAGAAAGGAAAACTCCCACTGACACCGGCATTCCAAAGGCGCTTGTTGTATTTCACTACTAAATAATCAAAATGTACCACTTTACAGCCGTGTTTGGATGTTGGGTATTTTAAACTGGAACCGGAGACAGGCACTATTATTAAGGCGAAAGCCTTTAATGCCTCATACTGTCGTTAGTAGACGCGTCGGCAGCCGTGTCCACAGACGCGTCGGCAGAAGTGTCGACAGACGCGTCGGCAGGAGTGTCGACAGACGCGTCGGCAGGAGTGTCGACAGACGCGTCGGCAGAAGTGCCGACAGACGCGTCGGCAGCCGTGTCGACAGACGCGTCGGCAGGAGTGTGGACAGACGCGTCGACAGATGCGTCGGCAGATTCGTCCGCCTTTCGGCGTCACTGCTTAAAAGGCTCAAGGTTTCCAGCATGAATAACGGCGCATCTAGTGAATGCATGGGCTTCATGAATGAAATAAAAGGAGTAAAGTCAAGAAAAGGAAAATAAGAAATAAAAATAAGAAAACAAATAAAAATAAAAATAAAATGAAAATAAGATGTTAAAATAAAAATACAGAAACAATAAAATTAAGCAAAGGAGCAAAAAATAAATAGAAAACAAAATATGAAAAATAAAAATAAAAACCAACAGTGCGCCAGGAAAGGCTTTCGCCTTGCAGCACTTTAGAGAGCCAAAGTGCCCCCTGAATTTTTTATTATCGCATCCTGGGTGCGGTCACGTTCCTCCTTTCTCCCTTCCCCCCCCCCCCCCCCCCCCCTGTCCAGCCCCCATTCCCCCGCTGCCTCCGCACGCACCGCAAGACGACGAAGGCAGCGCGAGACAGGAGCAGAGGGGTGTCACGTGATCACGGAACGGAGTCACGTGTCGGTCGTTGAGGGAGATGCGCACTGTAGCTATGCTGTAAAAGGCATGACTCAAGAAAAAGCTTTCCTGCTTACCGTGGTTTCAAGAGCGCTGATTGCGATAGAGTTTTCTTTATATTGGCCCCAATACAATTTTCGAAGACGTTGCAGGCAGCTATAAAACTGTTCTCAGACAGGAAGAAGAAAATCGCACTGCACTGACCGTAAAAGCCGTTTCAAGCGGCATTAAGATTCTTTGCACGAGAAACGGCAATGCTCCAAAATTCGAACATTCTGAAACACATGCTTATTCATTCGAAATGTTTTTTTTTTTTTTAGGTTTATTTCAGAAACGTTCTGTGATCGTTCACGAGAAGTTTTTTTCTTCGAAATATTGCCTGATAGCGCTGTGTTGAAAAGGTAAAGGGATTGGGTTCGGCACAATCAAATAAAGAGGCTGGTCGCCCTATCCCGTGGTAACTTCGTAAGGACCAAAAAAAAAAACTTCATTCTATAATTCAACTGTCGCTGGTATGCCATCTCATCTGTACTAAAAGTACGTGAACATTCCTCCATAAGTGTCTCTCACATTGCAGGGTCCTCTATTTGCCGACATTACATATGAAGTAATGGGTATCCATTAACTGCTTATTGCGTATGTGTGTCACTGCGCACGCGTCGAGAACAGACCCCAGCTGCGCAACATTTGCGGCGCTTGAAACTATAGCTCCATACCTCGTTGTTATCTCAGAAAAAAAAAACTAACTCATATTTTTCAATTCAACTACAGCTGGTACGTCCCTTTATGTGTGTCGCATTCACGTGTATATTCCTCGGTAAGTGTCTCTGACATTCCAGGGTCATTTATTTGCTGTCATGCGACATGAAGTTATGGATATTAATAAACTGCCTGTCGCGTATTTGCCATGATTGACACTATCGCTCCATACCACGTTACTATCTAAGCGAAACAACGAAATAAAACTAATATTCTTCAATTAAACTACAGCTGGTATCCCTCATTTCTGTGTCGCAATTACTTGTGCATTCCTTGACAAGTGTCTCTGACACCCCAGGGTCATTTATTTTCTGACGATCCGGACGAGAGTAATGGATATTCATTAACTGCTTGTCGCGTATGAGTGTGTCTCAGCGCACTTGTCGAGCACAGATTCCTGCTGCTTAGTATTGGTAGTGCTTGAAAGCATCGCTCTATACCTTGTTACTTTCTAAGAAAAAAAGGCAAAAATTTATACTCCTCAATTAAACTATAAATGGCATTCCTCTTGCCCGTTCCACATGCTCGGGTGCATTCCTCCACAAGTGCCTCTGAGATTCCCGGGTCCTTTATTTTCAGACATTACATATGAAGAAATGAATGTTCAGTAATAACGTGTCACGTAAGAGTTAGTCACTACACACTCGTCACTGTGCACGAATGTTGCGTTTGCACCCCTTGTAGATTAGGTAACGTTTGTACATTGCTGGCAAAGCCAAAAAAAAAAAAAGAAGTGTTCAAAGGAGCACGTACATCCTTGCACGGAATGTACTACTCGAGTTATCCATGGAGCAAAGCTGTCCGTCAGTTATCCACATGCGTGGATACTTGAGTCTCCCACTCGTGTTCGTCGGCTGAGCCGGCAGGTGTACTGCATTGAAAGAATACTTGAACACCGCCAAATTGTATAGAGCCCTTCAAAAGTGTACAGCTCAAGGGGTTTGTTTCTAGGCTCTTTAGCGGGGCCCCCAGCACATCAAGCGGTGCTTGCCAACGTTTCGACAAGTGGACTTGTCTTCGTTTGCGCATAGCGTTCATCGTTAGCGGGGGTTAACTAGGAAGAAGGCCCAGAATAAGGTGAGGAGGAAGGCCTGGTGAGAGAGGAGGGTGTGAAGTGAGAACGGCGTCAGGATGGCGATGGTGAATCTTGTATAGGCAAGATGCCTGGACAAGATGCCTGGACAAGATGTCCTGGGTTCTCTGCTTAAATAGTCTGTGCTTTCGCTTCCTTAAATAAAAAATTGGCCGCCCGTGCCTATGGTGTGTCGCATTCGTTTTTTTTTTTGCCTCTGTTTTCGCCCTTTTTCGTAATTCCTAACCTTCCTCAAAACTGAGCCAACTAGCCCGCAAGAATGTTCATTTAAATCAGCAATTCTAGTTCTAAAGAAAGTAATTTCATTACATCATCATCGTGAACTTCCACTCAAATTCAGGTGTAAGAGGTTTTGGATTCCGCTAGGTGGCGCCGCCCTGGTTAGCTGACTATCGTGCTCCGTTTTTCACCTGCCCCTGGCCTGGTCCAGGGCCTTGCCCGCCCCTGGATTTACACTCCATCGCGTCAGGAAGACATCCGCACCACGAGGACACCATTCGCATCACGGCCCGCTGTCGAGCTGGCGCTCCAAGCGCCTCCAAAAATCTGCTGCGGCGCGGCGCCTCACTAACCCTAACGCGCCGCGCCTGCACCTCTGGCATGCAGCGTCTCAACAAGCCCCTGAAGCCGAGACCCACCCATACCTCGCCGGTGTCAACTTCTTCCGACGCGGCCGCCGCGGGACCTACTCCAACCACGCTTACAGCCATGCCACAACCGGCTGCGTTCAACACCGGCCACACCACCGCGCCCATTGCCGTCGCGTTCACCGACGCTGGGAGCTCCGAATCGACAGCCACAACGCAGCCGGCAGCGTTCGTCACCGCCGCGGCGTCCACTGCTGGCCAACTCCACGCATTAAGGGAAGCCAAGAGCTTCGGGCCCACAGACGCATCGCAGTCGACTGCGTTCGACTGCGCCAGTGCCGCCGCACCTACTCGGACCACACTTCCCGCTGACAGCAAGTCCAGCACCTTGGTACCTGCGTCGCAGATTGCGGCTCAGGCTGACGACACAGCAGACATGGACCTTACGGCGTCCCCGGTCGACGGCCATCTCATTCCGGCCCCTGAGGTCGGCTGGACCACCATCGGTGCCTGCCGTAAGCCTGCCTCCGCCACCCGGCCCCGCACCGAGCTCATCACAGTTGGCATCCAGCTTCCCCCTGGCACCCTCAACCCCAAGATACCGCTCTACGACGTCCTCGCCGCAGTCGTCTCCGCTGCATAACTGTCCCCCGAGAGCAGTGCGGAGATTACCCTGCAGGCCAAGCCAGCCCAAAGCCTCGTCTTTTTAAAAACTCATTCCCCTCTCACCGCCCACCTCCTGCTTTCTATCACGCGTCTTCAGCTTCACGGTAAGCCTATCACCATTAAAACATATGCCCCTAATCCTCCCATCTCATGCCTCGGCGTCATCCATAACGTCGGTGGCCACTTCACCCCTGATGACCTCATGCATGATATCGAATCATTCAAAACCAATATTCTTGCTGCTCGTATGATGGGCACCACTCAGTCGGTGCTCATAACTTTCGCTGGAACCGTAATCCCCCACTTTGTGTATTTCAAACGCGTTGCCTTCCGGTGCCGTCCCCATAAGCCTAAGCCTCCCACCTGCACCCGTTGTCTCGCTCTTGGACACCGCGCCCACCAGTGTCCACAGCACAGCGTTCCGGCAAAGTGCCGTCGCTGTGCTGCTCCTCTACCCGCCGACCCTTCCGCTCATGTATGTGCCCAGCCCTGGTGCGTTCATTGCCAGGTAAACACCCACTCCTCCCTCGACCCACTTGCCCCTTTCTCCTCGGTAAACAACGCGAGTGTGCCAAAGCTGCGTACCTACGACGCCTAGCTTTGCGCCGGGCCACGCAACCCACCCCCTCGTCCTCCTCTAATCATGAACCTCCGTCAGCTCCGGTCACGTCACCACCAGGCTCCTACGCCGCCAAAGTTAAAGGCTCCTCGGTTCCAGCGTCCTTTTCCAGCGTCTCTTCCACTGCACCACCCTCTCCATCCCTGACTGACGAGAGCCGCTCCTTCGACCTCCGGCTCGCTATGCTGGAACGCCAGCAGCGAGAGCAACAGCGAATTTCCCACGACCTACAACAACAGATCCACGCCTTGACCCAAACCCTCCAGACAACCACCTCCTCTCTTACCTCCCAGCTTACCAAGCTAAATGAGCACCTTGCCACACTCACCACTCCCTCCTCCACCGCCCAGGTCGCCCCTTTGGCTGATCTTCTCGAAACCACCGCACAGGCACACCACACTCGCTTGGTTCAGCTAGAGACATCGGTTCTGCAGATTCTTACCACCCTCCAAGCACAATCCAAACAATTAGAATCCTTCGCTTCTACGCTCCAATCCCTGCATGAGTCACTGCCCCCGGCCAAAAAGAAGGAACGCGTACCCTCACGAAGTTCTACCTCTGCACTATCATAATGGCTTTTGGCGAGGACCTCGAGATTGTACAGTGGAACTGCCGAAATCTGTGCCATAATAAGACCCCCCTCCACCAGTATCTACTCGCCCGCCCCTCCCTGCCCCATTTTCTCCTTCTCCAGGAGACCCGGACGGCCCGCACTGTCCCAGGCTACCGCGCCTACCATGCCGCTACGGCCACACCACTTGCGTCTATATATGTACTATCGGGGACAAAAGTGGTATACACCACGCGGCGGGAGCGGGAGCAACGGAAACCTGCGTTTCAATGCCATCTACAGGTGCCATCTCGGACCCAGATAGCCAATCTGTGACCTTTATAATCAGCAGGCATGTCGCTTGGCTCGTTTCAATGTTTCAAAAATGCGCTGCTTCCACGACCAGTTAGCCACGCGCGCGCGGCCATTTGATCGCATCATGACGGTGCGGTCGCCGGCTCTGAAGCCATATCTCGAACGCGCGTTGAAAAAAAGAAGACACAAAATGAAAAGAGGGCCACCAGATTGCCACTGCTGCGGCGCCGCTCGGCATTTTGGCAAGCAAAAGCACGAAACGTTGAAATGAGTCAAACGGCATGCCTGCTGATAATAAAGGTCACAGATTGGCTGTCTGGGTCCGAGATGCCCCTGCAGATGGCGTTGAAACGCAGTTTTCCGTTGCTCCGGCTTCGGTCGCGTGGAGTATACCACTTTTGTCCCCGATAGCACGTAGCGACGTGCTCGTGGAGCCACTTGATATCCCCTCCGTCCTTCTTAAATATTTAGTTGGTGGGGTCTATTACCACCCTTCTTCCCGCGTCTCACTCGCCCTTTTGTCTTTCTGCAACCCCCCTGTTACCTCCTCTTTATTTTCCGCCCTGGGCAAGTTCCTTCACTCTCTTCCTTCTAACTCCCATCTCCTCTTTGATGGTGACTTTAATGCCCCTCACACACTCTGGGGCTACCCTCAAACCCTCAAACCCGGCCGCCTCCTCCACTGTCTGGCCCAGGAACGCCACCTCACCCTTCTCAATACTCCTGGCTCCCCTACTCGAGCGGGCACTGCCTCACAGCGTCCCACGACACCCGATCTCACTTTCTCTCGGGGTTCACTTTCATTTCACTGGCAAGTGACAGCCGAAACTCTTCTCAGTGGAGGTGGCCGAGCGGTTAAGGCGATGGACTGCTAATCCATTGGGCTCTGCCCGCGTGGGTTCGAGTCCCACCCTCGTCGCTGTCCCCTCCTACTCTTTTTGCCGCCGCGGTGGCTCAGCGGTTACGGTGCTCGGCTGCTGTCACGAAAGACGCGGGTTCGATCCCGGCCGCGGCGGCTAGAATTTCTTTGGAGGAGAAATTGTAGAGGCCCGTGTACTGTGCGACGTCAGTGCACGTTAAAGAACCCCAGGTGGTCGAAATTTCCGGAGCCCTCCACTACGGCGTCTCTCATAGCCTTAGTCGCTTTGGGACGTTAAACCCCATAAACCTAAACCATCTTCTCAGTGACCACTATCTTGTCCACATTTCCACCTCTCTTTCCCACATCCCTCGAAGTCATCCGGTCACTCATACTGACTGGCACGCCTTCCGCGCTAATCTCTCCTCTGACTCCTTTCAATCCTACGACGACTGGACGTCGCGCATCACTGCAGCGCTCACGTCCAGTAGCCGTCGTGTTCGCTCTTGTCACCCAGTCCCAGACCCAGATCCTCACCTACTCCGTTTATGGCGTCGCCGTAAACGTCTTCAGCGCTCCTTCCGCTGCCAACCCCACAATGCCCAACTTTCTTCCCGGATCACTGCTCTGCGGGCCGAGATCGTCGCCCACTGCGCCTCACTCGAGCACTCTCGTTGGAGTGCTCTTTGTGACCGTCTTGACTCTGCATTGCACTCGCGATCCACATGGTCTCTGTTCAAATCCCTCCTTGGCACTAAGCCTGCCCTTGCTCCCACTCTAGCTAAAGCCCTCACTCAAGGAACTCCCTCCGATGTTTTTGATCAGCTCGCCTCTCTCTATCTCCCGCCCCCTCTGGCACCCTCCTACCCGGTGTACTGCGGTGGACCTTACCCCGATCTGGACCAATCCTTCACTCTCCGGGAGCTCGAATCGGCTCTGGCTGCTAATGCTACACGCTCGGCTCCCGGTGAGGATGCCATTACATACACCACACTTCGCAACCTTCCTGACTGCGCCAAAGAATTCCTCCTTAAAACCTACAATGATGCATGGGACAGCGGCTGCCTGCCCAGCTCCTGGACCTCCTCCCTCATTTCTATGATTCCAAAGCCGGGCAAGCCTCCCTCTCTCTCTAACCTCCGCCCAATCTCCCTGACATCATGTGTTGGTAAGACCCATGAGCGAATGGCCCTGACTCGCCTCTCTAATTTTCTCGAGACGAGGGAGTTCTTCCCTCATTCTCTCATCGGCTTCCGACGCCACGTCTGTGCACAGGACATGTTTCTAGTTCTCCAGCACACGTTTCTGTCACCTACCCCCACTCAAATTCACGCACTTGTGACCGTCGATGTTCGCAAGGCCTTCGACGGTGTTTGCCACGACCACATCCTTTCCCAACTCTCCTCCCTAGACTGTGGCTCCCGCATGTACTGTTATATCCGCTCATTCCTCTCTAAACGTGTCGCTCGCTTTCGAGTCGACACCTATCTTTCCGACCCCCACAACCTCACCTGAGGCACTCCTCAAGGTGCTGTTCTCTCTCCTACCCTTTTCAATCTTGCTATGGCCCCTCTCGCCTCCCAGCTAGCTGAAATTCCCGACCTGCATCATATATTTTTCGCCGATGACATCACTCTCTGGTGTTCGTCTGGCTCTCCCGGTCACGTACAGGACACCCTGCAACGTGGCCTAGATCTCATCGACTCCTTTCTCACCACTGCTGGCCTCTCTCCTGCTCCTGAAAAATCCGAGCTCCTTCTCCTCAACCATTCCTCATACCAGCGCTCACACAACCAATTCGTCTCTCTCCACCTTTCTGGCTCTCCCATTCCTGTCGTCACGCAGTGCAAAGTTCTTGGCTTTCCTTTGCATGCAGCCAAGAACGTGCAAGCCCTCCACCGTGCTGTCACCACCTGCCACTCCGTAACTCACCTCCTGCGGCGCGTGGTCACTCGGCGCTCAGGTCTCCACGAGGCTCATGCGTGCCGAGTTGCCCACGCGCTGGCCCTCAACAAGGTCTTGTACTTTGCAGCCTACGTTTCCTTCAATCAGACTCAACTTAACGCTCTTGAGACTGCCCTTGTGGGCCTCTACAAGGCAGCTCTCAACCTCCCTATCACTACCTCTACTGCAAAGATCTTTGCAACAGGCCTCTTTCATCCTCTTCGTTCTCTGCTCTCTCTCCATCATGACTCGCAGATTGCCCGGCTTTCCCTTACCCGTCAGGGTCAGTGGTTACTGACTCAAGCGGGTATCTCGCCCATTCCCTGCGCCCCGTTTACCTCTCCTATTCCCACCCCGGCTCCCAATCTTCGGATCCTCCCCCTTCCGTCCAACATGTCCCCCGTTCTCACCGTGCCCGTTCTGCACGCCGGCCGTCGTCATGCGGCCGCACAGCACCATTCCCCTCTCTTTGATACCCAGGGTGTAGCTTACACGGATGCCTCCTTCGTGGCTCCTCGAGGTTCCTGCGGCTACGCCCTGTACCACCCCCACCTCCCCGCTCCTGAAACTCACGCCAGCGGGCCGTTTCTACGCCCTCCGGATGCATTGTCCCTCGAGGTCCTTGCCATTGCGCATGCCCTCCAGTCATTTGCCCTCCTTCCCTCTCTTCAAGAGTACACAGTCTATTCAGACTCACAAGCCGCTATACACCACATACAGAAACGCACCCTAACCCCTTCTCTTCAACAGGAGGTCGAACGAGCGGTCTCCGCTTTGCAGCCTTCCATCGTTTTCCTCCGCTGGGTCCCTGGCACGTGGTCCCTGGGCATTCAGGGATTGACGGCAATGAGCTGGCTCATCAGCTCGCCCGTGACACACTTTTCCGGGCACCGTTGATCCCCTGGCCCAAGCCCTCGGAGGACGGTGGGAGACTCACCCTTCGCCGCACCATAAAAGAGGTCTACCTCGAGCTCCGCCTCGACAAACGCCTTTACCCTCCCCCTCATCCATCACTCACAGTGCCGGAGGCTCGCCTTCTTCGGCACGTTCAAATGAATGCAATCATCACCCCGTCTCGCCTCTTTCTCTATCGCTATCGATCGGACCCTTCCTGTCCCAACTGCCCCTGTATCTATGCGGACCTTGCCCATTGCCTCTTCTATTGCCCGGCTGCTCAGCAGTCGGGTTCCTACCCCCCACCTTCTTTATCCATCACCACCTGGCTCGACTGGCTTGGCGCTGAAGGGGAGGAAGAACAGCGACTTCTGGTCGCCCAGGCGGTCGATATGCTCGGCCTGTAAATTTTGGCCGAATAAACGTCTTCTACTACTACTACTAAGAGGTTTTAACGTCCCAAAGTGAGTGACGCTATTAGGGACGCCGTAATGAAGGGCTCCGGAAATTTCGACCACCTGCGATTCTCTAACGTGCACTGACATCGCACTTTACACGGTCCTCTAGCATTTCGCCTCCATCGAAATGCGACCGTCGCGGCCCGTATCGACTCACGTCTTTCGAGTCAGCAGCCGAGCGCAGTGACCAATGAGCCACTGCGACGGCCACCTCAATTCAGTCCCCACGTATTTTCAGTTGTCGGTATTTTTCCTACTTTTCTATTTTCTGTCCTCTTCTCTTACCGCCTTTCTTCTTTCCAAAAACCCCTCTGCAGCGCAGAGAAAAATGTGACACTGTTTAAAAACTGGCGCAATTCTCTATATTTCTTTAAATAGCCTCTCTCTCTCTCTCCCTCTCCCATAACGCAATCAAAGTAAACTTCCTGGTAAGTCTATTCGCCTAGAAATTTGTTTACACTGGTGGAGAATACAAAAAAGACTACGCATCGTATCCCAAACAGCCGCAACAACGTATCAAGTAGGCCAGATAGTATCGACAGCTGTAGACAGCAACGTGAGTTCGTATGGAACTTTGCCGACAGGTCTATTTTGTCCAACTTCGGACCACAATATCTACCATTCGTTACTTTGATAAACTCACTCACACGCTTCAGAAATCTCATGACTTTCGTTTCAGCAACCGAATTCAGTTCTAGTCCGCAGCAAACTGCCTAAAAATCAGGCTTCAATGAACTTACCTTGAAGGCATCCACGGTCTCGTGCTTAAGCTGGTGCTTTGCTTTGCACGAAGCAAGCGGAAAAGCTAGCAGCAAAAAGCAGGCGCCGGCCAACGTAGCTCGAAGATAACCTACCATCGTACCGTCGGGCAAGCAAGGAACTGCAATCTCTCAGCGTGCGGCCTTATTATAACTCAAGATGTGACGTGTGTCAGCCAAGCCTATATGATATAAAGGCACGTGGGATGAGTGACAATATCATTCTTTTGTCGTTCGCTCGCAATGCCCGCTTAGTATCTCCGGTTTATTCGTACTCGACAGCAAGAATTTTTTTTTAATATCGCCAACGAAAGCATCACATATAATTAGGCCTTTTAAACGATTCGCGTGAGCGGCAACACCTGAGAGACAGAAAAATTAAACACGGTACACGTATACAGAAAAAATCAGTGAAGCAGAGTACAGGACATGAAAAAATATGTATTAAAATTTGTACATTATCTGCAGAAGGAAGTGAGAAACAGCAATGTTGAAACATGGGAAAAAAACCCACCTAGGCGCAAATGATTTCACGACACGAAAAGAGACGAGGAGACAACGGACAGGCGCCTCGTCTCTTTTTGTGTCGTGAAATCATTTGCGCCTAGGTGGGTTTTTTCCCAAGTTTCAAGATGAAAAACCAACTAGCCCGTCAACATGCCTTAAACAGCAGTGTGTCTCGACAAAATGGTCGAAAGAACAATAGACGAAAGTACATGGCGGTCAGGCTGCTGAGGCAAAAAGGTGATTGCACATTCAGGAACACGAGCTATAGCAAAAACGTAATGCTAAAGATAAGCCTTTAAAAATAGAGACGCCTGAGGAGTGTCTTTAATTTGTATTTTGTTTTTGTACAGAAGGTGCCAGGCGGTAAACTATTGAAGTAGGCTGGAACGTAACAAGCGTTGGTTCTAGTTCAATACCTTGTAGAACATCGTAGCCTCCAAAAACTGTCTTTTTGCCTTAAGCAACCCGGGGAAAAGTACGAAGCGATGAATTCCCTTAACCAGAAGTGTTTCAAAACAACAGTCTGCCTCAAAAGCTTACTAGAATTTGGCTTCAAAAGTATTCTTAAATGGTGTCTCTCAGCCCTTAAGCTTAAATCGTACTTTTTTTTTTAAGATGGAGGGCAATATCTCGTTTATTCTGTCGTGCTAGCGAACGGCGCAGTGCCCGTAAACTGTTATTCTATATTGTAGGATAGAGTAGCCTAAGGCGGTAGTGCTCATACTCCTTACCGATGACGGCATGCAATATCTCGCATTGTAGAACAGGCATGATACGGCGCGTAGTTATTTGCATACGTAAGCAAGGCCGCTCACAAGATACAAGCCGAGGTACTTTACTACAGATGAATACTTTAGAGGCTTACGAGAGCAAGACGTGCAGTGCGACCAATGAAAATGAGAGGGTAGTCAAGACACACCTTCTTAAAAGGATTATGAAAGCCGAATGCTTGCGTCTTAGATTCATTTATGCTAATTAACTTCACCCGAAACCAGTCGATAGCTTTTGTGGCAGCAGTCTGTAAAGAAGAGATCACGTGATATAAATTATGAGCAGAAGTTATAATCACTGTATCATCGGCGTATTGATAGAGAAAAATGAGTATGACACTGTGGAGGTCATTTGCATTAATACTTAATAATAACGAACTCGGGAAAGAAAATGTACATATATATAGGGCCCAAGGGTGCTGAAGAACTCGTGCTGCCTCATTTACGTTTCACTCTGCCCTTAATCGCGTCAAATTTCCTTTTCATGACAAGAGGTCCTTTTCGGACGGATCCATATATTTTTCTGCTCTTTGTCCCTTCACGTTATGTATTCATCTTTATGTTCGCGCTTTCTGCACACGAGGACGCGGGAAGAAAAACAGGGAGGGAAGCAGAACAGCGCGAACAGAATATGGGTATACTTGTGCTAGCTCTGGTTCGAGTTGCCTCGGCGGCACCAGCGCGGCGAGCTTGGCGGTCTAACCGCGAAAAGGTTTGGGCCCACGGAAACACTAGCGCCTGTTCTGTTCTCCGCGGTGTACTCGTCTCTCCGCTACAGCACGGAGGAAAGACTTGTGTTGTTCTGTCTCCCACCTGTCGGTTAATCTGTAGAGTAAAGGTGTATTACAGTTTTCTTTGATCGCCAACGCGTCTACACTGTTTCAATATTTCTTCAACAGCATCAACATTGTTCATGCTGCTCAAATTCGCAGTACCGATTCACAGTACCGTCACAGTGCCGTGTGATTCACAGTACTGTCATAGCTAGCTTCAAAACTCTTCTGACCGATTTTTTTTTGCTCAGAGGTAGTTTGTAGATTCAGGTTGTTAAAAACGAATTCAGAATGTCGGAGCTTGGGTTAAAAACAGACTTTTCGACAAATGACACTGCTGCCAGAACGGTAGCATTTACGTAAACGTAAGCGAACTAGAAATGCATATGCCGTATGCAATGGCGCTGAAAGATATAGTTTGAATAAAAGATATCAAGTTAAGAAAACGTTGATGGTACTCTGTGATTCACGTTCACCGCGGCGTAGATTCTCAACTATGCACCTTGTGCTTCAGTAATGAAAGGTCCAATTAAGATAATACGGTTGTGTTCATACAGCTACCTCTACATGAGCGTGCTATTCGCTTAATTCGCGTAATTTGTGTAATTCGCTCAGACGTTTCACAGTATACTTCTCGATTTGCACGTCGTTGAGGCAGTTCAGTCTAACGTAAGACACCTGTGCACGTTTGCAGCTGTTTCATGACGTTCTTAAAACGTTCTGTGTTTCTTGGGTATACTCAGTATAAAAACCTTTCGTCACTCTTTCAGAATGTTTTGCTACATCTCAGGGATAGGCGGTTGGTAATGGCGTTGGTTAAGAAAAAACCTACGCAAAGAAATTATTTCGCAGCCTGATAGAATGGATGCAAACAAGCTTTATTTTTGGCCTTATATAATTTTATTGTGGGCATTTCAAACGAACTTCACCACTTCGGCCAGGCTTCTATAGAAAAGCTCTCCCACAGGATACCTTGTCATAGGCCACCGTTCCAACGTCGCAGCTGTCTTGGAACTGGTCGAAGCAGACTTGCGGGATGTTGTCTTTTACCGCATATGACACCCACAACACGCAGTCTGTGAATGCAGGAGGAAGTTAGTTAATAAAAGCGTCATAACATTGCGCCTTGTTTATGCTTTCGCAGCTTAAATACTAAGTGCAGGCGAACGCTGCTTTTAGGACAGAGGAGGGAGAAATCTGAAGGTGGTGGCCCCCTCCCTCCCCGTTCCCCCCCCCCCACCCAAAAAAAAATAAAAAATGACTGCGAAATTGATAATCACCGGAAATGAGTGAGCAAAAACAAAAACCAGGGAGCTCGCCTCAGCAAAATCGAAAATGACCAAGAATGACTCAGGAAAGAGTGCATCGAAATCGCTTAGCAGAGTATTCCGCACACTTAAGGGAAGAAGCTTTAACGAGCAAAGAAATACATGGCAAAGTAAGAAAATGTGAACAGGTGAAAAGAAGTAAAAGACAAGCAGTTCAAACCAAGCAGAAGTCGTAGTGCTAACGTACTGTCAAGGCATAGGGATAATTACGCGTCTAAGTATTTTTTTCTGCTCGTGCATTCCACGTTATTTTTTTTTTATAGAGAACTGCAGATAGAATACAAAGACTACACCTTGATCACTGTGAACTACTGGTTCGATATGATGTAATGTAAACGTGGAAGATCATGAATAGAAATGTCAAGCCATTTTCAGGCACAATGCTTGTGGGGGTACAGCACGTGACAGCTTTTCCGAGAGGTTCCTGTACCCGCCGCCCTTTGTCCACTTTTCCCGAAACGCAAGAAAAAAGAATGCAGCCTCATTCAATCTCTTCCACACAATGGCTTGGAATATGGCTCACCTTGAGTATTATTCACGACAGCACAATTCTCGTAGTCTGAGTATATGTAATGATCCATTACGCGGTGGCCATAATCTGCAAACAATTCACCAAGGCTGTTTATGTAATCTTGGAAGTAAGCATGCCAAAGTTCTAGTGAGGGAAAATAATGGCGGCATCGTAGAAGGCTCCAAATTACGGCACTTTGTGTAGTTGGGCAGTTGTGTCGTTTATGTTTAATTTCCTTGAAGTTAAATAAAAACAAGCGCCGAAGTTGTGGTCGTGTTGTTTCAGCGCATTATGGCTGGAAATGCTATATATTTAGCACTCAAGTTTGACCTAGAAAGATTGATGTTTTCAACAAAGTGAGATAATGTTCAGCCGTTCAGATTGTTCCACTTGGTTGCCAATGAAAACATGACACCGAAAATTTCTTTTCATTTGCAACATAATGGACTGCCCCGCCACGGTGGCTCAGTGGTTACGGCGATCGGCTTCTGACCCGAAATACGCTGGTACTATCCCAGCCGCGGCGGCCGAATTTCGATGAAGGGGAAATTCTAGAGGCCCGTGTACTGTGCGATGTCAGTACATGCTAAAGAACCACCCTTGGTGGTCGAAATTTCCGGAGCTTTTCACTACAGCGTCCCTCATAGCCCAAGTTGCTTTGGGGCGTTAAACCCCCAAAAAACCGATAGTAAATAGACTGATGCACTTGAACCGCTGTTCTCATTCCATATTTGTAGTCGATACGCGAGTTGGAGATTTTCATTGCTTTATTTTAATGTCCTCAAAATAGCACTCACCTCGAGAAGTCTTTACGGTCTTCAAATGTGCTCAGGACATTTGAAAATATGGCTTGAAGCTTCGTTTTCGCTATCATTAGTGTGGTGCCATTCGAGAAATATTAGTATGTAATCGAATTGATTTCGAAAAGTAATTCTGTATGTTTCGCACTTTTATATTTATTCCAGGAAGAACAGCGACTTCTGGTCGCCCAGGCGGTCGACATGCTCGGCCTGTAAATTATGGCCGAATAAAGGTATCTTACTACTACTACTATTTATAAGCTCGCCTTGAAAAACTTAGCTACTTACAAGGTGAGTAGAAAACTAGACCTTGTTCGAGACGCTTGGTTAAACTTTCTGCATTAACTATATATATATATATATATATATATATATATAGATATATATATATATATATATATATATATATATATATATACAGGGTGTTTCACCTAAGACTTTCTGCAATTTTAAAAAATCAGTTATTTGAATTAGATGCGCCCTTTTTCTGGCATAGCATTGTCAGTTGTATAGTGCATCATAATGCAGCTAAGACGTGCTAACTAGCAGGCTTGTTAACCAATATTTAATAGTTAACTTTTACACGATTACCGTTGGGCTCCTTAATTATTGAGAGGCATGTAGCCCACCGTAAGTAGTGTCCATATTCGTTTTTAGAATTTCGAGAACGCGATTATCCTCGGCGCTGTGGCCCGACAAATTTTGGCTATTTCGAAGAGTTAGGTTCACTGGAGAGGTTGCTTTGCCTGCAAGCTTCTCAAACCGTATGTATTTTGGCGCGATGTAGGCGAAATTTGTTGGGCCACAGCGCCGAGGATAATCGCGTTCTCGAAATTCTAAAAACGGATATGGACATTACTTACGGTGGGCTACATGCCTCTCAATAATTAAGGAGCCCAACGGTAATAGTTTAAAAGTTAACTATTAAATATTGGTTAACAAGCCTTCTAGTTAGCACATCTTAGCTGAATTATGATGTACTACACCACTGACAATGCTATGCCAGAAAAAACGGGCATCTAATTCAAATAGCTTATTTTTAAAAATTGCAGAAAGTCTTAGGTGAAACACCCTGTGTGTATATATATATATATATATATATATATATTGCCACATTCCTGGACATTCTCGTGGCGCCGTCTCCTGGCCGAACTGTCTCAACCGCCATCCTGGCTAGCCTTAGCCATGGTGGCGGGCGGGGCTTCTTCGTCGTCTCTTCGGGTTCCGCTCGGGAGTTCGCTGCTACCTGGCGCTGTTCAGTAAAACGTGACCTGGCTGTCCCGACTGTATAGCCGTGACATATTTGGTGGAGGTGCTGGGTAACGTCCCATGTACACTGACTCTGAAGACACCTTTGAAGCCAGCCCTCAGTGCGTGGACACAACCCCCGTCCACAAAGCGAGCCGCCGCCTGCGAGGCCTACAGCCGGAGTTCAGCGGCCTGACAAAACCGGCAAGAGATATGACATCAACCACAGCTAGCCAGACCACTCAACATTTTGTAGCTGACACTCCCTTCGTACTTCACGCGCCCAGGTCACCGCCGACGTTCCACGGTGACAGGTTCGAGGATGTTGAAGACTGGTTGGCCAGTTTCGACCGTGTGGCAGCCTTCAACCAGTGGGACGGTGAGCGCAAGCTGAGGAACGTTTACTTCGCGCTAGAGGACTCGGCAAAGATCTGGTTCGAGAACCACGAGTCCTCTTCTGCCACCTGGGAGGTTTTTCGTCGCGAGCTGCTGGCGACATTCGGCAGCAGTGAACGAAAAGAGAAGGCGGAAGTCGCTCTGCACTCGAGATCGCAGCAGCCTAATGAGAGCGTCACCATGTTCGTTGAGGACATGATGCGCCTCTTCAGTCGAGCCGACCCTGCTATGGCCGAGGCAAAGAAAGTGCGGCACCTGATGCGGGGCGTTAAGGAGCAGCTGTTTGCTGGACTTGTCCGCGACCCTCCAAGGACAGTGGCCGATTTTACGAAGGAGGCAGTGAGCATGGAACGCTCCTTGCAGGAACGCGGTGCACAGTACGGCCGGCAGGCTAGTATGGCAGCCGCTCAAACCTGCACGCCTACGACGCTGCCTCCTGAAGATCTTCGAGACCTTGTAAGGAGCATCGTTCGCGAAGAACTCGCGAAACTCCGCTTCGCAGCTCCACAGGCCAGCGTCGCCGCCCTGTCGGACGTGGTACGGGATGAAATTCGTCGAGTGGTGCAGCCAGCACCAGTTGTTCCGGAGCCGCAGCCGCAACCCTACATCATGACCTACAGCGAGGCACTTCGACGGCCTGCGGCAGTGGCACAAGCTTTTTCACCTGTGCCGGCTGTGCAGTACCCACGTCCAACTGTGCACACCACCGTGCCGCAGGAATTCCGGCCCGCCATGCGTAAAGCGGACATGCGGCGAACGCCGAGGAACCGGCCACTCTGCTACCACTGCGGTGACCCCGGCCACATCCTGCGCCACTGCCCCTACCGTCGGATGGGTTTAAGGGGTTTCGCTTCAGACGCTCCTCGGCCACGCTACGGCGAGCGACCCCAGGAGATTGAACAATACCTGACGTCCAACGTGCAGGCTCAGACCGTGCCGCGACGCCAGTCTCGATCCCCTTCGCCCAGGAGACTCTCTTCTCCCAGCCGCCCGTCGACCTCTGGCGAATTCAGAGGCAGGTCCCCACGGCGGGAAAACTGAAGACGGCGTCCTCTGGGGGTAGGGCCGCCGCAGCTAGAAAGAAACAAGAGCCTCCACTTGACGATCTGCAGCGACGACGAGACCAACGACCACCTGACCCGACGAGCCCACCGCCGACGAAGAGCCAGCAGTTGGCTTCTACGGAAATTCCAGTAACCGCCGATAACTGTGAAGTAACCGCACTGGTAGATACCGGCGCTGATTTCTCTGTGATAAGCAGCCGGCTAGCCACGACCCTTAGAAAGGTTTTGACACCTTGGACTGGGCCCCAGATCCGCACAGCCGGCGGCCATGTTGTGACGCCGACCGGCGTTTGCACCTTACGAATTCAGATCCGCGGCGTCACTTTCCCCGGCTGCTTTGCTGTGCTTCCTGAGTGTTCTAAAGACCTGATTCTCGGTCTGGATTTCCTACAGGAATATGGGGCTGTCATCGACTTTAAGGAGCTGATCGTCTCGTTTGCCGCACACCGTACTGTTGGCGACGAACCGCAGCAACGCAGGACTAAGTTGCGGGTCTGCGATGATAACGTGGTGATTCCGTCGAGAACCACCATGTTAGTAACTGTGGAGTGCGATGACAGCGCCGGCACTCATGGCATCGCTGAAGCCAACATGTCACTGCTCCTGGGTCGGCAAGTGTGTGTAGCTCGCGGGCTTATAGAACTGAACAATAAGCGAGCCGAACTACTGATAACAAATTTCGGTTGTGAACCCCAACGTTTAGCGGCCAACACAACGATTGCTTATTTTGAAGAACTCGGGGAATGCGCCGGAGAGTACGCGTTGACAGGGACTACGAAGTCCGTGGAATCAACGAATGCTCCGGTTAAACTCGACGTGAACCCGAATCTCCTGCCTAGTCAAAAACGCAACCTGCAGACTGTCATTGACTCTTTCCAGGACTGTTTTGCGTCAACCTCCAGAGTTAGGCAAACGCCGATAACAAAACATCGAATTATAGTTGATGAAAGCCAGAGACCATTACGCCAGTCGCCGTACCGGATATCTTCAAAGGAACGGGATGCAATTCGAAGGCAAGTTCAAGAAATGCTCCGCGACGACGTGATCCAGCCATCGAAGAGCCCGTGGGCGTCGCCTGTGGTCCTAGTTGCAAAGAAAGATGGGACCCTCCGGTTTTGTGTTGATTACCGACGTCTGAACAAAGTCACTAAGAAAGACGTTTATCCTTTGCCGCGCATTGATGACTCCCTAGATCGTCTGCGCCACGCCAGATACTTTTCATCACTCGATTTACGCAGCGGCTACTGGCAGATAGAGGTGGACGAACGTGACCGGGAGAAGACCGCATTTATTACCCCGGACGGTTTGTACGAATTCAGGGTGCTCCCCTTCGGCCTATGCTCAGCTCCGGCAACTTTCCAACGGATGATGGACACTGTGCTTTCTGATCTCAAATGGCAGTCGTGTCTTGTGTACCTGGATGATGTTGTCATCTTCTCCGACACTTTCGAAGAACACCTCAGCCGCTTACGCGCTGTTTTCGAAGCTATCCGTTCAGCTGGTCTCTCCCTTAAGCCCGAGAAATGTCACTTCGCTTTCCAGGAGCTGAAGTTTTTGGGCCACATTGTGAGCGCCAAGGGCGTTAGTCCAGACCCCGACAAGACTGCCGCCGTCGCTTCTTTTCCCATTCCTGCTGACAAGCGAAGTGTGCACCGTTTTCTGGGTCTCTGCGCCTACTATCGGCGCTTTGTGAAGAACTTCTCCCGAATAGCTGAGCCCCTCACTCGCCTCACCAAAGATAACGAACCGTTCGTCTGGGGTCGGGAGCAACAACATGACTTTGAAGAGCTACGCACGCGTCTTCAGAATACACCCATACTTGGGCACTTCGATGAGGCCGCTGACACAGAACTGCACACAGACGCGAGTAACGTTGGCCTTGGTGCGGTACTTGTACAGTGGCAGGATGGTGTCGAACGCGCAATCGCTTACGCAAGCCGCACGTTATCACGGTCTGAGGTGAACTATTCCACCACCGAAAAAGAATGTCTAGCTATTGTGTGGGCAGTAACGAAATTTCGACCCTATTTGTATGGCCGCCCTTTCCGAGTGGTGAGCGACCACCACTCGCTGTGTTGGTTGGCAAATCTCAAGGATCCCTCAGGGCGACTCGCACGCTGGAGCCTCCGACTGCAAGAATTTGATGTCACCATCGTGTATAAATCAGGGCAAAAGCACAGTGATGCAGACTGTTTGTCCCTTGCCCCACTTCCTGCCAGTCCCGTGGACCTCGATGACGATTCCCTTTTCCTTGGGGTCATTTCCGCGTCCACCCTGGCTCACCGCCAACGAGACAACATTGAATTACGGTCCCTGATTGACTATCTGGAAGGAAGCGCTCAGACTCCGCCCCGCATCTTTTCACGCGGCCTGTCATCATTCTGCTTACGGGAGGGTATCCTGTACAAAAAGAACTATAGGTCGACGGAGCCTGCCTATCTGCTCGTTATCCCTAATGCCTTTCGCGATGAAGTCTTGCAGGCGTCCCACGATGATCCTTCCTCTGGTCACCTTGGTTTCTCCCGAACGTTGGCCCGCATACGGCAAAAATATTACTGGCCCAAGCTCGCGGAGGTTGTGAAACGCTACGTCCGAACTTGCCGCGAGTGTCAACGTCGCAAGACGTCGTCGACTAAGCCGGCCGGACTTTTGCAGCCTATTGATCCACCACAAGTTCCTTTCTACCAAGTCGGCATGGATTTACTCGGCCCCTTTCCGGAGTCTTCGCTGGGTAACCGGTACATTGTGGTCGCCACCGACTACCTCAGTCGATACTGTGAGACGAAAGCTCTTCCCCGTGGAACAGCTGCGGAAATTGCCACCTTCTTCATGCACAACATCGTGCTTCGTCATGGCGCACCCGCGGTCGTTATAACTGACAGAGGAACGGCCTTTACCTCGGCGCTGACACAGGAAGTTATGCTACTCAGCGGCACGAGTCACCGACGAACAACAGCTTATCACCCCCAAACTAATGGACTCACTGAGCGCCTAAATAAGACGATCACCGACATGATTTCCATGTATGTCGACGACGACCACCGCAACTGGGATGCAGTACTCCCTTACGTTACGTTCGCATATAACACCGCGCTGCAAGAGACTACTCACTTCACACCATTTCGCTTAGTCCATGGTCGCGAGGCCGTGACAATGCTCGACGCCATGCTGCTTCCTGGTAGTGAAAACTCCACTGTCGTGGGGGCCGACCGCTTTGTTCACGAAGCCGAGGCCGCCCGCCAACTTGCTCGGCAGCATATCCGGCATCAACAAGAAAAAGACGCTCGCCGTTACAACCATCGCCACAGGGATATCACTTACCAGCCCGGAGAACATGTTTGGGTGTGGAGCCCAGTCCGTCAACGAGGGCGCTCTGAAAAGCTTCTTCGGCGGTACTTTGGCCCCTATGAAGTGTTACGCCAACTCGGCGAGGTAAACTATGAAGTTCTCCCTCAAGGAACTGTTCGTTCCTCTAGGCGACCAACGTCCGAAGTTGTGCATGTCGCCGGAATGAAGCCTTACCACGCCCGCTAGCAGCTCACTCATCTCTACCTTCTCTCTCTCCACTCGGCTCTTCACCGTGCGCACCCGTCGAGATGGTGATCGGCCAGAACCGCCACATGGAATTCGGCAACGTCAACATCCATTCCACACTTGCCGTGCTGTTCAACCACAACACGCTGCAGCTTGAATATTTCTTCGGACGGAGTACCCACGCTTCACTGTCGCGAACGCTGAACGACCGCGTGCTGCTCCCACTGGAAGTAGCCTGTGTCCAGACGACTAAGAGCGCAAAGATCATGGCATTCTCCATCCTGACCGTCCATATGCTCCAGCTATCCGCATCTATGATGATTGTCTTAATGCCTCCCTCTCCTCGCGTAGGAGATCACGACGGCCGAGAAAGTGGATTCCGCGCCCGTCGCCGATACCTACTATATACACCAGGACTACTGCGCCTCTGCAAGGGCACTCTATGATCAGCGGATGTTCGTGCCCCAAAAGCCTGTGCCCGGGGAAGCGGCTGCCGGACCACACGCCCTCCAGCGCCGCGGGCGGCGCTTTCCAGAGGGGGGGAGCAATGCCACATTCCTGGACATTCTCGTGGCGCCGTCTCCTGGCCGAACTGTCTTAACCGCCATCCTGGCTAGCCTTAGCCATGGTGGCGGGCGGGGCTTCTTCGTCGTCTCTTCTTCGGGTTCCGCTCGGGAGTTCGCTGCTACCTGGCGCTGTTCAGTAAAACGTGACCTGGCTGTCCCGACTGTATAGCCGTGACAATATATATATATATATATACGCACACCTTGCAGTAAATATTCTCTTAGAAGAGTTAGGTAATAGCGATATTGGTTACATTTGGAGCTTTATCTTTTTCCTCTGTGAAAGGGGTGTAAATATGAAGTCAAGATATTGGAGACGTTTCTCGGTACCACTGTTTGTTCACGGAAAAGCAGCAGCATGGTAAAGATGTTTTTTTTTTCAAATTCTTAGATATTAAAAAAACTAAATAAGCTCACAGTCACCTATCATGACTGATATCTAACTTTGCAGATGGCCTCATAGGCCTCGTTCCTTGCTATGCTGTTGCTAATAATATTAGTGAATTTGTTATCATTATGGTCAATGTTAGTTCTTAAATGATTTGCATGAGTAATAACATGCGTTAATCTGTTCCTAGCGATACAACTCTCTCACGGAGTTGTTGCTTCTCTCCGAATTTCCGGTGTTTTCTATCCACTGATAATCAGATTATCTGTACTGTCTATAGCTGCATCCCACTCCTGTTTACCCTTGTTGATGGCGACTTCAATCTTGTCGCGCGTTGGTCCTGATTCCATAAAGTAATCATCCTTTCGCCTGCAACGAGACCCAAAATCGCTCAGTTAGGAAGAGCTGCTGTTTGAGTTAAAGATTGTGTTTCCAAAACCCGATCGCTGGGGGCAACTACAACACTTTCATCAAGAGTGGAGATCCTTTCGCAATATCGGCGCCTAGAACGGCCTTACCTTACTTAAAGCGGTATTCACGCGGTGGACCCTCGCGCGGAGACATGTGCCAGAGGTCGCCAAACGCCTCCTTCCGATGGTACTCCTTACCCTGCTTTGTATTTACAAAGGCAACCGGTAGGCGAGTAGACGATCAACATATAGCGTGCGATCCAGCGGCAAACGCAAGGGACACCACCATGGGCATGCCACAGAACATGGGTTGTGAACTTGCCAGGCAAAAGATTATTGCCACTATGGCCTCGCCACCATACAAAAAAAAAGTCGCAAGGTTTTAACACAGTTAAGCCGTCAAGAAGTGCGAAAGCGAAGACCTTGAGGATGCCAAGGTCACTCTCAAGGTCACCTTGCATTGGCTACAGCTATATATATAGCTATATAGCTGTAGCCAATAGATAGATCGGAAGCAAGCGGAGTGGGTGAGGGAACAATCGCGGGTTAATGACATCCTATAGTCGGATACAACTCAAGAACGAAGCGGCTTTTACCCGTCAAGGGACCCCACTTCCAGCCAATGGCGTCGGCCAGCTCTCGTGAGCCTGCTATAGGATGACAATGCAGGGAGCGGTGCCACAATGGAGAGAGGGGTCTATCCCCGACTGTGGACGGAGGGGACTATCTCCTTTTATCTACCACTCCCCGCTTTGTCACACTAGCAGAGTCACGAGAATCGGCCGACGCCATCGGCTGGAAGAGAAGTCCTTTGACGGGGAAAAGCCCCTTCGTTTTTAAGTTGTATCCGACTATATTCGAAATCAAGAGGAAGAAATTTCTAACTTTTCCGCTTAAAATTGTGTTATTCTTAAATACTACCGGAGCTGCTCTTGCTCGACCTTGGTTTTCTTCTGTATGTTCTTTTGTTCATAGAATACCGCAGATTCCTTCAAGTTAGCATACTCCTTGTGACAACGACCAGTTCTTTGTGGAAATAAAGTTGTGAACTCAAATCATTATAGTGCCGCCGCGGTGGCTCAGTGGCTATGGTGCTCGGCTGCTGGCCCGAAAGACGCGGGTTCGATCCCGGCCGCGGCGGCTGGATTTCTTTGGAGGATAAATTCGAGGCCCGTGTACTGTGCGATGTCAGTGCACGTTAAAGAACCCCAGGTGGTCGAAATTTCCGGAGCCCTCCACTACGGCGTCTCTCATAGCCTTAGTCGCTTTGGGACGTTAAACCCCATAAACCAACCAACCAACCAACCAACCATCAAATCATTATAGGAATGTCACCCAGAAAGTTTAAATCACAGTCACTGAGTGTAGTGTCGTTTTGTATGAGTTTCAGTAGTGGGCGGCAGACACCTTCTACATTTCCATCCGCGTGGCAATCGACATAGAATGTCGTAAACGCCGGTCCATGCAAAAAGGTCAAATTTGCACATTTTTATCTAATATAATAGTGACGTAAAACCTGATAGGTGCCTGGCAGTACATTTTGAGAGCTGTTATACAGCGCCCAACATGGGTCTTCCTATAACCGTGGTCCGTACAATACGTAGACACCCGGTGTTGCCCCTAACCGTCGAGCTATCTCTGCTGCGCCTTGGTATGCATCTCACCGCCCAACTCTCGTCGCCCGTCAACCGCCATCCTTCCGCGGTCTAACCACCCCCACTAACTCTCTCTCTCTCTCTCTCACACACACACACACACGCTCACGCACACGCACACAAAGGTATTGACATGAATCAATAAGTGAGGCTAGTTCGCATTGTGGAAATGTGAGTTAAATGCTCCACTTGATACATACGCTCCGTGTTCCCCGACCGTACGAAGGACAACAGCAGTTGAGTACAGGGGGCGCCTCGAATATATGGCAAGCTTCCTAATGTGGCAGTCGAGATCTCCATCCTTGTCGATATCGTTAATAACAATGACATATGGCAAGCTCTCAAATGCCTGAAAACGAAAAATTTAGATGCCATCAATTCGCTTAATTCCGAGGAAATGCGACAGTAGTTTTCTTTCACTCATTAATCTCTTGCAGTTGCGATGCTATTACAATTCCGATTCTGTTCCAGGTCTTATTCCGGTCAAGTTCTGATTCTATTCTTCTCTTATTTCTATTGGTAGCGCTCAGTTTATTTATTATTTATTAGTTATTTATTTATTGATACTGTCAGCCGTAGGCCGTTACAGGGTGGAAACAGATACATATGTAACTTAAGTCACACAGCCACAAGTATGAACAGTGCACAATTCAAAACAGTCAAATTGAAAACGACAATCGTCGCAACACATTCATCACCTGAAAAACATCTGCCCACTTCCACGATTGGCATAAGGAGGTTCTATACCAGATTCTATACCTGGTTCGTATACCTGGTAAAAAGCTTTTGTTGATATGTTCATTGTGTCCAAATTCAAACCATATTACCTGCTAATCGTTGCTTTCATAAATACAGCCACGCTTCAGAAACGTGATGATTATCGTTTCAGCCCTAGAATTATGTTATAGTCCATGCCGTGCTGGCTAAAAATCAGGCTTCAGTGAACTTACCCTGAAAGCATCCACGGTCTCGTGCTCAAGCTGGTCCTCAGCTTTGCACGAAGCAAGCGCAAAAGCGAGCAGCCAAAAACAGGCGCCGGACAACGCAGCTGGAAGATAGCGGACCATCGTATACCGCCGGGCAAGCAATGGACTGCAGTCTCGCAGCTTGCGGCCTTTTTAAAACGCAAATCCGGACGTGTGTCAGCCAAGCCTAAATAATATGAAGCCACGTGGGATGAATGACTATCTTTGTTTTGACATTCGCTGGTCCTGCCCGCTTAGTAAATTCGGTTTATTCATACTCGACTGAAAGAATTTTTTTTAATATCACTAAGGAAAGCGGCATATATAATCAGGCCTTTTAAGCCATCGGTGGCGTGAGCTGGAGCACCTGATGGAAATGCAAGATCGCAAATTATGCAAGACCGGAAATGTGTCATCCAAGTTTCTATAGTATAAAGACACGTAGAATGAATGAAATTATCATTCTTTTGACTTCCGCTTGTCCTACCCGCTAAGTAAATCCGGTTTATTCATACTAGAGTGCGAGAATTGTTTTTTAATGTCATTAATGAAAGCGTGCAGTGAACCCGAGTATAGAACACGAAAAAAATATATTAAACATTATACAGTATCTACAGCATTTCGCATACAGAATTTCGCAGTCAGCTTAACAAAAAGAATAGAATACAACAACAGCCATGTGTCTAGACAAAATTGTTGAAAGAACGAGACAAAAGCACACGCCAGTCAGGCTGTCAAAGAGCAAAGGTGGTTGCACATCCTGGAACATGAGCTATACAGGCAACCAAAACGTAATTCTAAAGATATGTTTTTAAAAAGCATATTTTTTTTTCTGCCCGCTTAGTCTCTCCGTCTTATCCATATTCGACTGCTATTAATTGCGGCCCGACATAAGTGTAATAAACTCAGAAATTAAAGAAGGAGAAAAATTCAACGGGGCACTTTGTTAACCTAAAGTGCGGTGAGACGAAAGCCTTTAGCGCGATGTTGCTGCTTGTGTCACTGATTTGTGGTTAAGATGTTAAATACGTACACACATTTTGTGAATCTTGAATTCTGGAGATACTGGAGTGCGTTTGGGAGGCATCCGTCTGATTATACTCCTTTCTGAAAACACTCTTTCTTAAGATGTTTTAGGCGGCGTAGCTCTTAAGCAGACAGAGGAAACGCTGGGGTCAAAGGGCTGCCGCCCCAAAAGGTAAAATCAGCAATGGCAGCGAGGGGTGCCGGAAGGGGACCCGTTCCGCGGACAGTGCGTACGAGTCGCGCACGCCGGCTATTGTCGGGGTTAAGTTGAATGGCTTTTCGACAGCGGCGTCGAACAGTGCGAAAGAAAGCTTCAGGGACACTTGACGGGGAAGCTTGCGTGGGAGGCAGCTGAGTGCAGTTACGAATGGTCGTGAGGCCGGATGGCGGGTAACGAGTTGTGATTACTCTGCGTCTGGCCAGAGGGCTCAGATGCACCCTGTGGTGTTTGGAGCCACAGCTGATGGAAGTGGTCATTCGGGTAACGAGTTGTGATTGCTCTGCCTCTGGCCAGAGGGCTCAGATGCCACCCTGTAGTGTTTGGAGCCACAGCTGGTGGAAGTGGTGCTTGCGTGCTTTTGTGGTGTTGTCAAAGTGTTTTCACTGTGTGTGGAAAAGCGCTATCGGCTTCTTCAAAGGCATGCGGCCCTCGCGAGCAAACAAGCTCGTGGGTACCGGCGTGTCTCTGATTGGTTGTAAGAAGCCCATCTCTCATTGGTCACTAAGTTGGTCCCCAGAATGCTGGGGAAACTTATTTAAGGAGGCGTTTTGGCGCCAAAGGGGGAAGACTTGGGCAGGGACTCTTGGTGGAGAGTCGGAATCGCGAGACGGACAGGGTCTAGCTTTGCGCTGGCCACGTTCCGAAGTACGAGGAGCCGCTACGCGTAGCGCGAGTTCAGTCGGCCAGGCAGGACAGGGTTTCGTAGGGGCGAGCTCTGGCCTGGCGCTCCCGATCGTCCTGAATGCTAGCGACCACCTGGTCGATGTGTATAATTGTATATAGTTGTAAATAAACCCAGCTGTACATATCTGCAAAGTTCGTCTACGTCTCATCTCCCTCCTGCAACGTGTCGCGCCCAAACGGACCCCCATCTCCACCACTACAAAAGAGGAAGACCTGAACCCGAGTCTAACTATGGGTGCAGAAGATTTTTTGCTACCGCATTTACGTCTCACTGTGCCCTTAATCGCGTCAGATTTTCGTTTTGTTGAGAGGACGTCTTCTCCGGACGGATCCATAAAATTTCTGTTCTTTCTCCCTTCACGTTGTGTATTCATCTTTAAGTTCGTGTTTGTGCGTTCTACGCACGTGGACGTGGCAAGAAAACAGAGAGGGAGGCAGAACAGCGCGAACAGAGTATGTCTGTCACTGCTTGTGCAAGCTGTGGATCGAGTTTCCTAGGCCGCACCAGGGGGGGGGGGGGGGGGGGGCGAGTTTGACGGTCTAACCGCGCCTGCCCTGCTCAGCGCAAGCTACTCGGCTCTTCGACATCTTCTGCAGCACGGGGGAAAGGCGATTCTGTTCTTCTGTCTCCCAGCTTTCGGTTCATACGTAAATTGAAAGCGTGTTACACTTTTCTTTGTTCGAAAAAGCGTCGTCTAACCTTTTCCTCAGCAGCGTCAATATCGTCGTACGATTCAGAGTACCGTACAAGCTAGCTTTAGAATGCTTCTGATCGATTTGTTTGCTCAGAGGTACTTTTTAATTTCAACTTGTCAAAAATAAATTCGAACCGTCGGAGTTGAGGTTAAAAAGTGACAGCGTTTAGGAAGATCAGGCTGCAGCCAGAATGGTAGGATTTCAGTAATGGTAAGCGAACTAGAAAAGCATGGACCGCACTTAACAGCGGTGAAATAAATGGTTTGAAAAGAACATATCAAGTTAAGAAAATGTTGATCGTATTCTGTGATTCACTTTCACCGCGGCATATATTTTCAACTATACACCATTTGCTTCTGCAATGAAAGGTCCTCTTAAGATAATAATGCCACCTAGTATTGCCAGGTGGCACATACGAAGTAGGGCGACGACGACGAAGTAGGGCTCGCGCCGTGTGGAATCTGTCGCTGTTGTTGCCCCAGCTTGCCTGGCCTTCTCTTTCGTGCCTGCTAATAAAGCCCCCTTCGTCAGCAAGTACGTTACAGTCTGGTGGAACTGGGGACAGCGGTGCAGGAGGCGTTACTGGAATCGGCGGTGGCGAAGCTGCAGCCGGGCGTCTCGCAACTTCGGCATAGATGGGGCGGCTGTAGTCTCCCGGAAGAGGTGGTGTTTCGACGGTAGGACCCCTGAACGCCTGTTGCACCTCCTCACGAACAAGAGCGGAAATCGAACCAAGTGCAGACTGCGAAGGGCTGAAAAACTTGAGGACCTCTTCACGCACGATGGTGCGAATCAGTTCGCGCAAATCGTCAGGGTGGCTCCCGGCGGTGGCAAACGATTCGGTGACTGCAGCAGCATGCACGGGCCGGTTGTAAGTCGCAGAACGTTGTTGAAGAACCTTTTCCATCGTCGCGGCCTCGGCAAGGAATGCAGCGACGGTCGATGGTGGGCTGCGCACGAGGCCTGCAAAGAGCTGTTCTTTGACGCCACGCATCAAATGCCGGACTTTCTTTTCTTCTGGCATGGCCGGATCAGCTCTTCTAAAGAGGCGCGTCATGTCCTCGACGTACATCTGAACGCTTTCGTTCGGCAGCTGGATGCGGGATTGTAGCGCACGCTCAGCTCGTTCGCGACGATCAGCGCTTGTGTAGGCCTCCAGCAGCCTACGACGGAACTCATGCCACGAGATTAGAACGTCCTCTCGGTTCTCAAACCAGGTGCGAGCACTATCCTCGAGGCTGAAGTAAACGTTCCGGAGTTTGGCTGCGTCGTCCCATTGGTTAAACGCAGCTACGCGTTCAAAGTGAAGGAGCCAGTCCTCCACATCCTCAAAAAGTTCCCCACGGAACGTCTTGGGAATCTGCGGAGTCTGCAAGGTGTAGTGGGATGGCGCGGCAGCAGCGGTTTGCAGAGGAGGAAGAGCGGCTGTCGCCATGGCGCCGCTCTCTAAGGGTCCAACCTCCGATGGCAGTCCCTGGATCCTCCGGCTGAAGCGATGTACCGGGGTGTCAAGCGGTACAGGGCTGGCTCGACGGCGTCCTGGAGGGCTCTCTTGCATGGGCTCACGGGTACCCAGCACCTCCACCAGACTGTAACGTACTTGCTGACGAAGGGGGGGCTTTATTAGCAGGCACTAAAGGGAAGGCCAGGCAAGCTGGGGCAACAACAGCGACAGATTCCACACGGCGCGAGCCCTACTAGGTTGTTTTCATACGGCTAGCTTTACCTGAGCGTGTTATCTTGACGCAATTTTCCGTGAGACGTTAAAAGCGGTTCTGAGTGAGCTTCTAGATGCGTAATTCGCTGAGGCGTTTCTTAGTACACTTCTCGATTCGCATTCCGCTAAGGGAGTTTGGTCTAACGTAAGACATCCGTATACCTTTGTAGCTGTTTCATAACGTTCTGAAAACGTTTTGTGTTTCTTGTGATAGTATAACAACGTTTCGTCACTCTCGGAATGGTTTTCTGCATCTCAGGGATGGGTCTTTGCCAATAATGGCGTTGCTCAAGAAAAACTCTACGCAAAGAAACAATTTCGCAGCATGATAGAATGGATGTAAACAAGCTTTATTTTTGACCTTCGATAAATTTTTGTAGGTATTTGAAAGGGACTTCCCCACTTCGGCCTGGTTTCTATTGAAAAAGGTCTCCGCAGGATTCCTTGTCATAAGCCAGCGTCCCATCATCGCAGTTGTCTTGGAACTGGTCGATGCAGATTTGAGGGACGTTGTCTTTTACCGCATTTGACACCCACAACGCGCAATCTGCGAATGCAGGAGGAAGTAGTCAATAAAAGCGCCATAACACTGCGCTCTGTTTTGCTTTCGCAGCTGGAATCCTAAAAGTAAGCGAATGCTTGGTACACATCGCTCTAGCACGCAACAGCAGCGCTATCGCACAAAAAGCAGCCGGCGTCCTTCGGAGCCGTACTGTTGTGTACACCTGCCACCTGCTACGGTAGAGTTCGTGACTTGGAGAGAGGGAAATCGCCCTCTCTGCTTCTGGGGCAGGGGAGGGCAAAAACTGAAGGTAACGAATACGGGATGAGCCCTCCTCCCGCCTTCCACAAGAAAAAAAAAAGAAATGACTGCGAAATTGATAATGACCACTAATTTGTGAGCAAAAACGGAAATGACCAAGAACGACTCAGCAAAGAGCGCAGCGAAATTTGCTCCGCCAAGTTAGGAAAGAAAGCCTTACTGACCAAAGAAATACATGGCAAAGTAATAAAATATGAAGAGGTGAAAAGAATTAGAAGAGAAGCAGTTAAAAGCAAGTAGAAGTCCTAGTGCTAACGTAATGTGAAGGCATAGTGATAATCAAGCTTCTCCGTACATTTTTATGCTCCTGCATTACAAGTAATTTTTTGCTAGAGAACTGCAAATAGAACTGTGAACTTCTGCTTTGGTATAAATTAATGTAAGTCTCAAAGATCATCAATAGAAATGCTGTCATCTTTAATGTAAACCTGGAAGATAATAAATAGAAATGGTGTCATGCCGTTTTCGGGCAAAATACTTGTATCGGATGGAGGGCACGTGGTAGCTTGTCCGAGAGGTTTCGGTCCCCCCAGTCTATAGTCCAGTTTTCTCAAAATGCAAAAAAAAAGACACTGCAGACTCATTCAATCTCTTCCATACCATGCCTTGGAATGTGACTCACCTTGATGATTATTCACGGTGAACTCCATGACAGCGCATTTCTCGTAGTCTGAGTATATGTAATGATCTGTTACTGGGTGGTCGTAATCTGTAAACAATTCAATAAGGCTGTAAGTTGTGATGTTTACCCTGAACGTGCCTAAGTTCCAGTGCGTGAATACAATAACGGCATCGTAGAACGTTCCAAATTACGAGACTTTGTGTAATTGGGCACTTGTGTGGCTTATGTTTAATTTCCTTTAAGTTAAATTGGAAACAAGAAACGCGCAGAAGCTGTGGTCGTGTTGTTTCGGCCCATTATGGCTGCATACGCTACAAATTTCAGCACTCATTCTGCAATCTAGAAAGAGGGATGTTTTCAACGGAGTAGAGAATGTTCAGCCTTTCAGATGGTGTGACTTGGTAGCCAGTGAAAACATGACAACGAAAATTTCTTGAAATTGAAACGTCGCATGGCCGTCACTTAATCAGTTTACTAATCCACTTAAACTGTTGTTTTTACGCAATATTTGTATTCGATGCTTAAGATGCAGATAGTCAATGCTTTAATTTAATGTCCTCATTAGAGCAGAGGCCACGAGAAAAATCTTCAAATTGGCGCAAGACATTTGAAGATATGGCTTAAAGCTTCGTTCTTGGTAACTTTAGCGTGGTGCCATTCACGAATTATTAGTCTGTAATAGAACTGATTTCGAGAAATAATTGTAGATGCTTGGCACTTGCGTATTTTTTGATATCGTATTCTTTTTGCGCACTTCAGAATTTTACTATAAAATGGTACAAAACTATATGCTCGCGATGAAAAACTAAGTCTGCTACTAGCAACGTAAATGGAAAATTTAACCCCTTTCGAGAAGCGTGGTTCAACTTTCTACTTTCTCCTTTGAATAAAGTTTCCTCGCAAGACCTAACAGTAAATATCCTCTTAAATGAGTTAGGTAATAGCGATAGTGGTGACTTTTTGAGCTTTGTGTTTTATTGCCTATGTGAAAGGAGTGCAAATACGCAATCAAGATATTGGAAAGCATCTGGTTAGCACTGTTTGTTCACGAAATAGAAGCAACATGGTAGAATGTTCTTCAAATTCTTGAAGATGAAAAAAACGAAATAAGCTCACAGTCACCTATCACCCCAATTATAGAGGCGACCTCATGGGCCTCATTAGTGAATCTGTTATCAATATCGTCATTGTTAGTACTTAAATCATTTGCATGATTTATAACATGCGCTTATCCGTTCTTAGTACCATAACTCATCTACGGAGCAGTTCTTCTCGGTGAATTTCAGCGGTTTCTGTCCACTAACAATCACATTCTCTACTGTCTGTAGCTGCAGCACATTCCATTTTACCATTGTCAATGACGACGACATTCCTGTCAGGCGTTGGTCCTGGTCGTATAAAGTAAGTAATGTTTCGCCTGCAACAACACCCAAAAGCGAACAGTTATGAGAAGGTGCACCATGAATTCGTAATTGCCACATGAATTCCTGTCCTAATTGAGGGAAAGAAGCACCCGGTTTCCTGACACTTGGTGTTTCGGGTAACTCCAACATCTGCTGAACTAATCTCTGCAGTCGAACCCGACATGCTTTAATGTTAATCTCGGTCATCAGAGCCGAGGAGTTTGTTTAAATTTCTATTTGCCAAGTGCTGGTTCGGTGGGAGCTTTTTTTTCTCGCCTTGATTTCGCGGCATTTGTAACTTTTTTCTTAAATTGTGTTATTCTTAACTACTGCCGGAGCTGCCAGTGCTCCGTCTTGGTTTACTTCTGTGTGTTTTTTTGTTCATGGAATTCCGCAGTTTCCACCAAATTACCATCCACTTCGCGTCTCTCGCCAGTCCTTTGTGAAAATAAAGCTGTGAACACAAATAATTATAGTCATGCCACCCAGGAAGTTTAAATCGAAGGCATCGAGTGGAGTGTCATTTAGTATCAGTTTCAGTAGAATGACGTAAACGCTGATCCGTGCAAAAATTTTGTTTACGTGTTTGTATCTAGTATAATGGTGACGTGAAACCTTCCAGGTGCTGGGCAGTAGATTGGGGGGGGGGGGGGGGGGGGCTGTTATACAGAGCCCAAGCTGGGTCTTCGTGCAACCGTGGTCCATGCATCACGCAGATGCTCGGCGTTCCCCCCAACCGTTGCGCTATCTTTGTCTTTGAAGCTTTAGATGTGCTCACCCCCCCCCCCCCCCTCTGTCGCCCGCCAACCGTCCTCCTTCAGTGGCCTAACCCCCCCACCCACTCCTCCCTCCATCAGCATGGCCGCTTGCTTCGGAGCAAAGTAGACACACAAAGTACGCACACACACCGACCATGGCTTCTTCGCCGAATTGGGTAGACCTTGAACCGCCATCTTGGACGAGGTTCGTACTGGAAGGCCGTGCAGCATTGAGAGTGTAGTAAGCGTCAGCGCTAAGCACCCGCAACCTCCGAGAACATTTTGGAATCAATGACGGCTCTCGCTGAATCTCTTAACTAAGCAGTAACTTAGTTTCTCCGATCATTTTTTCATTATAGAGTCCCACATTATGTTGCGTTTTCCTTAAAGTAACCGAAAAGAACCGATATGGAGGGAATGTCGGCATGCTCAATTTCCAGCCACACCACCGCCGATATAGTACCTACAGCCCGTTCACTCTGCATGCTGGAAACTGCTTAAGCGCTCTCCTCGGCGGATACATAGCGGATGCGCGTCGTCGTGTGAGCTAAGGTACTTCTAGCGCCGTGATGTGGGCAGGCGCAGTTTGGCTTGACTAGGCTTTTCCCTCATAGAGCCCACTTTTATCCTGCGTCTGCGCACAAGTAACCTACTAGGGACCGATGTGAGCAGCATGAGGCTACACCCGTTTTTCAGCCCAGCCAACGCCGATGTGGGTCCCACTACGGTTTTATAGGGGCCACCCCAATTGGGCTTGCGGAGGTCTTTCCCAGATCCCACATGAATGTTGCATTTGCACTCTGCAACCCTATAACGGATTAATGTGGCAGCATGAGTTCACGCCCGTTTTCCAGCCCCGCCAAGGCCGATCTGGGGCCCACGGCGGTTTTGTGTGGGCCGCCCCAGTTGGCTTCAACGAAGTTTTTCCCACTTAGAATCCACATTTATGTTGCACTCGCCTTTGTGTATCCTTCAAGGGACTGACGTAGTGAGCACACGGGCCCACCGGGTTTGAGCCCTGCACAGCCAATGTGAATGCCTGTGAGTTTTCGTGTGTGCAGCCCAACTGGGCTGGCTGAGGTTTTTTCCTGCAGAAGGCCCATACATCAACTGCATCTGCCATTAAATTCTCAACAAGGGACCGACGTGGGCTTGATGTAGGAAGGCGAGATAAGTTAGTCCTAGCAACGCCGATATGGTACTCATTTCCCTCGAGCGTCTAAGAAGAGTTTGGGCTTGCCCACTTGTTTCCCACAGGTGGGCAACAAAAGTATTAGAGCGGTTGCACCAGCACTACTAGCCCATGTGGGATTAACAGGGGCCTCAGCGTCGTGAGCTACTGGAGAAACCTCTCTATTATCTGGCCTCTTTTGCACGTAAAGCCGCCGCGGTGGCTCAGCGGTTATGGTGCTCGGCTGCTGTCCCGAAAGATGCGGGTTCGATCCCGGCCGCGGCGGCTAGAATTTCTTTGGAGGAGAAATTCTAGAGGCACGTGTACTGTGCGATGTCAGTGCACGTTAAAGAACCCCAGGTGGTCGAAATTTCCGGAGCCCTCCACTACGGCGTCTCTCATAGCCTTAGTCGCTTTGGGACGTTAAACCCCATAAACCAACCAATCTTTTGCACGTAAAGAAGTTTACTTGAATCTTTCAGTCGCGCTTCTTCAAAACTATCAGGACAATTCGAACATACCACTGGACCAACAAAGCGAATAAACATACGACAACTGACATACAACTGACATTCAACTCTGTTGCAAAAACTATTGAACCGCTTAAAAACTTTATCTGGTATCTCTCTATACTAACTGTGAAAGTGGGGCAAAATATTCGAATTTTTCAAGGTCGCCTATACTCCATATTTATGCCACGATTCAACTCAAGGAAACAAGAAAACGGTATGCTTACCATATACAACAAGTTTTACGCAGTCAAGTAAGAGAGACAAGAAGACGTGATTAATTAAGGCTGTGGTTTGGGCTAGATGATAGTGGTGCATAGTGAAAACAGAGCGAGAAAACGAGACGAACGAAGAAAGACACAACACACAGCGCTGTTTTCACTATGAAGCAATACCAACTCGCCCAAACCACAGCCTTAAATTAACTTAATTTGTGGCACCGTGGGCTCTTAGTGCCAGCGCTTGTGTTGTGTCTTTCTTCGTTCGTCTCGTTTTCTCGCGAAGTTTTCACAATGAATAAGGCCAGGCTTCCAGTTTTCCCGTCCTTGTGGTACGACTCAGTTTCGTTTACCGACAGAATGTTTAACGCGAGTTCTCTTCAGCAGGTTCGTGTAGATTATATAATTTCATAAAAGGTATTGACATGAACCAATCAATGAGGCTAGTTCACCTTGTTGAAATATGAGTTAAACTTAGTTAAAATGTGAGAGAAACTTACCCGTTGTGTCCCTCGAGGCCCTTGAGAAAGAGAACATAAGTTACGCTCAGTGGGTCCTTGTTGAATTCCGTCCGTATCGCAGTCAGGCAGTCGAGATCTCCATCCTTGTCGATATCGTACAAAGTAATAGCATATGGGAAGTTCTCAAATGCCTGAAAACAAAAACTTTAGGTGCTATCAATTCGCTTGATTCCGAGGAAATGCAGCAGCATTTTTCTTTCACTCATTTATCTATTGCACGTTAAAGAACCCCAGGTGGTCGAAATTTCCGGGGCCCTTCACTGCGTCGTCCCTCATAGTCTGAGTCGCTTTGGGACGATAAACCCGATAAACCAAACTATTAATCTATTGCAGTTGTTATTCTATTGCAATTCTGATTCTATTCCAGCTCTAATTCCAGTCAAGTTCTGATTCTATTCTTCTTGCATTTTTATTCGTAGCGTTCAGTCTATTCCATTTTTATATATTTACTGAGTCATTCCTTGTCGTTTTGCGGCGGCTGAATTTCTTGAAGGCGAAATTCTAGAGGCCCGTGTGCTGTGCGATGTCAGTGCACGTTAAAGAACCCCAGGTGGTCGAAATTTCCGGAGCCCTTCACTACGGCGTCTCTCATAGCCTCAGTTGCTTTGGGACGTTAAACCCCAATAAACCAAACCAAACCTTGTCGTTTTCATCACCTGAACAGCAACTGCCAACGTCCACGATTGGCTTGAGGAGGTTTCACATAGACGCCGCCGGCGCCGGACAGTTTTCGCTCTCACGGCTCTCCAAACGCTCTCGCAACAAAAAGTGCACCTGCTCAATTATCTGCTTGATCAAGGCTGCTACCGCAGTGGTGGCCTAGTGGTCTGAGCATCCGCCTCGCGTGTGGTAGGTGGGGGGTTCGATCCCCAGCGCCGCCTGGTCTCCACCGGTGATACAACGGGTGCAAACTTTCCCCTTGCCTGGGGTTCTTCTTTAAGGTGAATTGCTTGGAAAATGGGCCTTTGCCCTCACCTTGAGTCAACAAAAAAACCTTGCGTCATCACGCTGTTTGGCCAAAGAAGCCCTTGCGCCGTAATAATTTATCGTCGTCATCATTGTGACTACTTCTCCTTTCTTGTTGTAACTTCCTTTCGCACTGTGCACTGCACTTCCCGTATTTCATAAATGGATTACACAATTTTGAGGTGGGTGGCTGGGTCAAGGGAAGCGCAGTGCAGAAGGGCTGCTCACACAATGGCCTCCGTGGGGGTGTAGTAGCCTCCTTGGTGTTTAATGACATTAAATGTGAGATACCGGACGCGTACAGTCTGATTACTGATGAATTCGAGGTCATATATCTGTCTGTACTGGCAAGTGTATGTTTTCGGGTTGCTATAGGCCTCCGAAAAGAAACGACGCTGTTTTATGGAATTTTACGCTGCTTTCTTTCGTTTGTAACAGGTGGCAAATAAACTTTAATGGCTGGAGGATATTTTAATATTCATATGTTAATGACATCCTGATCAAAATCAAGAGGAATAAATGGGCTTGAGCAGGGCATGTAATGTGAAGGCAAGATAACCGCTGGTCCTTAAGGGTAACGGAGTGGATTCCAAGCGAAGTCAAGCGTTGCAAAGGACGGCAGAAAGTTACGTGGGCGGATGAGATTAAGACGTTTGCGGGAATAGGGTGGCCGCAACTGGCGAAGGATAGGGTTAATTGGAGAGACATGGGGTAGTCTTTGCCCTGCAGTGGGCGTAGTTAGGCTGATGGTAATGAAAAACGTATTCTGCTTACGCAGTTCATGGCATCTTATCCTCTGAGTATATGTCAGTTTTAATGACCAGCATTGTAGCTGTCTTTTAGAGGAAAATCCTTGCGCGTTGTCACAAGAGTTCAGGATTGGTGGACGGCAGAGGGGGAGACTTTACACTGCAGTCAAGCAATGAGAGCGAGGTATTATGTCAGACACGGAGAACTGACGAGTTGTCGGGGTGCCAGCTGCGCAGCGGTCAAAGCGTGTGGAATGTTTCCACTGCCCTGTGTTTGGCGCTTCGAGTCATTGACACGGTGAGCAACGTAGTTCGGGTTACAGAGGAGCGGCAGTAGAGCGCTGCTTGATAGAAAGAGGTTCCGAGGAGGATTCGTGCGTACCGTAATTCTGGTTCGGTATTTGCGAAGGGGGACTAAGCGATTCCTAACGTTGTCAGTTGTCACTTTGTACTTCCGAAGGCTAGGTTAGGAAGGACTTCGCAATTTTTCTTTCCGCTCCTCCTTGGGCTTCTAAGGTAGAGGTCACATTGGGGGGTTTATCTAGATAGCTGAGTAATTTGGTTGTGGGTGGTCTTTCTGGAGGGTGTCGTTTGGTGGGTGCGTGGTGGATGGCGGCTTTAGAGGGTTAAGAGGGCCGGGTGTGGGGTGGGGACGAGGACTACGGGAGGCGCTGGATGGGTGGACCGCCCCCTTGGTAGGGTAGGGTAGGGTGGAGAGGTACTGGAAAGTAGTGCTTTTAAAATTCGAGGCGTAACTATACGAGGCTCTAGAGAGAGAGGCAGACGCTTCCATTTTCGTAATGCCACACTAGTAATGCTTATGCAGTAAAAAACAAGACAGTCTCTGACTATGATGCCGTACCGTTGTCAGGTGCCCCACAACCTAAAGGATTCCGGTGTAAATGTAAATATTGTATTTTAACCCTCTTCCAGGCTATCTAACCTTTGTTCATTACTGGTAAATCAAGGAAAGAGCAATGCTTAAAATGCTCGAAGAAATGCGCTTATAATTACATGTACTGTGCTACCTGCGTTGTTCCTGGAATTCCTCGGACATGTGCTCGCTTCTACAGCGTCCAAGCAGGCTGCATGCTGCCTCAATGGAATATTACTTGAACGCCATCGGCTTACGTAACAGTCCTTACGCCACCGCCTTACGTAACGTAACAATTTGTTGGTAGTAGTTTCAGCGCCTGACAAGTCTCTTTTGTATTGTTCCTTCCCTTATAAAGATGGTCTATAGAAAGTCCGTAGACTTCTCAAAGACTCTATTGCCTTCCTATAGATGTTTCCACATAAATATGTAGATTTATAGTCTGTCTATAGCATATGTATTGCCTATTGACTGTTCTCTACGGTTTGTTTATAGAGAGTGTTTAGAATTTTTAGAGAGACTGTATAGACAGAAGTCTATGGACATGAAGGTATAGGAAGCGCAATCAAAGGACGAACCACGAAGAAAGACAGAGACACACACAAGCGCTTGTGTGTGTCTCTGTCTTTCTTCGTGGTTCGTCCTTTGATTGCGCTTCCTATACCTTCACAACATCATGTACCAACTAGGCCCAACCCAAGTTTTATTGAAGTCTATGGACAATCTGTAGACTAAGAAAATTTTTGTAAAAGTTGTCCTGTCGCGTTGCCTTCTCCTCATTTTCCTTCCTGAAATGGGAGAAGGTTTAAGCTGCAGTATATGGGTAGAGAATGCCTTCTGAATTAAATTAACGACTAGGGTCTCATGGCTTCCAACTGAAGGCACCTCAGTCTTCGATGTGTTCAAAACATTTAGCTCCCCGGCAAGAAAGACAGTGTGTGCAATGATTCTGGATAAAGGCTTAATATAGACATAACAAGTTTTGTGTGCGATAATGCGTGTAAACGTCTCCTGCTAGACATGTCATCACACCCTGCATTAGTAAGTAAATAAAGACATAGCCAGCGTCTGCCTCAGTAGTGCCTTTCGGAAATGTCCCCATGATGCGCATATTTTTCAGGATCAAGTTGACAAGTTGATAGTTAACTGTTGGCTAGTTTCTCTAACCATGTACGGGTACGGTTAGATGGGCTGTATTTCGGCCATATTTCTTACCACGGTAAATATCCTATTACTCGCTGGAAGGGCCAGGCAGAGCCGTCCTTTTTGCTCATCAGAAGATCGGAGGGTAATTTTGTGTGAGTTACTCTCCAAGTGCTCTCGAGTGCAGTTGAGAGAAAGTGAAAAACCGCAGTGTAGGTTTTTTGCTCGTGTGTGATTGTATTGCAACGGGTTCATCACTACAGCACCGACGCTGTTTTGGATGGCTTCCCACAGAGAAACCAACACGAATGTCGACAGGAATCTGTCATCATGTCGATTTTAATGAAAGCCGCGCTACTCCCTTTGCAACACCTTCAAATGTTGCATGAGGTTTCTCTTTTTTCTCTTTGGTCCAAACGTTTCTAGCCTCCGTCATGATCGCGGTGGCAGCGTCACTTCCCAAACGCTACTAGAATTTGCAGTGGCGCGAGTATTTTCATTTGTAGTGTAGTTGGTGCAAGGGCACCAAGCGGTCGAACGAGACGAAAATAAGGTATTCAGCCGGATAAGTCAAACTTTGCATTGCCTTTGCCCCGACTTCGTATAAAGTAGTTCCCGAAGGTCAAAGCAAGGTTGATTCGTCATCGCAAAGAGTGAGCGAATCCGGGCTGTTGCAGTTGCAACGCCTTCACGGTGGTCCGACCATAGTCTAAGAGGCATGAGAAACGTTCGCATAGACGGTACGTAGTACATGTGTTAATCTGGCCTACAAATAGTTTCACACATTTAGCCGGTGGTCGTTTCAATAAAACACTTGACTCTTACCCAGAGAACTTGTTTTTACACGTTTCCAGGACAGAAATAGGGACAAGACAGATGACCTCTGGCTTCCCAGTATACATATTGTTAATAGAGAGTTGCGCATACATAAAAGACTAACACAGGCAAGACGACGAAGGCGGACAAGACACATTGTATTCGTCTTCATTGTATTTCCTGTATTCGTCTGTTAAGTGTACGCAACTTTTTATTGACAATAGCCATGCACCTTCTCGCCCATCAAGACAGAGAGAGATATAAAAAGGAAGAGGGAATGCAGGGATGGTAACCAGAAGGGTTTTTCGGTTGGCTACCCTTCACAGAGCCTCACCCAGTAAAAAGTTCTAAACTCTAGTACACAATGCAATTCACAATTGGTATGAAAATATCAAAATTACTGCTTTAAAGAACGTAGTGCATCACGCCTGACCTAATGCTCGGGAGACATATAGCTGCGTACCGGTTATAATTCTTTTAAAAAAAAAATGATGAGTGAAAAGTGAATACGAACGCTGTTTGTTGATTCCCGCACATTACATGCAGGGGAGCGTCAGCGCACCAACAATCTTCTTTCTTGAACCTGGAACCCGGATCAGTAACCGCGTACTTTTATTTGTCTGTACCTTTTTATGTTTTGGTATTTTCTGTTCGCCTAACGCTTCACCTTTCTCCCCCCCCCCAGACTCTTACCGAGCGCACAGCATAATGTGAGCGCTGTTTATATAAGCTGACTAAATTCACTGTCTTTGATTAAATACCTTGTCCTTCGTCCTCTAGCGTAAGGGTAGCATTGTGAGCTTCGCAGTCAGTCTATTCATCTATATTACCTAAGCTTTTGTTTTTCATTACTGGATCACTCATAAAAAACTACACCTCATTTAGTCGCCTAATCCCAAACAGCCACAATAACTTATTCAAGTGCAACAAGTAGTATGCATAGCTGTAGACAGCGGACCTGGGTTCGTAAAGAACTTTTGGCGATAGGTAATGTAAATTGGTTTTTCAGGAAAGGAAATGGCGCAGTATCTGTCTCACATATCTCGGTGGACACCTTCACCGCGCAGTAAGGAAAGGGATAAAGAAGGAAGTGAAAGAAGAAAGAGAGAAAGAGGCGTCGTAGTGGAGGTCTCTGGAATCACTTCGACCTCCCGGGGTTCTTTAACGTGCACTGACATCGCACAGCACGCGAGCGCCTTATGCGTTTCGCCTTCATCGCAACCCGGCCGCCGCGGTCGGGTTCGAACCCGGGTACTCCGGCTCGGTAGATGAGCGCGTTAACCACTGAGCCACCGCTTAATTTTAGTCCAAAATTGAACCATAATACCTACCAATCATTGCTTTTATAAATCCACCCACGCTTCACAAACGTGATAATTTTCGTTTCAGCCCTCGAATTATGTTATATTCCATGCCGAGCTGGCTAAAAATTGGGCTTCAGTGACTCACCTTGAAAGCATCCACGGTCTCGTGTTCAAGCTGGTGCTTTGCTTTACACGAAGCAAACGGAAGAGCTAGCAGCAAAAAACAGGCGCCGGCCAACGTAGCATGAAGATAGCGTACCATCGTACCGCCTAGCAAGCAATGGACTGCAATCTCGGTGTGTGCGGCCTTATTAAAACCCAAGACCAGACCTGTGTCAGCCAGGCCTATAATATAAAGGCAGGTGGAATGAATGACATTATCATTATTTTGACGTTCGTTCGTTCTCCCCGCTAACCTTGTCCGGCTTGTCCATATTCGACTGTTAGTAATTACCGCCCAGCATAAATGTAATCAACTCAGAAATCAAAGGAGAATATTTGGGCCCGGGAGGCTGAAGCTCCGAAATTAAATGTAAGATGCGACAGCGTTAATGAGTCCCGCCAGCTGTTACTCTTGCCCTCGCAGAGACGGCTACTGTTTACTGTTTCGCAATCACCATAATTATGGGAAAAACCACACTGACATACACATACATCATCATCATCATCATCATCATCATGAGCCTGACTACACCCACTGCAGGGCAAAGGCCTCTCCCATGCCTCTCCAATTAACCCTGTCCTTTGCCAGTTGCGGCCACTGTATCCCCGCAAACTTCTTAATCTCATCCGCCCACCTAACTTTAGTGCCGCCCCCTGCCACGCTTGCCTCCTCTCGGTATCCACTCCGTTACCCTTAAGGACCAGCGGTTATCTTGCCTTAGCATTGCATGCCCTGCCCAAGCCCATTTCTTCCTTTTGATTTCGACTAGGATGTCATTAACCCGCCCCTATACATATACAGCCCAGCTTTAACCAAGGCGTAGAACGTACACAGTCCTTGTCAGAAGTAACCAGGCTGCATGGTTTGCTTCTCATTCGTATAGTAGAGCCCTCACGTCTTTTGCAAACTTCAAAAAGTTGTTTGAAGGTGAGGACAGGGGTTCTTCTTACCATACAGAGATTTAGAGCTTGAGGACTGGCATAATGGCTTTAATATACGACTGAGAAGCAAACCATTCAGCCTGGTTACTTTTGGCAAAGATTACCTGAATGTGCTGAATATGCTGTCGTGGCCGTGGCGTTCCATTAAGAGCTAGAAACATGTTACAGGTGTTTGCCTTGCCGTGTACTGACATAATCTGGAATAAATGTCTCAGCATAGCGCTGTACAGTCAATACGCAATGTTTCAATCGTCTTCGATGCGCCTTTACGTGCTTGCCGAGTACTGACACACCATGTGGGACAAATGTCTGAAATGTGTGCGCGGTGAAAATAGTTGAAAGATCGCGTATTGCCTGCAGCGCTATGTTCAGATATTTCATGCACGTGGCCTGTCAGTACTCGGCAAAGAAAACTCCTGCAACATGTTTCTAGCAACACATATGTAATGCTAGCCCCTTATGTAATGCCTCAACAGAGGCCTTTAAGGGTAAAATAAATGATGATGATGATGATGATGATGATGATGATGATGATGATGATGATGATATTTATTATAGTTTGCAGGTCATTCACTGCGCCAGGATTTCTATCCACAGCCTACACAAAGTTTTCGCAACTTTTGTTTGGGGTTCATCCATGAAACCCATGCGACGTGATTATCTTCGGACCTGTCAATGCAGGTGGGCTAGGGTTAGTCCATCTTTTTGGGCGGCAGATTGTTGCCCGGTTTTAGTTTATTCGGGAGACATCCCCGCTCGATACTCCGTGCCCTTTTGTAGACAAGTTTATTTGATGCTTCTCCCACACTGATTCTGTCCTCTAAGGTATGTTACGTTTAGAGAACAGCAATCTTAGTTGTGCCTGTTGGGGTAGAGTATTATAGAAATAGGTATTTGTTGTCCAACTCAAAATTGGATAACCTGTTGCCACTCGGCACTAAGACCAGTCTCTTCATGTGAAGACTGTTTTAGAGCGCACATTGTAAGTAGTTTCTTCCTTCTTTGTCAATACCAAGTCCTCGGTGCAGGGTGCGCAGACTTTTCGATTCAGACGAAGTGTTGATGCAGCTTAGTATCAAGGAGGTATTCCTTGTGTAGCAGCACGCCTGAAGAATAATATTGCTAAAGGTTGTATAACGCAGCCTTACAAGGTCAAAAAGAAATAACTAATATCGGTAAGTGAAGCAGCAGCGCGAAAAGTTAGCGCCATAAACTCAAATACATGTCGAGAAAGACATGTCTGTGTGTCAAGAAAGATATACAATGTGAATCACCCTTTCACCCTTATGTACAGCGCTCAAGCAGCACATATAGACGCCTCACTGGAGCTGCATTATTATAGAGGAAACGTTTGCGTGGAAGTAAAGCAGCATAGACCTGCAAAGCATCTCGTAACTATCGCGTAACTAGCAAGCCATCTGCTAGTGTCTAATTTCATTTTTAATAATTGGTGTATACTGCTTTACAGCTATACACAGTGGATGCAGATTTGAAGGAACTTTGACACCCTTCTAATATGAACTCTTAACAACATGGCAGGCATTGATAATAGCAATTAATTTATTAGTAAACACGCTGCTGCAGTACATACTGACAGCGTTGAAATAAAGGTCTACCGACACCATACTCGTTTGTTTTCGTTTTTGAAACCACGCACTAGACATTAGTGTGCCGTATTTCCTGGTATTCCTATGCCACCTTTGAATTATTTATAATTGAATTTCTTCTTGATGCTCTTTCGGATTCAACAGTCGAACGATAACTGTGACATGAAAGGTGGGCTTAGGTCCCCTGAGCCATGAAAGCAGCTGCAATCCGATCACTACAATACAGTACAGTACGATTCAGTACAATGCAATCACTGAAATATAATTATGAGGCAGGAATTGACATCTTAATGGGACCTCTCCTTCTCCACTTAACCCTCTCCCGTGAGCAGGCTTTTGTGCCAGCTCCAATTAATGAATATTATTCAACAATCACTGGTACATAGCTTTAATTTGCTACAACACTGAAGCCTTCCTGCTTCAGGAGATGGAAGGCTAACAAACGAATCAGTGATTATATTGCACATTGCAGTCAAAACACAAATCTGGGCTAGTTGTTGCTTCATGAATAATTATAAGGACTAGCACTAGAACTGGGACAAAGTGATAGAAAAAAATTCAGGACGCGCGCTGAGTCCTCTTTTTCTATCCATGGTCCTAGTCCTAAGCGATAGTCTTAATTAATGCATATTGCAGTTTTTTCGTTCAAGATGTAGCATGAAATATTCTTTGCCACCACAGCCACCATTCGTCTTATTATAATATGACTCGTTTTGCTTTGTGGAACACATTCTGGTTCTGGTTCTCTCTGCTTTCTGTTCGTGTGTAAACTGAAGCTGCATTGCTCTTCTTTGATCTTCAACGTGTCTACATTGTCTTACTTTTTTTTCAACAGCACCATCACTGTCACACAATTCACAGTAGCGTCAGTGGTGGCTTTAAAAGGACTCTGAAAGGGGCTCTAATAACGTTTCGGTATGCCTGGGATGCTAAAGCATGCCGCTTCACAAATATTGTCCTGCAAGAATTTTTTTAATGCTTTTTGTAGAGTTTGAGTTATCTTTAGTCAAAATTTGAATTTCAACGTGTTCGCGCCTTTCCCTTTCCTCTCGTCACTTTTTGCACGCTGGAAGGTAGACGCTCCTCTGCTGGCCCCGCCTGCTGGGGCGGAGCTTCCAGACTCGGCGGAGCTACGCTCCATGGTAGCTGCCTGACGTCTGATAGATTCTAACCAATAGCCATCTCCCAATTTGTGTACGCAGGTGCAAGCGACGGAGGCGGGTGGGAGCATGAAGAAGTCGCCGGGAAGGGCTCCCTAACTTTCGTGCGTGATTGTGGATTCTCTGCTGCGTGCTGAGGAGTAGTATTTGGCTCAGGTGTTCATGACAACACAATGCAGTGATTGAGCGCGTTGATGGGCTCTCCTCGGAAGGTGTTGCAGAGCCCCTTCAAAATGCTTGTGACCGACTACTTATCTCACAGGTAGTTTTATTTTCAAATTTGTGAAACCGAATGCGCACTATCGGAGTTTGGTCTAAAAGGTCACAATCGGTTGACAGATAACACTACTGCCAGAATGGTACCATTCAAGCAAGGGTATAAGGGAACTAATAATGCATTTGCCTGACTTAACGGCACTGAATTAAATGGTTTCAATAAAAAAATCTGTCAGAGAACGTTTTCTTATTGGTGTGATATCTCTTCACCGCTGTATAGATTCTCAGTTATGCAATTTTTTCTGTAATGACAGTGTCCCATTTAGACAATACAGTTGTCTTCATGCAACTACCGTTAGTTCAGCGGGTTACCTACACCTAATTTTGAGGGAGACGTTTCAGAAGTGTTTTTGAGTGAAGTTCCAGATGCATAACCCGCTGAGGCGTTTCTTAATACCCTTCGCGAAGCGAACGTGGTTGAGACATCAATTTTTTTTAACCGAATGCGCACGTTCAGAGTTTGGTCTAAAAGGCCCCAGTAATTGGACACATAATACTACAGCCAGAATGTCAGCTTCGAAGCAAGGGTATATGCGAACTAGAAGTGTATGTGCCGTACTTAGCTGTACTGAATTAAATGGTTTTAATAAAACAGATTAACGTCAGAAAACGTTTTCTCCTTTGTGTGATACCTGTTCACCGCTGTATAGGTTCTCAATTATGTAACTTGTGTGTCTGTAATGACACTGTCACATTGAGATAATACAGTTGTGTTCATGCAACTACCGTTAGTCGAGCGTGTTATCTACAACTACCGTTAATTGAGCCTTTTATCTACACCTGATTTTTAGTGAGACGTATCGGAAGTGGTTCCGGGTCAAGTTCTAGATGCATAAGTCGCTTAGACGTTTCTAATACCCTTCGCGAAGCGATCATCGTTGAGACATTTCGGTTTAATGTGAGATGTTCATACAGGTTTCTAGCTGCTTCAGGATGTCTTCAAAACTTCGTGTGTTTTGTGGATTCTGCGCTTTTAAAAGTTCTGGCTTTTCCAGAATGTTGTGCCTATCTTGGGGATCGGCGGTGGCTACTACTGTTGGTTAAAAACAGACCAATTAAAGAATAAATTTCCAAGCCTCTTAGAATGAATGTAAATCAGCTTTATTCTTTACTTCTAATTTTTCGTGGATTTTTTATAAGAATGGCACCGCTTCGGCCAGACTTCTATTGAAAAAGCTCTCCACAGGAATCCTTGTCATAGGCCAGTTTTCCATCGTTGCAGTTGTCTTGGTACTGGTCGGTGCAGACTTGAGGGACATTGTCTTTTACTGCACTTGACACCCACAACACGCACTCTGCGGATACAGGATGAAGTTAGTTAATGAAAGCATAATAGCATTACGCGTGACTTAGCAAAAGTGAAAATGGCTAGGAATGACTTAACAAAGAGCACATAAAAAATTATCAGCAGTTTGCTCCGCAGTTAAGAAGTTTTAATGGGCAAAGAAATAAGTATCAAAAAGACAAGCAAAGCCACCGAAACCCGCAAGCATAGGGCATGTCTTTTTTTTAAACTTGTGCTTTTTCATGAATAATGGAATAATGGATTAATTAAAGTGAGTGGACGAGTTGGTTCATGTATGGGAGATTAATAAAAGCAGAAGAAAAAACAACCACATGCCGCCGGTGGGATCCGAACCCATGACGTTGTTTTTAGAGCGCAGCTCTTTGGCGTCCGTTCCTGGGTTTCGCGTCGTCGTCGGCGTTGCCATCGGCCTCGTAACCAGCTCCGCCCCCCTTTCATCCCCCCAGCGCTAGCAGCGACCGACTGATACCGCTGGATGCCGCTGACGCCGCTAGAGAGTCAAGATAACGTGACTGCATAGAACACCGTCGCCGCCATGCAGAAAGAGGAGGAAAGCCCCCCCCCCCCCCCCCCCTGTTCTTGTGTGGCGGATAGGGTGCTCTTCAGTTGCCGACGCGCCGGTTATTTCACGTAGGCCCCGGCACGTCGACGAATACGTGACCATCTTCCCACGGCTAGACCTGGTTCTTAGCGCTGCGGAAGCGAGGGTATCATATTGTTTGTGTCGGCATCGGCGGCGTTGTCCCTGAAACCAACTCCGCAGCTGGGGTTGACTCACTATCGAAAAGGTGAAACAGCTTATTTGCTGCGCTCAAATTTCGCATTAGGAAGTAACGTAATCGTCGGTAATTTTTTCTTCCACTTTTATAAATCTCCCATTGATTAAAATCCACAAATAAAAACAGACAATTCTCCTTTGTTTTCGGTGTCTGTTGGCTTCTGTCAAATAAGTAGCAAAGTATATAAGAGGAGAGACAATTAAAAGCAAGAAGGAGATCGAATGCTAACGCACTAACATCGGATATTGATAGCTAGGCGCCTCCGTAAATTTTTTTCCGCTCGATAATTCGAAGTTACTTTTGATACTAGAGAACAGGAGACAAAACATAAAGACGTCAGCCCGATGACTGTGAACCACTTCATCGAAGCGGTTTAATGTAAAGCGGGAAGATCTTGAATGTAAATGCTATGAGATGTCACTGCCCATTGACAACCCAGATGGTCGAAATTACCCAGAGCACTTCACTACGGCGTTCATCATAGCCTGGAATGTTTGGGAGGTTAAACCTCAGAAACAAAGCCAATAGAAACGTCTTCATGCCGTTTCGAGGTAAAATACTTGTATCGGGGGGGGGGGGGGGGAGGGGGGGGAACTCGTGAGAGCTTTTACGATATGTTCCTGTCCCCGCAGCCTATTGTCCTCTTTTTCTCAGAATGCAAAAAAGACTGTAGTCTTATTTAATCCCTTCCGCACAATGTCTTTAAATATGGCTCACCTTGATAATTGTTGAAGGGAAACTCCATGACAACGCATTTCTCGTAGTCTGTATATATGTAGTGATCTGGTAGGGGGTGGTCGTAATCTGTAAACAATTCAACAAGGCTGTAAGTTGTACTGTTTGGCTAAAACGTGCCAAAATGGCATTGTATAAAAATAATCAGGCTTTTTAGAAGGCTTCATTCAGATTACTACACTTTGTATATTGGGAAGTGGTGTCGTTTATGCTTTATTTCCACGAAATTAAATTGGAAAGAAGACATGTGCAAAAGCAGCCCTGGTGTTCGGTGCATTACGGCATCTTACGCTATAAATTTCAGCACTCAATACGAGACGTATAAAGAGGGATTTTTGTTAACACAGCAAAGGATGTTCGACCTGTTGGATCGTTTCACTTGGTAACCAAAGGAAACATGACAACGCACATTTCTTTATATTCAAATGTCACATGCCCTAACTGAGTTAATGAGGTTGACGACCTTCAACTGTTAGTCTTATTTAAGACTTCTATTAAATACCTCAAATGGATACTTCCCAGTCGTTAATTGTTTAAGCTCTAAAACAAGCATGGACCTCGAGAAAAGTCTATATAGCCTGCAAATCGGCTGAAGTCCTGAAAACATGGCTTTAATGTATATGAAATTGGAGGTTCGGTTCCTTTAGGTTTACAGTAATGCCTTTCGTAAAATAATAGTTCTACATCGAATACTTTTGCTATACAGTGGCACAAAACCATATGGTTGCGATAAAAACTAACTCTGCAATTAATAACGTGAACAGAAAGTTGAACCAGTTTCCCGAAGAGTGTGGTTTGACTTCCAACTTGCTTTATATCTACATATACTTGTTTCGACTCTGTGCGTACAATTCCTCCCAGAACCTTCCAGTTAGCATTCACTTAAGTGGCTTAGCTTGTACCAAAATTGCTGACATTTTCAGCCTTGTGTTATATTACCTATGTGACTGGAGTGCAAAGATGAAGTCAAGATACTGGAAACTATTTCCTGAAAACATACCCAACCATTCTAGACAGAAACATTTTTGAACGGGAAAAAGTTCATGAGTGCAATTTTTTCATATGTATAAGATTTTACTATGACGATCAATATATCACTACGTCTCCTGTCGGCAGGTATACATTTTTTTGCTATCTTCAAAAGCGTTCCCCACTGTTTTATGTGCCAGTCTTAATTTCTCGATGCGAGGGATGGCAACGCTATAAAAGAAAGACTTTTCTACATATCGTAAAAATGGACCATTCCCTTCAATATTTCTATGTAAGTATCTTGCAATTTTGCAATTTTCAGAATTTTTATCCAAGAATGTTGGTAATGAACAAGGAACTTGTTAGAACACAGGCCTCCTGGCTTAATGTTGTTCCTAATAATATTATCCGTTATCATTCTCATCGCTGTTATTTCTTAAATCCCTAGCATGAAAAACGACATGCTGTTATTTGTTGTAGCAAAACTCTTCCACCGCGTAGTAACTTCAGTCTGAATTTCAGCTCTCCTTATCTGCTAATAAACAGATTATCAACGATCTGCAGTTGTTCCATGTTCCTATTTACCGTTGTTAATGACGACGACATTCCTGTCAGGCGTTGGTCCTGGTCGTATAAAGTATGTATAGTTTTGCCTGCAACGAGAATCAAAAACGCTCAGTTAGGAGGGGCTGCCACATGAATTCCGAAATGTGGTTTCCAGGGCTGGATCGTTCAAGTCGAACACGAGACTTCCATCAGGAGTGAACAGCATATCGCAATATCGCGGCCTCGAACGGTCATGCCTGACTTAAAGCGCTATTCACACGGGGGGCCCTGGCTTGAACAGGTGCAGCGGAAGTCACCCAAACTCCTTCCGGTGGCACTCCTTGCCCTGCCCTGCATTCACATGGGAGCTGGTAGGCGATGAAGAGAGCAATGTTAACATAGATCAGTGTTATCAATCTTGTTAACATGCTGCACAATATGTGTTGGTATTTATAAATATTATGAAAAGATGCAAAAATATTTGTCTCCGGGAACATCTCAAATCCTTCTCCGATACGTTAAAGAACCCCAGGTGGTCGAAATTTCCGGAGCCCTTCACTACGGCGTCCTGAGTCGCTTCGGGACGTTAAACCCCAATAAACCAAACTAAACCAAACAAACCACTCACATTTGAAAATTGAAAAAGCACTGTCGCGAATGTGGAAAAGATGAAAAGAAAAGTAAGGAAAGGAAGACCTGTTGCCCTTTGGTTGCTAGCACAAAGATTTTATTTAGGCACAAAGATAAAACAACGAGAGAACTGATGGAAGCCTACTTCATCCGAAAAAGACAATCGCAGTGTGTAAGCCAGCCTTCTGTTACGCTTGTCATTAAAGAGGCCTCGTTCCTTGATAATTACTAATCTTGTTTCTTTTTTAATTTCAAGGAAGCAGGCGGTATTTTGTGCGGTAGGGTTTAGTCCGGTCATAGTAGTTTTTTTTATTGAAGCGAAACCTTCACTACGGGACATCGAGCTTCAATCGTGGGCCGTGTAAATTTGACCTTCAGCTGAGTTAGAGGTCAAACTATGAAAAAGATAAAAATAAATTGAATCAATATTCATTACTGGGAGTCGAACCCGTGGCTGCGCGAGCAGACATCCTTTAAGGGCCGCTCAGCGAGACCACTACGTGTTAAACTGCACCACACCCTCGCGCTGTGCATTGGAGAGCGTCGTCTTCATCAACTTCCAACTGCTCCGTCTCGCGGCACTGCCTGCTCACCGTCGTCTTCTACGTAGCACAAATCCGTGCTTTCGCTCCGATTCGAATGTAGTAAACGTTCTCTCTAGTTTTTTTTTCCCTTGCAATGTGTCTTCGCAAGTGATCTCGACTTGTTATCACATGGCAGGGTGGTACATAATGTGAATTTTTTTCTAATAAAAAATTAGTTGCGAGTAAGCGCTTGCCTATGTGCTCTTTCTGTACGTCTTGGGTCTCTTTTTGCGCTGAACCTTCCAATATGCAGCGTTACCAACTTGCCCAACTGTCCACCCTTCTTGAGGCACAATATTCGCATCTGTCAGCGTCTCCAAACATACAGATTTACGCCTATATTCAACTTAAGCAAACAAGTAGACGGCATGCTTACCTTAGATCAGGAGTCTTATGGTGGGAAGGAAGAAAGACGAGAATACTTCCAAGGTGCTCTAGTTTTACCGTCCTTATGGTACGGGTTAGTTTAGTTTACCGACAGAGTGCATAACAGCAGTTTTTTTCAACAGGTCCATCTAGATTACATAATTTTTCGAAGGGTATTGACAAGAATCAGGCAGTGAGCCTAATTCACATAGCGGAAATATGTTCTAAATGCTAAATTGAAACATACGCATTTTGCCCATGGGGGCCCATGAGCGAAAGAACATAAGTTGCTCTCGGGGGGTCCTTGTTGAATTCCGTCCGTATCACAATCATGCAGTCGAGATCTCCATCCCGGTCGATATCGTACAGAGCAATGCCTTCTGGGAAGTTCTCCAATATCTGCAAACGAAAAGTTTAACGACGATCACTTCGACTAATGCAAAGGAAATGCGGCAGCGTTTTTCTTTCACTCATCAATCCCTCCACTTGTGATCCTATTCCAATTCCTACTCCATTCGAATTCCTTTTTCTTGTCCAGTGCTGATTCTATTACAATTCTGATTCTATTCTTATTCTATTTTTCTTCTTATCCTTATTCGTTTTTGCCAGTTCTTCCTGCGTCATTCTTTATCGTTTTCATCACCAGGACAGCAACTGTCATCTATCATGATTGAAGCAGTCGTGTTTGCTGCTATCTCAAGTCTTTTAAATACGTGTGATGTTTTTCGACATACAGTCTAGCCCGGTTATAACGAAGTCGGCGGGAATCGGAAATCGCTTCGCTATATCCGCTATTTCGTAATATGCGGACTACGAAAAAAAAATTAACCCGTGCATGCCTTAAGTTCAGGGAACTAAAAAACTTCCAGATTTTTATATAAATTGTTCATATCACTTCAAAATTCAGAACCATTCTTTTATTCATGAAATTATTTTTCCCAGCACCAACTTTAGAGCCAAATTGCAATGTAAAACACCAGGAAAATGCGCATCTATTGTGCGTGGTAAAGCTGGAAGCCTTTCACATTGCCTCTAATGTCACATTTCTCATAGTTTTAGAGTTATTGCAGGAAAAGGCGGTGACCTGTGTGCAGAGCACTAGGCATATAATAAGGGTTAGAGAAGCAAATCACTTTGCACAATGCTATTTTTAAAGGCAAAATTATTGTTCGCAATTAAGCAGTAGTAAGTATGCCATTTTATTTGTGCCGTAGGTATGTGTACGTACGTTCATTCCAGCACAATTATCTCTGACACTCCAGGGACATCTCTTTTCATGCAAGCCGCGTAGAGTAATCTGTTAGCCAGTAACTGCCTGTCATATCAGGTAGGCACTGAACACTCGTCGAGAGCAGAGCCTAGCAACGCAATTTAGGACTACTAACTTTATTGGATTTTAATTTATCCGGGACCATCTTCAGGTGACAATCAAGCAATCATGATATTGCTCCATATTGGTGACGACAGTCTGGGGGTCAGGAAGGCACCGAAAGGCTTCCAAAGAAAACTTGACTTACTTGCGGCCCTAAACAGATGAACAACTCGGCGGCGGCGATAGCTACAAGCCTCCTCGTTGGTCGTTAAAGAACAGGATCACCGCCGCTCTCAGCCACACTGAGTTCAAAACTGACAACGAACTTTTGAGATACGGCGCGCAAAGCGACAACTTCAATCTCAAACAACGTAGAACTCCCTCAGCATCGCTGCTATCATTCTAGGTAAAACTGAGATCATTTTGCTATACTTTGCACCATGATATTTGCCAACCGTAACTTCTATAATACCACACACGCTTTAAAAACCTGGTCGTTTTCGTTTCAGACACTTGATTCCGTCCTTGTCCGCAGCG